>NC_056626.2:249892892-251092892 GCF_002870075.4 Lactuca sativa
TTGCTATCACTCCTACTCCAAACTCAACTCCGGTTTTGGCAATTGGGAAAAATCGATGGAGGAAGAGAAAGAGATCCTAGAAGGGTACCAAGGCTCGGACCCTTGATGGCTCTTCTTCAAGTGGAACCAAGAAAGGTTTCGTCACTCCTTCTTTTGACCCAAAAGAGGCTGAATGCTTCTATTGTCATGAAAAATCTCATTGGAAGCGGAACTGCCCAAAGTACCAGCAGGATGTGAAGGATGGGAAAGTCAAACCCAACCATGCAGGTACTTACACTATCATTTCTAATAACTCACCCCATTCTAAGTCTTGGGTCCTTGATACCGGTTGTGGTATTCATATTTGTTGTGACTTGCAGGGACTAAGAAGAAGTAAGAATGTGGAGCAAGGAAGAATAAACTTGATCATGGGGAATAGGAAAGCTTTACCTGTTACCAAGATTGGAGCTTATACTTTATCGCTAAGTAGTGGGTTTAATTTAGATTTGAATAAGTGTTGTTATTCGCCAGGAATGGCAAGAAATATTATTTCCTTTCATGCTTTGTACAAACAAGGGTTTACCTTTTCATTTAATAATGAAGTTGGTTCTATAGATGTTTTCTATAATAATGTTTTTTATTTTAAAGCATTACCTTGTGATGGTGTGTATGAAGCTGTATCTGTTGTAGATAACTTGGGAAATAATGTTTTGTGTATTGATTCTACTAATAATAATAACTTAGATAAAGCATCATTATGGCATTGTCGTCTTGGACATATAAGCAAGAAATGCATAGGCCAACTCCAAAAGGATGGAGTCTTGGAGTCGTTTGACCTAAAGTCAGATGATAGTTGCGAATCATGCTTACTTGGAAAAATGACAAAGTCACCCTTCACAGGCTCGTGTGAGAGGGGTGAAGGTTTGTTGGACCTTATACACACGGATGTGTGTGGACCATTCAAACATGTCACAAGGGATGCTAATCGTTATTATTTGACTTTTACTGATGATTACAGTAGATATGGATATGTCTACTTAATCAAGCATAAGTCAGAGACTTTCGAGAGGTTTAAGGAATTTAAACAGGAAGTCGAGAATCAATTGGGTAGGAACATTAAGATGCTTCGATCCGATCGAGGAGGTGAGTATCTTAGTTCAGAGTTCCTCGACTATCTTAGGGAATGTGGGATTGTCTCACAATTGACACCTCCCAGGACACCACAGTTGAATGGTGTGGCTGAGAGGCGTAATCGAACCTTGTTGGATATGGTTCGTTCCATGATGAGTCGAGCTACGCTACCAATCTCATTATGGGGGTATGCCTTAGAGACCTCCGCCCATATTCTTAATCTTGTCCCTACAAAGAAAGTTGCCAAAACTCCTCACGAGATGTGGACTGGCAAAGTACCTAAGCTAGACCACATCAAGATTTGGGGTTGTGAGGCTTTCGTGAGATGCGAGACTCATGATAAGCTCGAACCTCGAAGCGAGAGGTGTATTTTCATCGGCTACCCACAACAATCCTTTGGTTACCTCTTCTACAGACCTAGTGACAATGTGGTCTTTGTAGCAAGAAGAGGAGTCTTTCGAGAGAGAGAGAGAGAATTTATAAGCCAAGGAGACAGTGGGAGGCAAATTGATCTTGAAGAAATTCAAGAATCAAGCGGTGAAGGAACTTCAAATACTAGCCCTCAACTTGAGGAGGAAACTGATGTTGAGCCAGTTGATGAGCCTGTACCTCTGAGGCGTTCCACGAGAGTTAGGAATGCACCTGAGCATTACTATGGTTTCCATATTACTGCGGAAGGTGAGACACTTATTAGTGATGAGACACTAGTAGGTATGGAAGAACCTAACAGCTACATGGAAGCCGTGGCAGGCCCTGAGGCTGCTAAATGGAAAGAGGCCATGGATAGCGAGATACAATCCATGTATGACAATCAAGTTTGGAACTTGGTTGAGAATGTACCTGGTCGTAAGATTGTAGGGTGCAAGTGGGTCTTCAAGAAGAAGACCGACATAGATGGTAAAGTACACACTTATAAGGTGAGACTGGTTGCAAAGGGCTTCTCTCAAATTCCTGGAGTGGACTATGATGAGACCTTTTCTCCAGTAGCCAAGATTAAGTCTATTCGGGTTCTGTTAGCCATAGTTGCATTTCATGACTATGAAATATGGCAAATGGATGTCAAAACCGCTTTCCTTAATGGAAAGTTGGCTGAAGATGTTTACATGAGTTAGCCAGAGGGTTTTGTCAGCAACGAGTACCCTAATAGAGTGTGTAAACTCGAGAAATCCATTTATGGATTGAAACAGGCACCTCGCAGGTGGAATCTTTGCTTTGATGAGAAAGTCAAGGAATTTGGCTTTTCGAGGAGTGAAGATGAATCTTGCGTCTATATCAAGGCTAGTGGGAGCATAGTCAGTTTTTTTGGTACTGTATGTGGATGACATACTACTCATAGGAAATGACATCCCAACCCTGCAGGAAGTAAAGTCGTGGCTTGGGAAATGTTTCGCTATGAAGGACCTTGGTGAAGCTGCCTATATCCTAGGGATAAAGATTTTGAGAAACAGGAGTAAAAGACTAATTGGACTTAGTCAAAGTACCTACTTGGACAAAGTGTTGAAAAGATTCAACATGCATAACTCCAAGAAAGGTGTGTTACCCATTCAGTGTAACGCTAGATTGAGTAAGACACAAAGCCCTAGTACTGAGGCTGAGATAGCAGAAATGAGTCGATTTCCTTATGCTTCAGCTGTAGGATCGATCATGTATGCTATGACGTGTACTCGACCTGATGTAGCCTTTGCTTTGAGCATGGTTAGCAGGTATCAGGCGAACCCTGGAAAGGAACACTGGACTGCGGTAAAGAATATCCTCAAGTACCTGCGAAGGACTAAGGACTGGGTCCTTACCTTCGGTGGGAGTGATGACTTGAGAGTTGTAGGGTATAGTGATGCTAGTTTCCAGACTGATAGGGATAATTTCCGCTCTCAGTCAGGCTGGGTCTTTACCCTAAACGGAGGAGCAATTTCTTGGAAGAGTTCCAAGCAGGAGACAGTGGCTGATTCCACTTGTGAATCAGAGTATATAGCAGCAAGCGAGGCAGCAAAGGAGGCGATATGGCTAAAGAACTTCATCGGAGACCTTGGAGTTGTTCCAGCTATAAAAGAGCCAATGGAGATTTTCTGTGACAACAATAGTGCGGTTGCCTTAGCCAAGGAACCAAGGGATCACGGGAGATCCAGACACATCGACAGAAAATACCATTTTATCATACATCGAATTGAAGAAGGACTCCTCATGGCGAAGAGGGTATCATCGGATGAGAACCCGGCAGATCCCCTCACGAAGGGACTGAGTAGGGTTAAGCATCTCCAGCATGCTCGGAGCATAGGGCTGAAGGATGATATAAGTTTTAGTAGTTAGATAACCCAGAAATTTGTAAAGTATAATTGACATTTGATGATGAATAAAAGGTGTTTTATTTATGAGTAAAGTGCTGCTATCTCTTGTCGATCTTTTACTATATTTCTTTTGCATGTTTTGACTTCCAGAATAATTATGTTTGGTATATCATATTATTCAAACCTCCACAGTCGGTCATATGTCGGAAGTAGGTATGAATCAAGACTGTCATGATTGGTTGCAGAGGTCTAAGGTGTTGGACATGGCTACAACAATCATGAGTGCTCATAAGTTCTGAGCATTGGACTCAACCCACGCTCACTGGAATCACTTCATGGAATTTTATCTCGAGTGATCGTGAGACGATAATATCATATAAGTCTTCAAACCTAGAGATATGATTTGTTACTTACGAGTTGGTTATGCATTGATTGTACGTAAACGCATTGGTAACTCGATGTTATAAAACGTGCCTTTGTGTGTAATTCAATGAGTGGTAGAACAAACATATGAGTCGAAGTTTATCTGTTCCTTCTTGGATTAGAAGCTGATATCTGGGCCCCTCGATGATTTTGTTTTGACCTATGTACCGAGCCCGGTCGGAACTAAATTGATGTGTTCAGTTGAGTTCTATGTCAAACAAATCGGAAATCGGGAAACAAATGCTGGACAATAAGCAAGACAATGTTCCATGTGTTTGTCCGGCTGATATCTAGAACAGAGGATTATATAATCACTTATCTAAATGGCGCGTTCTAGTTCAACAGAGTTTAAAGAGCTACAATTGCGGATCGGTTCCTGAAGTTATACTTGCAAATATAGTTACTAGACTTATCCAAGTGGGAGACTGTTGGATATAGTGTCTAAGCCCATAACTATATTTGGTATATACTTGACCCGACCCGGCATGGTCCATTTGGGTTGCACTTCACCCGAACAATTTATGGATAATATTTGAGAATAGTACAAGTTATGATTTATTAATATATTATAAGTTCTAATATATTAATATAAGATCATATTATTTAATTAGTAGTGATCTATAATTAATCTAGGATTAATTTAGTGATCAAAGATATTACTAATTAAATATGGGCTTCTATATTTATAGAGTGTGGGCTTATGCTTATTTGAAATGGGCTAGGCTTGGATGGAGAAGTCCATGGATACTCCATGGAGCTTTAACCCATGGATCTCATGGAAATGAAGAGACATGGGTATTAGGGTTTACATGGATGTAACCCTAATCCACCACACTATATAAAGGAAGCTTTGGCTCTTGAAATCAAACTAGTTGTATCTAGTGAACACTAGTTGACACATGTTGAGGTGAGGGCCGATTTCAAGAGAAGTGTGACTATTCTCTCAAAGTTCCAAGTTTGTGGTGATTTGTGACTTTCATTTGAGGCATCCACATTATTGGTGCTAGGCTCTAAAACTCCAAGGAATCAACTACAACTACAAGGTAAGTGTTTCTACTAGCTTTATTTGATTCAAGTTCCCCATGCCATGCTAGTTAGGATATAAGCCTTGGAAAAACAATTATTTGCATGTATCTTAGACAAACATAGATCCAAGGTTTATTAGGGTTGCATGTACACTTAGGAAGTGTTAGAATGCTCAAAACCCATCAGAACTATCCCAAAGGTCAGGAGCAGGAGTAAGCTCAAATTGGGATGAGTTTGCAACCTTGTTGGGAAAGAAAGCAGCCTAAGTGGCTATTTGGATTGAAGAGAGCACGCGTTGGGAGTTTGGGAAACTTCCCAACATTGAGTTTGTGTATTCACGGTAGTTGATAACTGGTTGGGAGCCAGGTGGGAGATTTCCTCGGCAGCATGCGAATTTAGTCAGGATTTAAGACTACGGGATCGCCGTAGCATTCCCCAACAGTTAGGCAAAGCAGGAAGAGTAGTAAGGTTGCGGGATAGTCGTAGCATTTCATTAGCAGCTAGTTAGAGGAGTGTGGTTGAGGGCACGTATCTCCTAGCTAGAGGAGTGTGGGCGATGATGGGTTTTGAGCATTCTAACACTTCCTAAGTGTACATGCAACCCTAATAACCTTGGATCTATGTTTGTCTAATTATCATGCAAAGTTGAATTCCAAGGTTATATTCCTATCTAGCATACATGGGGAACAATTTTAACTTGAATCATAGATAGAATAACTTACCTTGTTGTTGCTTGTGTTCCTTGAAACCTTGTGAGCCTAGCACCCCAAGTGTGATGCCTCAAATGCTTCACACAACACCAAATGCTCTTGGAAAGACTCTTGAGATAACACACACTTCTCAAAAATCGGCCAAGCCCTCTTGTTTCTTAGTAGTGCCGATTTTGGTGGAGAATATGCTTCTTATATAGTGTTGACACATCTAGGGTTACACCATGTAAACCCTAATGTGTCATGACTCTTCATTTCCATGACCCATGGGTTTGTAACTCCCATGGAGCATCCATGGAGCATCCTATGGGTAGAACCCAACTTGATAATCCATGGAGCCTCTTAGCCCACTATACAAGATATGGATGATTTACATAATCAACCCATATATTTAATTAGTTATCCTTTGATCACTTAATTAATTCCAAATTAATTCTTTGATCAACTAATCAAATATTATTATTAATATATTAGAACTTATAATATATTAATAATCTCCAAGTGTTATTTCTCTCAGTTAGTCTATCCAATTGCATGGTGCCATGCAACCTAAATGGACCATGCCGGGTCGGGTCAAGTACAAGCCCGAAATAGTTATGGACTTAGACACCTTATCCAACAGTCTCCCACTTGGATAAGTCTAATAACTATATCTCCAGTACTTCAGGAACCGACCGGCAATCGTAGCTCTTTCAAGGTTTCTCGGAACTGAGAAGATGATAGTACGCCATTTAAGATAAGTGATCATATAATCCTCCGTTCTAGATATCAGCCGGACAAATATATGGAACATTGTCTTACTTCTTGTCCAGCATTTGTTTCTCGATTTCCGATTTGTTTGACATAGAACTTAATTGAACACATCAACTTAGTTCTGACCGGGCCCGGTACATGGGTCAAAACAAAATCATCGAGGGGCCCAGATATCAGCTTCTAATCCAAGAAGGAACAGATAAACTTCGACTCATATGTTTGTTCTACCACTCATTGAATTACACACAAAAGTACGTTTTATAACATCGAGTTACCAATGCGGTTTCGTACAGTCAATGCATAACCAACTTGTAAGTAACAAATCATATCTCTAGGTTTGAAGACTTATATGATATTACCGTCTCACGATCACTCGAGATAGAATTCCATGAAGTGATTCCAGTGAGCGTGGGTTGAGTCCAATGCTCAGAACTTATGAGCACTCATGATTGTTGTAGCCTTGTCCAACACCTTAGACCTCTACAACCCATCATGACAGTCTTGATTCATACCTACTTCCGACATATGACCGACTGTGGAGGTTTGAATAATATGTTACACCAAACAAAATTATTCTGGAAGTCAAAACATGCAAAAGAAATATAGTAAACGATTGACAAGAGATAGCAACACTTTACTCATAAATAAAACACCTTTTATTCATCATCAAATGTCAATTACACTTTACAAATTTTTGGGTTATCTAACTACTAAAACTTATATCATCCTTCAGCCCTATGCTCCGAGCATGCTGGAGATGCTTAACCCTACTCAGTCCCTTCGTGAGGGGATCTGCTGGGTTCTCATCCGATGATACCCTCTTTGCCACGAGGAGTCCTTCTTCGATCCGATGTCTGATGAAATGGTATTTTCTGTCGATGTGTCTGGATCTCCCATGATCCCTTGGTTCCTTGGCTAAGGCAACAGCACTTTCACTATCACAGAAAATTTCCATTGGCTCTTTAATAGCTGGTACAACTCCAAGGTCTCCAATGAAGTTCTTCAGCCATATCGCTTCCTTTGCTGCTTCACTAGCTGCAATATACTCTGATTCACAAGTAGAATCTGCCACTGTCTCTTGCTTGGAACTCTTCCAAGAAATTGCTCCTCCGTTTAGGGTAAAGACCCAGCCCGACTGAGAGCGGAAATTATCCCTATCAGTCTGGAAGCTAGCATCACTATACCCTACAACTCTCAAGTCATCACTCCCACCGAGGGTAAGGACCCAGTCCTTAGTCCTCCGTAGGTACTTGAGGATATTCTTTACCGCAGTCCAGTGTGCCTTGCCAGGGTTCGCCTGATACCTGCTAACCATGCTCAAGGCAAAAGCTACATCGGGTCGAGTACACGTCATAGCATACATGATCGATCCTACAGCCGAAGCGTAAGGTGTTCGACTCATTTCTGCTATCTCAGCCTCAGTGCAAGGGCTTTGTGTCTTACTCAATCTGGTGTTACTCTGGATGGGTAACTCTCCTTTCTTGGAATCCTGCATGCTGAATCGCTTCAGCACTTTATCCAAGTAGGTACTCTGACTAAGTCCAATTAGCCTTTTACTCCGATCTCTCAAGATTCTTATCCCTAGAATATAGGCAGCTTCACCAAGGTCCTTCATAGCGAAACACTTCCCAAGCCAGGACTTTACTTCCTGCAGGGTTGGAATGTCGTTTCCTATGAGTAGTATGTCATCCACATACAATACCAAGAAGCTAACTATACTCCCACTAGCCTTGACATACACACAAGATTCATCTTCACTCCTAGAAAAGCCAAATTCCTTGACCTTTTCATCAAAGCAAAGATTCCATCTGCGAGGTGCTTGCTTCAATCCATAAATGGATTTCTCAAGCTTACACACTCTATTAGGGTACTCGTTACTGACAAAACCCTCTGGCTGACTCATGTAAACATCTTCAGCCAGCTTCCCATTAAGGAAAGCGGTTTTGACATCCATCTGCCATATTTCATAATCATGAAACGCAACTATGGCTAACAGAACCCGAATAGACTTAATCTTGGCTACTGGAGAAAAGGTCTCATCATAGTCCACTCCAGGAATTTGAGAGAAGCCCTTTGCAATCAGTCTAGCCTTATAAGTGTGTACTTTACCATCCATGTCGGTCTTCTTCTTGAAGACCCATTTGCACCCTACTGTCTTACGACCTGGTACATTCTCAACCAAGTTCCAAACTTGATTGTCATACATGGATTGTATCTCGCTATCCATAGCCTCTTTCCATTTAGCAGACTCGGGGCCTGCCATGGCTTCCTCGTAGCTGTTAGGGTCATCTTGACTTACTAGTGTCTCATCACTAATAAGTGTCTCACCTTCTGCAGTAATATGGAATCCATAGTAATGCTCAGGTGCACTCCTAACTCTCGTGGAACGTCTCAGAGGTATAGATTTGCCAATTTGCTCAACAGGAGTTTCCTCCTCAAGTTGAGGGCTAGAGTTTGAAGTTCCTTCACCGCTTGACTCTTGAATTTCTTCAAGATCAATTTGCCTCCCACTGTCTCCTTGGCTTATAAACTCTCTTTCTCGAAAGACTCCTCTTCTTGCTACAAAGACCACATTGTCACTAGGTCTGTAGAAGAGGTAACCAAAGGAATGTTGTGGGTAGCCGATGAAAATACACCTCTCGCTTCGAGGTTCGAGCTTATCATGAGTCTCGCGTCTCACGAAAGCCTCGCAACCCCAAATCTTGATGTGGTCTAGTTTAGGTACTTTACCAGTCCACATCTCGTGAGGAGTTTTGGCAACTTTCTTTGTAGGGACTAGATTAAGAATATGGGCGGCAGTCTCTAAGGCATACCCCCAGAATGAGATTGGTAGCGTAGCTCGACTCATCATGGAACGAACCATATCCAACAAGGTTCGATTACGCCTCTCAGCCACACCATTCAACTGTGGTGTCCTGGGAGGTGTCAATTGTGAGACTATCCCACATTCCCTTAGATAGTCGAGGAACTCTGAACTAAGATACTCACCACCACGATCGGATCGAAGCATCTTAATGTTCCTGCCCAATTGATTCTCGACTTCCTGTTTAAATTCCTTAAACCTCTCGAAAGTCTCTGACTTATGCTTGATCAAGTAGACATATCCATATCTACTATAATCATCAGTAAAAGTCAAATAATAACGATTAGCATCCCTTGTGGCATGTTTGAATGGTCCACACACATCCGTGTGTATAAGGTCCAACAAACCTTCACCCCTCTCACACGAACCTGTGAAGGGTGACTTTGTCATTTTTCCAAGTAAGCATGATTCGCAACTATCATCTGACTTTAGGTCAAACGACTCCAAGACTCCATCCTTTTGGAGTTGGCCTATGCGTTTCTTGCTTATATGTCCAAGACGACAATGCCATAATGATGCTTTATCCAAGTTATTATTAGTAGAATCAATACACAAAACATTATTTCCCAAGTTATCTACAACAGATACAGCTTCATACACACCATCACAAGGTAATGCTTTAAAATAAAAGACATTATTATAGAAAACTTCTATAGAACCAACTTCATTATTAAATGAAAAGGTAAACCCTTGTTTGTACAAAGCATGAAAGGAAATAATATTTCTTGCCATTCCTGGCGAATAACAACACTTATTCAAATCTAAACTAAACCCACTACTTAGCGATAAAGTATAAACTCCAATCTTGGTAACAGGTATAGCTTTCCTATTCCCCATGATCAAGTTTATCCTTCCTTGCTCCACATCCTCACTTCTTCTTAGTCCCTGCAAGTCACAACAAATGTGAATACCACAACCGGTATCAAGGACCCAAGAATTAGAATGGGGTGAGTTATTAGAAATGATAGTGTAAATACCTGCATGGTTGGGTTTAACTTTCCCATCCTTCACATCTTGCTGGTATTTTGGGCAGTTCCGCTTCCAATGAGCTTTTTCATGGCAATAGAAGCATACAGCGTCTCTTGGGTCAGAAGAAGGAGTAACGAAACCTTTCTTGGTTCCACTTGAAGAAGAGCCATCAAGGGTCCGAACCTTGGTACCCTTAGAAGAGCTCTTTCTCTTCCTCCCTCGACTTTTCCCGATTGCCAAAACCGGAGTAGAGTTTTGATTAGGAGTGATAGCAACCGACTTCCCCTTAAGACCTGTTTCTGCGGTCTTGAGAAGTCTCTGAAGTTTGCTGAGGGTGACTTCTTCCTTGTTCATGTGATATGTCATGCGGAATTGATCATAGCACGATGGTAAGGAATGCAAAATAATATCTATTGCAAGATCCTCCGGGAAGTTCACATTAAGCTTCAGCAAACGATCCACATACCTTTGCATTTTCTGCATGTGGCTCGTGACGGATTCCCCGTCCTTCATCATGGTTGTTATCATGGAGCAGATGTTCTCATACCTCTCTTGTCTTGCACTTTGATGGTATCTTTCCATCAAATCTTGGTGCATGTCATAAGGGTAGAAATCTTCATAAGACTTTTGGAGTTCTGCTGTCATCGTGGCTGTCATGATGCAAGCCACTTTCGTAGCATCCCTTTCATGTGCCCGAAATTCAGCGATCTCCTGAGGAGTTGCAGTGGACTCATTAATCTCCTTAAGCTCCTTGTCAAGGACATATTCTTTGTCCTCGTAGCGGGTAATCATCCTGATGTTTCTGATCCACTCATTGAAGTTGGATCCATCAAAGGTGACTTTCCCACACAAGTTCATAAGGGAAAAGGAGCCATTAGGATTAGAGCCAGAAGCATTGTTGAAAGACATCTGAAGGAAGGAGGACAAGATTAGTTTAGATATAAGAGAGTCCTTAATAAAACACCCAAATGTAATATTAAGGCTAGGATCCAATCACAATATAATATAACTTAGAAGAGGTATGCCGTAATCTAAGCTATATCATATTTGAAAGGTAGGTAAATGACGATTCACCAATTTCCACCACGAAAACCGCAATATTTTAGTATTAGGTTTTTGAATGGTTCTTAGAAATTCCTAGATTCTTTGAGATTCAATGAACTTTTCAAAGGCATGTTTCAATCTCGAGTGTGCCCTCCAAGTTTTGTGACTGGGATACCGAGGATCACAAAACGAGGTGTGAAGTAACCATGCAAATCACTTGGTACCCTTAAAGTTTATCACTCAATCGATGTGCCGGTTAACCACACACGCTCCATCGATACTATAATAAACCCTAAGTCACCCTTTACCTACCTTGTTAAGTCCAAGTTAGTGTGCCGGTTAACCACACACGCTCCACCAACGACTTAATCAAAGTGTAAAGTGTAATTTCATGGAATAGCACCTTATTCACATTTTTCCTAAAGTAACTAAGATTGGGAATTTAATAAAACATTTAGTTACTTTATAATATTCATCATACTTTGAATGAGAATTAATAAGTCCTTGTCTTACCCGTTCGGCTAACGACCCTCTACCGATCAAGCAAGCGGTGGGTGAGAGTGGACACCCATTAAGTCACCATTTTATAGGCAACAACCTTATACCCACCTTATAGACCGGCTTCGTGAATGAGGCGTACTAGCGGTAAGACGACTTTGTTCTTATACATATATATATAATTATTAAATCATAATAATATAAGTATAAGGGTTGAATTTTAACTTTTAAAATTCTAGGGGTTGGAACTAAAGTTTTAACTTAACTTTACTTGTTCCAAAACTTGAGGGCAAGTTTTGTAAACTTTCAAAACTTTTCATTTCTTGTAACTTATGAGTTTAATAGAGTAATAAAATGAGGACTTTTCATTTTTCTAACTCTTGTGTTCTTTTAATGGTTTTTTTTAATCCAAGAGACTTTTGGTTTTCCATAACTTGAGGACAAGTTATGGACTCCATTAAAACACATTATGATCATGAATTAATCTACCACATAGGTTACAAATAATTCCTATGATCATCTAAACATCATAAGAACAAGAACATGAATATGAACACTTTCAAGAATCAAAATCACATTTAATCTTTGTAATTTTGATAATCTTGTTGTTGTAAATGTGTTAGAAAAGACATTACACCTTCTAAAATAAGTTTTCAAGTACCAAAACATTTTAGGGTAATGATTCTAATCCATTTCCAGCAACACAAGTCGAAATTCTGCACTCTGTCGACCCTACTCGCCGAGTGCATAAACCTACTCACCGAGTAGGTTGAAGATACACATGAACTCGTCGAGTCCTCCCCATGGACTCGCCGAGTCCATCAGTCAGACAGCAAGATTTTCGACTTTCTTCAACTTTTAAGCACAAATAACAAACAAACAAGCCTAGGCTCTGATACCACTGATGGGTTTTGAGCATTCTAACACTTCCTAAGTGTACATGCAACCCTAATAACCTTGGATCTATGTTTGTCTAATTATCATGCAAAGTTGAATTCCAAGGTTATATTCCTATCTAGCATACATGGGGAACAATTTTAACTTGAATCATAGATAGAATAACTTACCTTGTTGTTGCTTGTGTTCCTTGAAACCTTGTGAGCCTAGCACCCCAAGTGTGATGCCTCAAATGCTTCACACAACACCAAATGCTCTTGGAAAGACTCTTGAGATAACACACACTTCTCAAAAATCGGCCAAGCCCTCTTGTTTCTTAGTAGTGCCGATTTTGGTGGAGAATATGCTTCTTATATAGTGTTGACACATCTAGGGTTACACCATGTAAACCCTAATGTGTCATGACTCTTCATTTCCATGACCCATGGGTTTGTAACTCCCATGGAGCATCCATGGAGCATCCTATGGGTAGAACCCAACTTGATAATCCATGGAGCCTCTTAGCCCACTATACAAGATATGGATGATTTACATAATCAACCCATATATTTAATTAGTTATCCTTTGATCACTTAATTAATTCCAAATTAATTCTTTGATCAACTAATCAAATATTATTATTAATATATTAGAACTTATAATATATTAATAATCTCCAAGTGTTATTTCTCTCAGTTAGTCTATCCAATTGCATGGTGCCATGCAACCCAAATGGACCATGTCGGGTCGGGTCAAGTACAAGCCCGAAATAGTTATGGACTTAGACACCTTATCCAACAGGCGAGGGCCCGTATCTCCTAGTTATTGAAGTGCGGGCGAGGCCCATATCTCCTAGATAGCATGATAGAGATCGAGAAAGGTTAGTTTGTCGAGTTTCAGGATGGAGTTGGTCTTGCATAGCCCTAGATAGTCGGGACCTGTGGGGGAGGCCACTCCGAGATATAGTTTGGGTGAGACCGATAGGCGAGTCCCGTTTGATTATAGCAGCGCAGGTGGGACCTGGTAGAGACCTTAGGGTGAAGATAGGGATCGAGGATCCCAGGACATAGGAAGCCAGAGTGGCAAGGTAGATAAAGCAGTTTTAGATAGGTGAAGTTTCTTCGGAAGTCGCTGGGAACGACTGAGAGTTTGAGCTTGGGTTCAGTAACCACAGGGATCTGGTATTCCGGATAGTGGATAAATAGGTGCGGACATGGGAGGTCCCGGTTCGTTTGAAAAGAAGGTAAGAGGCAACATGGTTTTCGGGCAGAAGTGGCTATCATGAGGGTTCTTGTGTGCGAAGTAGCTTGTGGATCGGAAGGGATAAGCCACTTGCAACAGGATTGAATAATCTCATAGTAATGTATTTGACCTTGTTGCATAGCTCTTGTCTGAGTCAAACCGTTACAGGGATGAATCTACTACTCGAAGGATTATCTGAGCCTTCTGTCAAGTATAATTGACCAGCGGATTATTGTGCAAGAGTAGTCAGTTAGGGAGATAGACCAGTTTGGGATTCGGAATTTAGGATGACAGATGTGTTTTGCGGAAGTTTGAAGTTTGTTTTCTTCAGAATGGAAGACCGATTTGGCTTTCAGTCTTCTTGGGAATATCGTTTCACGCATAGATTCATCGGTAGCGTTCCTCAGATCAGTTGTTGCGAATTGGGTGTTAGTAAGGAGAGACTTTGAGGACGAAGTCTAGTTTAAGTGGGGGAGAGTTGTAACACCCCGTTTTGATAAGTACTCCAATTGTGGTTTCGGAGACCCATGGTACAAGCGATTCGGTCTTTTCTGGGGTCTTGGGTTTTATCTGGAAGGTTTTAGTCTTGGGGTCAGGCTAGGAGCATAGGGCTTCCAACCCCATTTTCATGGATATCAAGTTCGTCGAAAATGGACTTAGAATGAAGGAGTTATGGCATTTTGAAGTTACTGTTAATTTTAGCCCCTAATGGAGTTTTTTTGACAAGGCAGCCAATGCATGCATGAGGTTAGCTGGGTACGCCCAATGTAAGCTAGGTTATTCCCAGCGTATAAGGATGCATGTTCACAGGTGCGGAGAGGCGTACGCCTAACGTACGAGAAGTACACCAAGCGTACGCTCAGTTTCCCCAAACCCTAATTTTTAGGGTATGTCACTATATAAAGAACATTGTACCCTCAAGGACCAGCCTCCTTCTCATCTTTAGTCAGCCACCATGAAACCCTAATCCTCCCTTGAGTGTTCTTGGAGCTTTGGAGGCCATTAGAGAGCATTTTGGTGTTGTGAACCATTTTTCAAGCAAGTGAAGAATATAGCAAGGTGGTGAATCAAAGGGAGATGTGGTGGATCCAAGATTACGGTTCCATTTCTGACCATTTCAAGGTATAAAGATCTAAACTTGGTGATTATCTCCTTATAACTCTTAGATTTAGTTTTTCGACCATTTTGGTCCAAAGGTTGAAGCTTTGTGGTTCAATCTGATTTTTAGGACTTGGAGTTGCTACTCTCAGTTCTAAATGAGTCCCTAAGGCAGAAAGTTGCCATCTTGGATGTCCTAATGGGTTCATGCATGATTTAAGACCATTTACATGGAAGTTAGTTATCACATTTCAAGTTTAGGCTCTATTGGTGGGTTGCAAGCCACCAAGTGAGGGACTTTATAGTTTAAGACGTTGAAAAGGACTTGGATCTGCATTTGTAGCTTCTAGAGTAGAGTATTAAGCACTTAATGCGAAAATGACTTAACGGGAGAGTACGCTGAGCATACATGCAGGTACGTCCAGCATACACACCGTTTATCTTGTAGGCTTAACGTACATAGGAGTACGCCCAGCGTACTCATCAGATATGGGTTTGGCTGTCTTGCGCCTCGGTTTGGGCCATGCAAGGTATTTTGGTTCTTTAGGCCTTAGTGGGCCATCAGAAGTCAGATAATGTGGGCGAAGAATACATTTGGGCTTAGGTTACGGCCCCTTAGAGGGATTGGGCCTAATTTAGCAAATTGGGCCATTAGTGTGCTTGGGAAGCCTACCTAGTGTTGGGCCTTTTATATTATGTCTTGGGCCTTAGAGATGGACCAAGTTGGATTAGGGGGTAGAATGGTCATTTTACCCTAAGAAGGATTATTGATTCAGTCTATGTGATATTTTGGTATTGGTAGCTCGGGGAGCCGACAGATCAGCAGTTCGGGGATTGTCAGATAGCACCCAGAGGGGTATCAGCAGGTCTTCAGGAGTTCAAGCCGAGTCTCCTCACTGTGTGCATGGGTCTAAGGACACAATACCGGCCCATTATGTTTGTGTATAGTAGGAAGACCCAGGGGGTTAGCCCTGGGCACTGTATGTACATTTTCTGGGTCACGATCTGATGCTGGGCGAGGCCCAAGAAATGTTAGTATGCTAGAGGTCTTTGTGATTTTGCGTGTGTCGGTACGATAGGTTCCGGACCAAGGTCCAATGCCGGGGCAAGCCCGAGGAAGATTTATATGTGCATGTTAGATTAAACTTGTTGTGTTTGTGATACATGTATGTGCCTGGTAGGAAGGTGAGTGTGGGTGAGGTCCCGTATCTCATCACTAGCTGAGTATGGATGGGGTTCCATATCTCAATATTATCAGAGTAGGGACGAGGTCCGAGAGTAGTGAGTGTGGGCGAGGGCCCGTATCTCACTAACAGCAGGAGTATGGACGGGGTTCCATAGCTCATCAATAGTGGACTAGGGACGGGGCCCAAGTTAGGTAGGGCCTTAGAACAGAAGTACAGTAGAGTTTGTTTCTTTATGTGCTAGTATGATATATGTTTGTAAGTGTATAGCGGGTGATGCCCAGAGACAGGCGGGGCCTATGAGAGACAGATCTGTATACCGAGCGTGGCTTGACGCCAGGTGGCGCCCGACGCCGGGCAAGTCCCGATGCAGCGGGCGGGGGCCCAATATATGGTTATGTGTATGGTATTTGGTAGGTTCGGGAACTCACTAAGCTTCGTGCTTACAGTTTTTAGTTTTGGTTTCGGGTACTTCCGGTAGCGGAGGGAAGAGCTCGGGTTAACTGCATCGCACACACCAATAAGTTTTAGCCTGGGATGTTTACTCTGATAAAATGAACATGTTTTGAAATGATACTTTGATTTGATATAACTACTTATGTTTATGATTGATAATTATGGCTTGATGAATGATTTGAAAGTGATTTTTTTTGTCTTCATTTTTGGGATATTACATAATATTTTTGATATAATTAGTTTTTTTGGATAAAAATAAACTTAAATATTGAATAAAATAATAAAATGAAGTGCGTTTTTACGAAAAAAAAAGTTCGTTTTTTATATATTAACATAGATCTCTATAGAAAGAGGACGAAACTTTGTGAACAATGGTATATTTGGTTTTTTTTTGATAAAAAATATGGCTTAAAAATATTTAAACGAAAAAATAGTGAGTTTTTTGGTAAGAAGGTGGATTTTTTGGTATAATCTAGTGTGTGTGCATCCAATGTACAAGTGTACATCTATTCCTTGGCCGTTGATCATTATGACTTCTTATGCTCACGATTATTTCCTTGGTTCCTTGTTAATTATGGTTCTTTATTGAACCTTTATATATATATATATATATATATATATATATATATATATATATATATATATATATATATATATATATATATATATATAGGGTTTGGTTATATTGTTTCTATTAACTATTGTGTGCCAAAATGTACAGATCTGGACCACTGGATGGAATAGAATCAAAGGTTATGATGTGAGGGTCTATGATATTAAAATATGTTAACATGTACCATATAATCACACTAATTTTAGCATAAGAGCATTTTAGTCAATTAACCTATATTAAAAAAGGAAGTTTTTGAATTTTTATGGATAATTAATTCTTTTATTTTAAAAAATCTGAATATTTTAAATTAATTCAAATTTAAGAATCGGATTTTATTCTGTCAGAATGATAGAATGCCAACCATAAACTAGTAAATATATTTTTTGATTTTATTCTGTCAGATTGATAGAATGCCAACTATGAACTAGTAAATATATTTTCGATTTTATTCTGTCATAATGACATAATGTCAATCATAAACTACTAAATACATTCTAAAAGAATACACAAAATCGATTCTTGAACTAATAATATACCAAATAATTACATTATATGATTGTGATTCATTGAATAATAACAACATTTTGAAAAATACCAAGTGTAATTCCTAAAAAATAACAACATTCTTAATTACATTGTGTGAGTGTGATCATTCTTTAATTCATTCTCAAGCCTTTCCCATCAGGTCTTCAAGCCATTCTTCAAGCCATTTCTATCACAAAATTTTTGCAAAATATTTTGTAGTGATACACTTGTATGCACATTAAACATATAAACAATTAACTACAATTCTATCAGAATACAACAATAAATATTCTTACAGAATAAACTCTTCTTGCAGAATGGTTTTGAATAGTCTATCAGAATCGCTATTTTACACATGTTTATTGTTTTTTACATTCTAAATCCAAACTGAATGACATTCATACTAACATGAAAACAAGCCTCGAGCAAGCTATATTTACAGACTTCAAAAACATATTACAGCCTTATTCTCCAATGGAGAAAGAAAAACACCCCTACATGGCGTGTTTATTAACAGGTTATTCACAAATATCATATAAATCAATCATATGCTACTCCATTCACAACATTCTATGTAGAAAAAGAATCAATGAATAATAACAAAGACTTACATGTGCATAAATAAAACATATGTCAACATCTTCCTATTGTCGGATGCAATCGTGGGTTTATTTCAAGTTTTCTCTGCTCCTTTCACAAAAAGGTATAAAAGTCTGCATATTTCTCCAATTCAGGCTTTTACTGAGTCAACTTTCTTTTTGTTCGGATTTACTCATGCCTCAAAGCTCGCGATAATACTGCTTTGTAAAGGCCTCATATTCACATGCTTTGAATAATGTTTCAAGAATGGAACCCCTTATAGAGTGCACTCGTTGTCACTCTCATTTGTTGAGGGCTTTTCACAAACACTTTAAAGGCATATTTTTGAAGACCAAATTCTGAATGATTGAGCAACGATAAGATTTGAAATCCAGTTTGATGTAGCAACGATTCCACCACAAACACCTCGGAATATTAATGGGTATATCTCAGAATTGACAATCCATGGAACTGTTCCCATGCCCGGTGAGAAGAAGATGATGTAAAGAGCTAAACCTACTAGTGCGAGCCATCCGTATTGACTCGGACATCCTTGAGTGTACCATAATCGGCCTTCACCATGACACCTATCCTTCACGATTTTGTTCTCGATTAAACATGCACTGAGTAGTAGTTGTGAGAAAAAAAAGAACGTAGTTTTTGAAGGTCAAATTGAACTCGATGATGATATAATTTGATACGATTTAAGGTAAATTTAACTTCGAAATGATTATAGTTTTGTTCCTCAAAAGGGTTTTTTGTAGATTTTGAAAAGATTGAAAGATTTACGAGTTACGGAGTTAAAGATTAGTTAGTTTGACTAAAAAAGTCAATAACAAGTATGGTTTTTACCTTATCAGTTTGTGAAGCACAGAATCCGCAACCAAAACCCTTTAAGCATCTCATACAGCTCCAGGTAGCAGAAGGTCCGGCGGAAGTGAAAGTCAGGCAGGTGATGTTACCGAAGTGGGAGGACTCCACCCCGCTAACAGGCGGTGAATGTGATGTCGTCTCATGAAACACGACGAAAAGAAGCCCTAACGAGAGCACACAACTGAACCCCTTCCTCTTCAAGATTCTTGTTGAAGCTATCTCTAATCAAACATCCATCGGTGTTCAAACTGAAACGAAAATCTGGAAGATGAAGGCTGATTGAAATGGTTTAGATCGATGACAGCAGACGGAAATGATGGCAGGAAACGAAGGTGAAGGACTAAGTCAAATATATTTACTTTATGTCCATAATTGTAGGTAATGTCCAAAATACCCTTTAATGATTTATTTAATTATTTATTATTTCTTAAATTTTCATTGATGCATTTAGATACATAATATTTGTTGGAAACATTTGAATATATATATATATATATATATATATATATATATATATATATATATATATATATATATATATATATATATATATATATATATATATATATATATATATATATATATATATATATATATATATATATATCAAAGTCAAATATAAACAATCGCTTTGTTTTAGTCAACACATAAAAAGCATATTGAAACAATATCCTCTCAAAACAAATGAAACAGTAAATTATCAAATTTTAAAAGATTTACCATCACAATTTTATATGTAAAACGTTTGTGTGGATAAATAAAGCCTGCTTTCTTCCACTGAACATATTAAAGACATTTTTGCACGAAAAAGATAAATTTTGCCCAAAAAAGATTGCACCACTTCCAAGGTTCCAAGGTCATAACAGTAAATTATGGAACATCCATGGTCATGAAAGTTACAGAAATAGTGCCTCAAAAAATTTATGATTTACAAAAACAGTCCGTATAAAAAGTAGCTACTGAGGTGGTACCTGTAAGATTTAGAAAGTTATATAAATGGTCCTGAAAGCAATAAAGAGTTATAAAAAATATCATTATTTAAGAAAACATTACAAAAATTAATTGTGTTTAAAATATATGATTAATAATAAATCCATTAAAACACCAGGACATTTCATTACTTAAAGACATTTTTGTACTAAAAAGGATAAATTGTGCTCTGAAAAGATTGCACCTATCCAAAGTCATCAGGGTAAATTGTGGAACATGAATGCTCAAAAGTGTGTGCAGGTTTGAGTGTTTGACATAACTACATAAATTAATATAATTGAATTACATTTCATTTGTTAATAAAAAACAATAGAGTTCACTTCGATTTAGTTCTATACTTTAAAAATCTCAATATCTTTGAGATTTCAAACCATTTTATAAATCAAATGGCCTATTGTGTATTTGTCTTGAGTGTTTTTCCTCTTTAAATTTTTTAAGTTAAAAAAACTAAAAAAAAAAAACAACAATAATTTTGTTTTATACTTTACTACTAGCTCACCAGAACTTATAACTTGTTATTAACTTAATGAATTTAAAGAAGAAAAACTAAAATAGATAAATTTACTTAGAACAATTTTAGTTAAAAATTTGATCCGACAACCGAAAACTTGGAATATTACACGAAAATCAAACACACTATTTAATATTTTATGAGTCACAAAGTTATAATGATTTTGTTATTAAATTGTGTTTTACATACTAAATGCGAAGGTTCTTTATGTACAGAAATAGAATATTGAACATAATAATAAAAAGAAAGAAAAATTTGAAAACTGATAGGCAATATAAAAAGATGGCCTCGGGAACAACAATTTGTCGATTGTTGATTTAATTAATAAAATGGGTTTGAAGAGGAGTGATTGGTTGGATAACAATAACTTTCGATTCAATGGTCGTTGTCTCAATTTGTGTACTAAGGGTAAGTTTGTTACAAGCTCTCTTTTGTTACGTGTCAACCTTTTTATTATTATTAATTTTTTGTTGTAAACAAAATATTTATTAGATAGAACGGTAAGATTGTCTATGTAGTATTCAAACCGTAAAGTCACACCGTATAATCTGATGAATTCAACACATGACACACCGTTTATATTCAAAAAAAGTTTAGTTTTGATATCATTAAATTGGGGGGGAGGGGGAGGTTGTAAGGTCACACCTTATGATGAGTCAAACACATAATACAATGATAGATCAACGTCAGCATCTACACATTGACAGCACCATCGTATCAACTTTATCAGCGTTAGCTTACAATTTAGTTATCCGGTTGTAATCTTTTGTATATTAGGTAATGATATAGATAAGTATAGAATACATCACATATCTGAAATCTTTGTGATAAGATCGGTTCTTAGTATAGATTAGACACAATCCTTTCACATGGCCTTTGATTTCCAATTAGAGAAGTAGTGTTTTGTCAAACGGAGGGATCTTGTTACAGACATTGGACTTGGAACGAAAGAGGTCGACATGATTACTTGAATGTATCATAAACCAACTCTGATACCTTTGTATCGATCGGATACACTTCAAGTATGACTAACAAATGTAAAACTAATATAAACAAAATAATAGACAGAAAGTAAATAACACAAAAGTTCTCCAAATTGTTTCTTTCACCAAGAAAGAGTTTTATCTTCACCAAGAAGACGAGTTTGTCACAAAGATGATTGAGACAAAGCCATAATCACACGCATACCTACAACATTAGGGTTTTCCCTAATGTTGTGTGTATATATATAACATTAGGTGTGTGTGTGATTGTGGCTTTGTCTCAATCGTCTTTGTGACAAACTCGTCTTCTTGGTGAAGATAAAACTCTTGCTTAGTCAAAGAAACAATTTGGAGAACTTCTGTGTTATTTACTTTCTGTCTATTATTTTGTTTAGATTAGTTTTACATTTGTTAGTCATACTTGAAGTGTATCCGATCGATACAAAGGTATCAGAGTTGGTTTATGATACATTCAAGTAATCATGTCGACCTCTTTCGTTCCAAGTCCAATGTCTGTAACAAGATCCCTCCGTTTGACAAAACACAACTTCTCTAATTGGAAATCAAAGGCCATGAAAGTTCTAGAGTTCCTGGATTTCGATATGCTTGACATCATCAACAAAGGTCCAATAGCTGCTATGCATCAATCATCCAATGATGGTGCATCAGGCAGTAAGTTGAAAAGGAAATATGTTACCTGTTATAACAAGGAAGAGAAAAGGATTTTGAATCTCATTGTAAAGGCTATAATTAGTTTTGGAAACTCACTTCCTTTTATTTTCTATCGTTTGGTCCAAAACTACTCAACTGCTCAAGAGATGATGACCACTCTATCATCTGCTTGTGAAAAGGAAACCTCTTCACATGACAGCGTTCGGATCCTTAACGTTGATTCTCCTCACACTGCTAATGGCCTCCTCACACTGCTAATGACCTCAAGTCAGAATGGGATGATGCATCAACGTATCAGGTAAAAAATCATGTTAATCTTTCCTCTATTGATAATATCGAAAAGATGACATACTCGATCTCTTACGTTTCAATTTATTGATCTCAAATAAAGAAAAATCTTCTCTTAGTCTTGAGCTAAAGATTCTCAAAGAAAAACTTTTCTCTCTAGAAAAACATCTTTATGTTTTAGAAAAGGAAAACATTTGTATCTTTCTAACCAATAATTTTCTTCACATTGAAAAAGAAAAAGTTGTTGATCATGCTAATCGCACTCAACTTATTTTAAATTAGTAGGCATCTTCTAAGTTTAATGTCACAAGAATCATTAATGCTCAGATTCCAGATCAATGTAAGAAAAATCTTGGAGGTGATATAGAAGGTGTTGTTTCTTTAACCAAAGTTGAAACTAGACATACCTTATTTAAAGCTAACTGCTTAAAGAAGACTTTAAAAGTAGATTTGTGAGTTGTTATTTTATAAATCAAACGTTAATCAATACTCACTACTCTACTGATTCTAATAACATTACTAAATGTATTTCTAAATTTCATGCTCTCGATCCTTCTTTCCAACCTTCTCATCGTGAGTATGTTCTTCCCTCCACTAAGATTTGCTAAAGTTTCCTATATGTAATGGTGAATTTTATTTTGTAAACAAAATTCTTAACATGTTTCCTTAGTTCTCAGTTAGCAATTCTGAACCCGAAGATCAATCAAAGCCTTCTACTCTTAAAACTCTTCAAAGGATCATGAGTCTCATGACAAGGTAGTACATGAGAATACCATTGATAACATTCCTTGTTCCAGAGCTAAATGAAGAACTCTTAAATCAAATAATAAAAGTTCTCGAGATTCAACAATTGAAAAGAAATCAAAATCTAATGTTAAAGGAAAGAATCCTGGAATTAAAGTTTGTTATCGATGTGGTGATGTCTCTCACAAAGTCAGCGAGTACACTTTTGAAAAGAACATTGTTCACACTTATAATATCATGACTTGAAAATGATTTGTGGATCAACAAGGGAAACTCATTGAGCTGTCTCCCTGATGATTGTTTTAACATCTTTTCTTAGTGATCCTTTGTGGGTCAGTGTATATCCAGTGTATATTTTTTTTGGACATACTCTATATCTTACTTTCAGCGTAAAGAGCATATTTGGTATTTAGACAACGCCCACTCAAGATATATGATAGGATTCAAGTCTCTCCTGGAAGATTTCATAAATAAGGATGGTTCGTCAGTAACATATGGAGATAATGGCAAGGGAGCTACAAATGGATATAGATCCATCAAGTGCAATTTTGTCATTTTCAAGAATGTCTATTATGTGAAAGGCCTTCAGCATAATCTCATTTCTCTCAGTCAACCGTGTGACGTTGGATTTGAAGTTCTCTTTAATAAGAGAGAAGGAAAAGTTATTGATCAAAAGAGCATCATTGTTCTTACGGCAAATCGACAAAACAACATCTACGTTTTGGATATGTTTTCTGCTGACAACTCTCTTCATTGTTGCTTCTTCTCTTGTGCTTGGTCTCATTTAAATTGGATGTGACACAAAAGGCTATCACATTTGAACTTAAAGAAAATCTCAAGGATTGTAGGGAATCAACTTGTGAGAGGATTTCCTAAGATGCAATTTGTCAAGGACAAACTGTGCTCAGCGCGTGAAAAATGGAAGAAAACCAAGTGTTCGTTCAGGACAAAGTCTTGTTCTTCAATCATCAAACCTCTTCATCTCCTTCATATGGACCTTTTTGGACCAGTTCTGATCAAGTCAAGAGCTGGGAAGAAATATACTTTTGTCATTGTGGATGATTTTTCAAGGTTTACATGGGTAGTCTTTTTAAGAAAGAAGAATCGTGATGTTGATGAAATCATTGCTCTTATTAAGCAGGGAGAAGTCCTCTATGATCACAAAGTAAGGCAATAACATAGTGATCATGGAACTGGATTCAGAAAATCCTCTCTGGAATATTTTTGCTCGGTCTCAGGAATCTCTCAGAAATTTTCGGTAGTTAAAACTCCCTAACAAAATGGTATTGCAGAAAGAAGAAACAGAACTCTCATTGAAGCTGGAAGAACTATGGTTGTTGAAGCTCGTCTTTCATTGTCATTTTGGGTTGAAGCTATCAATACAACGTGTTATACCCAAAACCAGTCTATAAATGTTAAACATCATGAGAAAACTGCTTATAAGCTACTGAAAGGAAGGAAACCATACATATCCTATTTTCATGTGTTTGGATATGTTTGTTACATCTTGAATCAAAGAGATCCGCATTCAAAATTTGAGGCTAAAGTTGATGAAGGATTGTTCCTAGTATACTCTAGCATATCCAAGGCTTTCAGAGTATTTAATCTTTCAAAGAAAATTGTTGAAGAAACAATTCATGTCACCTTTGATGAGGACTCTGTTGGGCTTAAAATATTGTATCATTGGGCTATTAGTTTCGGTCCATTTTGTAGACGGTTTTGGGCATGTCCAACCGTCATTTATTAGGGTTATAAGTATATATATATATATATATATATATATATATATATATATATATATATATATATATATATAGTGCATGCATGCACCGTAATTAAGGTTGTTGTTATGATCATTATTGTAACCCTACCACACCTCTACAGTAGCAATTCTTCATAGATTTCTTCTAAGGTTATGGCTTATTAATCATTTGACATCAGTTTGATTCATCTTGTGCTCTTATTTAATTTACGTCCTTGGTTTTCTTGTTAAGAATCTAATCGATCTTAAAGTAATTTTAGACTTATCAATTGGTATCATAGCAGGAGACTGTGTAATTCATACACATCTTTTCTGTTTGAAGAATTTTTTAGGGTTTCCGCTATTATCGAATCTATTGGAGTCGTCAGTACTTTATTGACGCTGCGCCTTGATTTTGATTTTACCCTAACTCAATCTTTACAGGTCTGATTCTCTATAGGTAAGTAGATCAATTCGCCATGTCTCACGACGATTCTCAAACCAATCCCATCAACATCTCTAACAGCATTGGCTCGACCACAAGGATTCTGATCCTATACACTCACGGATATGAAGTCTGGGCTCTTCATTTTGAAGACTATGTTCTCGACTCAGAAGATAACATGTATTTGATCTGGGTGGCCATTACTTTGGGTCCTTTCGTTCACTTTGGAACCAGTAGAACCATCAAGACACATAAAGAGTACAATTAGCTAATGGTAGATGTGAAAGAAGTCTCTCAAGATGAGAAGGACAAACTAATTAGCAATGTAAAAGCAATGAGGACGATCAGATTCACTTTAGAATCTAATACCTTTCGTCTGATGAGTTCGTGTACTACTGCAAAGGAGATCTGGGAAAGGCTTAAGGAGTTATATTCCACCGATGAGGATCTCGAGCATTCCATCCAAACTCTTATTCTTTCGGAGTTTGGTTACTTCAAGCAAAAGCTTGAGGAAAAGAGTAAGAATGTTGTAGAAGAAGAAGCAGAGTTAGATCTTTCTGAGTGTGATTTGAATAATGAAGAGTATGCTTTGATGGTGTCTAACCCTAAGCGGTTTGCTAGAAAGAAATTCCCTACCACCAAGAACCGAAACTGGCAGGGAAGCTACAACTTAGAGAAAGCAAAAGAGGAAATTAAAAGCGATCATCAGAAAGAAGAAAAGGAGAGAAAGTTGGTGGGTGACTCAAGCTATGACTGTAATTATTGTTGTAACGCCCGTCTTTCTAGGCTAGGAATTAATGATGATGTAACAGTCTAGGTTAACCTTTGTAACTCGTTTTGAAATAATAAGAATGTATTATTTGAGTATTATGTGTTTATTGCTTAATTGTGTGATTTAAATGGATTAAGGAATAAAAATAAGCGATAAAGTAAAAATATTAGATAAGTCCAATATCGATACATGAAGTTGTAGTGGTCATAACAAGGTTTCCGAATACATAAAGAATGCCGAAATCTGAGTTTTAACGAAGAAGTTATGACCTGTCAAAGTTTCGCGACAAAATCGGCACGACAATAAATGACGCAAATAGTGAATTTACGATAGAGCGATATTTAGCCTTAGTGATCTAAACGAAAATTGTAGAATACATTAAACCGATAGCGTGCATAAAAATAACGTCTAAATATGACTTCGTATGAGGAAGTTATGATTTTTCTAAGTTTCGACTTAACAGTATGCAGCCCGAAACTCAAATTTTAGATCGAGTGATGGTTAGCTGAAACAATCTAAACTAGAATCGAAGATCTCGTTAATAGTAGTTCAACGGTAAAAATACATACGGAAACGAACGTCGGATGAAGAAGTTATGAATTTTTAACGGACTTTTCCTGTCTGGGCCTGTAAAATATATAATAATATAAATAAAGTCAAAATTAGTCGATGGAGTCTAAATGAAAGTTGTAGAGCATAGTCTCACCTACGCGTGGATATAAAGAACATCAAAAACGGAGCTCGTATGCGAAAGATATGAATTTTAGAAGTTTGGAAATGTGGAGTACATCCAGTTTACTCATGATTCATGGTCTGAAATGGGCCACGTCGACCTGACCCATCACTCGAGTGCCCCGAGTCCGTAAACAGTGACACATCCGGTCTGATCCAATTAGTACGCCCAGCTTACTTGGAGAGTACGCCCAACGTACATGTCGACGGGCTAGTACGCCCAACGTACATGTCGACGGTCTAGTACGCCCAACGTACTCGATGTACGCCCAACGTACTGCTTGTAGAGGGAGTACGCCCAACGTACTCTGAAGTTACACCCAGTGTAATCGCAGGGATCAGGCCCTACAAATAGAACTCAATGGTTGGCAAGTTTTGTTGCTCATTTGTTTCCTCTCACTTCTTATTCTCTCGTTTTACATGCAAAATATACCTCCTAAAGCCCCGGTATCATCCCAACACCCGAAGCAAGTCCAGACGCTCTGAAGTTCCTGAGAAGATTATATTTTCAAGCCGAAACTCTGTCCGCCTAAAGCCCAGTTTTTGGGAAAGCATCCCGGTTTGATCAGAAACGATTGTTTTAAGAGACGAGGTGTTGTCCAACCATCGTCTTATCAAGTGAGTGTATATTCCTTTTCTTCTAACACATAGATACGAAGTATTCTCTACAAAATACATGTTATGTATTTGTTTATTATTTGCTTATTTGAAATAATTATTAAATGAATGATTTGTACAGGTTTTAAGTTGTATATAAATGTATATATTTTTATCTACTAATATGTTGGGTAGAACATGGGTAGAAAGTTGTTGTGTGATGAAATAAAATAATGAGAGGCCTCGATATGATTGTGATCTAGTCGTCCAGCAGAATATGGATGACGACCACGGACTTTTCTAGAAAGTTCAGTGGAACGCTGGTGGGCTCATAACCTGTAGGTGTAGTGAACTTGGGTGTTCATTTGTTGTATTCTATCCCCCTCATGGTTGCCTTAGGACATTCATTGTTGAGGAAACCCCTCTGCAGTAGTGTCCGTCCCAATGAAAATCCTGGATTAGGTCCCTTGTAATAGTTGTTGCCATAGGGATGTAAAGTGAGGATAACGAGAATGGGTAATCGGGTTATTGTTGGTTGGTGAAATTAAATATAATTATTTATTGTGGGTTGAAAACCCTATATGTTCACCAAGCTCCCAAGCCTGACCCATTCAGTTTCTTTGTATTACCGGTAGTGATGCGAGAGCATAAGTTGGAGAACTTGTGAAGATGTTTTTGTTTATAGACTAGTAGTTGTATATAACTGTGTAAGGTCTATGTTTTATTGTTTATGCTTTTGTGTCTGTATCGGAACATGACATCCCAAGTTTTGATATATAATGAAAATACATTTCTTTAAGAAATGTTTTGATAAACTTTATTTTATCATGTTTTGTTTGGGGGAAAATTCCGCAACTCTTTTAAATTAATGGATTTATTCTGAAATTATTTTAAAAGCATAAATGAAATCGGTCTTTTCTAGCCGTGATTTTGGGGATGTCACAGTTGGTATCAGAGCATTAGTTTAAGCGAACTAGGAATTTTTAGGATTTCTAGACTTAAACTTAGAATTTTAAGTGAAGATTGTGAGATGAGTGTCTGTAATATTTTAGACACGAGCACTAGATTATTTTAGGAAAGTTACCTAAAATGCTTTTAAATGCTAAATGTTATATGTTTGCCATATATGATATTATTTGTTCGGATCTATGGTTTGTTGCCAACTGAATTTGGAGACCTGATGTGTTTAGGATTCTAAGCGTATGACTACGATATTAGAACTAACATGTAAATGTTTCGGAGTGATAAGGATGATTTAATTATCTATCGTGATTGAGGATCTAAATTCACCTTATTCGGTGTGTAGATTAAAAATGGTAAGAACCAGAAGTGGAGTTGGAAACATGAACGAAAATAGGAATCAACCACCTGTGATTGAACAAATAGCTGTTGTAGAAGCACCTGAGCCAATGACAATGGCTGGTGTACAATTGATGATTTAGATGATGTTGGATCGTCAAATAGATGATACTAGACGTCTGCTTCGGCAGAATCGTGAAGAACTTTCAATGCCGATTGAACAGCCCGATTTGAATGAAGGGCATTCAGAAGGAGGTAACTTCAGTGGGAATGTTGGTTAAGCCAACCCACCGTTAGTTAGACAAAACCACCAGGAGGGAGGAATTGATGGACTCGGATGCAAGTACAAAGACTTTTTTACTTGCAAACCATCGACCTTCACTGGAAAGGAGGATCCGTTCGGAGTTATGGATTGGATATCAGAAATGGAGCTAGCATTCATGACGTGTGGTTGCAGAGGCAAGTTGCAGACCACTTTCATAGTATGTCAGTTCAGGGGTGGAGCTGTTCGTTAGTGGAACACTCTAGGGAAGACCATAAGCCCTAATGAGCCACTGCAGCTGACTTGGGCAGAGTTCTTGATGCAGTTCAAGCGCAAGTTCTGCTCAGCCCAAAATCTACTGGATTTGGAGAACAAGTTTCTAACATTGAGAAAAGGCAGCATGTTAGTCGATGATTACACCAATGCCTTTACAGACAAAATGGAGTTTGCTTTGCGCATCGTCCCAGATGAGTTGACAAAAGTTGACCTGTACGCAAAAGGACTCCCATGGGAGTATGCGGTGCCATTACATCAGGCACTTACTCTGGAGGCAGCTATTTGGGTTGCCAAGTCTGTTGAGGACATGATCAACGGAAGAACCACCAGCAAGGTTGAAGTTGGTGAGAAGAGAAAGTTTGAAAGAACTTCAGGTTCCAATAAGAAAAGAAAATTTTCGAAGTCTGATTCGAAAAAGTTTGGAGGAGGAAAAGGAGGCGAATCGAAATGGTGTGAGAAGTGCAAGAAAAAGAACTCTGGGAAATGTAGCGAGGATTTCACCTGCTACAAGTGTGGAAAGACGGGGCATTATGCCAATGAGTGTCTGTCCAAAAAAAGAGTGTGCTTTGCATGTAATGAAGAGGAGCACATTTTGAAAGACTGTCGTAAAAAGAAGGAGGCAGCAAAACCCAATATTCCGCCAAAGTCGAAGGCGAGAGCCTTTCAAATGACACTTGAGGCTGCTAAAGATGAAGCTGATGTCGCTTTAGGTACCTTTCTCATAAATAAATTGTCTGCCCAAATTTTATTTGATTCTGGAGCCAACTACTCCTTTATGTTGCATGAATTTGGTAGAAAACTAGCTTTGCCAGTTGATAGACTAGATAATGCTTTATTATTCGAAGTTGCTAGTGGCAAGTTTATACCTGTTAACCATCGCATGAAAAACATTTTCATTGACTTGAATGGGAATAAGTTCCACGAGGAATTATTGCCTATCGAACTAAACAGTTTCGACATCCTACTGGGAATGGACTGGCTTAGCGCCAATGATGCCGCGATTTTATGCAAAAAGAAGATAGTAAAAGTAAACCCACCAAGGAAGGAGTCATTTATGGTGTATGTGCACAAACACAGTAAATTCTGGAATCATTTCTCTAATGAAAGCCAGAAAGTGTTTGGCCAAAGGATGTACATCATATTTGGCATTCGTGATCGATGCTAAGAAGTAGAAAAAGGAGATGCTGAGCATTCCTGTCGTGTGTGATTATCCGGAAGTATTTCCCGAAGATCTTCTCGGATTACCGCCTGATAGACAAGTGTAGTTCAAAATAGACTTGTTACCAGGGGCAACGCCAATAGCAAAAGCACCTTACCGATTAGCACCGATGGAGATGAAGGAGCTGATGATGCAACTTCAGGAGTTGTTGGACAACGGTTTCATTAGACCTAGTTCATCACCCTGGGGAGCTCCGGTGTTATTCGTAAAGAAGAAAGATGGAAGTATGAGAATGTGCATCGATTACAAAGAGCTGAACAAGGCAACAATAAAGAATAGATATCCATTGCCGAGGATTGATGACATGTTCGATCAACTACAAGGTTCAAGTTATTTTTCAAAGATCGACCTAAGGTCAGGATATCATCAGCTGAAGGTGAGAGAGCAGGATATAAAAAAAGACTGCATTTAGAACACGATATGGACACTATGGGTTTTTGGTTACGTCGTTTGGACTAACCAATGCTCCATCAGCATTCATGGATTTAATGAACAGGGTTTGTAAATCGTTCCTTGATAAATCTATGATAGTGTTCATAGATGACATTCTGATTTACTCGAAAAGCCAAGACGAGTATGACCAACACTTGCGAGAAGTGTTGGAAGTCTTGAGGATGGAGAAGTTGTATGCCAAGTTCTCCAAATGTGATTTTTGGATCCGAGAAGTCCAATTATTGGGTTACATGGTCAACCAAGAAGGGATAATGGTAGATGTAGCAAAGATTGAAGCTGTGATAAAGTCGGAATAACCATAAAGTCCCACGGAGATCCGAAGCTTTTTAGGATTAGTCGGATATTACAGAAGGTTTATCCAAGGCTTTTCTTCAATCGCTACTCCACTAACAACTTTGACCCACAAATGAGCTACTTATTCTTGGAGTGATAAGCACAAAGAAGCATTCGAGTTGCTATGCGTCTGGTGTTGGGTTGGGTTGTGTTTTGACCCAAAGAGAAAAGGTGATAGCGTATGCGTCTCGACAACTGAAAGAGCATGAAAAGAACTACCCAACTCACGATTTGGAGTTGGCAGCGGTAGTTTTCGCTCTGAAGATATGGAGGCATTACCTCTATGGCTCGAAGTGCAAACTTTTCACTGATCATAAGAGTCTCTAATATCTCTTTAGTAAGAAAGAATCGAATATGAGGTAGCGACGCTAGCTAGAACTACTTAAGGACTACGACTGTGAGATACTTTACCGTCCCAGTGAAGCGAATGTTGTCGCTAATGCTCTCAGTCGGAAAGTTAATCTTGAGAGAAAAAGGCCAAGAGTGTTGAGAATAGAAGTTGTCTCGACCATTGTGGAAAGTATAAAGAAAGCTCAAGAGGAAGCTTCTGAAAAGAATGACCGGAAGGAGGAATGTTTGGGAAAAACGTTGGTGTTTGGTACAAACGGTCATGGAATGAAGGTATTCCAAGATCGTATTTAGGTACCTAAGTCAGGACGAATAAGAGATCTTCTGATGGAAGAAGCTCACAAAACCATGTACTAAATTCATCTTGGCAGCACTAAAATGTATAGGGACCTAAAACCCTATTACTGATGGCCGATGATGAAGCTTGATATTGCAAAGTACGTGGAGGAGTGTGTGACATGTGCGCGGGTTAAGGCACAACATCAAAAACTATACGGGAGTTTAAAACCTTTACTTGTACGTATGGGTAAATGGGAAGACATTGCTATGGATTTTGTCACTAAACTGCCCAAAACAAAGAATGATCACGACATGATTTGGGTGGTCGTTGATCGCTTCACTAAGAGTGCGCATTTCATAGCAGCCAATGAGAAATGGTCTATGGATAAACTTGCGAATTCTTACGTGAAGAAAATTGTGAGGCTTCACGGTGTTTTGTTAATGATTGCGTCAGATCGTGACAATCGTATCACCTCGCGGTTTTGGATAAGTCTACAAGAGGAATTGGGTACCAAGTTGTGTTTGAGTACAACTTACCATCCACAGAATGATGGTCATAGCGAACGAACGATACAAAAGCTTGAAGATATGCTAAGAGCATGTACCTTGGAATTCCAAGGTAACTGGGATGAACATTTACCTTTGGTAGAATTTTCCTAGAATAATAGTTTCCACTCGAGCATAAAGATGGCACCTTATCAAGCTTTGTACGGACAGAAGTGTCGTACGCCATCTTGTTGGCTTGAGGTTGGGGAAAAGCAGTTTATGGGACCTGAGATAGTCCATCAAACTGCAGAAAATCTGAAAATAATCAGGGAAAGAATGTTAGCAGCTCAGGATCGTCAAAAGAGCTATGCTGACAAGAAAAGAAGACCGGTGACTTTAGAAGTTGGGGATTCGGTTTTGCTTAAAGTCTCATCGTGGAAGGGACTTATAAGGTTTGGCAAAAGGGGAAAGTTAAGTCCAAGGTTTATTGGACCGTTTAAAGTTCTTCAGAGGGTTGCGAACCAAGCTTACAAGCTCGAATTACCCGAAGAACTTTATAGAATTCATAACACTTTCCATGTGTGTTGTTTAAGGAAGTTCATGGGAGAAGTTCCCGACATGATTCCACTTTTGGAGTTGAGAATTGATGAGAACAAGAGGTTAATTGAAGAACCAGAGGCAATCGTTGACCGAAAGACTAAGAAGTTGTGACGCAAGATGGTTGAGTTAGTGCTTGTCCGTTGGAAACATACGAATGGGCCAAATCTCACTTGGGAGACGGAGAGTGACATGATGAGTCGCTATCCACATTTGTTTGTTGATGTGTGATTTCAGGGACGGAATCATCCTAAGGGATAGAGAATTGTATCGCCCGTGTTTCTAGGCTAGGAATTAATGATGATGTAACAGTCTAGGTTAACCTTTATAACTTGTTTTGAAATAATAAAAATGTATTATTTGAGTATTATGTGTTTATTGCTTAATTGTGTGATTTAAATGGATTAAGGAATAAAAATAAGTGATAAAGTAAAAATATTAAATAAGCCTGATATCGATACTTGAAGTTGTAGTGGCCGTGGCAAGGTTTCCGAATATATAAAGAATGACGAAATCCGAGTTATAACGAAGAAGTTATGACTTGTCGAAGTTTCGCAACAGAACTGACATAACGCTAAATGACGTAAATAGTGAATTTATGACAGATCGATATTTAGCCTTAGTGATCTAAACGAAAATTGTAGAATACATTAAAACGAGAGCGTGCATAAAAAGAATGTCTCAATCTGACTTCATATGAGGAAGCTATGATTTTTCTAAGTTTCGACTTAGCAGTATGCAGCCCGAAACTCGAATTTTAGATCGAGTGATGGTTAGCCGAAACAATCTAAACTAGAATCGAAGATCTCGTTAATAGTAGTTCAACGGTAAAATGACAGACGAAAACAGACGTCGGATAAAAAAGTTACGAATTTTTAACGGACTTTTCTTGTTCCGGCCTGTTAAAAATATAATAATAAAAATAAAGTCAAAATTAGCTGATGGAGTCTAAATGAAAGCTGTAGAGCATAGTCTTACCTACGCGTTGATATAAAGAACATCAAAAATGTAGCTCGTATGCGAAAGATATGAATTTTAGAATTTTGGAAATGCGGAGTACGCCCAACGTACTCATGATTCATGGACTGAAATGGGCCGCATCGACCTGACCCATCACTCGAGTGCCCCGGGTCCGTAAGAAGAGACACATCCGGTCTAATCCACTTAGTACGCCCAACGTACTTGGAGAGTACGCCCAGCGTACATGTCGACGGGCCAGTACGCTCAACGTACTGCTTGTAGAGGGAGTACACCCAGCGTACTCTAAAGTTACGTCCAACGTAATCATAAGGATCAGCCCCTATAAATAGAACTCAAGGGCTGCCGAGTTTTGTTGCTCATTTCATTCCTCTCACTTCTTACTTTCTTGTTTTACGTGCAAAATATACCTGTAGAAGCAAAATTGTATAAGTCGAATATTGTGTTTGTATAGTTTCGCATCTTTATGTTATTTTACTAAGTCATATTTGTGCGAAGTGTAATTTTTAAACTTAGTATATTTTTTGTACATTCATGTTCCCTATAAATAGGGACTGAGGATAGAAGTAGAGGAGGACTTTCTAAAAACTCAAATATCCTTTCTGCTTATTCTGTAATCAGTCTTCATCAATATAAGATCTGATTAATATTTACTCTTCGTGTTTTAACTCTTTAATCACTCAAATCATATTTTGTTTTCGTAAATCTCGATAACAATTCTCTTCAATTGGTATCAGAGCAGGATTCAAACTGCTTCGATCTGATTTTTGTGTTAGAATCGTTTTGCTTTTTGAGTAGTAATTTTACTCAAAATTTTCCGCGCATGCTGGTTTTGAAAATCACACTTGATCTTCAGATTTGAATCGATTCTGTTTTTGAATTGTTAATTCGAGTAATCGATCAGTGATTTGTGATCAATTCAATTGATCAATTCTCAATTTCATCAAGTTTTTCAAGCTTTCTGAAAATTTATGTGTTCATCAATGGCGAACTTCAACATGAATACAATGACTTCCTTCTCTCACTTGCTTGGTTCCTCAACCAAAATTCCGATGTTAATTCCAGAATACTATGATCAGTGGGCTGATAGAATGGAAGATTACTTAAATGGAATTGATGAAGAACTTTGGAATTGTATAGATGGAACAGTGCAAGCTCCTGCTAATGTTCAACCAATTGGTCCATCTGCTGCATCTGCTGAAGTTGCTGATCAAGAAAAACGGTTGAAGAATAATGAAAAGAGGTGCATGAGGGAACTAAGAGGTGCTCTTCCTCCTATGGTTTATAATTACATTTGTAGTTGTAAAACAGCAAAGGATATCTGGAACACTCTAAAAGAGAAGTATCAAGGTAGCGAAAAGACGAAGATCAACTCTGTGAAGCAATGTCTAGTTGAACTGAAGGAATTCAGACAAAAGGATGCTGAAACCCTTGAAAATTACTATGATTGTCTGAATGAGCTTATGTTTCATTGCAATAGGTATGGAATCACTAGGTCTCTCATGGAGTTCAATTTAACTTTAATTATGGGCCTTCGCAAGGAATGGCGAAGTGTGAACATGATGATTAAGAATCAACAGAGTTTTGATACAACTCATTTGAATGATCTCTACAATCAGCTGAAAACACATGAAATTGAAGTTTCAAAAATGTATGAAGAATCAAAACAGAGTATTGGAGGTCCTTTGTCTCTAGTTTCAAAGGTATCTGACGTTGATGTGAATGAAAAAGATGATTCAGATAATGAAGGATTTTTGATGAATTCAGATGATGAAGCTGTGGCATTCTACTCAAACAATAGAGTTAAGAAATTTTTCAAGAAGCCATTTAATCTAAAAGGAAAGGCTACTGATGTGAAGAGTGGAGTCACAAAAACTAGAGGAGAGGATAGGAAGAAAATGGAGAAAGTTGAGGAAAAACAAAAAGATGCGAAAGAAGTGAAGAAGCTGAAAGGTGACTCAGGAATTTACTGTCACTACTGCAATGGTGCGAATCACTTCGCAGCTGACTGCATGTTACGAAAGAAAGAAGAGAAGAAGGAAAAAGTTAAAGATGAAGCATACTATTCTGATAAGATTGAAGAGATACGTGCTAAGACCAAAGGAGTGTCTCTAGTTGCGAAAGGTGAAACTGATGATGAAGAGAGTGGTACGTATCAGATCTGATCTTCAGGATCTGATGACGAGGAAATGAGGCATCCCACACATGGAGCCATGTTCGCAAGTTTTGAAGATTGCGAAGAGGAAATTTCAGGGAGGTGCTTCGTATCCAAATCCACGGACAAATCACCCATGACCACCAAGGTACGTCTTATACTTGAATCTTTTAATATTCCTTTATCTGCTTATGATGCTGAACTCACTTCATTCGATGATACTGTGGCTTATTTTGATTCTGTAATTGTGTCTGCTAGTACTGAAGCTCAAAAATTAAATATGCAACTAGGAGAGACACGAAGAGAATTAGAAATAAAAAGAAGCAGAGTAGACAAACTTGAATTACAGCTCAAAAATATAGATTGTGATAGGAATAATCTTACAAATGATGTTAGGTTGTTGCTAGCACAAAGGAACATATATTGTAATTCTGCCAAACGATTGTATGCAAAATTAACTGCTTTACATCATTCTTCTGACATTAGCAAAGAACAACTTAGGAAACTTTTACCTTTTCTTGAGTATGAACGTGAAAAAGTTGATGTTGTTTCTTATGATTGTGAAAGTACAATTGCTCAATTTGACAAAATACCTGATGATAGATATCCATATGGTATTGTCAAAATTGATGAATTTCTGAATGCTGATGAGTTGGTTAACATTGTCAATGAAAGTTTGACAAAGAGTGAACAAGTAAAAATCTTAAAGAAAACAGAAACTTCATCTCTTGCATCTCAATTCAATTATGCTGATATTGATGACAATTCAGATAATGTGAGTGAAATCAGTGAGATAGAAGAGGAAGAAGAGGTTGATTGTTCTCAATTGTCAATCATTAATATCACATCTAAGATCAAAGGTAAAGAAATTATTGTTGATTCGATAGTAGAGGATGAAATTGATAAACCTTCAACTTCGCAACATTGTAAGTTTGATAATGTGGAAGTTGAAAGCTGGAAATATGATGATAATGAAGAAAACAAAGAAGAAGTGAAAGATTCACATGAAATACCTACACGAGTTGTGGTTGATCAAGTGTTTGAGAATACAAAAGAATTTGACAAAATTTTAAATGATAAAGGCGCACATTATTTGGAAACCAACACTGTGGTATATCCAAATTTTGTATGCACTGATAAAACCATTTTTCCAAATCAAGTTTTTGTCACTACTGGAAATGCTGAGAAAATTCATCATGAATTCAACAAAATGATTGAAAAAGATAATCTAAGGTCAACCACTGAAGGTTTTTTCGCAAATCAAAACACAGAAGAAAACAAATTAACTAAAAATTCTTATGTGTTTCAAAAACAAAAATCATTACAAAAATGGGTGGTTAAAGGTGAAAAACCAAACAAAGTTTTTGAAAAAGTTGAAAAACCAAAGGCTGAAGTGAAATTAAATTCTCATGAATTCAAATTGATGGTTGGAAATTATTCAACAGAAAATAATGTTTCAAAAAGAAAAGCAAGAAAAGCAATTTTCTGGCAAGTTGTGTCAAATGACAAACCAAGGGCTGAAAATGAACAAATTTCAAAAACAACATCATCAAAATTTCAAAGCAAAAATAAACAAACAGATACAAGTTTTCATAAACCAATAAATTATGTTGACAAAATTCCATATGTTAGCAAATATGACAACAATCGAAAATTTGAGAATTCGCAAAAAATTGTAAATAATCAAAAGTTTCAAAATGTTGGCAAATTCACGAATACTTCATCAAGTTTGAAAGATTCAACTCAAGCAAAAGTAAAATTTTCACCAAAACAACCAAATTTTCCAAATCCTTTAGTCTCAAAACCGACCAAAGTTTCATATACAAAAGGAAAATCTAATGTAAGTACAATCAATCGTTGGTTTGAAGGGAAAGGAAGAAAATTTCAAAGTGGGAAGTTTTCAGAGCAACAAATCAAGAATGCATTTGACAAGTTCGCAAATAACTCTTCCACTGCTAGTTCATCATCTCATAATTCGCAAGTTCCAGTTCAAAAATGGAAACCAATTATCAAAAATGCGAATGTTGTGAAGGATAAGATTACAATCAATGGAAATCCAAAACTATTGAACGACTATATTTCAATATCTAGTTCTGATGATGTTGATATAATGGATTCTATCACAAACAAAGTCAAAACATGGTTTTTAAATTCAAATAACTTTTTTCATTCTACTAATGATGGACCCAACAAGTCTTGGGTTCCTAAATTTTTCCAATAAATGCAGGTGATGTGTGACGAGCAATATGATACGAAATGGTATATTGATAGTGGTTGCTCTCGTCATATGACTGGAAGAAAGGAAAACTTGCGAGATTATAGAAGCTTGGAAAATGCAGGAGTAGTCAAATTTGGGAATAATCACAAATGGACAATTCACTGTGAACATAGTTGCTTATGTTGAAGGACTTCAACATAATTTAATAAGTGTGTCACAACTTGTTGTTGGTACTGGAAACCAAGTTGTATTTAATGAAGAAGGAAGTATCATTTCAAATGCGAAGTCAAATGAAGTACTTCTCAAATCCAAAAGATATGGTGATATGTTTACACTGGACATCAAACCAATTGTGGGAAAACCTGCTATGTGCTTACTATCAAAAGCATCTAATGATGTCAGCTAGCTTTGGCATAGAAGATTGTCACACTTGAACTTTCGCAATATTAACAAACTTGTCACTGAAGATTTAGCTCGAGGGTTACCTGTACTAAAATTTGACAATGATTCTCTATGTGCAGCTTGCGAACAAGGAAAACAACATAGAAAAAGTCATCCGATTGTGATCGATTCAAAAATCGTAGAACCATTGGAACTTCTTCACATTGACTTATGTGGACCGTTGACTGTTGCTACAATCAATAAAAAGTGGTACATTTTAGTTATTATAGATGATTTTTCTCGATTCACATGGGTATTTTTTCTCAAGTTAAAATCTAAAGTTTCTCAGACGATGATTGATTTTATCAAAAAGATTGAGCTTATTCTGAAAAAGAATGTTCGAAAAATTAAAAGTGATAATGGTTCTGAGTTTAAAAATCAAACTCTTGATTCTTTTCTCACAAGCAAAGGCATTTCGCATAATTTCTCATCACCATATACTCCGCAACAAAATGGAGTTGTTGAAAGAAGAAATCGATCTCTATGCGAAGCAGCCAGAACCATGTTAACATATGCGAATCTACCTCAATATCTTTGGGCTGAAACAGTTTCCACTGCATGTTTTACTCAGAATCGATCATTCATTCATCGAAGATTCAATGTTACTCCATATGAAATAATCAATAATAGGAAACCTAATGTCAAATTCTTTCATGTTTTTGGTTGCAGGTGTTTTATCATGAATCTCAAAGATAATTTGTCCAAATTCCAAGCTAAAGCTGATGAAGGCATATTCTTAGGCTATTCGCACAATTCAGTTGCATACAGAGTGCTCAATAAAAGAACTAGAAAAGTTGAAGAAACTTTCAATTTAACGTTTGATGATTACTATCTTAAACAAACGGATAGTAAATTTGAAAATAAATCAATACTTGTTGATTCAAATACTCAAATTGATAATTCTGAAATAAATGATTTTGATTATGACTTAATTTTCAGAATTCGTGACAGGGTAATTGAAGCGGAAAATAATGCTCCTGATAATCAAACATCAGAATCCTCAAAACATACTGATGATTCGACAATTACTACAAGGTCAATAACTTGCGAAAGTATGCCTGATGCTTGTATGGCGGGGGAGCATACGAGTATCCATGAAGATTGTCAGCCAACTTTCGAGGGGGAGAATGAAATTATGAATCATCAAGTTGAGGGGGAGCATTCGCAAAATCAACAAGAACATCATTTTGAGGGGGAGCATCAAGATGAATATCATGTTGAGGGGGAGCATGATGAAACACAAACAATTAATCTTGATGAAAATGATTATTTTCATGAACTAAATGATAATTTTTCTGTTACAGGATCTGAAAATGAAGATATGTATGAAGATGCACCATTGGAATTTGATCCTAATTTTCCACCACCTGAGAAATGGACAAGAAATCATCCAAAAGATCAGGTAATTGGTAATCCACAAGATGGTGTGTTGACAAGAGCTCAAATTCGTGCGAAAAATGAGGTACTGAATGCGAACCAAGAACTATGTATGTTTAATGTCTTTATTTCGAAAATAGAGCTAAAGACAGTAAAGGATGCTATGGAACACTCAGATTGGGTTGTTGCTATGCAATCTGAACTGGCTGAATTTGAACGAAACAAGGTTTGGAGATTAATTTCTAAACCTTCTGATGTTTCAATTGTCGATTTAAAATGGATTTTTAAAAATAAAACCGACAAAGATGGTAATATTATTCGTAATAAAGCTAGACTAGTGGTTAAAGGTTATTCGCAACAAGAAGGAATAGACTATGAAGAAAATTTGCTCCTGTTGCAAGACTTGAAGCAGTTTGCATATTTTTAGCGTATGCAGCTCACAAAGACTTTGATGTTTATCAAATGGATGTTAAGTGTGCATTCTTAAATGGAGAACTAGAAGAAACTGTGTATGTTGAACAACCACCAGGGTTTATAAATGATGAACATCCTGATCATGTTTACATCCTAGATAAGGCTGTATATGGATTAAAACAAGCACCAAGAGCCTGGTACGCAACACTTACAAATTTATTGAAACAATCTAAATTTAAACAAGGATCAGTAGACCCCACATTATTTCTCAAGAAAGTTGGGAATCATCTAATGCTTGTTCAAATTTATGTTGATGATATTATTTTTGGCTCGACTGACCCAGCATTGTCAATTGAATTTGAAAATCTAATGAAAAGTCAGTTTGAAATGAGCATGATGGGAAAAATTAATAATTTTCTTGGTTTGAATATAAGACAGAACATGGATGGAATCTTAATCAATCAAGAAAAATATACGAAGAACTTGCTTGAAAAGTTTGGAATGACTAATAGCACGAAACTATGAGTACCAATGGCAGTAGGAACAAGACTAACTCCTTCGTTAGATGCTCATGGTGTTGATTTAACACTTTATCGAAGGATGATAGGGTCTTTATTGTACTTAACTGCAAGTAGACCTGATATTATGTTTTCGGTTTGTAATTGTGCTAGATATCAAGCTAATCCCAGAGAACCTCATTTGACTGGAGTAAAAAATATTTTTCGCTATCTTAAGGGAACAGTTTCGTTAGGACTTTGGTATCCTTCGAAAACGAGGTTTTTCATTCAAGCTTTTTCAGATTCTGATCTTGGAGGATGTACTTTGGATAGGAAAAGTACGAGTGGTGGATGTCAATTATTAGATGGGAAGTTGGTGAGTTGGCAATCGAAGAAACAAACTTGTGTGGCTATATCAACTGCTGAGGCTGAATACATTGCTACTGCTGCATGCACATCGCAAACTATTTGGATTCAGAGTCAACTTCGTGACTATGCAATAAACATGAAAAAGATTCCCTTGTATTGTGATTCGCAAAGTGCAATTCGCATTTGTCATAATCCAATACAACATTCAAAGACAAAACACATTGCTCTTCGATATCATTTTATCAAAGATCATGTGGAAGATGGGAATATTGAAATTCATTTTGTTAAAACAACTGAACAACTTGCTGATATTTTTACAAAACCTCTTGATGAAAAATCATTTGTTAGAATTTTGGCAGGATTGGGGATGATTGATGCGAATTCAATTCCAAAAACTTAAGCATGAAAGTCTCGTTCAGCAGTTATGAGTCAAACTTGTTCAGATGTTACTGTTCATCCAGAGGCTTCACATGGCTTCGCATCCACATCTTTTCGCATTTACGATCATAACAACTAAGGTTAGTTTTACGATTCATTTTGTAGTTTTTAATTTTTGAAAAATCAAAAATCCAAAAAGATTTTCTGTTTATTCATTTTTGTTTTTGAAAAATTAAAAATCCAAAAAGATTTTATTTTGTTATGTTTTTAATTTTGAAAAATTCAAAAATCACAAAAATATTTTTGTTTTCTTTGTTCTTTAAATATTGTGTGCTGAGAATTTAGTACAGGGCTTAATGCGAAGAGGTCATGCTTATGTGTTTCTACGGGAAGGTATCAATTTTTTTTTAAAAAATTAGTTAGGATGTCCCTAGAAGCATGCTGATGTATGTAGACCAAAAGCCGCAACAAGACTCTATGTGTGAGAAAAGAACGCCTTAATGAAATTATCTCATGAAAATTTCTTCCCAAAAAGGCTTATATTCGCATAAGTCAAAAGAGCTACCTTACTCTTCTCAAATGAGTTAAGAGTTTTCTGTTTTGTCCATTATAACAGAGGTACACTTTGATTCTTAACCAATCTCTTTATACCAAACAATTATTTCAATCCAAATTTTCGAAGAGATTTGTCCTTGAGGTCTTTTATCAAACCAATCAAAACCTAGACAAATCACAAGTCTGTGTTTATGATCTAACATTATGAGACCGTAATGGAAGTGAAACCCAAACATCATAAACCTTAAGGAATTGACGGGGAACATCATTCCAGATTTTAACGAAACCTTTGTTTCAGTATCAAAATTTCGAAACTCCAAATCATATTCAATTCGCATGTGTGGTCTTGATCAAACATTCGCAACCCACGATGTTTGTTACCCAACAAGATCCAGAACAATTTTTTTTAATATGATTTATGTGTGAGTTTTATTCGCAAATCCTAGTCATGATAAATATTTTCAAAAGCCAACTTGTCACTGACTACACTGGTCAAACAAGTAATTTCATTTACAATTTATCACCTTATGTTAAGGCTGATATGTAATGAAATTTGAAACCAACCCAAAATATCTTTTAAAATAAGCCCTTCGACACTTATTTAAAAGTATTCGATTGTAATTCACGGGAAACTACACAAGCTGTTGATTGTCTCTCTTGATGATTAACGAAGCAACCTTTGCTTGGGGTTTAACTGCATTCATGTCAAATTGAATTTTTGACATCACAGAATTCCAAATTTTGTTTTGTTTTGTTTCTCATCTTATTCTGTTGACACAATGCACACACGAAATCCTTGAGGTTCTGAGTAAAACCAACTCAGGCTGATGATTTCGCAAATCTGGCATATGACTTCACTTTACATCCCAAAAGTGAAAAAGTCTTGCCTCCATGCGAAGGGTTTTAACGGTTCAGATTCTATAACGGGAAACTTGACAGGCTGTGTACTCAAGATGGTTGGTATTCTATCCGGTTATCAAGGAGATGGGACAGTTACTTTTTGAAGCATGGTTATCTTTTGCAGTCATGATCCGATTTTCAAGGTGCCACATCGGATAACATTAAATGCATCCCGCTTTAATTTCAAATCAATTTGGGTAAACTATAAAAGGGGGATCAAGAATACTATATACGGTTACGCGAACATAACTCTCACAAACCTCCAAAGATTCAAACTTGTTCAACTTCATCTCTTTCAAACCCTAACAATGGCAGCCACTCAATCCAACACTAATGAAGTTCTTTCTCAATCCCTGATGAAAATCCAAAGCACCAATTATCAAGTTGATCCAAATGTCTCTTCTTATCCCGAAGGCTTGAAGATGCTCATCGTTGCCCTGAAACGATCACTTTTGTCCACTGCCATGTTTAATTCATTCTCCATTCCGATGACATGGTTATCCTTGGCAGCTTCAATAGCATCATACAACCATACAACTGATATGATAACCTTCAACCTGATAAACAACAAACGGGTAAAACTTTCCAAGAAGATGTTTGTTGAATTCTTGCAGATTCCGAACAATCCTCCATTTTTCAAACCTGTTAACTCTCAAATCATTCATATGTTCAATGAGATGGGCCATCAACCAGAGCTTGAGAAGATAAGTGACTTCCGAAAGTCTGGGTTGCCGTGCATATGGAATTTCTTATTTGGAAATTTTCTCCGATGCCTAACAGGAAGAACAATTGGACTGGATAAAGGGTGAATCGAAGTATATGCCATGGTTATGGGCTTGTACTACGATATCAGTGTAGATTATGCAACCCAGTTGTGGAAGGAATTTGTCAAGAGTCTAGAGAACACAAACTCTGAAAAATGAATTTCGTGTGCGAGGTATTGGAGTTTGATTCTAGAGAAGGTGTATGAAAGAGAAGGGATTGATGTCCCTGAGGATGTTGAAGTTGCTGAATTATCTTTATATCAATTTCCGAAGGTAGTGGAAGATGATGAGGCAATTTTTACTCATGTTGCTCGCATTCCAGATGCGATGCTTCGCAAGGTTTCTCAAACTCACAAGGTCTTGGTGAGATATTTGAAAACAATTGATCAATCGGTGCCGACTGGAGTGTTATTAGATGTTGCTGGACCATCAAAGAAGAAGAAGTCCACAAAGAAGGATGCGAAAGGTCCATCTTCGCAACAGGCTCAGGATGAAGATGTTCATATTGAAGAGACTTCATCTCAATCAAAGAAAGAAACAATACCTTCCAAGTCTGGGGTATTGAAAAAGATTCGCAAGACTAAGGTGAGCAGTAAAGGGGTTACCATTCGCAGTTGTAACAAACCGTTATTTCAAACTTATGTAATAGTGTAGGTCAAATTGTTCTTCTTTTTAATTAAATAAAGAGAAATTTTGGCATACCATGTATATTTACATAATTGACCTCAAAAAAAAATTATTAAATAATCTCAATTGGGTTGAACCAAGTGATAGAGATTGTAACAAGGTTTCCAAAAATATAAGGAACACTAAAATCCGAGTTATAACGAAGAAGTTATGACCAATCGAAAATCTGCGACAAAACTAGCAAAACACTATTCAGTGTAAAAACTGAATTTTTGATAAAAGGCTTTCTAGCCTTAACAATCTAAATGATAGTTATAGTTTATGTTAAACCGATAACTTTCTTAAAAAGAATGCCAAAATCTGACTTCGTATGAGGAAGTTATGATTTTTCGAAGTTTCAGTATAGTAGTGTACAGCTAAAAACTTGAAATAAAGATCGAGTGGTTTTTAGCCGACACGACCTAAACGAGAATTGAAGGTCTCGTCATTAGTAGTACAACGGTAAAAAGACAGACAAAAACGGACGTCGTATGAAGAAGTTATGAATTTATAACGGATTCACGTCCCGGTCTGTTTAAAATAATAATATTAAAAATAAATTCAAAATTAGCCGACGAAGTCAAAATGAAAGTCGTAGAGTATAATTTTAGCTACGCGTGGATATAAAGAACGTCAAAAACGGAGTTCGTATGCAAAAGTTATGAATTTTACAAGTTTTGGCAAAAAAAAATAAAGAAAAATAGAAATACCCGGGAAAATTCGCATGAACAGTACCGCCACGTCACCCCTCGCTTGCGAGCCTCCACGTGTCGGCTGCTGAGTGGAACGAAGTCTCGCGTGTCACCTCCTGATTCGGCCACCTCTGCGGTCCAATCCCACTCAGATAGCCTCGCATGAAGACACACCGGAGATGCTCCTTGCACGCGCCTCGCACCATCCTCGGACACCCCTTCACACGTGGCTTCTTTGCATTGGACCGAGGGCTAGACCAATCCGAGCCTACCACCTCCGAACCGAAGCTGCTTCCCTTCGCAGAATGTCAGCCTCGCATAGCCTCGCACAAGCTTCGGATCCGAGGCTTCGGCCTATATAAGGCATGCGAGGGTTTCCGGATAGTTTACACTTTTCACCCGAAATTTTACTCTCTTTCACTTTTTCCACACCCTTAAGCTTATATACAACCCTTAAAGCCCCCGTATCAAGACTCAAGCCCGAAGTAAGCCGTGAAGCCCCGAAATTCTCGAGAATTCATCCTCTCTCCTGTCAAAACTCTGCCCGATTTGAGCCGGTTTCTCGACAAATAAACTCCTTTCATGAAATGAAACCCTGTCCGAATTACCACCTATCAAGTGAGTTCATACCCCCGTATTTTCATAATTTCTACTGTTTTAAGGGGGGGAATACAAGTATAACACAACAACTTTGTGTTATAAATTAATGATTTCAAATCACGATAAAATGATTTTAAAGCATCGAAAATACTTCAAATTTTGAACTCTTTTATAAACTTATATTTTTCCCAAATATACATATTTGTATATATAATTTAATATAAATAAGATTTAAAAGGCTTAGGACTAATAATTCATTCTAGGTCCTTTTCCTTGTTTGGATGTGGACTTATAGTACCCGTTATTTGTCCGAAGGTCGTTCAAATTTTACTTATATTTAAAATTGTATATGTATATAAAATTAAAAGTTATTTAATCAGTTTAATCACCCTTTGTAACATATTGAGCAAAGGACTACATGCAAAAATAGTTAGTTACCAATTCATAAAGTACATATAAATTATAATAGGTATAATTTATGATACATAGAGCGATAATTCATATGAATACACTGTTTTACATGCAACAAGGGTTTTAATTCAAAACAAATCAAGGGTTTACACTTATCAAATACATGTTCGGGATACTAAGTCAAGAACATACTGTCAATCATTTATTTCAGAATGATTGGGTTTTCATAACTAATATACATGTAACGTTTATATGCTTTTTATGAGACATTCAATTCAGGTTGTTTAGATTCAGTTTAGACAGCCAAGGTAAAGCCCTGACATTATAACCAGAATCTCCAGTCCGGGGATCGAAACAAGTTGTGTGTAGATCTATATCGGGATTGACAACCCCGCACTCAGGCTGCTAGCTACAGTCAGGCATACATGCCAATGAGTGGCAATTGTTATCACTAGTTTAAGCGCTCATCAGGCGTTTGTTTCAGGCGTTCATGTCTTAGTATGGTTATAATAACTCATTAAAAAGATATTAACAACACGTTAGTGTATAAACAACTAAACGTAAGTATATCTTCAAAGTACCAGTTTACAAAATGCAAAGTACAATGCTATACTATAGTTTTCAATAACAACTGGTGAAGCCAGGCACACTCTCAAATACAAGTTTTACAAATACAATGGTTTACAAATAAGACGGTTTTATAGGAATAAAACTACTTTTCACATACCACAGAAAATACGGGATTTTCTAGAAGTGTTTTCATATTCAAAATACAAATACACCCATTCAAACATAAAGACTTATGTACTCACTCAACTTATTGTTGATACTCTCTTTTCAAATTACCTGTATTATCAGGGAAATAATAACAGGTACTCCCCGAGCTTTTTGAGAAGATGAAGCCATTAAGAGTCTTATCTTCTTCCTTTGTATAACTGTTTTGGTTTCAATATACAATGATTGAACACATGTAAATATTGTACTTTGAAATACAATGGTTGTTTCTACTTTGATTACTATGATGCATGTGTTGTGATACTACAAATGAAGTCCTCCACCCCCGGACGTTTCCGCCGTCTGGTTTGGGGGTGTGACAGCAGTATTCCAGCTCCGGTCTCTCCAGGAAAGAAAAGGCAAAGAGCTGAAGACGTTGCGAAAAACATGCAACGTACTCTAACAAAAAGACGGAAGCTGGTGGTTCGAAATGAATCATCTGATGAAGAGATAGTTCCAGAAACTCCACCGGTGACGTCTACGGTAAATGTTTCCTTACCAATAATTTCCATTACCCCTACTTCGCAAATATCTACCACAATACCACTCACCGAACCACTCGAAATAGTTACTACCAAATCAGTTTCTGAGGAGGTACCTATTTCTGATACGGTTGTCAACGTATCTGATACGGGGGCACCTATCACGAGTGTTGAAACCACATTACCAATCACCTTACCAATTTCTTTACCACTTGTTTCATTTCTATCTACAACTCTATCCACAACCTCATCAATTTTTGATCATCCACTTCAAAACCCATTTACAACCCTTTTTCCCTCACAATCACCAGAAACTCCTCAACCTTCACAACCTTTATCTGATAATGAAACTGAAGGAGAAGCCTTTGGAGGAGTACTTGAAGACATTCATTTTGATTCAGAGGAGGAGGATATTCCTGATCATATGCTTATGACAGGAAAGCAATTTAAAATCCTAAATCATAAGTTGAATGTCATTATTCAGTCGCAAGCTGATTCTGGCAGGATGTCTTCTATCTCAGCAATGGAGGTTGATATAATGCTCAAGGGTGCTGAGAAGTGTATAATGGATAAGGTTGATCAGTCTGATAAAAATAATGAGCTTCGCATTAAAGCTCAAGGGAGTAATTTTTCTTCAGTGGTCCAAGACTTGAAAACAGTTGCAAAAGAACGTCATGTTCTTTTTGTACAGGATGTGAAGAAAGTTCGGGAGGACGTCAACTTTAAGCTTCAAGAGTTGAAAACCGAACTTGCGAAGGAGCTCAGGGATATTAATTCTCAAAACATCAAAGTTCAAAAGAAGATTGATGAGGTTTCTTCAAAAGTGCAAAAGGTTGTTGATGTTCCTATTCTTGAAGCTCATAACAAAGAAACCCAGGAGAAGTTTGATCAGCTGATTAAGTTGGTGACTGAGCTCAAAATGGTGGTTTCACGATCTTCATCTACACAAATTCTCACTCCTGAGTTCTTATCTCTAAAGGTTAATACTTTAGAACAAGCAATTCAGAAAGCTCTTGCACCAATCGCCAATTTTACCTCTTTACTATCGAAGAGTGCCCCACCTACTTTCACAGGGGTGCAAGGGGGAGAGAAAAATTTAAGTAAAGAGGAGGATGCGAAGACAATGGTAAAAGTTATATCTACCCATATTAAATCTACTCTTCCAATACTTACGAAGCCAATTTCCTCAACTACAATAACCACAAGACCGATTGCTAAAGGAATTTCTATTGGGGAAAAAGAAGGAGGTTCGAGTTCAAAACCTCAAACAGATGTAGTGGGAAAAGGAAAAGGGATATTGTACGAAAAATCGAAGGAGGAGAAGAAAGCTGAGGTTGAGGCAGAGTTGGAAAAGATAAGGCAAGTACAAAGCATCATAAGGCAAAGGGCAAGTGATCCTCCCACGATGAACAAAGGAGATCCTACGAAGCTGTACTCTTACGAAACCATAGAGTCAAAAGTTGTGGGGAGGGAAATGTATGAATTCGAGAAGAAGCCAAAGAGAAGTTATGATATTGCGAATTCTGACAACTGTCAGCTAGATTTTCCAATCAATGAAATGCTCTTCATTACTGCTCAGTACAAGATTAGCGAGAAGGTTGATAATCCTGATGATTGTATACACATGAAAATCAGATTTCATGTTGTATTGGGGAAGAATCCGGATGAAGTTTGGTCTTTAATGAAGATCAAAAAGGTGCTAACAATCAAGAAATATGCGATGTTTGAAGACATGCTTCAAAATTTTCGTTACTTTGTTATTCGAGCAGACAACAAGTAGTATGACTTCACTGTAGCTGATTTTCCTCTGATGAACTGCAACGATTTGATTCAAGTGGCTCTAATTTTGAAGCATATGGAAGAGAATAAGCTCAAAGGCTCTGAGACTGAAGTGTTCAAGATAGGCTTCGCACACGTTAAGACATACATCGACAATTACTTCGACTGTTTGGCTCTTACTGATGAAGAATTGGTGACTGTAGTGGGAAGAGAAGTGAAATGTTTAGACTTAGTATATTTGTGCGAAGTGTAATGTTTAGACTTAGTATATTTTTTGCACACTCATGTTCCCTATAAATAGGGACTAAGGATAGAAGTAGAGGAGAACTTTCTAAAAACTCAAATATCCTTTCTGCTTATTCTGTAATCAGTCTTCATCAATATAAGATCTGATTAATATTTACTCTTCATGTTTTAACTCTTCAATCACTCAAAGCATATTTTGTTTTCGTAAATCTCGATAACAATTCTCTTCAATACCCCCCGAAGCCCCAACATCATCTCGACACCCAAAGCAAGTCCCGACGCTCCAAACTTCCCGAGAAGATTATATTTTAAAGCCGAAAATCTGTCCGCCTAAAGCCCGGTTTTTTGGAAAGCATCCCGGTTTTATCGGAAACGATTGTTTTAAGAGACGAGGTGTTGTACGATCATCGTCTTATCAAGAGAGTGTATATTCCTTTTCTTCTAACACATAGATACAAAGTATTTTCTACAAAATACATGTTATGTGTTTGTATATTATTTGCTTATTTGAAATAATTATTGAATGAATGATTTGTACAGGTTTTAAGTTGTATATAAATGTATATAATTTTATCTACTAATATGTTGGGTAGAACATGGGTAAACAGTTGTTGTGTGATGAAATAAAATGATCAGAGGCCTCGATTTGATTGTGATCTAGTCGTCCAGCAGAATATGGATGACGACCATGGACTTTTATAGACAGTTCAGTGGAACGCTGGTAGGCTCATAACCTGTAGGTGTAGTGAACTTGGGTGTTCATTTGTTGTATTCTATCCCCCTCATGGTTTCCCTAGGACATTCATTTTTGAGGAAACCCTCTGCAGTAGTGTCCATCCCCATGAAAATTCTAGATTAGGTCCCTTGTAATAGTTGTTGTCATAGGGACGTAAAGTGAGGATAACGGGAATGGACAATCAGGTTATTATTGGTTGGTGAAATTAAATATAATTATTTATTGTGGGTTGAAAACCCTATATGCTCACCAGGCTCCCAAGCCTGACCCACTCAGTTTCTTTGTATTACAAGTAGTGGCGCGAGAGCATAAGTTGGAGAACTTGTGAAGATGTTTTTGTTTGTAGACCAGTAGTTGTATATAACTGTGTAAGGTCTATGTTTTATTGTTTATACTTTTGTGTCTGTATCGAAACATGACATCCCGATTTTTGATATATAATGAAAATACATTCCTTTAAGAAATGCTTTGATAAACTTTAGTTTATCATGTTTTATTTTGGGGACAAATTCCACAACTCTTTTAAATCAATGAATTTACTCTGAAATTATTTTAAAAACATAAATGAAAACGGTCTTCTCTGGCCGTGATTTGTGGGATGTCACAATTTTCATGGCAAAAACTATCTAGAGAAGGAATGCATTTTGAGGAGACTGAATGAGAAGAAAGAGGGAAAAGATGATGAAGCTTACTTCACACATAAGCTGGAGGAAATCAAAAAAAGAAAACTAATGAAAAATCTATGCCTACTTTGATTGTGCAGGAAGATGTCGCTGAGAACGAGTTCGGTGGAGTAGAAGTTTGGTCTAGTGACTCGGAAGTTGAAGAGGTTCGCAAGCCCACACATGGTAGGGAATTTGTTGCGAAGGAAGAAGGATCTGAGGTTGATGGCAGATGTTTGATGGTGATAGTCGGTGTGTCACAAATGAGGCTGCACAACAGATGGTGGGTGTGAAGAAGCGAAGGAGAGGGAAGAAAAATGCTTTACCGCAAAACCAGTCGGAGAGCAGATCAACGAGTGTGATCAGTTGATCAAGAAGGTACATTCCATCCTTGAATCCCTTAAAATACTCGTATCTAACTATGAATAGGAATTAAATGATTTAAAATTCACCTTCTCTAGTTTAACTGGTAGCCTAAAACAAACTCGCCTCACGATTCTAACCTAACTGATCAAATTAGCAGGGTGTCTTCCAAGAGTGAGGAGCGAAGGATGTGGATAGAGTTGAAGGAATTAGAGTTGGTTAGGGCAAGAGACGAATTGATTTATTTGCAACGTGACAATTTAAAGTTTTTGAAACAAAGGAATATTTTTTGCTTGATTGCTAAACGTCCTTATTCCAATATTACTCAGTTGCATTTAGATTGGCAAAAAGATTCACAAAATGATTTTGCCTTTCCTTGAATATAAGGAAGATGAAATAGATGCTGATTGTTATAATTGTGAATCAATTGTCTCATCAGAAGAAACCTTTGAAGCCTACAGAATTGGACTTGACAAAATTGAGTGTGACAACCCGAAATTTCCGTTTGTTTTAACGCCGTAAGTAAGCACGTCAAAAAATAGCCAAATTTATCCCAAAATATTTTTAGCCGGATTTAAGCCCGTTGGAATATTTTAAATAATATTCGTCAGGTGAACCAAAAATAAGAAAGTAAAATTAAGAGTTGTCGTGTTTAGCGTAAGTCGCAGAACTCCAAAATTTTGGAATTTACGGACAAAAACTTGGAGTTTTTTACCACGAGCCCCCGAGAGTATAAATATGACACTTAGTCATTTTCTCTCATTTTCCAACTTCCACCTCAAGAACACTCAAGAAATCCTCTCAACTATCATAAGTTCATCCCGCCAAATCCGCCAAAAACGATCATCCAAGCTCCTAGAACGTAAGTGCACTTACCCTAGCTTCTTGTGTGCTTAATAGAAACTTGTTTACACTTGAAATCATCCAAGAACACCAAGAACAAGGTGTTTCTGGTCCAAGAACATTCTTGGACCGTAAACCCTTAAATGGGTGCCAAAGTGTGCCTTGGTTCATTCTAAGCCTTGACAACTAGCATAGATCCCTTCCTAGATGAGTTTAGCATTCGAAAATCATCATTTTCCCATGTTCATATGAGTTTACGGTTTGGGAAGTTCATCCCAAAACCGTAAACACCTCCAAGAGGTGTTTAGATGCCCCTAATGCCTTCAAATGGTTGTGTAATGGAGTAGAACCTTACTTGCATGAACTAGGGACCCCAAGAACATGTAATGAAGGGAAAAACACGAGTTTACGGTTTTAGAACACCTCCAAAACTGTAAACATCTTTCCAAGGTCTTTAAGTGCCCTTAACACCTTCCTATGCTTGTATAAATGATTAGAACCTTGCATGCATAGCCTAGAACCACCAAAGCACAAGTGAAATGGACCAACATGAGTTTACGACCATAAAATCATGTGTTTACGGTCGTAAACTCCCAAGGGTGTGGTCCAAGGACCGTAAACTCCAAAAGGTGTCCATTTCAAGCCCTAATCACTTCCTTAGCCCTTGATTCGGGTCTAGCATAATTCCTTGAGTGATATAAGACCCTCAAACACCCAATGGCACGACAACCATGAGTTTACGTCCATAAACTCATCGGGGTTATGGTCCAAAAACCATAAACACCCCTAAGAGCCATCATTTGAAGAGTAAACTCCAATGTGAGTCCATACACTCTTCATATGCAACCCTTGGTACTCCTAACACTTGTAGCAGAGTGTTTTCATGTAGTAGGAAATCCTTACTTGCGTAATTAGTTTTTAATTGACTAATTAGATACTTAAATATATCATTATATGTTAAATAGGACCCGAGTGTGTGTTCAAGTCCTCACTTGACACCTAGCGTCCTATACCGTCCATTCATCCGAATCGCCCACGTCAGGTGAGTTCATACCCCTGAATTAACCTTTTTAAATGATTTTAACTGCTTTAGGGGGGATACAAGTTGAACTATATAGTTATTAGATAAATCACATGTGATTAATAACTGTATAGCAAAATAGACTTTTGCATGTTAGACTGTTTCATCCAGATTAAGATTTCCAAATCATGTTTTCGAATCTCATTAAAGTATCATTATCTTTTTTTAGATCATTAAAGGTTATCCAAGGTATTTCAAAGTTGGCTTACTAAAGAGACATCCAGTCGTAATTTCTTATTAAAGGTTTTCCAAAGATTTTCTTCACTTAAACTATTTTATAACAATCGTTTTCAAAACTATTATTGAAAGGTTTTCAAAGTACTTCCAAAGGTTTTAAAAACTTGTTTTACAAAATGACATCAAGTCATAAATTTCTTAAGTGTAAAGGTTTTTCAAAAGGTTTTACCAAAGTTTTCTTTTATGCTTTTATTTCGTTAAATGCATGCCTATATTTGTATAGTTATATAAATAATGTTTAAAGGACTTAGGAAGGCTAGTTCGCCCTATTTCCTTTTCCTCGTTGGGATGTGGTCTGGTGGGTATCGGATGTCCATCCGAAGGTCGTTTAAACATTAATTATATATCATGTATACATATATGGACATAAAAGCTCTCTCTCTCAGCCAGTTCATCGCCTTTGGGTAGTAAAGGCATCCTTCTATTATTCATGTTTCTGGAACCCTAGTAACTATTATAGGAATAGTTAGGAGACTCTATCATTATCTCTATATCTCTCTCTCTCTATCTATATCTACCTTTATCTCTCTCTCTCTTATGCTTTAGAATGTGACACACTATTTCCTACTACGACGCTTCATTACACCAACGCCGTGTAACCAGAGTCTCCGGGAAGGAGAGCGAACATCATGTGTATAGATCTATACGGGACTGACACTCCCACACCCAGACTACTAGCTACAGTCCGCGTCGGTAAGGCCCATGGGTGACATAATGTCACTACCTCTATGCATGACCTGGAGGGTCATTGGATACTCTATCGTCGGTCAGCATGGTTACATACTAGTTCACATTCACCCTTTGTTTTAGACTTTGCTAGCTGTATCGCTCATTCGATACTGTCTAGAGTTTGTGTTTCTTTGTTAGACTGAGCCAGGCATATCATTCATTTGATACTCTTCTGAAGTCTATGTTTTCTTTGTTCTAGTCAGCAGTGTTACTGCTGAGGTATATATATTATTTTCCCCTAGTATTTTCACTTGTAATTTTCTCATTACTCTTTTAAAGTCAATTCTGTATTTGGTAATGATAGTGATTTGGGGAAAACTACTCCTTAAAACATAAATCGGTCGGGTCTTGTTAGAAGACTGCTTTTATTTAGAAAATATAGGATTTTCTGGAAAGGACGCTAATACACCGTAGATTCTAAACTATTATCTTTCATAAAGTTATTTTGAATAAAAATGTGTATTTATGCGAATGGCACTAAATACTTATGGACTCACCAGCATTATAAAAATGTTGATACTCGCTTTCAAAATAACTTGTATTCTCAGGTCAGTGATAGACAGGTACACCCCGGGAGCTTTTGTGAAGACAGCCTAGTACCGAGCTGCATCTATATTATTCCTTGTATTACTTTGATGTTACTATGAAATGTAAACTATGTAAAAATTTTACTATTAATGCAATGGTTGTTGTACTTTGATTACTATACTGCATATGTTGTGATACTTGACATGACATCATTCACCCCAGAACGTTTCCGCCGTTCCGGTTTTGGGGTGTGACATTGAGTCATTTATTAAGTCCAAAGACCAGAAGGACATGCTCAGAAACTTACTAGATGAAAATGACAAATTGAAAATAAAGACCGAAACTGTAGAGAAATTTGATTCATCGAGTTTGAAGTTGAGTTCAGATAACAAGATTAATGCTGAAAATACATCTGAATTTGATAAGGACAGTGACATGAGTGAAATATCTGTAGAGGACGAGGTTGACTGTTCTAGAATTTATTAAAATCGAACCTGAACCAACAAAAGTCCTTATATTCAAAAACTCTCTGATTTCGCTCGATTGTCTAAAGACAAGATCAAAGTACTGAAAGAGAAGGCTGTGGTATACCAAAAGAAACAAATCGTCCCAAATCAAGTGTACACTACCACTGGAGTTACCAAGGATCATACTGTTGAGCTAACAACCTTAGTAGATGAAGACAACGTTGATGGCTGTGATGAGTATTTTTAGTCAGCCCCAATCGACAATGCAGATGAAACGAAAGGGTTGTCAGAATGAACCTCATGGAGAGTGAAAGGCAGATATGTAGCTGAACCAATAAACAAACCATCAAGGTTCAATAAAGCTAGTACAAGTGGCACCAAGGACATTCAAAGTGAATTTTCAAAAGGAACAAGCGAAACTAACAGTACAAGCGAACCTCAGTCAGTGAGAACCGAACCTCATGCCAGGAAGGCGAAATTGAATGTGAATATTCACAAATCATCCAAGAAACTTGCAGAGCAGAAACGTCAATGAAATAGGAGATATCAGAAAAATCTCAACGAGAAGAAGCAGTTTTGGCAATCCCAGAACTCCAACTATGTACCTAAAGAAAAAGCTTCCAATCAAAAGACGAAAGTATGTTCGCAAGCACAAACTAAACTGTGTTCACACTTTCATTCTTGTGCTTCACAAAAACAAAAGGGGAGTCTCGCTCACAGGTCATCATCACCTAGAAAGTTCACTAAGAAACCCAATCCTCCTCACTCTCAACCAAAGAAAACTCCTATCAAGGATGTTAAAGGGAAAGGAAACTTCATCTCAGATATTAAAGTTCAAACGAAGAAGACGACCACTAACCTTAGGAAGGATAAGAAAGAATTCGTTAAGAATCAACATAAAGATAAACAAACTGATTCAAACAAGACGAATGTGAAAGATAATAAAATCAAAGTTTTCACCATTAAAAGGAAAGATGAGACCACTTTAATATAACAAATGTATATGGTTGATCTTTCTATTACTTTTCCTTGTTTTGTAAAAGGCTCACCAGGACCCAAGCAACTTTGGGTTCCTAAATCTGCCTAATTTTTGTAGGGTATACGTGATGAGCAGTTTGACAATCAATAGTATATTGATAGTGGCTGCTCACGTCACATGACAGGAAGAAAGGAAGAGTTGAGAGAGTTTCGTGCTCTCAAAGATGGTGGATGTGTAAAGTATAGCAATAATTCTTTTGGAACGATAAAAGGCTACGGGATGATCACAAATGGAGATTTTTCAATCCAAAAGGTGGCTTATATGGAAGGTTTGCAACACAATCTAAATAGTGTTTCACAATTAGTTGTGGGAACTGGCCTGAAAGTATCCTTTGATGATGAAGGATAAAAAGTTATAAAGAAAAGACGAAAACAGTTCTATTGAAGTCACCGCGAAAAGGGGAGATGTATCCCTTAAACTTAAATCCCATAAAAGGGAAGCCTGCTATATGTCTGCTAACGAATGCTCACTCTGATGAAAGATGGCTATGGCACCGAGGGCTTTCGCACCTTAACTTCAAAGACATCAACAAGCTAGTTCTTGGTGATCACGTGCGAGGGCTTCCTCTATTAAAGTTTGATAAGGATCACTTATGTGCAACATGCGAAATGGGGAAGCAAAGAAGAAAGAGTCATCCGACTTTTGTAAACACAAAGATCATTGAGCTTCTACATATTGACCTTTGTGGACCGTCTGCAATCGAAAGTGTTAGTGGTAGTAAGTAGGGAGCTGATCCGTATACAACAAATTTTCTCCGTACACAACAATTGATGCTTTAGAATGTTGTATTGTACAACTATATAATGCATGAATCATTGTGTACGACAAAAAACTGTTGTGTACGAATCACTTCCCTAGTAAGTATATACTTGTAATTGTTGATAATTTTTCCCGTTTCACTTGGGTATATTTTCTTAAACAGAAATCGGAGGCTACTCCAAAGCTAAAGAACTTTATAAAGAAAGTGGAAGTTCAGTTGCAAAAGCTGGTTCGTAACATCAGAAGCGATAATGGGCTGGAATTTAAAAACAAAGAGTTTGAAGAATTCTTAGCCAAAAGGGAATAACACATAACTTCTCTGCTCCCTACACTCCACAGCATAATGGCGTAGTTGAAAGACGTAACCGTTCTTTGTGTGAAGCAGCACGAACCATGCTTAGTTTCTCTTCTCAACCACTGTATTTCTGGGCTGATGCTATCGCAAATGCTTGCTATACCCATAATAGATCTTTCCTCAATAAGTGATTCTCTCTAACTACATATGAAATTCCCAATAATCGCAAACCTAACGTCAAGTTTTTTCCATGTCTTCGGTTCCAGATGTTTCATCTTTAATTCCAAAGAAAACCAAAACAAGTTCGATGTGAAAGCTGACGAAGGTATCTTTTTGGGATACTCGCTGACCTCCAAGGCATATAGAGTTCTCAACAAACATTCAAAGAAACTAGAATAAACCTAGTATGTCACCTTTGATGACACTTACATGAAGAGGTATCAATCAAGCGAAGGTCCAATGGAGGAAATCTTTCCTAAGACAGGTCAAGTCATAGTGACTATATCCAATCTATTTGAAGAGTACATGTTGCTCTTTGATGAACCAGAGAATACCATCACTTCTGAAGAAAAGGCAGCTGATAATAAAGTCGATGAAATGAAGAAGATAATCGATGATGCCACAAACGAAATGGAAAGCAAACCTCCTATTTCAAGTGAACCTCCAAAAGAAAGTACTCCATTGAAGGGGGAGGGTTCGTCTACACCAAATAAGCCAGATTTGCCTTTCCAGGGGGGAGAACCCATCTCCATTAATGACCCATGACAATCCACTCGAGGGGGATATTTCCGAACCTAATAATGAAACTTTCTCATCATTTGAGGGGGAGAATAAAAATACAAATGATGATTCAAACGTACAATCAGAATTCGAAGAAGAAGTCAATGTTGAACTGGATCCTGCCTATGATCCAAATTATCCTCTACTGACAAAATGGAAAAGAGATCATCCGAAAACACAAGTTATAGGTGAATCATCTGAGGGAGTTCTTACACGCTCTCAACTAAAAGCGAGGCAAACTGCTTTATTCTCTCAAGTTGAATATTGCATGTTTAATTCGTTCATCTCCAAAATAGAACCAAAAAATGTCAATACTGCTTTCGATCACTCTGATTGGGTACAGGCCATGCAGGATGAACTCAATGAGTTTGAGCGAAACAAGGTTTGGAGATTGATTCCAACACCAACGGAAGCATCTATAGTAGGGTTAAAATGGCTGTTTCGCAACAAGATGGATAAAGAAGGCAACGTAATAAGAAACAAAGCAAGGCTTGTGGTGAAAGGATATTTTCAGGAAGAAGGGATTGATTATGAAGAAACTTTTGCTCCAGTAGCAAGGTTAGAATCTGTTAGAATCTTCTTGGCATATGCAGGACACAAAAATTTTGAGGTGTTTCAAATGGACGTTAAGTGTGCATTCCTCAATGGTGAACTGGAAGAAACTGTTTACGTAGAACAATCACCGGGTTTCGTGAACGAGAAATATCTCAATCACTGCTATATTCTGGACAAGGCGGTTTACGGTCTAAAGCAAGCTCTTAGAGTCTAGTATGAAACTTTAACTCGCTTTCTTAATATGTCTAAGTCTAAAAAAGGTTCGCTTGACCCAACCTTCTTTCGCAAGAAAGAGGGTGACCACCTAATGATTGTTCAAATTTACGTCGATGACATCATCTTCGGTTCCACAAATCCTAGCTTAACAGTTGAATTCTGAAAGTTGATGGAGGCAAAATTTGAGATGAGCTCAATGGGTCCAATTAACCTTTTTCTTGGACTAAACATAAGACAGGGTCCAGAAGGCATTTTCATCAATCAGGAGGCTTACACAAAGACCTTGCTAGCAAAATTTGGAATGATGGGATACTCAAGAGTGAAAGTCCCAATGGCTTTCGGAATGAAACTAACTCCATCTTTGGAAAAAACCAGCTGTTGATATGACTCTCTACCGAAAAATGATAGGCTCATTGATGTATCTAACAGCCAGTAGACTAGATATTATGTTTTTCGTTTGTTATTGTGCCAGGTTTCAAGCAAATCCTTACGAACCTCATATGGAGGTAGTCAAGAACATCTTTCAATACCTTAAGCAAACCTCATCTCTTGGCATATGGTATCCAGCGAAATTAGGTTTTTTTGTTCAAGAATTTCAGATTCCGATCTTGGAGGATGTGGTCTAGATAGGAAAAGCACTACTGGTGGATGTCAATTTCTTGATGGAAAACTAGTCAGCTGGCAATCCAAGAAACAAACGTGTGTATCCTTATCCACAGCTGAAGCTGAATATATAGCGCATCTTGTGCTTCACAGGTCATATGGATTCAAAGTCAGTTAAGAGACTATGGCCTAAACATGAAGCGAATCCCACTCTACTGTGACTCAAAAAGCGCAGTCCGTATATGCCACAACCCAGTGCAACACTCAAAGACAAAACACATCGCACTGAGGTACCACTTCATAAAGGATCATGTGGAAGATGGTAATGTCGAAATATACTTTGTTCATTCCACTGATCAATTAGCATACATATTCACAAAAGCCTTGCCTGAAGTAACCTTCAATAGAATACTCCAAGGCTTAGGAATGATGGAAGCCGAATCAGCACCGAAAGTACTTTCGGTTCCATAAGTTTCACTTTCGCTTTTGCCTCATTAAAATTTAACAAGCGAATAGAGCGAACACTCGGTGTATTTTGGCTCCGAATTCTTTGGGAACCAAATTGTACCGAACGCTCGGTCTATTTCGCTTCATTCATCAAAAGGCAAACTTTCGGTTGTGACTTATGTATTCTTTTGTATATTATGTATTCTTAATTGTTTTGCTTATTTTCTGTTTTTCTTTACTTTCAGCAAATCCAAAAAGATTTTTCTTCTTGTTTTTATTTATTTTTCAGAAAACCTAAAATACAAAAATATTTTTCTTTTGTTTTAGTTAAGAAAATCCAAAAATAATTTTTATTCATTTATGTTTATTTTCTATCTCTTATCTATAATTATGTTCGTTTCCTGCTGAACTCACTAATGGATCATGGGGAAAGGTATACACTCTTAAAACTATATACTAGCTGAGTGTCCCTAGAAGCATGCTGCAACATGTTGTCCAAAGCCTCGACGACTCTAAAGTGAAGGCTTACTGATTCGATATGTACAAATCGTTTCTTCCCAATTAGGTTGCTAAATGCACTTAAGTCATGAGCTACCTTAATCTTCTCACATTGAGTTAAGAGTTATCTGCTTGGTCACTTTCGTATAGCAGAGGTACTTTCAGATCTTTAACCACCTCACCACTTTTCTCCACACTTTCGTCTCATGAACGTAACCCTTGAGACTCTCAGCATTCACCACTGAGGTTTACGGTTACGCAACAACTGTGTTAATTATCTTAGTTTTGTTTCACCATGTACTAAGTGAAACCCACAATCCAATACCTTTAAACGAATTGATGGTGAACAATTAGTGTTAAAGTTTTTCACCCATGATTTAATGAAACCACTCTTGTGGTATGTACCAAGGAATCTCCTTTTTAATTTTTGTGAGATCTTTATGAATTTGTCGAAAATCCACGACTTTTCTACCCAAAATATTCAGTTTCATTTTTGTTTTTGAGATTTCTAAACTATCACCAAGTCACTGAAAAATGTTCAAACCTACTTGATGTTATAGGCTACTCTGGCCACACAAGTACTTCCTCCAACATTCGGTCTTATATCAAGATTCGAAGTTCGGTTGAAGTGAAGCCACCTTTCTAGCCTTACTTAAAAGATGCCTTTCAATGTTTCTTAATAAACAATTGATCGTAATTCAACGGGAAACCACACAGACACTTCTCAGTCTCTCTTGATTTTGAAGGAAGAGATTCGTGCCCGGGATCCTTAGTTTTGTGTCTTAAACGACATCACAAAAATCCCTCAGATATAATTTGCTTCATTTCTTTTCTTTGGCACACTCTTGCATGAAGATCTTTATGATTTTCCAAAAGTCTTCTTCGTGGTACTAATGGTGTTTTCAAACTTACAGTTTCGCTTCCTCATGCTATGATGATCTTTCATGTTTAGAAGCAAACGAGCTCGGTTTATTAAATGGAATTTGAAACGTTAAAGATAATGTGAAGATACGGTAAATAGATAAGATTTTGAATAAAGGCGTGTGAACCCTGAACCGTCACCTATCATCACGCCGCCTGACATGCTTTTCGGCATGACAGTTGTCAAGTCATGCCTTTTCAGGTGTCGTTTCAGAAAATCGCGCAATCATCATTAAAGATTTTCTCTCTCCTGGTAAATCGTATAAAAGGTTTTCTCGCATTACTTTTTATTCTTTACCACACACAAATACTCTCAAGCAATTAAAGGCAATTTCTCTCTACTGTTCTTCTCTCTCAACAACCTGCAACAATGGCCGATTCATCTTCAGTTCAAGATCAAACTGTCTCTTCCTCTCTCCTCGTAATCAAGCCTAACCAGAACCTAATCATCGACTTGGCTCCATTCAAGTACGATGCTTTTATGATGCAGATTGTCGAATGCCTAAAGTACTCACCACTAGTACATGCTCTTACCAAAGTTGAATTTGTGCCAATGTCTCTCCTATCTCAAGTGTACTCCTCTGCAAAGTATGTGAAGGCCGAAGAGAGGATTTTCTTCGACATCTTCGACAGGAAAACTTCTGTCTGCAAGGTTAGGTTTTGCTCTCTCTTAGGGCTGACTTATGTTGGATCCATGGTGAACCCCGATTCAATTACCATTGCTCAGATCTTCGAAATGTTCTACAATATAGGGTACACTGATCTACTCATCACAGATACAATGATCAAGAAATCTTGCTTACCTCCTCGATGGAATGGGTTGTTTACCCTTCTTTTCAAAAGCCTTTCTGAGAGGGTTACTGGATCAGATGGTGCAAGCAAGGCTTTCATGACCATAATCTATGGTCTATAACATAAAATCAATCTCGATTACGGGTCCATTCTCTGGACTTAACTCGTGCAAAGTTTAAATTCAACTTCTCTTCACAGGGAGATTTCATTTGGGAGGTTCTGGTCTATCATTACCCAAAGGGCTATGGAGAGATTTTGTGTTCCATTCATCGCAGATTCTTTGATGTCTGCTGTGACAACCTGATACTTTTACACTAAGCAATCGATCCATATATCTATAATTCACTTGAATTTAGCATCTTTTAATAGTATATTGAGTCCGAACTAGTGTTTTAAGGTTAATATATCATAGATATGGACCTTAGGAAGGATTAGGAAGGGTGTTGCATCACAAAATCCAGCCAAACACACCAAGAGAGGTGTGTGCGGCCGCACAGTAGTGTGTGCGGCCAAGCCAGCCGCACACCCAGCAGCAAACCCCTCCAGCCTCACACTCAACCCTATATAAATTGGAGGACCCCCTTCCATTCACTTTTGGCTGCATCCTTTCTCTCTCTATACTTTCTCACTCTAGAAAGCCACCCAAGAACACCAAGAAGGCTCCCAAAACGTGAAGAACACCATCATTTAGCTTGTCATAGAGGTAAAACACTTGAATCCAAGCTTCAAACTCATAATGTTCTTCATTTTCTTCATCCTATGAAGGAGTGCAGCCGCACACCTTCATCAGGTGGCCGCACACACTCATAATACCCTCCAAAGTGAGAGTAAGGCCACACAATCGCACATGGGAATCAATCAAGGAGTGTACGTCCGCACACCCTTCTGTATGGCTGCACACACACCCTGTATGGCCGCACACTCTAGTGTGCAGCCTCACTCATAAGTCTGGCCACATACCCCAGCCGCACACTCACCTTTATGGCCATACACTCACCCTAATACTCATATTTGGCCTTAAACATGCATAGATCATTGGGTATAGAACATGTGACACTTAGTCTTAGTGATTCGAAGCCCTTAGGATGGATTTCCCATCATGTTTAGTCATGAAAACACCTTAGCTCTAACTTATATATGTGTCACCATATAATTAATAGGGGCTATGTGCGTTCAGAGCATCCGTTGACAGTCGACACTCATACGAATCGCATACTCGAACCCTACAATAAACAGTGAGTTCATACCCCTTAATGAACCTTTTTAAATGTTTTTACATGTTTTAGGGGGGAATACAAGTATAATTCTACAAGCTTTATTATCAAATCTTATGTGAGTCACAAATTATCATCAAAAAGGGATTTTCTACACTTTTAGCTGTTTACCAATAAAATTGTTTTAGTTGTTTATCAAATGCATTTTTAAGATTATATTGTTGTTAAACTATTTTCAAAACTGTGTTTAAATCATTTTTCTTTTTAAAAATATATCTACACTAATATATTTATATAAGTAAGACTTAAAGGACTTAGGACCAATAGCTCGCCTTATTTCCTGTTCTTGTTTGATGTGGTCTTAGGGTATCTGTTATCCGTCAGACTGTCGTTGATTTCTTAGTTATATATCATATATATTTGTGTTAGATATGAAAGTCTTCATCTCATACGATACCTTTGTTATTCAAAGGTAGGAAATCATACACTCTAGTTAACTATAATAGGTATAGTTAAGACTACTGCTCGTTACCTCTACTACTACTATACTCACTATAACTGTTATTACTACAAGTTAATTCACGTATAAGAGAACACTCTATGAATTGTACAAAAATACTACTATACTAAAATACAAGAGAATACACTAATCCAGAGTATAACACACTATCCCTCTATAAGACACTCTACCGTGCTTACACCATGTGACCAGGGCTTTCTGGAAGGAAGGCAACACTACATGTATAGATCTATACGGCGCGGACACTATTACATCCCGATTGTTAACTACAGTCCGAGCCGACTAGGCCCAAGGTTGACACTACATCACTACACTACGCATGACTGGGAAGGTCATCGGGTTCTCTATTATCATTCAGTCTAGTTACATGAGGGGTTACACCTTTATCCAAATTAATACACTAAGACTTAAGTCTAAGCTAACATCCCGAAGTAAGTAAGTATCTATTACTAATGGAAGTTTGCACCACTACTACTGTCAACAGGCATAACTTTTCTTCATCTATGTTACTCACATGAGATTTATTATCGTAATTTTACAACTGAAGGTTTTCAATGGTAATATGTGACAACCCGAAATTTCCATTCTGAACAAACCATTTGAAGCCAATAGAAGTAGAACATTTACAGTGAAAACTCAGATTTCGAGTATAAGTTTAGCAGTTTTCAGGATATTACACTTAAGGAGATATTAGGAGAGTGGATGCACTAGGGTTTTGTGCAACACTGTTATTCCAATATTCTAGGATATTAGAGTTCATTCTGAGAATAGAAATATTTTCTGCCAAAAATCTCAGGACTATATATAGAAAACTGAACCAAATTGGTTCATTAGTTGAATTCCAATTAGAGAAAAGCCAAAATTCTCTCTCACGGATCTTCGGGTTTTTATCCCAAATTGTGAGTACTTCGATCTAGTTATTTTATATAGCTTAGATTGTGTTTAGAAACGCCAATTACATAGCAAATCTGCAAGATTCGGGAGTTTACCACCCAAGAACGTTCTTGGGGAGTAAACTCCAAAAAGTGGCTTAAATGCTACCTAGTCCTTTCCCCGTGACTTGTAACTACCTTAGACTTGTATGCTAGTGTATATGCGACTAGAAAACATCGAAATCGGATTAATAACCCAAGATTTGGGAGTTTACCACCCAAGAACACTTGGGGAGTAAACTCCATTTTAAGGTCCTAAAGGGTTCCAATGACCCTCAAAGCTTTAGAACTCGAACTAGAAGCCTTCATTTCATGTTTAGGACACCAAAATCATTTCAAAACAATGAGGAAAGTGAGTTCACGGCCAAGGAACTTCTTGGGCCGTGAACTCCATGTTAAGTGCCCTAAATGCCTTCATTTAGCCAAAAGACTAGCCTAGCACATTACCTTGATGTGTCTAATACCCAAAACACTCAAAATACCAACACCTAGGGGTGTTCACGGCCGCAAACACATGGCCAATTGGTACATGGGCCGAAAACTCTAGTTAGGGGTGTTTTGATGCCACAAACACTACCTAAGGCTTAGACTTGATTTTAGACATGTACCCTAAAGTGTTTAATGCCTAGAAAACATAAGGAATCACAAGTATTGAGGAGTTTACGGCCAAGAATAGTTCTTGGGCCGTAAACACCTATAAAGGAGTCAAATGACACCCTAACTCCTTCCTTATGCCTAGAACCTAACATAGATCATTACCTAGAAATGTTTGAGACTTAAAAACACCATAAAAACCCTCCCAAGGGAGTTTACGGCCGTAAACTCCAAGGGAATATGGTCTCTGGGCCGTAAACTCCCCAAAGGAGTTAATATGGAACCCAAACACTTGTTATAGCCTTGAAACAATTCACCACATGAGTTGTATAATTGGTAGACACCATTTAGGGACTTGGTTGAGAGTTTACAGCTAGGAGCTTACTCCCCTGGGCCGTAAACTCCAAATAACATGGTAATTAGACCTTAAACTCCCATTTGAGGTATTGCACTCCTTTGTTGCAAACCATTAGCCTCCTAGCACTTGACCAAAAGTGTTTTCCTCGTGTTTAAATGTTTATACTTGTATAATTAGTGTTTTTAATCACTAATTATTTATATACATATGTCTTCATATGTAATTAGGATCATTGTGTGTGTCTAAATTCTTCACTTGACACCGAGCACTTGCCCGATCCTTCCTTACGATAACAGTCCGTTCATTCCAGTCACCTACTGCAGGTGAGTTCATACCCATTAACTAATGTTTTAAACTATTTTTAAATGTTTTATGGGGGGGTACAAGTAGAATCATGCTAATTATTATATCAATCACATGTGATTAATAAGTAGAATTATGCTAGTTATTACATCAATCACATGTGATTAATATACAACATTCAAAAGATTTGGCTACTCATTAGCCGTTTTACCAAACAGTTTCCTTCAAATGATTTTTATAAACATTTTATATGTTTTAAACTCCTTATTACACTGTACATTTTACTCTGTATATCATATTTCAAACTTATTTACTATTGTGTTTCAAACAAATGTTTCTTTATACTAAACTGTTTTATCAAACCTATGCCTTCAAATTGTTTTATAGATTGACATCAAGTTGATATTTTCTTAAGATAATAATTATGTTTCAAATGTTTTACAAAACTTATTGATGCTTTTATATTATAAATTGCATGCCTTTATATGTATAGTTATATAAGAAATGTTTAAAAGACTTAGGAAGGCTATCCACCCTATTTCCTTTTCGCGTTTGAGATGTGGTCTGCTGGGATATATAGTCATAAAAGGTCCTTCCAGTTCATCCCATGCCCTTGGGTAGCAAGGGTATACATCAATGTTCATACGTACCAGTTAGATTACTAGTAAACTACCATATGGGTAGTTTAGGAAGATACTAGAACAATTACTAGAACGCGATATCATACAATGAGTCAGTTCATTCATGAGTCAATACTTTCTAGAACATTACAGTACATTACATATACAACTGTACTAGAATGATTACATTACTATACTTGCTAGGTAGAGAGCACGTACATTACAGCTAGAACAGTTCATTACATTACATATACAAGAATACGTTAATTATTGTGATTTAAATCGGAGCATGACTTAAATGTCATAACCCGAGTTGTAGCCAGAGTCTCTTGGAGGGAGAGCGTGAGTTTGCGTATAGATCTATACTATAATGACAATCCTACACCTTGCTGCTAGCTACAGCCGGACCTGCAAGTCTGCGGGTGCCAAACGTCATTCCGTTATTACGACTATGTCATTGTTATCAGTCGATAGTATGGTAAAATTTATCACATAATGCCTTAATATAAATCCAGTTTAAGGTAATTAGTACAGCAGTAGTTCTTATAGCGCTACGTTTTAGTACTACATTAATTTTCCCTGTACATATATTTAGTGATCTTTTCACTTAAACTATAAATGTAAAAACTATATTTTGATAATGATAGTTACACTTGGGAAAAATTACACATTTTTACAAGAGACGAACATAGAGAATCAGTTAAGTCTTGGTAGAAGACTCCCAGTTATAATAGTAGGAATCATAGGGATTCCTAGGGTTTTTCAAACGTTTACAGTTGTTTTACAAACATTTTCATACTTACAGTTCATATACAAATTCTTACTTACAAATTCTTACATACAAATTAAGACACTAAATACTTATGATCTCAACAGCTTCAAAGCTGATACTCGCTTTCAAAATTACTTGTATCCTCAGGTCATCATAGACAGGTATCGATGCAAGGAGAAAGAAAGATGGAGCTTGTTCAAGACTCATCTTTCATTTTGATTTATGCTTTAGTGTTTATCAAAATTTGACAGAACACATGTATAATAATTATATTATTAATGCAATGGATGTGTTGTTGCTTGTTTACTACTTTTCATTGTTGTGATACTGTACATGACGTCCTCCGCCCCAGAACGTTTCCGTCGTTCTTGGTTTTGGGGTGTGACATAATACTTACACACAACTCAAAGGATTTAACTTACAATGTACTTTTTTGGAAAATATAGGATTTTCTAGGGATTTCTACTACTCATAAACATAAATTTCAGTTTTTATACTATAAGTTTGTAAACACTATTATACAACAACGACACTAAATTCTTATGAACTCACCAGCTTTATGATGATACTCGTTTTCAAAATAACTTGTATCCTCAGGTCAAAGATAGACAGGTACATGTGCAGCTTTTGGAGAAGATGGAGCACATAAAAGACCCATGTTTTATTTTTGTTATACTTTTGGTGTCTATTAAACTTTACAGAACACGTTTGTAATTAAAATTACTATATAAATGAAATGGTTGTTGTCTCTTGTTTTTACTATTATGCAATTGTTATGATACTGTACATGACGTCCTCCACCCCAGAACGTATTCCGCCATTATCGGTTTTGGGGTGTGACAGATTGGTATCAGTGCCATTGTTCATAGTGAATCAAGCATATGAACCTATAAAAGATATACGAACTATAAACACTTCGGGACTAAAACACTCTGACCAAGAATGTATACTTATAAATACTAAAATATTTAATTAATTATATATATATATATATATATACCACTACAAAAGGGTCAGTATCATACTAGAACATAACAAAAGTATTAAGATTGTTGAACAACACAATTAAGCTTAGAGACATATAGTCACATATGGGTGGATGTAGCCTGATCAACTACATTTTTCCAGGAGTGACTAGCATGTGCCTAAGAATGATTATAGTGTTGCAACAAGTCTAAAAACTTACCAACACTACCACAAGAATGTTAGAACAAGAATACTATAGGAGTATTCTGCACTCTACTAACTACGCATGTGATAACTAAAGGGTCGTTACTGGTAGGACAATGGTTGCTAAGTGGATACACCACGGTTACATGTAACTAGGGCGTTATAGACTCAGAATCTGTGGCCTTTGCTTCATTTCCTGTTCTTGTTTGATTGGGGATCTGAAGTTAGGGTTGCTTATTCGAAGGACTATCTTGCTTCGGTTACATGTAATTGGTATGCACTATGCAAGTATTGGATCGACCAATAACGATCCATCTTATAAGTATCCTAGATGAGTACGTCTATTAACCTTTCTTTCCCCATTCTCGCGTAGATAGCGTGGATGGCTTCCACCATCCCGGCGATCCGTATTATCCAAACCAGGGCAATGGAGGATGGATCGATGAGGATCCAGAAGACGATCACCCGATTCCTTTGGATGATCATCATGCAGAAGGCTTTTCGGATAGCTCCAGCTCCAAGCCAGAAGTTAACAACCTACCCCCTGTAGCTCCAAACCCCAACCCCCGTCCGACATTTCAAGGTCCCACTCCCATGTGGGCAATAACCTTGAACCGATGGAGCGAGGAGCAGGGTCAGCCTTTACCTTACAATGGAGACCGAAGCTTCTACGAACTAAGCGAGGGAGGATCAGCGGACCGAGTTCTGCCCATCATGGTCCGAAGGATTGCCAGGAACATCGAGTAAGGTAAAGCAGCCATTGGCCGAGTTGTAGAAGTGGATGCCAACTCAAATCTCAACACTGTTCGCATCCGCCAACTTGAAGAAGCCATGGATAGGACAAGGAGGACCAACGAGGCTCTGCAGCAACAGCTAGCTGCATCCCGAGCCGAAGTTAGGGAACTCAGAGCACGTCAGAGGGATCATGAATGACATCTTTTGGAAGTTGTACGCCAACTGACCGACTCGAGGATTCACCCAAGGGGCACCCGTCGCCGGTAGAAGATGTCAACTCATCCCTCTTTTGTTTAAAGGACTAGCCTCTCCTTTTATATTCTCAATAGGACACTTGTCTGTAAACATTTCCTAACTATGAAAGTACCCTAACTGAACTCCTAGGCTACCAACATTTTCCCTTATGGTTTGATGTAAGACCTACTGTTAGGTCATTTTTCCTAAACACATTTTACATCAAGAATACCAGTAATATTGGCAGTTAACTACTCTGTTGCTATGACTCTCTCTCTCTGATTATTGGTCTATGTTGATTTAGTCCATAAAACCCTCTTATCATACTTGCAATAGACTCTTGCTATTGTCAACATCTCTATGAACTTTCAATAAAAGATGCCTCCTCGAAAGCGCCCAAACAGAGGCAGACCAGCGACTCAAACTCCACCTCCTCCTCCACAGTTCGATCTAGTGCTGTTTCAAACAGCTGTGACGGCAGCCATGGCCCAAATGAATTCTGGCGATGCTAGTGGAGCCAGAATGGGCACCAACTCCAGACATGGTGAAATCCCCTCTCGAACAGAGGGGTGTACTTATAAGGATTTCATGAACTGTAAACCCACATTCTTTAATGGGACCGGAGGAATCCTTGCTCTGTCCCAATGGATCGAAAGAGCCGAAGCTGTTTTCAAAATGTGCTCATGCCCCAAAGAAAGCAAAATCAAGTTCGCTGCTGCCACCTTCACCGAAAGGGCCCTGACATGATGGAATGGCCACGTCAGTTCACTCTCTCTAGTAACCGCCAATGCCATGGGCTGGGACACACTAAAGGACCTGATGAGAAAGGAATATTGCCCTAGGAGAGAGATACAGAAGCTTGAAGAGGAACTCTGGAACCTCAAAATGAAGGGAACAGACATAGTGGCTTATACGGCCAGGTTCTGCGACCTGGTGGCTATGTGCCCTAACATGATCCCTTCTGAGAGCAAGAAAATCGAGCGATACATCTGGGGTTTAGTACCCCCGTATCAAGGAAATGTTCTATCTTCCCACCCTGCAACTTTTGATAGCGCCAAGGAGTTGGCCCACAGGTTGATTGATCATGAAACTCCTTCCACTCCAGCTACAGCAACCACAACTGCCACTGCAACGCCCAAGTCAACCGACAAAAAGAGGAAGCATTGGGATTGGAAGAAGGGCAAGAAAACTCAAACCCCCTCCAAAGACCAGCATATCGTGGCTGTCCATGCTGCCACGACTCCTGCTACCCCTGCACCATCAAAAACTTATGTTGGGAACCTTCCTAAGTGTCCCAAGTGCCCCTTCCATCACAACGACCCCTGCCTTGAATTGCAATGCACCAACTGCGGCCGGAAGGGCCATACTGTCCGGTTTTGCAGATCCCAACCCAAACATATCTCTCAAGTCCCCAGTTTGGGAGTGTGTCAGACCTGCTATGGCTGTGGTGAAGCGGGCCATTTCAAGAAAAATTGTCCGAAGGCGAGGAATGCGGGAGGAACAGGAAGACTACTCGCTATTGGCCACAACGAAGCAGTAGCGGATCCCGCAGTAGTCACGGGTACGTTCCTTCTCAACAACTCTTATGCCTGTGTTTTATTCGATAGTGGTGCAGAAAGAAGCTTCATAAACCAAAACTTTAAACACTTACTTAAGCAATCCCCGCAACCACTAAAAGAAACATTCGTCGTAGAGATGGCTAACGGAAAGACTGAAAGCTCTAACGAAATTTACATAGGTTGTACCCTCACGTTAGACGATCATTCATTCCCAATCGATCTCATACCAGTCTCGATCAAGAGTTTCTATGCCATTGTTGGCATGGACTGGTTAAGTCTTTATCGCAATGATATTCTATGCTTTGACAAATCCATTCGCCTAAGTCCACCGAATCATGAAACTATGTTAATCTACGGAGAGAAACCCGGTATGAGCCTTCGTATCATCTCAAGTATTCAAGCCCAGAAATGCTTGCGTAAGGAATACCGCGCCTTTCTTGCACACGTCGTCGACACGAGCCAGAAAGCGAGAGATCCAAAAGACATCCCTGTCGTATGTGATTTCCCAGATGTCTTTCCAGAGGAGCTCCCAGGTTTACCTCCCAAACGTCAGGTTGAATTCAGAATAGACCTAGTCACGGGAGCTACCCCCGTAGCTAAGTTGCCCTATCGTTTAGCGCCTGCCGAGATGCAAGAACTATCCGGCCAACTTAACGAGCTGCTCAGCAAGGGCTTTATAACACCGAGCTTCTCACCCTGGGGAGCTCCGGTTTTGTTCGTGAAGAAGAAAGACAAATTGTTCCGTATGTGCATCGATTATAGGGAGCTCAACAAACTCACGGTCAAAAATCGCTACCCTCTTCCTCGTATAGACGACCAATTCGACCAACTACAAGGGGTGAGTTACTTTTCCAAGATTGATCTTAGGTCCGGGTATCACCAATTACGAGTGCTTGAGGAGGATGTTCCGAAGACAGCCTTCCGAACTAGTTATGGGCATTACGAGTTCATAGTGATGCCCTTTGGACTGACTAACGCACCCGTAGTGTTCATGGACTTGATGAATAGGGTGTGTCGTCCATACTTAGATCAGTTTGTCATCGTCTTTATTGATGATATACTCGTCTACTCTCGGAGCGAAGAAGAACACAGGAATCATCTACGACGAGTCCTAGAAACCCTGCGATCGGAGAAGTTATACTCAAAGTTCTCTAAGTGCAAATTTTAGATCCGAAGGGTTGAATTCTTAGGACACATGGTTAGTGAGGAAGGAATCCACGTGGACCCATCCAAAATTAAAGGCATCGAGAACTGGTCAGCACCGAAGATGCCTACAGAAATTTGTCAATTTCTAGGCCTCACTGGCTACTACCGCAGATTCATTCAGAACTTCTCTCGAATTGCGAAACGTCTCACCACATTGACACAAAAGGGCCTAACATTTGACTGGGAAGAGAAACAGGAGAAGGCATTCCAGACCCTGAAGCGCGCTCTATGCACTGCACCGGTATTATTTCTTCCCGAAGGGACAGAAGATTTTGTGGTATACTGCGATGCATCGAACCAAGGGCTTGGTTGTGTCTTGATGCAACGGGGTAAGGTCATCGCCTACGCTTCAAGGCAGCTAAAGACACATGAGGTTAACTACACCACTCACGACCTCGAGTTAGGGGCGGTTGTATTCGCTCTAAAGATCTGGAGACATTACTTGTATGGAACGAAGAGCATAATATACACTGACCATAAAAGCCTCCACCACATACTAAACTAGAAGGAGCTCAACATGAGACAACGACGATGGGTCGAACTACTCAATGATTACGACTGCGAGATTCGTTATCACGCGGGAAAAGCCAATGTAGTAGCAGACGCCCTAAGCAGAAAAGAGTATTTTGGTCGAAGAGTCAAGTCATTAACAATGACTATCCATTCGCATCTATCCGCACAGATTAAGGAGGCTCAGCTCGAAGCCTTAAAGCCTGAGAATATGGCGGGAGAATCCCTGTCTGGAATGGATAAGAACTTGAAGGTCAGGGGTGATGGAGCCTATTATCTCATGGACCGAATATGGACTCCGCGCCACGGTGGTTTCAGAGACTTGGTCATGAAGGAAGCACACAGCACTCAATACTCCGTTCACCCAGGTTCAGATAAGATGTATCTGGATCTCAAAAAGCTATACTGGTGGCCTAACATGAAAGCAGAGATTGCTACCTTCGTGAGTAAGTGCCTTACTTGCGCAAAGGTCAAGGTGGAATACCAGAAGCCATCAGGTCTTCTCCAACAACCGGAGATACTAGAATGGAAGTGGGAGCAGATCACTATGAATTTCATAACCAAGCTACCCAAGACAATGGGTGGGCTGGATACCATATGGGTCATCGTCGACAGACTGACCAAATCCACGGACTTCCTACCCATCAAAGAAACAGACAAGATGGAGAAACTCACAAGAACATACATTAAGGAAATAGTACGACTGCATGGTGTCCCTGTATCTATTATCTCTGATAGAGATAGTAGGTTCACTTCGAGATTTTGGCAATCACTGCAAAAATCATTAGGGACGAGGCTGGACATGAGTACAACCTACCACCCGCAGACTGACGGACAAAGTGAGAGGACGATCCAAACTTTAGAGGATATGTTGTGAGCCTGTGTGATTGACTTTGGTAAAGCGTGAGATACACACTCACCCCTTGTGGACTTTTCCTACAACAATAATTATCATACGAGCATCAAGGCAGCTCCATTTGAAGCCCTCTATGGTCGAAAGTGCAGATCCCCTCTGTGTTGGGCTGAGGTGGGTGACACTCAGTTAGCCAAAGGACGAGTTCCTGACTGCGCCCTCAAAGGTTTAGAGATCATTCGAGAAACGACCGAGAAGATTGTACAGATTCGCGAACGATTAAAAGCCGCCAGGGATCGACAGAAAAGCTACACAGACAAACGAAGAAAACCTTCGGAATTCCAGGTGGGAGACCGAGTCCTTTTGAAAGTCTCACCCTGGAAGGGCACAATACGCTTTGGAAAGCGTGGAAAGCTGAACCCAAGATACATAGCGCCTTTCGAGATTCTCGCCAGAATAGGCCCCATAGCTTACAAACTCAACCTACCCCACGAGCTTAGTAACATACATCCTACCTTCCACGTCTCGAACTTGAAAAAGTATCTATCCAACGAGACTCTTGTAATTCCACTCGACGAGATCGAAATCAACGAGAGTCTCAACTTCGTGGAAGAACCTGTGCAAATTATGGATCGAGAAGTCAAGCGAACGAAGCAAAGTCGCATCCCAATTGTAAAGGTTCACTGGAATGCCAAGCGAGGACCGGAATTCACTTGGGAGCGCGAGGATCAATTGAAACATAAATATCCTCATCTTTATTCTTAGTTAATATGTAATAGCTTAGTTGCTTGAACTATAATTTCGGGACGAAATTCCCCTAACGGGGGGAGGATGTGACAATCTGATACTGTTACACTAAGCAATCGATCCATATATCTATAATTCACTTGAATTTAGCATCTTTTAATAGTATATTGAGTCTGCGCTAGTGTTTTAGGCTTAATATATCATAGATATGGACCTTAGGAAGGATTAGGAAGGGTGTAGCATCACAAAATTCAGCCAAACACACCAAGAGAGGTGTGTGCGGCCAAGCCAGCCGCACACCCATCAGAAAACCCCTCCAACCTCACACTCAACCCTATATAAAGTGGAGGACCCCCTTCCATTCACTTTTGGCTGCATCCTTTCTCTCTCTATACTTTCTCACTCTAGAAAACTACCCAAGAACACCAAGAAGGCTCCCAAAACGTGAAGAACACCATCATTTAGCTTGTCATAGAAGTAAAACACTTGAATCCCAACTTCAAACTCATAATGTTCTTCATGTTCTTCATCCTATGAAGGAGTGCGGCTGCACACCTTCATCAGGTGGCCGCACACACTCATAATACCCTCCAAAGTGAGAGTAAGGCCACACAATCGACACATGGGACTCAAGCAAGGAGTGTACGGCCGCACACACACCCTGTACGGCCGCACACTCTAGTGTGTAGCCTCACTCACAAGTATGGCCGCATACCCCAGCCGCACACTCACCTTTATGGCCATACACTCACCCTAATACTCATATTTGGCCTTAAACATGCATAGATCATTGGGTATAGAACATGGGACACTTAGTCTTAGTGATTCCAAGCCCTTAGGAAGGATTTCCTATCATGTTTAGTCATGAAAACACCTTAGCTCTAACTTATATATGTGTCACCATATAATTAATAGGGCTATGTGTGTTCAGAGCATCCGTTGACACTCGACACTCATACGAATCGCATACTCAAACCCTACAATAAACAGTGAGTTCATACCCCTTAATCAACCTTTTTAAATGTTTTTACATGTTTTAGGTTGTAACGACCCAAAAATCACGACTAAAAATTTCTTTTTAAAACATTACTAAAACCATATTTATAAAAACGTATCATAAGTCATAACATAACTTTCGAGTATTAGATTCAAAACATAATCTCATTATCAGAGTAAACCATTTCCCAGGATAACTGACTATGGTGTGTGCACTGCAATCTCTCCGAGCTCTTCTTTTGAAAACTGAGTACCTGAAACTAAAACTGAAAACCGTAAGCACGAAGCTTAGTGAGCTCCCCCAAACTACCACATACCATACAATAACATATAAAACACATACTAGGCCTTGCCCACTGCATCGGACCGAGGTCCGGACTAACTGAGGCCTTGCCCCATGCATCGGACCGAAGTCCGGAAACTGACTGGGACCTTGTCCCCTGCATCAGACCAAAGTCTGGATTAACTGGGGCCTTGCCCCCTGCATCGGACCAAAGTCCGGACTAACTGACTGGGACCTTGTCCCCTGCATCGGACCGAAGTCCGGACTAACTGGGGCCTTGCCCCCTGCATCGGACCGAAGTCCGGAACTAACTGAACAGAACATAACATAAACATGTCAACTAGCATGAACACACATATACTGCATACTGCATCGGGCCGTAGCCCGGAACACATAACATATAAATCCTGTCTGAGCCACGAAGGCATCAAACATACTAACTACTGCATCGGACTAAAATCCGGAAACTACTGCTAGCTAAACGGGCCGGCATTGTGGCCTTAGACCCGTTCCTACTGGAAGGAAACTCACCTCGTGAACTGGCTGCTGAGTGTATGGCTCTGGAAGCTATCTGTTGCTGCTTCGGTATCTCCCCGGCTACAATTCCATAATCACACTCAATCAAATACTAATAACTGAATTGGGGTAAAATGACTCTTTTACCCCTGGTCAAAGTCAACTCTCCCGGTCAAAGTCAACCTACAGTTGACCTGACTCGCCGAGTTGGGCCGCCAACTCGCCGAGTCTCTATTCTCACTTCTCAACCCTACTCGCGGCTACTCATCGAGTATGGCATCAACTCGACGAGTTCCCTTTTGATTGTAGAACTCAGGCTATCTACATCCGACTCGCCGAGTCGTATGAACAACTCGACGTGTTGTTCTTGAGCTAAGAAGATTGCCTTGGACTCGCCGAGTTGTATGAACAACTCGTCGAGTCCCTCCATTACTGAGTCTGACCTCCAACTCACTGAGTCCACTCTACTACTCACTGGTCCCCACTCGGTATCACTCAAAAGGGGAAAAATCGGGGACTCGCGACTCGACTCGCCGAGTCGTTCTTCCGACTCGCCGAGTCGCATGCATGCAGCTACTCTAAACTCGATTCTGCATGAATCCAGCGCATAAAACTTATAGATCTGGGCTCCCTTAGCTCGATTAACACGTAAAGATTCTATCTTTACGTGCCCATATGCACCCATGAAGATTAAAAGGCTCAAAAAGCACAATAAAGGCTAGATCTAGGGTTCTCAAGCAAGGAAACTTCGAAAAGGCACTAGATTTGGGCTCTAACACTCCTAAATGAACAGATCTAGGGATATCTCGACCCAACAAGGCATCCATACAACTATAAAGCTTGGAAAATACATTAAACTAGCCTTAGAGGTGTTCTAATGGGGGTTTTAAGCACAAAACAGGATAATTCCGACACATACCTCAATGAACTCTGACTTTGGCCGTGGATCTTTGCTCTACACTTCCTCTTTTTGGTCCTCTCTTCTTTTTCTTCTTCAATCCTTCAAGAATCCACACAAAAACACTTAGATCATACAAGGGATGGATTAGGGTTTCTCACAAGCTCTCTGAGGGTGGAGGAGGCGAGTTTGGGGAACATAACATTGCATAAATAGTGAGCAAACCCAGGGATTTAGGGTTTCTTCTTGGCAGGCGGACTCGCCGAGTCCCGAATATGGACTCGTCGAGTCGCCGACTTACACGTGATCGAAATCCCGTCTCTACTCGACGAGTCGGGCTACAGACTCGCCGAGTCAACCCTCTTTAACTTAGGGTTTCTCCTTTCCTTTCTTGACCTTTCTGATTTCGGATGTTACAACTCTCCCCCACATAAACTAAACTTCGTCCTCGTAGTTCTCTATGATCAACTGACCTGCAATCCGCCTCAACACCCTGCCTGGTGACTTTAACCCTTTTGACCAATCACTCCAGCCACTCACAGTGTTGGTCACTACTGTTGGTACATACTGAATTCTTCTCTTTTCCATAATTTCCTTAACGTTTCTTCCTCCGACTGAAAATTCTGTTACCCTCATCCGCCTACCGGACGCACTAAGACCACCCTGGTCCAACTAATCTGCCGATATTTGAGTTACCGGACTCCCACCGGTCCCTACACCCCATCGCAACCTACTAGTTGCTTCCAGTGACTTTTGAAGATACTTCGATTATATATAACTATTCTATCCACTCTGTCGCTCATACTGAAACGATGTTGCTTCCCATCTGATTACTCAACTCCTACTAACTCGAGCCTTCCATCCTGAAAGAAAAGCTACCTGCCTAGCTATCCTTACAGATCACTTATACTTGGCTGAAGGCTCAACTGATCCTGCTGAGAGGGACTTGCCATATCCAAATCAACCAACTATACTAATACTGACCCTCACACTGCAACTATCCGAAACACGGAACTGCCTGCAACATCGAACTACCTAAAACACGGAACTGCCTGAAACACTAAACTGCCTGAAACACTGAACTGACTGAAACACTGAACTGCCTGATACACTGAACTGCCTGAAACACTGAACTGCCTGATACACTGAACTGCCTGAAACATTGAGTTCCAACTCAACTGTGGAGTCAAAGGACTACTCACTTAGTCACTCCCACGACTTCTGAACGAAATCTTTCTCTGGAACTAGTTTCCACTAGTTATCCTGTCACTGTGGCTCTAACAACCTTCCGATCCAACTGATCGGGTCCATACGTCACATCCTGACATCATCAATTCCACGACTAACAACATGATGGCTCCCAGACTGACGGTAGCCCTTAACATACCCAAACCCCAACGGTCCACTGCTACTCTGATCTCATAACTGATGTGACGATCTATAGCCAAATTGCTGACTTAGCCATAACTGAACCATTTGGGAAATCCAAAATCTAACCCGTGGATTCCCATATCCTCACTGCTGCACCCAAACGGGTGGGTACTGCTTTCCCGCGCCCAACAACGCGCTCATGCTGCCTACCAATCTGATAAAGGCCACGGCTACACCCGCGGACTTACAACTCTCTAATACTATCTGGCTGCTAATGAATGTTATGGCTACCCCCGTAGACTTACAACACTCCACTACTATCTGACTGCTAGTGAATGCTACGGCTACCCCCGTAGGCTTACAACACTACTACTACTATCTGACTGCTAGTGAATGCTACGGCTACCCCCGCAGACATACAACACTCTACTACTTTCTGACTGCTAGTGAATGCTACGGCTACCCCCGCAGACTTACAACACTACTACTACTATCTGAATGCTAGTGAATGCTACGGCTACCCCCGCAGACTTACAAAAATCTACTACTTTCTGACTGCTAGTGAATGTTACGGCTACCCCCGCAGACTTACAACACTACTAGTACTATCTGATGACATCCTAACTATCCCTAGTCCTGTTAGGGATTCCTCATCCTGATTTCTCAAAACCAGCCCTCAGTCTTTGAATACTACATCAACCTCGACATCTTATATCCTTGATATACTTAGCGCTTCGTCGAGGAATTCTTCGGCTTGGTTCCCAAACCAACTGTCTACTAATCCGGATACAAGAAGATATTGTTAGGAAGTTTCCAAACTCCCAACTCCTGAATCTACACAATTTTGCATGCTGACTCTGTCACTGGCTACTAATACAAAAGCATCTCTTGCTATCCGTTCTCAGGATCCTCATTCCGACTCACTTGAGCCCTACAGGTGGTCCTCCAATCCTGGATTCCCAACCAACTTCTAACCCTCTCGATTACATGAACTAACTATTGGGAAGGTCCTCGAACTCCCAATTCTGAACTTCTCAATCCATCAGTCACTATGCTACTATCTTTTCTTCTCAGAGGCCACGCACTCATTTTGGGTCTACATGGCCCTTATCCTTGTATACCCGCAGGGTTCTCCCCCACTTGGATTCAGCTAATTCCTTACTGCTCACTGGTCGAAAGGACTCCCAACCTTCCTTCCATTAAAAGGGCGATATGTTGTCCGCCAATGTTTACCCTTGCCAGCGCTCTAACTAACTCTTATCATATCCGCACCCTTCTTGCTTTCTGACTGAGCACCCTTCGATCCTTAACTGTATTTGCTTTAGGGACTACATCCCGAGAACCTGCGTTTGGGGTGCACATCCCCAACCCACTTCCTTACTGACCGCTAGCTACTCCACTAAAAAATCTGGATTATCACTACTGAGAATATAACTGATCATTACCCGACTAACGCCTTCCGCAAGTAGTAAGGCACTACTGAATCTTACACATACATGTTACAGTCACCGCATCTGAAGTAACCTGATCTAGAGGGAACGACCTCCAATTCACCATTCTAATCCCATGGTATGCAGATGGCATAAAACTCCGTCACAAGTAGGTAATATAATACCCCCAACACATATACTTATTGATATCAATGCAACAACATAACAAATAATAACGTGAATAATAATTGATAGGGAGGTAAAAGATACATACCTCCATCACTCAGCGCTGCTCGAATCCTTGCTGAAATCAACCGGAAACTCGGCTCCGAGCTGTGGGCGCCCTTGCCTGGCCTCGGCAACCACTGGCGGTACTTGAAGTCCCAAGAGCAGGAGCTGGCACCTGCCCTACTGTATACAAACTCGGACAATGGGCCTTCTTGTGGCCCCTCTGACTGCAACGGAAACATATCGGATCAAGTCCATGGGCGATGGTCTCTCTTGGAGACAGGGTGCCCCACTCACTCCTGTCCCCTGATGGCAAAAACTAGACATGGGATCTCCTTTCCCGATGGATCCCTGAACTCCATAAGAATCGGGGTCTAGACGAGCCCCAATCTGTCCTGAAACTATCCCTGCCTTAAAGGCCTCATGATGACTGTCCATGAGCTCCACAATGGCCTCTCTAACCGAACCGAAAATCACTGGAGTCTGATCAATGATGTTGCGCATGATCTCTGTGGAAATGAAATCCCTCATCTGATCCTCAAGCTGCCCGGCTCTAGAGCCTGAGCCAGATCCCTCCCCGGCACTTGAACTGCCAACTGATATCTCGCGCAACGTCACCATGCTGAAAATATAACAATTCCTAATCAATTTACACACTATTGTTGAGGGATCTCTCACACACTCTACTAGTTCCCTGGTTTTTCCTTGGCCCCTCTTGAATCGAGTACGGATCCTCTGCTTTCAGTAGTACGGGCCCATACTACCTTCCACATCTATCCGTACTTTCCTCAAGAGTTACCTCAACTCCACCAAGTCCCCTTTTCTCTACTACTGATCTCTGCTACTCTTATCCTAGGCTTGCCCTAGGGAACCTCTGATTCCACCCAAACCAATCCTCAGCTGCTGAAGGCCTCCTCGTAATGCCAATTAGCTACCACCTGAATACCATCACATGCAATGAGGCTCGGATAATCCTTCGAGTAAAAGTCTCGTCCCTACAACGGTTAGACTCAAATGAGAACTGCGCAGTAGGGCCAAATCCAACACTCTGAGATTATTCAACCCTGATCACATGTGATGTGACGTATTCACCTAATGGCTAACTCCCATCACTCAGAGTCCCACAAAGCACAAAGCAAGCAGCATTCGGATAAAGGAAACATACTCAGGAAAAACTATTCTCATAACAAGAAACTGTACTAGCATACAATGCTAAGCTCATACTATCAGGCATAACCTACACAGGCTATCCTACTACTGTCTACTCAATACTAGCATGAAATTCTTATCAAGCTAAAACATATAAAGCAGGCACATAAGGCATCCTCCTAGATCCTTAGTCCTATACTAGCATGTTGTTCTACTGAAACTGAAACTGAAACTGGAACTAAAACTGAAACTGAAACTAATGATCATAAACTTGTATGGGTAATTTGGGAGTACTTACTTGAGCTCGGCTGATTGCATGCACCATACCCTTTTTCTCTTTTCAAGTTATTTACTTTCTAAATATTCTTTTTGCTTTTTCTAAAACTCTTTTCTTTTCTCAAACTCCTTTTTCAAAACTATCTTTTTCTTTTGAAAACCTTTATACCAATCAGTGTTGCAAAACTCGGCCGAGTACTCGGCCGATTACTCGGAATCGGCCCTCCACCGAGGTGAGTAATGTCAACTCGGCCAAAAAACTCGGATTTAGTCAAAATTGGACAAAAATCGGTCAAACTCGGTCAAAAATCGGACAAACTCGGTCAAACTCGGGCCTACTCGGTCTTACTCGGGCCTACTCGGCCAACTCGGTCAAAATCGGTCAAACTCGGTCAAAGGGTCAAAATTGTCATAAAAAGAGAAAAAAATCAAGAATTTCAAGATTTATATGTATAATGCACTTAATGATTTATTATTTAACACAAACATGTGATTATTACTACATATATATATCTTAAATTTTCAGTAATTATCCACGTAGTGGGACAATTATGTGTATTTCAGTTTTTATGTATTCACATGTATCTAATTTTGGTTATATATTTCAATAAAATTATGATTTTAACTTATGATTTTGACAAATATAATTTTCTAAAAAATATTTCTACATGAATTACCAATCTGAGTACTCCCCGAGTACTCCTGAGTACTCGCTACTCCGCAGTCGGCCGAGCAGGTACCGAGTAGCGAGTTCTACAACCTTGATACCAATCCCTTAGTTTGAGTTCAGACACGCCCGAGGGTATGTCCGAATCCCTCAAACCAAGGCTCTGATACCAACTTGTAACGACCCAAAAATCACGACTCAAAAATTCTTTTTAAAACATTACTAAAACCATATTTATAAAAACGTATCATAAGTCATAACATAACTTTCGAGTATAAGATTCAAAATATAATCTCATTATCAGAGTAAAACATTTCCCAGGCTAACTGACTATGGTGTGTGCACTGCAATCTCTCCGAGCTCCTCTTTTGAAAACTGAGTACCTGAAACCAAAACTGAAAACCGTAAGCACGAAGCTTAGTGAGCTCCCCCAAACTACCACATACCATACAATAACATATAAAACACATACTGGGCCTTGCCCACTTCATCGGACCGAGGTCCGGACTAACTGAGGCCTTGCCCCTGCATTGGACCGAAGTCAGGAAACTGACTGGGACCTTGTCCCCTGCATCGGACCAAAGTCCAGACTAACTGGGGCCTTGACCCCTGCATCGGACCGAAGTCCGGACTAACTAACTGGGACCTTGTCCCCTGCATCGAACCGAAGTCCGGACTAACTGGGGCCTTGCCCCCTGCATTGGACCGAAGTTCGGACTAACTGGGGCCTTCCCCCTACATCGGACCGAAGTCCAGAACTAACTGAACAGAACATAACATAAACATGTCAAGTAGCATGAACACACATATACTGCATACTACATCGGGTTGTAGCCCGGAACACATAACACATGAATCCTGTCTGAGCCACGAAGGCATCAAACACACTAACTACTGCATCGGACTAAAATCCGGAAACTACTGCTAGCTAAACGGGCCGGCATTGTGGCCTTAGACCCGTTCGTACTGGAAGGAAACTCACCTCGTGAACTGGCTGCTGAGTGTATGGCTCTGGAAGCTATCTGCTGCTGCTTCGGTATCTCCCCGGCTACAATTCCATAATCACACTCAATCAAATATCAATAACTGAATTGGGGTAAAATGACTCTTTTACCCCTGGTCAAAGTCAATCAAATATCTGCTGCTGCTTCGACGAGTTCCCTTTTGATTGTAGAACTCAGGCTATCTACATCCGACTCGCCGAGTCGTATGAACAACTCGACGTGTTGTTCTTGAGCTAGGAAGATTGCCTTGGACTCGCCGAGTTGTATGAACAACTCGTCGAGTCCCTCCATTACTGAGTCTGACCTCCAACTCACTGAGTCCACTCTACTACTCACTGGTCCCCACTCGGCATCACTCAGAAGGGGAGAAATCGGGGACTCGTGACTCAACTCGCCGAGTCGTTCTTCCGACTCGCCGAGTCGCATGCATGCAGCTACTCTAAACTCGATTCTGCATGAATCCAGCGCATAAAACTTATAGATCTGGGCTCCCTTAGCTCGATTAACACGTAAAGATTCTATCTTTACGTGCCCATATGCACCCATGAAGATTAAAAGGCTCAAAAAGTACAATAAAGGCTAGATCTAGGGTTCTCAAGCAAGGAAACTTCGAAAAGGCACTAGATCAGGGCTCTAACACTCCTAAATGAACAGATCTAGGGATATCTCGACCCAACAAGGCATCCATACAACTATAAAGCTTGGAAAATACATTAAACTAGCCTTAGAGGTGTTCTAATGGGGGTTTTAAGCACAAAACAGGATAATTCCGAGACATACCTCAATGAACTCTGACTTTGGCCTTGGATCTTTTCTCTACACTTCCTCTTTTTGGTCCTCTCTTCTTTTTCTTCTTCAATCCTTCAAGAATCCACACAAAAACACTTAGATCATACAAGGGATGGTTTAGGGTTTCTCACAAGCTCTCTGAGGGTGAAGGAGGCGAGTTTGGGGCACATAACATTGCTTAAATAGTGAGCAAACCCGGGGATTTAGGGTTTCTTCCTGGCAGGCAGACTCGCCGAGTCCCGAATATGGACTCGTCGAGTCGCCGACTTACACGTGCTCGAAATCCCGTCTCTACTCGACGAGTCGGGCTACAGACTCGCCGAGTCAACCCTCTTTAACTTAGGGTTTCTCCTTTCCTTTCTTGACCTTTCTGATTTCGGGTGTTACATAGGTGGGGGGGGGGGGGGGGGGATACAAGTATAATTCTACAAGCTTTATTATCAAATCTTATGTGATTCACAAATTATCATCAAAAAGGGATTTTCTACACTTTTAGCTATTTACCAATAAAACTATTTTAGTTGTTTATCAAATGCATTTTTAAGATTAAACTGTTTTCAAAACTGTGTTTAAATCATTTTTCCTTTTAAAAATATATCTACACTAATATATTTATATAAGTAAGACTTGAAGGACTTAGGACCGATAGCTCGCCTTATTTCCTGTTCTTGTTTGATGTGGTCTTAGGGTGTCTGTTATCCGTCCAACTGTCGTTGATTTCTTAGTTATATATCATATATATTTGTGTTAGATATGAAAGTCTTCATCTCATACGATACCTTTGTTATTCAAAGGCAAGAAATTATACACTCTAGTTAACTATAATAGGTATAGTTAAGACTACTGCTCGTTACCTCTACTACTACTATATACACTATAACTGTTATTACTACAAGTTAATACACATATAAGAGAACACTCTATGAACTATATAAAAAGACTACTATACTATAATACAAGAGAATACACTAATCCAGAGTATAACACACTATCCCTCTATAAGACACTCTACCGCGCTTACACCATGTGACCAGGGCTTTCCGGTAGGAAGGCAACACTACTTGTATAGATCTATACGGGGCGGACATTATTACATCCCGACTGTTAACTACAGTCCGAGCCGACGAGGCCCAGGGGTGGCACTACATCACTACACTACACATGACCGGGAAGGTCATCGGGTTCTCTATTATCATTCAGTCTGGTCACATGAGGGGTTACACCTTTATCCAAATTAATACACTAAGACTTAAGTCTAAGATAACATCCCGAAGTAAGTAAGTATCTATTACTAATGGAAGTTTGCACCACTACTAATGTCAACAGGCATAACTTTTCTTCATCTATGTTACTCACATGAGATTTATTATCGTACTTTTACAACTGAAGGTTTTCAATGATAATACTTACACACAACTCAAAGGATTTAACTTACAATGTACTTTTCTGGAAAATATAGGATTTTCTAGGGATTTCTACTACTCATAAACATAAATTTCAGTTTTTATACTATAAGTTTGTAAACACTATTATACAACAACGACACTAAATTCTTATGAACTCACCAGCTTTATGTTGATACTCATTTTCAAAATAACTTGTATCCTCAGGTCAAAGATAGACAGGTACAGGTGCAGCTTTTGGAGAAGATGGAGCACATACAAGACCCATCTTTTATTTTTGTTATACTTTTGGTGTCTATTAAACTTTACAGAACACATTTGTAATTAAAATTACTATATAAATGAAACGGTTGTTGTCGCTTGTTTTTACTATTATGCAATTGTTATGATACTGTACATGACGTCCTCCACCCCAGAACGTATTCCGCCGTTATCGGTTTTGGGGTGTGACATCTGCAGTTGCTACTTTCCATACAACGAAGGTCATTATGGCTGACTCTTCAAAATTCACATTCATCGGTTCAATTCCTAAGTCAATGTATAGGTGCATTTCGGGTGCAAGCAAAATAATAACCCAATAGAAGAAACTACCTGCTTCGGATCCAAGGCCACTTACTCCAGAGATGCAGTGCTCCATAGATGAAGTTGACAAACCCACGAAATGAGGAAAGAAAGGGGATAAAAAGAAAGATATGTAGGAAGGACCATCTACACAAGCACCGAACCCCAAGAAGCGAAGACGAAGGGTGCAGCTCATTCGGTTCTTAAGAAGCGAAAGCTTAAGAAGATGACCCTTAAGCCGAAAGTCTCTTCCACAAGCGATTCTGATTATGTGCCTTCGGATCAACCAGCAGCAGAGTCAAGCGAAAGCGAAGATTCTCAGTCTGGGTGTTCGCCTTGAGATGATCCGCCTCCACCTTTACCAAATCACGAGGTACATATTACTGAAACCATTCAAACTCCACCTCTTTCTCCTCCTTGTTCTTCTATTCCTATTCCAATAGCTCATTTCCCACCTCTAGTTTCATCTCAACCACCCGCGTCCAAGACTCGATTCTACTCGACGAGTCTGGGGCTTCCAACTCGTCGAGTAGCTCTATATAAATGAATAATTTATAAATAAATGCATATTAGAAACCGCGCGTTACAATTCTCCCCCAATTGACTTAGACTTCATCCTCGAAGTTTGTTGTGTCTGGAAACAACTTCGGATAGTGCTCCCTCATCTCCTCATTGGGCTCCCAAGTCCACTCAGAACCCTTGTGGTGTTGCCACTGCACCTTCACTAGCTGAACAACCTTGTTCCTCAAGGTTTTCGTCTTACGGTCCATAATCGCCACCGGTCTCTCAATGTAATTCAGGATGTCGTCAACCTGAATATCCTCTAAGGGTACAATCGCTGAATCGTCCACTAGGCACTTTCGTAATTGAGAAACATCGAAAGCGTTGTGGATCTGACTGAGCTCTACTGGAAGATCCAATTGAAACGCCACTTTTCCCACTTGGGCTATAACCCAGAATGGGTCGATACACATGGGGTCCAGCTTGCTCCACTTCCGAAACCGGATGACACCTTTCCAGGGTGACACCTTCAGGAGGACCATATCCCCCACCTAAAACTCCAAGTCTGAACGCCGCTTGTCGACGTAGCTCTTCTGCCGACTGTGAGCAGTGTGGAGCCTGCTTCGGACCTGCTGGATCCGCTCTGTAGTCTTTAGTACCACCTCCATACTCCCCATGACTCTCTGACTGACCTTTCCCCAACAGATTAGGGTCCTACACTTCCTCCCGTAGAGAATCTCAAAGAGAGGCCGGTCTATGCTAGCGTGGTAACTGTTGTTATACGAAAATTCCGCTAATAGAAGATATGTATCCCAACTACTACCGAAATCCAAAACACATGCGCGTAGCATGTCGTCGAGAGTCTATATCGTCCTATCATTATGTCCGGTTGTCTGAGGGTGGAAAGCGGTGCTGAAGTGGAGATGAGTACCCATTTTGTCATTAAACCACTTCCAGAATCTAGAAGTGAAACGGGCATTTCGGTCAGACAACACCGAGATAGGCACTCCATGTCGTGCCACTATCTCCCGCACATAAATCTCGGCCAGCTTCTCGACCGATATATTCTCTTGGATCTGGTCAACCAATCCACTATGACCCATATAGAATCAACCCTATGCGCGGTCCTGGGAAGCTTAGTGATGAAATCCATAGTGATATCCTCCCATTTCCACAAAGGAATGTCTAACGGTTGCATCTTGCCGTGGGGCCTCTGGTGCTCTTCCTTGATCTTCCTGCAGGTCAAGCATCTCTCCACATACCAAGCTATGTCCGGCTTCATGCAGGGCCACCAATAATCTGGGCGAAGATCTATGTACATCTTCATCGCCCCGTGATAGATGGAGAACCTCGACTTTGGACTTCATCCATCAGAATTTGTCGTACTCCGCCCAATACGGAACCCAGACCCTCCCATGCAGGGTCAACAGCCCCCGACTATCGTAATCAAAGGAGGCCACCTAGGCTATGATCCGCTCGCACTTCCGGCGCTCCTCCTTCAGGCCCACAACCTGTGCCTCTTGGACCTGCTCTAGCAACGGAGTAATCACTGTCATCCTCAGACATATGTCTCAAATCAGGGCTGCTACCGTCTTGCGACTCAGGGAATCGGCCACCACGTTGGTCGTGCTCGGGTGGTAAAGGAACTCACAATCGTAGTCCTTCACCACATCTAACCATCAACATTGCCTCATGTTCAGAATCGGTTGATCCATGAGGTATCTCAAACTCTAGTGGACCATGTAAATGGTATAGCGGGCCCCATAAAGGTAATGCCACCAAATCTTGAAGGCAAAAACCACAGCCCCTACCTTTAAATCATGCGTCGGATAGTTAGCCTCATGAGGCTTCACCTGCCTCGAAGCATAAGCTATCATGTGACCCCACTGCATCAACACTGCACCCATGCCTGTGATAGAAGCATCATAGTATACCACGAAGTCATCCATGCCCTTCGGTAAATTCAGGCTCGGTGCCTCGCATAACCGCTCTCTGAGAGTCTCAAAGGTTTCCTGCTACTCAGGCCCCCAACGGAATGTCACCGACTTCTTGGTCAGTCGGGTCAGGGGAACGACGATCTTGGAGAAATCCTGTATGAATCTCCGGTAATCACCCGTTAGACCAAGGAAACTCTGAATCTCAGTTGGAGACCTCAGAACCTCCCACTGCATCACGGCCTCAATCTTGGCCAAATCGACTAGAATACCCTTCTAGTTGACAAGGTGCCCCAGAAACTGCACCTCGCGCAACCAAAACTCACACTTGGAAAACTTTGCGAAAAGTCTCTCCCTCCTCAATGTCTCCAGCACCTCCCTCAAGTGCTCCTCATTCTGCTCCTGAGTCTTGGAGTAAACCAAGATGTCATCAATGAAGACTATTCCGATCCAGTATTGGTCTGCGCACGCGGTTCATGAGGTCCATGAACGTGGTTGGGGCATTGGTGAGCCTAAACGGCATCACCACAAACTCATAATGACCATAACGAGTCCTAAAAGTTGTCTTCTGCACATCCTCGTTCCTGACTCACATCTGGTGATAACCTAATCGCAGATCAGTCTTGGAGAACCAAGATGCACCCTATAGTTGGTCAAACAAATTATCAATCCTCGGGAGGGGGTAACGGTTCTTCACCATTACCTTATTCAACTCCCGGTAGTCTATACACATGCGATGTGACACGTCCTTCTTCTTCACAAATAGGATTAGGGATCCCCATGGCGAACTACCCGGCCTGATAAATCCCTTGTCTAGTAGATCTTGCAGCTACGTAGACAACCCCTGCATCTCGGGAGGAGCCAATCGATATGATGCCTTGGCTATCAAGTCGCACCAGGGACTAGGTCAATCCTGAACAAACCTGTCTCTCTAGAGGTATCCCAGGAAAATCTTCCGGGAATACATCTGGGTACTCTCGCACGACCAGTACATCATCCACTGTCGTCTTACCCTTATCCTGGCTATCCATAACATATGCGACATAACCTGCGCAACCCTGCTCAAGGTAACGCCTCACCCTAGCTGCTGAACATAAAACTGGTCCGTGTTGTGGCCTCTCGCCCTGGATTACTAACCCTCCCCCACTAGGAGTTTGAACCCTCACTAGCTGGTACTCGCAGTCGATCACTGTCCCATTGGGGCTCAACCAATCCATACCCACTATAACCTTATTCCCTCCCAGGGGAATAGGAACCAGATCCACTGAAAACTGCTCATCGAATAACTGTAGTGTACATCCTCTGTGAACCCTCACAACCCTGACAATCCTGTCATTTGCTATCTCCACATCCAGTGGGCAATCGAGCTCCCCCGGAGCTCCTACGAATCACTTGCTAAGCGCGAGCGACACAAAAGATCGGGTAGCCCCCGAATCAAACAATACCAAAGCAGATATATCATTCACAAGGAACGATCCTATAACAAAACACATAGACATAAGCAATAATCAATATAAATAAAGAGATAAGGAGAAGGTACATACCTGTAATGACATCAGGAGTTGCACGTGCCTCCTCTGCTGTCAACTGGAAAGCTCTACTCTTTGCCACTGGCGCCTCTGCACGGCCTTGTCGGCCATATGTAATCCTCAATGTAGAAGGAGCGGGTGCCGCCACCTGTCCTACTGCTGCCAAGCTCATATACTAGGACCTTTTGTGGCCCCTCTGATTGTACTAGAAGCAAATCATATCAGATGTTGCAGTGGTGGTGGTGGTGGTAGCTATACAGTCCCTGCTCACATAACCAGTTCGGTCGCACGTAAAGCAGCCCGAACTACCCACCTTGCACATCCCCTCGTGCGACCTTCCACATTTGCCGCAACAGATTCAGACCTGCTGGACCTTCCGTTAGGAATCTGTCTTGGGCTTCTTGCCCGAGCCCTACATACCAGTTGTCGCGTCTGCTTTCCTCTTCCTCTCCATCTTTAAATCGATCTCTATCTATCTCTAGCTCTGGCAATCATATCCTCCAACGTTTTACAGCTGGATCGGCTCACAAACTGCCGAATGTCACTCCTCAACATCTCACGATATCATGCCTTTTTCATCTCCTCGGCTGCCACATACTGCAGAACGAGAAGGACCCTCTCCCTGAACTTGGCGGTAATCTCCGCCACTGTCTCAGGCGTCTGCTGTAGATCCTAGAACTCCCTAGCAAGCTGTTGCACCTCTATCACGGGTGCAAACTCAGCTCTGAACCTAGCCGAGAAGTCGCTCCAAGTCATAGCATCAAGAGCTACATCATCACCAATGGCTCCTCCGACCTCCTCCCACCAATCACATGCCCTGTCCTTTAGAAGACAGTACACAAGTTGAACCTTGTCCCCCTCGGGACATCTGCTAGTGCGGAATGTGTTAGCGACATCCGCCAACCATCTAGTGCTCGTAATGGGGTCCCGAGCTCCATGGTAGTCGGGAGCTCCACAAGCTCTGAACTCCTTGAATGTCAATGTGCGCGACCCCATCATGGCTGCCACCTCGGTGCGAAAAGCACTCGGTCTCCCATCTAGAAGCTCCAAAATACCCTCCTTAATCGAGCCAAAGATCACATGAGTCTGATCCATGATATTGCGCATGATCTCAGAGGAGATGAACTCCCTAGTCTGGTCGTCTAGCTACCCGACTCCTAAGCCCGAGCCTGATCCCTCACCGGCTTTTGAAATACCGACTAGTCTAGTGCGTAGTGTCACCATACAGAAAAATACACCACAACAAACATCAAAATACTCCTCTGCTTTCAGTAGTACGGGCCCATACTACCTTCCACATCTATCCGTACTTTCCTCAAGAATTGCCTTGACTTCACCAAGTCCCTTCTACTACTTATTCTTCACGTGCTACTCTTATCCTAGGCTTGCCCTAGGGTAATCACCATCCCACTCTCCGCCATTAGCTGCATAAGAAGTCCTTGTTGTCTCCCCTAACTAGCTCGCGAATACCATTACATATCACTAAGACAATATAATTCTTTGAATGAGAGATCCTACCCTACAACGGTTGGACTTAAACAAGAGCTATGAAATAGAGCTAGACTTAACCTTCTAAAATTATTTAGTCATCGCAATATGTAACTTAACATATTCGGTTACTAGTTAGTAAAAGAAAACTAGAACTCCTAAAAGCACAAAGCAAGCAGCATTTAAGCATTGAGTAAACATGATTAAGCATATACTAATCAGGCCATCATACTGATTAATCTGTACTAGCATGCAGTTCATAAAGCTCATATACATATAATAGGCACATAAGGCATCCTTCCTAGATCATTAGTCCTAATCTAGCATGCAGTTCTCAAAAACATATCATAACATAACTTGTATGGGTAATTTGGGAGTACTTACTTGAGCTCGGCTGATTGTATGCACCACACCCTTTTCTCTTTTCAAAATTCTTTTTTCTTTTCAAAATTCTTTTTATAAAATGATTTTCCTTAGAAAATTTTCATACCAATTCCTTAGTTTGAGTTCAGACACACCTGAGAGTGTGCCCGAATCCCTCAAACCAAGGCTCTGATACCAACTTGAAACATCCCAAAAATACGGTCCAAAAATTTCGTTTTGATTATTTATAAAACCATAATTACCATTTGTCACCTCATAAAAAGAACATAAGTAATGTATCTCAAATCATCATAATAAAATATTATATCAAAATCATGTGGCAAATATTAAAGTCTAAACATCCCACGCGGAATCAATGGTGTGTGCATTGCAATCATCCCGAGCTCTTCCCCTTGCTACCAGAAGTACCTGAAACCAAAAATGAAAACTATAAGCACGAAGCTTAGTGAGTCTCCGCAAACTACACATACCATACACGCATAACATGCAACTAGAAGATACGGTCCCGACCCACACACATGGAGGTACGGGCCCCGCCGACACTCTATTATATAGGAGATATAGACCCCGCCCATACTCCACTAGCTATGAGATACGGGCCCCGCCCATACTGCGCTAGCTATTAGATACAGGACCCACCCATACTCAGCTACTATGAGATACGGGCCCCGCCCACACTCAGCTACTATGAGATACGAGCCCCGCCCACACTCTGCTACTATGAGATACGGGCCCCACCCACGCTCAGTTATTGATCATACATACAAGCATCACACAGACAGCAAGTATAACTAAATCTATCAATTAGTCAAATATCCATACTCAACTATACTATGATATATAGGTCTCGCCCACACTCGGCTACTAATCATACATATATGGGTCGGCCTTGGTGCCTTAGACCCATTCTACTAGAGGAAAACTCACCTCGCAAAGCTGACTGTCGAATCTCGAGTGAGGAATCTCTAACGGCTGCTCCGATGACTTCCCGACTATTATTATCATAATAAAACTTAGTCAAAACCTGATAATTCTCCTTAGGATAAAATGACCATTTTACCCCTGGTCAAAGTCAATGCTTTGGTCAAAGTCAACCTCATGGTTAACCGAACTCGTCGATTTGCTTCATCAACTCGTCGAGTCCTAGAACCTGAAACCGCGATCTAACTCGTCGAGTTCCCAGGCTACTCATAGTCGCGTTTTACCGAATCAAATCGTCGAGTCCCTTCACTAACTCGTCGAGTTCTACCTTAAGATTTCAAAATTAAACTCTCAATTAAATTTTAAATTCCAAAACCAAAGGAGTATTTTTAAAACTTTTCAAAAATACTAAATCAAATTTGAAATAACTAAATTAATCAAATATTTTGTCTTTATCTTAAAATTTGACCAAATCTCTTAATTTGATAAGGATATAGATTTACCTTTTCTGAAAATTCAATTTTAAGCATTAAAAACGAATTTGGTAATTATCCTAATCAAAAAAAGATATCAAAATTGAAAAATCAGGGATCTAACAGCCCGACTCGTCGAGTTATTGCAATGAACTCATCGAGGAGGATCAACTCGTCGAGTCCCATGAGGAACTCGTCGAGTCTAATGAACAGATTGACGAATATGTTCCCTCCTCCTTAGGACAATTCACATATGCATCAAATTCAACTAAATAAACATCCTAGGCTTTGGTACCACTGAAGGGTTATGAGCATAACTACAACTTATGTGTTCATGCAATCTTAATTGCTTTGGATCTAAGTTTTTCACTAGTTGAACATGCAAATTGAATACCAAAGAAAAACCCTAGATCTAGCATATATAATTCAAAAATTACATAATAAATGGGTTTTGATGTTTACCTTGCTTGTTATGTAGTAATAATAAGAACTCCTTGTAGATCCTTGACTTTTGAAAGCTTAGTGCCCCAAATGTTGCACCTCTAATGGTTCACAAACACCACTAGAAAGTGGATGACAGGAGAGAGGAGGGAAAGCACTTAGAATTTCGGCTAGGGTTTCTCTTAGAAAGCATAGGGGCCGAAAATCATAAGCCAGGGGTTCCTTATATAGCTGAGAGATGCTAGGGTTTCTGGATGAAACCCTAATTTTCTGCTTAATGCTTAAGCAACCCTTGGACTCCTACTAAGAAGCCTTGGACGAAATCTATAGGGCCTCCCTATATATTTTCGTCCACTCCTAATTAAAGAGTCCATCAGCCTAGTTTCACAGCTATCAATGATTTGCAAAACAGCCCATGTTCCTTTAATTAGGTCCTTTAATCCCAAAATGAATTCCAAATTAATTTATGATTAAATATTAATTAAATGAGATGATTTCTAATTAATATATTATTTTCATAATACAATAATAAATCAATTTAATATTCCAAATAATAAATTCAACCTCTCTCTCCAAAAGTCATCTTGTCAAGTTGTCAGGGTGAAGGCAACCCAAAAGGACCATACTACTATCAAATCAAGTACATACCAATTATAGTTATGGGCTTAGACACATAATACAACATATATATGTTATATTCATATGTGAATAGAACATATATAACTCATTTTTGTTTTATTCATATTTGAATAATGTATATCACACGAAATTATATAACATATATAACACGAAATTATGTTCTATTCAAATGTGAATATAACATATATAACTTAGTTTTGTTTGTGTTTAGAAGTAAACAGAATATATCAAAACAAATTCATCTTCGGTATCTTCATTTTCTGTTGTATTTTTAAGTAAAATCACATCAAAATATTGGCAATCACATATGAATAAAGTTAATCAGATCTAAATAGAATACCAATTTTATTTACCTTTTTCATTTGTATTTGTTTTTCGCTTATATATATGCTTGAATCTTAGTGTTTTTTCTGTAAGGATAACTAGTTAATATTAGTATAAAGTCTGTAAAACCTTATTAGATTAGGACAACATAAGTGAAATGTGAAGCAACGTTTATATTTTAACAGAAAAGTCGTGAATAAGTATGAAAAATGAAGAGAATATGTAAAATCATTTATAAATCAACAAATAATGGACGATTATTACAAAAAACTTCGAGTAAATCAACTAATAATGAATGAGGATTACGAAAATGAACGAGGATTACAAAAGTTCAAGTAAACAGTCTAGTATGAAGGGGGTGTTTGGCTTAGCTTTTCATGGGGCAAAAGTCATTTTTGGAAAAGTCACAAAAAGTCAGGTTTTCCTGACTTTTTCAAAAAGTTCATTTTTACTTGTATCCAAATTCAAAAGTAGCTTTTAAAATGCATTTGCCAAACCTTTCTATCTTTTTCTAAAAGGACTTTTGGCTTCTAAAAAGCTAAGCCAAACACCCCCGAAGAATGAATAGTGTGAATACAAAACTTTTAGCTGTAAATCAACTAATAATGAACGACGATTACGAAAATTTCAAGTAATCAACTGATAAGTTTTGAAATGATGACAAATCGTTAAAATTCGAAGAAAAAATGTCGATGATTACCTTTCATAGTCAACAGTGACGAAATTGTTTCATTTAGGTTTTTGTCGGAAGACATTTTTCTTCGATTTGTTCTTCACGAGACTGATTTTATGGTTTTTGTTCGAAAACGGTGATTGAATCGTTTTGCAAAATTTTTTCGTGTTATGGGGAAACGATGATATGTTTGAAGAGGCAAATGATGATTTTGCTGACAAGATTTGATGTGAGATAAAATTACACAAGTGTCCTAGATGGTTTAATCTTTTGGATTATTTACAAGTTTACCACTGTGTGTTTATAAATTTTAAGCTCATTAAATGATTGGACTCTCTCTCTCTCTCTCTCTCTCTCTCTCTATATATATATATATATATATATATATATATATATATATATATATATATATATATATATATATATATATATATATATATAGGGTTAGGTTATTTTGTTTTCACTATCTATTGTATGCATGTATGATTGATTCTGGACCAATCATTTTAGTTATTTTAAGAAAGTAATTAATGCATATTAAATGCTGAAGATGTAATTAATACCCATTATATCTTCAACATGTAATATGCATTAATTACTTTCTTAAAATAACTAAAATAATTAGTGCAGAATCAATCATACATGCACACAATAGATAGTAAAAACATTTGAACCTAACTTTTTCTCTCTCTCTGTATATATATATATATATATATATATATATATATATATATATATATATATATATATATATATATATATATATATAACAAAATTACAAAAGAGTCTATATTATACAAAAAATATAAAATAAGCTATAATTAAGAGTTCTAAATTCATCATGTTGAGTTCCAATCAACGCTTATAGTTTTTATAAGATTCGTTTCATAAGTTCTACGATTTTAGTGATTCATATTAGCTACTTGATAATCTAATTCGATGATCGTTAGTTATCTTCTAATTCGAAAATCTTTGACTTATCTATAAAAAAATAAAATAGAACTATACATATAAATGAATTTTATAAGATAATATTGTAAATTTTTTCTTCCTATATCTTGAGTGAACACTTTGTGCTTTGCTTTCTTTCCATGTCAAAATAGATCATTGGATTTTCTTTTCTGATATGAATGGAAATTCAAAATTTTTTTTTAACAAATGTAATACATTTTATTTTTATATAAACAAGGGAACAAATATGATAATTAGGAAACCTTAAGGACTTAATAAATATATAGAAAACAATTAAGGCGGGAGAAGGGAATCAAGTTGGTTAAAAACCCTCTCTAATCTCCCTCTAAACTCTAAAGCCTTATAAAACCCCATTTTCACAGACGCGAGTACTGAAGTACAAACACACACAAATCAAGAACAAACACACAAGAAACAATTCAAAGTTCAATTTTGCAGAAACAGGAAATTCTCATTGTCACAAATCTCATCATCCTTTGCATTTCTCTGTACGTTTCCTTTGCAATCATTACTCGAGCGTGGGTTTGTTGTTGGTGTTAATTAATGGCGGATCTATACGGAACCAACAACGATCGCTCTTTTTCCTCTTCTTCTTCACTTGAATCCGAAGATATGTCGTCTTTCCTCCAAACTTTCCTCAACAATCCGTCAACTAAGGGAAAGTATGAACAGTTGCTCCCTTCGCCGCCGTCGATTCCTACTGATTTTCTCGATTCTGACAACCGGATTTCTGATCTCAGCTCTTTTTATTCAACGGAGGCGAATCAGGTAAACTTTCCTCCGACAATCGATGTGGCTGGATTTGATATAGGATGTCAGGTACGATTTTTGTTTTCACTTGTAATCGGTGGTGAATTGTGTCCTCTATGATCCCTGTGTTACTGAAATTGAAAGGATATACTTCAATTTTTTCATCTTCTTCTCCTTTTTCTTCCGATTTTAGTCATAGTTCGAATGTTTCTGGATTTTCGATCTACTGAGTACTGAGTGTGAAGAAGATTCGTTCTTTTTTTGTACTTTATCTTCCATTCTTCTTTTCCCTGATGTTTCTGTATATCTCATCAATACCTTACTGCGATCTAAAGGTACAAAAACAGTCCGAGGGGCGTCAAAATTCAAACCCTCCACGTTCCTCAAAAAGGACAAGAGCAGCAGAGATTCATAATCTGTCTGAGAAGGTCTGTCTTCCATTATGAATATGATTGAATTTTGAGCTTCTTCTCCCTTCAATGTATACTGATATACATATTTAAAATCCCTTTTTCAGAGAAGGAGGAGCAGAATTAACGAGAAACTGAAAGCTTTGCAGACCTTGGTTCCAAATTCTAACAAGGTATATCAAAACTTCATAACCTCATCAAATTTCTAATGATCTATCACACACTGATGACAATAGAACATGGAAATAGAAACTTTTTCGTCATGTATATGCCTTAACTCTGGTTTATAACGATTTAAATCTTCTATCTTCTTTTGTACCATAGACTGATAAGGCATCAATGCTCGATGAAGCCATTGAATATCTGAAACAGCTTCAACTGAAAGTACAGGTATATAAACTAGAACTCATTGTGTGTTCTAAATTTATAGCATCTGATAACTCAAATACTGGAAAAATAACTGTTTTGATTAAATCTTGCAGACGCTTACTATGAGAAACGGGTTTGGGTTGCCACCTATATATTCACAAGAACAAGAAATGCAAAGGGGAATGATATACAATGAGGGATTCAAATTACCAAATACAAGTGAAGTTGGAATTACATTCACCCAAAATCAAGATTTCTCAATTCGAAGGGAATTTGATATTCCTAATCACATTGGGATGCCTACGTTAACAAACATCATGAAACCAGAAATTGTTTTTGGTTCGGAACTCGCAAATGAGAATCACTATGGGTTTACGAATATGAAGGTAAACTAAATTGACTAATATGTGGAATTTAATCATTTAATCATTTAATGTGATTGTTAGGGTTTCGTAATTTGGGCTTATATTTATTGGATCATATTTGATATTTAAATAGTTTGTTTTAAGGGTTAATTACAAACACAACCAAAATAGGAGGGGTGAATGTGAATCAACATGATAACCATGTTTTGAACAAATATCACAAAATAAGTAAATAACCACACATGTTTCAAAATGGAATTTCCGAATGTATTTCTTTTTATGAAATCTAAATTTTCAATTTTTTGCAATATTGCATCCTTTTTTATTCATTTGACGAAAAAAAAAACACATTTTTTATGAATTATGTAATTCAATGTAGTTTTGCTATAAAAAAAAAAAGCGAAATTGATGTTTATCTTGTCATAAATGTTGAAGGTCATTTTTTTTACTCAAACTTTTTATTCCACTTTTATAATCGGGTGGTGTGGGTCCCAACATATTATAAAATATAGAGTAAATTACACGAATAGTTCCTATGGTTTAGGGTAATTTGCATGTTTGGTCTTTAAATTATTTTTTTAACTCGGAAGGTTCTTACTGTTTGTTTTTGTTACGCGTTTTGTCCTTGTCTTACCTAAAAAACTTATTTTGCCATTGATTTTTAATTTATTTAAATAAACATACCACCAATCTCATCCTCCTCATCTTACCTTACATATCTCATTATTTTTTCTTATTTAAATAATAGTTTTTTTTAAGGAAGATAGGGACCAAGTGCATAACAAAAACAAACAGTATGGACCAATGATGTAACAAAAACAAACAATATAGACTTTCCGAGTTAAAAAATAAGTTAGAAACCAAATATACAAATTACCCCAAACTATAGGGACAATTCGTGTAATTTACTCTAAAATATATTAGAACCTTCACCGGTTAGTAAACTAGGGTTCCATCAAACTCTAGTAAAAAGTTTGGTAATTATTAGTCCCACTTTTTAGCAAATATGATGCAATAAATATAAACCCAAAATAAGATATTTTAAAAATATTATCTCCCATGACACAATTTTTATTCTACCAGGAAATAGGTCACAATAGTGGAAAAATGCCTTCGCCTGGCGTGTCCTTGTGACCCTTAACACTTATTGCATCTAGATTGGAGGAGTATATAAATATATCAGAATGTTCCCTGGTTTTATGTAGTATAATAATTATTTAAAAACATTTAAGTTCCAAACAGAAAAATAGAGAAGAATTGTTTGGATGTGACCTCTTTTGGTCATTGAATCTTGATGTAGTGGTTTATATTTTAGCTTAATTGCCCGAAATGAAAACGTACTTTTTATTTAATGATTTGTAATTTAACTAACAATTATGTCTAGAATGAATAGCACAATAATTGATCCAAAGAGGTTTTTGTTTGTGTGATTTTGAAATATTGGATCGATTAGGGAATGGTTGTTAAGATTTTGTTCTTGATCTTACGAGCTTAATATCCTATAGACGAAAAGTGATTACAATCACATTAAAATCAATTCTAAAAAAGGATTTGGGATCTTGGATTCCTGATTTGGATTGCAAGATCTTATACCGATCTGATCCCACCTCTTTAGCATTTGACATATAGTCAAGCCTCAAAAATCAGACATAGAGCCTAAAAACTTGTTTCGACAACTTAAAACCAAGCCTGTTTTTTTTTTCTTTACATTTAACATGAAATCGAGCATTGGCGATCACATGCAACTTCATAGAGCACAACACTTCATCCATTAATCTCGAATTTTCAAAACATCACCACATATTGGTCAATCCCATTGTGATATTGTAGGTTTAGTTGTACATGGTTAGAGTGGTTTTTTTTTTTTTTTGCTTAAGATGTGTTTTTCCTAATTGTTTTGGTTTGCATCTATAGCAATTATGGTTACTACTTAAGAAATTAAAATTCAGTCCATCATCGATATCTTAATCAACATCAAATTATAATATGTTCGAATTAACAATATATTACGAACAAATTTTGAGAACAATTCATTTTGATAGTATCTTCCGATTACGATCTTACAAAACGTAAAACAATCATCCGTAGAATATTGATCTTGACAACGTTGGATCATGGAAGGGATTATAACTCTAAAACAAAATGCAGAAAATAAAAAAGTGAAGAGTTGACAATGTCAAAAAACTAAATATAATAAAATTCGACGGTTCAGAAAAAAAAAAAGGTTTATTCGAGAAGGAAATAATAATATATGATATTTGGAGATTCTTTTGATAAATTAATATGTTATCGATAGGAACACGGTGACTAAAAATATGCCAAAATACACTTATGATAATGCTAACAAGTGTCGATATACTCGTGTAATAAATAATAATAGATCGAATTATTAGACAAGCACCAACCAAGATTGATTGGGTGGTCTTCATATATGTTTTAAAAATTAGGATATATTTGTTTGTGCCATGTGTTACACGGAAATTTATTTACATAAACATTCACATTCATGGTTTTTGCATGAAATTATAGCATATTCTTGCATAACAAGATAATGGATTTGTTTCACCAAGCTTACAATGATGATGGGCTAAAATTCATTCATATTAAAATTTGCAATATACAACTTACGTGAAGCTAGAAATAACAAAAACAAATACAGAATATTAATAATCAATATTGGATTCAGAAGTCAGGAAATTCATTTGACTTTCAATTTAAAAATTCTATCTACGAACGATAAACGATCTTATCGAACACAATATCCTTCCTCCGTTTGTGAGCCCCAAACACCACAAAAAAAAAAAAAAAAAAAAATCATAAAATTCCATAGCACCCATAACATAGTGTATACAACCGCTTTCAATGATGATCTTTGCATAGCTAGCTAACATATTCACCAAGTCCACCTAAGAAAGTCATCCTTTAACTGTAGACATCATAAGAAACTAATTCCCACCAATTTCCAATAGGAGACCATATAGTAGTCGCCACCTCACATTGAACCATTATGTGGCCAATTATCTCCTCGTGATTTAAAAAAAAAAAAGGACAAATATTTGATACTAAATCAATTCACCTATTAGACATTTTTTTTTGCCAATATGTTAACTTTTTTGGAATATTTTTTTCATAATTAGGATGCGTATTATTACTCAATATATTAGAGGATACAAGGTGTACATGAGACTAATCTTATTGTATTAGTATATGTGGGCTATACAACATGTAACTACAATGATGATAATGTACACTAATATGCCCCTACAATTTTGGGGGGAGGGGGTGGAGGTTGGTAGGACGAACATTCAAACCGGAACAAAACTTAGTAAATAGAGAAGATGAGAGTCATTTGGTGAAGATATCATCATACTACTGTAAGGGACACTTAGTACGTAAATTTGTCCAGTGGCGACCTAATATGCACAAACTGAATGTCAATCTCTATGTCTAACGTATGCCAATATTGAACGGGAATGGTCGGTAGATAAAAGGCATTAATATAATCAAGATAGATAATGGTGACCTTCGATAGAGGACAATGAAGCTCATGCAAAAGATTCTAAAGACAACATCTCTGCCATGGCGTTGTCAATGCCTATGTACTCTATTTCACTTGACCGGGAAACAATCGTTGTCATTTTGAGGACCATGATATAAGTTTGTCCCCAAGATAAACATGGTACCCATTGGTTGAACGATGAGAGACATGGTACCCACCCGAGTCGGCATCAAAATAAGCGAGCAGGACGGTGGTGGTAGACAGGTGTATATGAAAGCCTTGGTCAATAGTTCCACGTATGTAGCGCTAGATGCATTTGAGAGCATTCAGATGAGGCTCTCTGGTATCATGCGTATAGAAGAAAATATACTGAATCAAGAGGGATACGTCTAGGTATGTAAAAGTCAGATACTAAAGACCGTCGACCACATTGCGGTGTAAGTGGAGTCGGCCACAGGAGGACCGGTATGGTCGAGTTTCATCTAAGACTTGACCGGGTGTAACATGGATTGTAGTTCGACATGTGTGCTCGCTATAAAAGCTCCAATTCATATTTTTGTTCGGAAAGAAAAAGGTTGGTCTTATCTCAGGATGTCGAGATGTCGAGAAAGTAAGATAGATTACCCATATCTTTCATTGCAAACTCAAATGATAACACTGATATGGTGTGTTGCATAAGATCTATCGATGACGTTGTTAGTGTAATGTCATTAATGAACATGGAGGAATCAGATTTGCTATGAACAAAGATGATTTGGTTGATGTACTCGGTGAATCTTAGAAACCAGACTCGAGGGGCTTGTTTCAAGCCGTAAAGAGACTTCTGAAGGTAGCAAGAATAATCATGATGCTCTTCATCATGAAAATCTAGAGGCTAGTGCATGTAGACAGTCTCGTTGAGTTTACAATAAAGAAGGTCTTTCTTTACGTCTAAATGATGAATTGACCAATGTTAAGGATTGATTATATGGTATTCATTTCAATGGCCAGACTAAAGGTCTCATAACAATCAATGTCGAGTATTTAGTGCTTCCTATTAGCAACTAACCGTGCCTTACATCTATCGAGAGAACCATTTGTGTTGTATTTCTTTTTTAAATAAACACATAGAGTGTACAACATTATCCCTTGGAAGCCTCAAAACAAGAACCCAAGTTATGTTTGAAATAAGAGCATTAAATCGCTCTTTCATGGCAATGGTCCATTTTGGGTCATAGAGATCATGATATGGGACTTAGATATGGAGGACTCGAGACATGAAGATTAAGATAATTAAAAGGTTTTAAGATGCCACATTGAGATCAAGTGACCATATGTGGCTAGGAGGAGGGCAGGAGGGGCCTCGATTTGATTTATGGAAGTCGGAGAGGGTAGATAACAACAAGAGAGTAAGAATTAAGAGGTTAAGGTTATGTTGTTTGTGAACCACCATCAAAGGGGAGGTTCAGATAAAGTATGTGAAGAAGTATTAAGGAAGTGGCAAAATATGGGTGATTCATGATCAAGGTGGTCATCACAGAGCGAGGTGAGAGTTTATGGGGAAGATTAAGGTGAGGGTAATATAGTCACCCGAAGACTTGAAAGTGAGAATAAGAGGTGGTTTTGTTGAATAATTTGGTGAAACGAATTTTATTTTTGATGGAGGTGGAAGGGTAAGGATTAAGAGGTGCATGGACATATATAAGGCTACGAAACAATAGGTTGTGGGGATGTGAGCTTGAAACAAAAGGGTGCAAATAATATTATTGATGGAGCGGATCATACTTTCAGACATCTCATTTTTTGGGAGGTATGAGGATAGGAGAAAGGAAAGGTGATACCATTTTGGTCAAAAAGTGAATGAAACTCATGATTTTCAAATTCTCCCCATGATCTCATTGGATTGATTTAAGTGTTGTTTGTTCTTTTTTTTGAAGAAACAATTCATGAAGTCTCCAGACCACCTCTGCAACCCTCTGTAGTAGAAGAGGTGGACCAAACGGTTGTAGACTGTAATAAGAAGCGTGTTTGTTTTTTATAACATTTGCATGCTGCTGTAGAGATTAAAAAATTAAAATAAACTGATTTTATAAGCCGCAATAGTTTTTTAATATCGAAAAATTAATAATGTATGACATTTCAGCAAATATTTATGATATTTCAACAAAAAAATAATGATATTTCAACAAAAAAAAAAAGATATTTTAGCAAAAAATAATGATATTTCGTCAAGAAATTATCATTATTCAGTATAAAAAAAATCGAAAAAAAAAGAATTCAACAGGAATAAACAAAAAAAAATATGAAAAAAAGTTAAAAAAAAAAAGATTCCAACAATATATAACCAAGATTTCAGCAAGAAAAAAGAAGAAAAAGAGGTTAGAAGAGGCTAGAAGAGGCAATACCTTGTGAATGCTATGGCTACACCCGCAGACTTACAACACTCTAGTACTATATGCCAACCTAGGTCCTACCACCAATCCAACTATATCCATCCCAGGTCGAACATGCACTCGACCTAACACTCAACTGAACTTGAGTCCTAACTGGAGCTCTAACCTGGTCCTCGAAACCTGCAATCTGATGTCAAGGAAAAATGTGAACCAAATGTTGGAACGTCTTTTGAACTCCCAACTCACACAATCCTCAACCTAGACGACCACTCGACCGCCTTCCTCCCTAATGAGGATGTGGATTCCTCCTAGATTCACTCTTATTTTTGCTCCTGAGTACCTGATCGATTCCCCCCCCCCCCCCCCACTCAGATTCGACTACGTCTTCACAACACATAAGAATTGAAGGATTCCCAAACCCTTTTTGCTTTCTAACAATCGATCTTATGGTAACCAACGCTCACCAATGTTAGTGCTCCATCACTAGCTGAACCCTAAATGACCACAGAAATTCTAAAGACCAAATGACACTTCCTGAATCCCAATGTAACCGACAGCCCCTGATGCTTGAAATGATACCACACTCAAATCTTGAAGCTCAATGACAGATGCTCCAACCAATACCTCGGCAACAAGCCACTTCCCTTGGTGCTTCTAACAGTCACTTCAAGATCAACTACTAAACCACTAAGTCCTGACGATGCTGAATAACCATCTTGTTGACACTGACCGCAAACATTCCCATAATGCCCTTGACAGATCTCTACTACGATCCGTGTGAACACCGAACACCTCGAACCAACAAAAAGTGAAACGACCTTAAACTAACCACTAATAACTCACGGTATGCAAATGGCATATGAAAATATTTAAAGATATACTCCAATCATGAGCAAAGAAATGAGCCAAATATGTGCCTACCCAAACTGATGTAAGATTTCAATAACCATAAACATGATAGAAACTATGAGGAAAGCAAAATATAACATACCCGCAATATCGCCTGAAGAAACCGCAAATCTCTCTTCCTTCCGAAGCATCTGCGATGAAACGTGAGCTGCCTCAACAACTAAGCGGGGGAAATTCGCCCTGATGTAACAACGTAAAAATTTAAAACAATTTTTCATTTAAAAAACAACTGTATCTCATATAATAGTTCACAAAATCTCATAATGTCAAATGTCATAATAAAAACAAATCCCAGAATCTCAAACAACTCTTCTTCCAGTGTGTACAGATCATGTCGGCGCCTTCCCACGATCCTTGCTAGTACCTGAAACACATATCACATAACACGGTAAGCATAAATGCTTAGTGAGTTCCCCAAAATACCACATACAACACATACGCCACTCAAGGCTATATCACAGTACGACCCTCCGGTCGATGTGTCTCAGCGGGACCCTCCATCCCCGTAGCTCGTTGGACCCTCCGGTCCGGTCTGATTGAGGACCCTCTGGCCTCATGAGTCATTGGACCCTCTAGTCCGGTCTATATAACACATAACATACATATAGCACAATGCACATAATCTCAAACATACACATAACACATAAGACCCTTCGGTCTGCACATAGCTATCACTCTAGGTAATATATACTGAGAAGACTCACCACGTATGAAGTCGGATAAACTATCGTGCTCGAATATCCCGACCTAGCCTCCTCCTATCAACAGGATAACATCTCTGATCAAAATCCTCTCATGTTCTCATCTCTAATATGATGGGTTTTGAGCATTCTAACACTCCTATGGTGTACATGCAACCTTAGAAACCTTGGATCTATGTTTGACTATGATACATGCAAAAATTATTTTTCCAAGGTTCTTATCCTATCTAGCATGGCATGGGGAACTTGAATCAAATAAAGCTAGTATAATTACTTACCTTGTTGTTGTAGTTGATTGCTTGGAGTTTTAGAGCCTAGCACCAATAGTGTGGATGCCTCAAATGGAAATCACAAATCACCACAAACTTTGGAACTTTGAGAGAATAGTAATCACCTTCTTGAAATCGGCCTTCTTACTTTACTAACCACAACTAGTGTGATTTCAAGAACCAAAGCCTCCTTTATATAGTGTGGTGTATTAGGGTTACATCCATGTAAACCCTAATACCCATGTCTTTTCATTTCCATGAGATCCATGGGTTAAAACGCCATGGAGTATCCATGGACTTTCCAAGCAAGCCTAGCCCATTCCAAATAAGCATTAGCCCACACTATATAAATATAAGAGCCTATATTTAATTAGTAATACTTTTGATCTCTAAATTAATTCTAGATTAATTATAGATCAATACTAATTAAATAATATGATTTTATATTAATATATTAGAACTTATAATATATTAATAAATCATAATTTATACTATTCTTAAAAGATTATCCACAAATTGTTCGGGTGAAGTGCAACCCAAATGGACCATGTCGGGTCGGGTCAAGTACATACCAAATATAGTTATGGACTTAGACACTATATCCAACAGTCTCCCACTTGGATAAGTCTAATAACTATAGTTGCAAGTATGACTTCAGGAACCGATCAGCAATCGTAGCTCTTTAAACTTTGTTGAACTAGAACGCGCCATTTTAGATAAGTGATCATATAATCCTCTGTTCTAGATATCAGCCGGACAAATACATGGAACATGGTCTTGCTTATTGTCCAACATTTGTTTCCCGATTTCCGATGTGTTTGGCATAGAACATAACTGAACACATCAATTTAGTTCTGACCGGGCCCGGTACATAGGTCAAAACAGAATCATCGAGGGGCCCAGATATCGCTTCTAATCCTAGAAGGAACAGATAAACTTCGACTCATAAGTTTGCTTTACTACTTGTTGAATTACACACAAAAGCATGGTTTATAACATCGAGTTACCAATGCGTTTTCGTGAAATCAATGCATAACCAACTCATAGGCAACAAATCATATCTCTAGGTTTGAAGACTTATATGATATTACCGTCTCACGATCACTCGAGATAAATTCCATGAAGTGATACAAGTGAGCGTGGGTTGAATCCAATAATCAGAACTTATGAGTACTCATGAGTGTTGTAGCCCCGCTTTGTTTAATATCTTAGACCTCTACAAGCCAACCCATGACAGTCTTGATTCATATTTACTTCCAACATATGACCGACTGTGGAGAGTTTGAATAATATGATATAAACCATAACATAATTATTCTGGAAGTCAAAACATGCAAAAAGAAATAATAGCAAATGATTGACAAGAGATAGCAACACTTTACTCATAAATAACAACTTTTATTTATCATCAAATGTCAATTACATTTTACAAATTTCAAGATTATCTAACTACTAAAACTAATATCATCCTTCAGCCCTATGCTCCGAACATGCTGGAGATGCTTAGCCCGAGTCAGTCCCTTCGTGAGGGGATCTACTGGGTTCTCATCCGATGATACCCTCGTTGCCACGAGGATTCCTACTTCTCTTTGATGTCTGATGAAGTGATATTTTCTGTCAATGTGTTTGGATCTCCCGTGATCTCTCGGTTCCTTGGCTAATGCAACCGCACTATTGCTGTCATAGAAAATCTCCATTGGCTCCTTTATAGCTGGTACAACTCCAAGGTCTCCGATGAAGTTCTTTAGCCATATAGCCTCCTTTGCTTCCTCGCTTGCTACTATATACTCTGATTCACAAGTGGAATAAGCCATTGTCTCCTGCTTGGAACTTTTCTAAGTAATTCCCCCTATGTTTAGGGTAAAGACCCAGCCCGACTGAGAGCAGAAATTATCCATGTCAGTCTGAAAGCTAGCATCACTGTACCCTACAACTCTCAAGTCATCACTCCCACCGAGGGTAAGGACCCAGTCCTTAGTCCTCCGCAGGTACTTGAGGATATTCTTTACCGCAGTCCAGTGTGCCTTGCCAGGGTTTCCCTGATACTTGCTAACCATGCTCAAAGCAAAGGCTACATCAGGTCAAGTACACGTCATAGCATACATGATCGATCCTACAGCTGAAACATAAGGTATTCGACTCATTTCTACTATCTCAGCCTCAGTACTAGGGCTTTGTGTCTTACTCAATATGGCGTTACTCTGGATGGGTAACTCTCCTTTCTTGGAGTCCTGCATGCCGAATCTCTTCAGCACCTTATCCAAGTAGGTACTCTGACTAAGTCCAATTAAACTTTTACTCCGGTCTCTTAAGATCCTTATCCCTAGAATATAGGCAGCTTCTCCGAGGTCCTTCATATAGAAACACTTTGCAAGCCAGGACTTAACTTCCTGCAGAGTTGGGATGTCATTTCCTATGAGTAGTATGTCATCCACATACATTACCAAAAATCTGACTATACTCCCACTAGCCTTGATATAGACACAAGATTCATCTTCACTCGTTGAAAAGCCAAATCTTTGACTTTCTCATCAAAGCAAAGATTCCGTCTGCGAGGTGCCTGTTTCAATCCATAAATGGATTTCCCGAGCTTACACACTCTACTGGGGTACTCTGTACTGACAAAACCCTCTGGTTGAACCATGTAAACACCTTCAGTCAACTTACCATTAAGGAAAGTAGTTTTGACATCCATTTGCCATATTTCATAGTCATGAAATGCAGCAATGGCTAACAGAACCCTAATAGACTTAATCTTGGCCACTGGTGAAAAAGTCTCATCATAATCAACTCCTGGAGTTTGAGAATAACCCTTTGCAACCAGTCGTGCCTTATAAGTGTGTACATTACCATCCATGTCGGTCTTCTTCTTGAAGATCCATTTGCACCCAACTATCTTACGATCAGGTACATTGTCAACCAAGTTCCAAACTTGATTGTCATGCATGGACTGTATCTCACTATCCATAGCCTCTTTCCATTTAGCAGCCTTAGGGCCTGCCATGGCTTCCGTGTAGCTGTTAGGCTCATCCAGATTTACCAGTGTGTTATCACTGATAAGTGTCTCACTTTCTGCAGTAATATGAAAACCATAATAATCCTCAGGTGTATTCCTAACTCTAATGGAACGCCTCAGAGGTATAGATTCTTCAGTCGGCTCAACAGGAGTTTCCTCCTCAGGTTGAGGGCTAGGGTTTTAGGTTCCTTCACCACTTGACTCTTGAATTTCCTCAAGATCAATTTGCCTCCCATTGTCTCCTTGGCCCATGATCAAGTTTATCTTTCCCTGCTCCACATTCTCACTTATTCTTAGTCCCTGCAAATCACAACATATGTGAATACCACAACCTGTGTCAAGGACCCAAGACATAGAATGAGGTGAGTTATTAGACAATATAGTGTATATACCTGCATGGTTGGGTTTTACTTTCCCATCCTTCACATCTTGCTGGTACTTTGGGCGGTTTCGCTTCCAGTGCGACTTTTCATGACAATAGAATCATTCAGCCTCATTAGGGTTAGCAGAAGGAGTGACAAAACCTTTCTTGGTTTTGGTTGAAGAGGTGCCTTCAAGGGTCTTACCCTTGGTACCCTTAGAAGGGTTCTTTCTCTTTTTCCTTTTTCCATGCCCGATTCCCAAGACATTGGCCGCAGTTGGAGTAGGAGTAGGAGTAATAACAATCGACTTACCCTTTAGACCACTTTCGGCGGTCTTCAAGAGTTCTTGAAGTTTGCTGAGGGTGACTTCTTCCTTGTTCATGTGATATGTCATGCGGAATTGATCATAACACGATGGAAAGGAGTGCAAAATGATGTCTATTGCTAACTCCTCAGGGAAGTTCACATTCAGCTTCAGTAAACGGTCCACATACCTTTGCATTTTGTGCATGTGGCCTGTGATGGGTTCACCATCCTTCATTCGGGTTGTTATCATGGAGGAGATTATTTCATATCGCTCTTGACGAGCACTTTGATGGTAGCGGTCCATCAAGTCCTAGTGCATCTCAAAAGGATAATAGTCCTCATAGGACTTTTGGAGCTCGGCTGTCATGGTGTCCATCATGATGCATGCCACTTTTGTAGCATCTCTCTCATGTACCTCAAATTCAGCAAGCTTTTTAGGAGTAGCAGTTGGCTCGGGTACCTTCAGCTCCTTGTCGAGAACATATTCTTTGTTCTCATACCGAGTGACCATCCTGATGTTTCTGATCCAATCTGAAAAGTTAGATCCATCAAAGATGACTCTCCCACAAAGATTCATGAGAGAGAAGGAGTTAGTAGGGTTTAAGCCAGAATCATTGTTATTGGAAGACATCTGAACAGAAGAAGGAACAGATTAGATTAGATATATAGAGATAGTCCTTAATAAAACACCCAAATGTAATATTAAGGCTAGGACCCAACACAATATTTTATAACTTAGAAGAGGGATGCCGTAATCTAAGCTATAAGATATTTGAAGGTACGCGAATGATGATTCACCAATTTCCACTATGAAAACCGAAATATTTAATTAGGTTTTAATTGGTTTAGAAACTCCTAGATTCTTTGAGATTCATTGAACTTTCTTCAATGGCATGTTTCAATCTCGAGTGTGTCCTTCAAATTTTGTGACTGGGATGCCGAGGATCACAAAACAAGGTGTGAAGTAACCATGCAAATTACTTGGTACCCTTAATGTATCACCCCTCAATCGATGTGCCGGTTAACCACACACGCTTCATCGATACTATGATAAACATTAAGTCACCCTTTACCTACCTTGTTAAGTTCAAGTTAGTGTGTCGGTTAACCACACACGCTCCACTAATGACTTAAACAAAGTGTAAAGTGTAATTTCATGGATTAGCACCTTATTCACATTTTCCTAAAATAACTAAGATTGGGAATTTAATAATGTTTAGTTACTTTAGTATTATCATTATACTTTTAATGAGAATTTATAAATCCTTGTCCTACCCATTCGGCTAACGACCCTCCACCGATCAAGGAAGCGGTGGGTGAGAGTGGACACCCATTAAGTTGCCATTTTATAGGCAACAACCTTATACCCCCTTATAGAACGGCTTCGTGAATGAGGCGTACTAGCGGTAAGACGACTTGATCTTATATATATATATATATATATATATATATATATATATATATATATATATATATATATATATTATTAACTTATAATATTATAAAGTATAAGGGTTGAAATTTAACTTTTAAAATTCTAAGGGTTGGGACTAAAGTTTTAATCATGAATTTACTTGTTCCAAAACTTGAGGGCAGGTTTTGTAAACTTTAAAAACTTTTCATTTCTTATAACTTATGAATTTAATTGAGTATTAAAATGAAGACTCTTCATTTTTTCTAACTCTTGTGTTCTTTTAATGGACTTTATTAAAGTGTGACCTTTGGATTTCCATAACTTGAGGACAAGTTATGGACTCCATTAAAACACATAATGATCAAGAATTAAACTACCAAGTAGGTTACAAACAATTCCTATGATCATCTAATCTTCATAAGTTCAAGAACATGAATATGAACATTCCAAGAATCATAAATTACTCATAAAAATTGTAATTTTTGATAATAGCCATTGTAAATGGATTAGCATAAACATTACACCATCTAAAACAAGTTTTATAACACCAAAACAGTTTAGGGTAATGTTTCTAGTCCATTTCCAGCAACAAAACTCTAAAAATTGGACACTCCAGCCTCTACGTCGAGTGCATGAACAGAATCAACGAGTAGCATGCATTTCTTCATGGACTCGGCGAGTTCATACGGCAGTAAACAAAAAATTCGATTTTTAAGCTATATGCATCAAGTATCAAGTAAACAAGCCTAGGCTCTGATACCACTGGTGGGTTTTGAGCATTCTAACACTCATATTGTGTACATGCAACCCTATAACCCTTGGATCTATGTTTGACTATGATACATGCAAATAATTATTTTTCCAAGGTTCTTATCCTATCTAGCATGGCATGGGGCACTTGAATCAAATAAAGCTAGTAGAATTACTTACCTTGTAGTCGTAGATGATTGCTTGGAGTTTTAGAGCCTAGCACCAATAGTCCTGATGCCTCAAATGGAAATCACAAATCACCACAAACTTTGGAACTTTGAGAGAATAGTAATCACCTTCTTGAAATCAGCCTTCTTACTTTACTCACCACAACTAGTTGCGCGGGGTGCAATTTCTTGGGTACCCTATTAATCAGAAGGATATTCTAGTCGATCCGGCCAAGATAGAGGCCGTGATGCAGTGGGAGATTCCGATGTCTGCAATTGAGATTCGGAGTTTCCTGGGTTTAGCGGGTTATTACCGGAGATTTATTAGGATTTTTTAGAAGTTGTGTGATCTTTTGGATTAGCTGGTGTCGAAACCCTAGCAAGGATAAGCATGAGTTCTAGCATATTGGTCATGGTAGGGTAGGAAAAATTGAGAATTTTTCCAGTTTTGACTGCAGTAGGGCATTAGCTGAATCAAAGTGGGGGAGAATCACCCAAGGATTCCGAAGCAAGAGCGGTTATGAAGATGGGATAAGTTTCGCATAATTGTCAGGAAGGAAGAAAGCCCAAGCGGTTGTATGATTTGAGGATAGTGTGAGATAGAAGATCAAAAAATCTTGCCAATGATGAGATCATGTTCTCAGAATGTTTGCCAGCAAGCCTTAGGGAATCGGTTTGGGGATTCCAGTCAGGACATGGGTCCAATTTTGGATGTTAGGTCGCGTGTATGCTTGATGTCGGATGTGTTCAGATTAGCAATCAACGAATGAGATAGTGTCAGAGTGTTGTAAGTCTGCGGGTGTAGCCGTAGCATTCACTAACAGTCAGATAGTGTCAAAGTGTTGTAAGTTTGCGGGTGTAGCCGTAGCATTCAATAGTAGCCAGATAGTGATAGAGTGTTTTAAGTCTGCGGGTGTAGTCGTAGCATTCACTTGGTTGGTAGATAGCATGAGCGCGTTGTTAGGACGCGGAAGGAACAGTAGTACCCACCAGTTCGGGTGTAGAAGTAAGGATATGGAAGTCCATGGATTGGATTTCGGAATTATCTGGATGGGTTAGATTTGCTGAAGCCAGAGATAAGACTGTAGAAGCACCGCTACATCTATGAGAGCAAGGAAGCAGTGGACTGCTTAAGGTCATTTATGACATACGGCTACCAATGGTCATGTAGCAATCACTTTTAGCCTTGGGTTTGGTGACGTCAAGATTCGATGCAGGGACCCGATCGGTTGGATCAGGAGGTTGTTAGAGCCTCAGTGACATGATAACCAGTGGCAACTAGTTCCAGAGAAGGATTTTGTTAAGAAGTCATGCGAGGCGACTAAATAGGGAGTCCTTTGGCTCCGTAGCCGGGCTGGAACCCGGCATTTCAGATGACTGAGGAATGAATTGAGACCAGGAAGGTCTCGATAGATGTTGGAAAGCAGCCATGTAGCAGCATGTTGTTTCAGGCAATTCAGTGTTCAGGCAGTACAGTGATTCAGGCAGTTCAGTCCGGCATTTCAGATGACTGAGGAATGAATTGAGACCAGGAAGGTCTCGATAGATGTTGGAAAGCAGCCATGTAGCAGCATGTTGTTTCAGGCAATTCAGTGTTCAGGCAGTACAGTGATTCAGGCAGTTCAGTGTTCAGGCAGTTCAGTGTTTCTGGCAGCTCAGTGTTTCGGGCAGTCAGTGTTTCAGGCAGTTCAGTGTTTTCAGGCAGATCAGTGTTTCAGACAGTTTTGGGTCTCCAGCAGTAATCGTAACTGAGGATCTCAGGTATGGTAAGTGTAATAGATTGCTGAGTAATGCTAAGTTACTCACCACGGGTTTCATCTGTAATGAATCAGTATGGGTGGTCTATTAGGGATTCAGATCATCTAGAGATAGCAAATTTCAGACAGAGTACATGTAATCTTGTTGCGAGGTATTTGTTCGCCTGAGGATTTTAAGGATTTACAAAGATTGGTCACGGCTACCCTGGGAAGCCTAGGGTGTGCTCAGGATGGTGACCATGTTACTTGAGAAGTGAGCAGGTAGGGAATAGTAAGGAATGATTTCGAGGACGAAATCTAATTTAAGTGGGGGAGAGTTGTAACGCCTCGGTTATTTAAATAAAATAACAAATGAAAGTACCGAACTAAACTGTGAAGAATTTTAAAAGTCAGGGGTTTGAAGTGTAAATTCGGGACTTAAATTGAAAAGATTTGAAGGCTTAAGGGTTTATTGGTGATTTAGGGATCTATTATGAAAGAAATTTATGGGATCAGGGCTGAAAAGGTAAGTTTTGGATTCAGTTTGCAAAGATTTCTGAAGGCAGGGTTAAAAGTGTAAAATATGGATTAGTTGAAAGAAATGAGGGGTTTAATTTGTCATTTGGGGCAAAGTTTCATGAGCCGGTATATAACCCCAACATCATGGGTGCAAAACCCTAACCCGAATGGAGATCGGTTGCACCTCCCTTATGTCTCCATTCCTCCAGCCGCCATCACCGACCCTTCCCCCTTGTTTCTTCGATCAGTCGCCGACGAGTAGGACCACCGAAGCCAATAGCCTTGCCCCACCTTTCTGACCGAGAGCTTTGTTGGAGACCAAGTCGGAGCAAAGGTCCCCAGCCGCTGCAACCATGGGAATGACTTCAATCGTTGCTGCTTCGCCGTGGGTTGCTGCTGTCGCAGCCTCGCTGCCGGTAACGACGTGTTTGCCATGATAGCCACCAAGACCGATGACCAAGTGGGGTTTTGTTGCTGTAAGAGGCGTGAGTGATCAGAAGATCGATGGTGAGCCCATCCGCCGCCATAGGTCCGCTATCCGTTGCTGCTGCTGATCTTTTCCGTTGGCAGCCAATTAGCCCACTGCTCCCATGTGCCAGTTGATCTGCAATGCCCCTCTCCGCCTCCTTCCACCGCTTTCCCACGTCGTTGTGCCACTATTGTTGCTGTTGGACGTTACTGCTGCTGCCGGACCACCGTGAGCCACCAGGTGGGTGGTTGGGTCCATAGTGCAAATGAGAATCATGTGTGGGGTTGTATTCCCATTGTTAGTGCGTGATGTGTGTGTGATTAGTTTAGTGTGTGTGTGTGTATGGTTAATTGAGATTAGCTTTATAAAATGTAACTTGAATTTGGAATAATGAAAATGAACCAAACCACCACCTTAAGGTGGTGGCCGCCGCCGTGAGCCGCCATCAACCACCACTACCCGAGGTGGTAGTGGGTGGTGCCCCGCTAGCAAACCCTAATAGGCTTAGATATTGGTTTCGGGCCTATTGGGCCATGTTTGAGTGAAAACCCCTAATTATGAGTATTGGGCCTTAGACTTATTGGGCCCACTTTTGGGCCATTGGGATTGGATTGTGAATTAAGCCCAAACTATTCCATGCCATTTATCTAGTAGAGTAAAGAACTTAATGGATTAAGTCCTTAATGAGCTAATTGAGAAAATCTTAATATTTGAGAAATTATCAGGACACACACAAGAATTATTTAATAAGTGAAATATTAAATAATAATCATTGGCAGAAATTAATCTAAGCAATAATGGACTTAATGGATTAAGTCCTTAGTGGGTTAAGCCCTTAATGGGTTAAGTGAGAAACACTTAACCCAAATTATTATTTTATGAGAAACCCTAATTTCACTTGGGTATATTATTGGGCCTTATGATTGGGTTATTAATGGGTGGCCATCCAAGAATAAACAAATGGACTAGGGTAATTAATTGGGCTTTAGGGTAAGGCCCAATTTGGAAATTGGGCCGTAGTTTGGGCCTAGAGGGTTGTATGATATTGGGCCCTTAGAATGAGACATGATGGACTGGACTGGACAATTGGGCCTTAAGGGAAGCCCATGTAGAGGTTTGGGCCCAATTTGGAAAATTGGGCCATATGTTGGGCTTTGATCCCTAGTTGACTTTGGGGCTATGGATTGGACCTTGGGCTTGGGTAAGCCAAGCTTGGGGTAATGTAGTAATTATCTAAAGTATGTAATTATAGTTATGTAGTGGAACCCAATTATTAATTGGGCGTTATTTTGATGTTGACAGATCGGGAATCTGTCATCTAGCAGCTGGGGTCGAGTCTGCAGGACTTCAGTAGTGTGGGATTGAGTCTACGGGACTTCAGCAGTGTGAGGCGAGTTTCCTTCCAGTAGGAACGAGTCTACGGCCACAATGCTAGCCCGTTTAGTTAGCAGTAGTTCCGGACTACAGTCTGATGCAGTAGTTCAGTATGCTTGGTGTCTTTATGATACAGACATGGTATGAGTTATGTGTTCCGGACTATGGTCTGATACAGTATGCAGTATATGTGTTCATATTATATGCTATGATTATGTTATGTTGTTCAGTTAGTTCTGAACCTCGGTCCGATGCAGTAGTTAGAGCGTTTGATGTCTTTGTGATTCAAGCATGTTTTGTGTTATGTGTGCCGCACTCTGGTCCGATGCAATATGCAGTGTATGTGTTCATGCTAGTTGATATGTTCATGCTATGTTCAGTTAGTTTCTGGACTTCGGTCCGATGCGGGGGACGGGGTCCCAGTCAGTTCCGGACTTTGGTCCGATGCAGGGGACGGGGGTCCCAGTCAGTTCCGGACTTCGGTCCGATGCAGTTAGTTCTCGACTTCGGTCCGATGCAGGGGACGGGGTCCCAGTCAGTTCCGGTCTTCAGTCTGATGCAGTTTCCGGACTTCATTCCGATGCAGTGGGAAAGGCCTAATATGTGTTTATATGTTATTGTATGGTATGTGGTAGTCTAGGGAGACTCACTAAGCGTCGTGCTTACAGTTTTTAGTTTTGGTTTCAGGTACTTCCGCTAGCAAAGGGAAGATCTCGGGATGATGGCATCGCACACACCACAGCTTCAGTTTTATCCTGGGAGTTTATTTCGGTTATTGTTATTATTGATACAGTTTTGTTTTGACACAGTTACTATGACATTTGATTTACTTATTTCATGATTTTATTATATATGATACTCGATGATTCGATTTTTAGTAATATTAAAACAAAAAAAAATTGGGTCGTATTTTGGGTCATTACAAATGACCTTCTGAGGTCAGATCTGTTTCTCTAACCTATAGATCTGACCTTACCATACTTAATAATCACGTAAAGGCCAAATCTTTACACTCATGCAACGTCCATAATGCTTCTTTTGGTGAAATAGCTTCTAAAATGGCAACCTAGGTTTATATCTACAATGGAACAACATAAAGCAGGATGGTTAGGACTCTCTAGACCTCTTAAGGTCCAGATCTAAGAAGCATTCCACCTTGGGACCTCATAAGCTTCGAATCCAAGCTAAAGAAGGGATAAGAAAACCCTAGATTCAAGTAGATCACCATAAACACGAGATTGAGCATAGATCCATACCTCTAGTAGCACCTACTGATAGAATAGTAGTAAATCTAAGTTCCTTAGTCCGCCTAGCTTGTCCTCCTTCCTTCTTCCTTTCAAAATTACACTAGAGATGATGAAAATGGCTTCCTCTCTCTCTCTCTTACTATTCTCTCTGGTGCTCTGGTCCTCTCAAGGGTGAAGGTGGCCGCAAATGAGGGCCATAAGATCCTTTAAATAGGGCACATGCCCGAGGATTTAGGGTTTCTATCCACAGCACGGACTCGTCGAGTCGACTCTTCGACTCGTCGATTGCCTTCATTAAACACGTCACCAAGTCGCGATTCTACTCGTCGAGTCTCTATTCTTAACTCGATATAAATAATTAAAATATGCTACCTAGAAATCCGGATGTTACACCTGATATGACCAAGTTGATGTCAATGATGGCACAACTCTACCTCCAATATGCATTATTGGCGATTGTGACCCTTCCACCCACACCTGCCACAGTTAGACCTTCTGCGTACATCCTCACGTGCCCTTTCTTCCTTTGCGTAACTACCACGACCCCTCGGGTCATTGGCATCGGCTATGGTAGTGTCAAACTTATCAGATTGGTGAGCCTAACTAGAGTCTGCTTCCTCTTCCCCAACTGCATATCTAAACTAACCTCTTTCTCCCAGGTTACCGTGACCTCCCTATCAACCGCATGTATAACTGAGGCTCGCCCCTCGATTCTGGAGAGCACTCTATCAGTGACACGCCCAATGATATCGGGTAACTCTTCTCGTAGTGCTCGCGAGATCTCCACAGTGATCCAATAGCTCCAAAATCCTATCCTTGACTGAACCAAAGATCACAGGGGTTTGCCCCACAATATCGCGGGTAATCTTCGATGAGATGAACGCTCGTAACTTCTTGCTAATTGGCTCAACACTCGCCCCTGAATCAGAACAACCTCCCTACGTGCTCATCTCCGGACTGAAAAACCACAAACAGATGATCAAAACATGTCCAAGAACTCTCCTCCCTGAAGCTTCTCAGATTCTCCAAGACTCTCACTGATTCGAGTGTGGATCATATGCATTTAGTAGTAAGGGCCCAATACTACCTTCCACACCTATCCATACTTTCCTCAGCAAATCTCCCGAATCCTCCAAGTCACTTCCTCAACTGATGTACCCACTAAACCACACTACTATCCCACTAAAGCATTTCCTAGGCTTTCCTAGGTTCCCTAACTCACCTAGTCCTCAGTGACTGAAGGATTCCCATTAATGTCAACTAGCTACCTCATTGATATAGCCACGTGTAACAGAGATCAGATAATCCTTTGAGTAAAAGACTCGATCCTAAAACGGTTGGACTCAAATGAGAGTTGCACAGTAGGGCCAAGTCCGTCACTCTGAGATTATCCAGCGTGTGCCACATGTGACCTATCATATTCACTTAGTAGCTAACTCACATTTCTAAGAGTCCCACAAAGCACAAAGCAAGCAGCATTCGGACAACGGAAAAACAAACTAACCAGCATACTCCAATCAAACCATTCTATTCAACTATCTGAACCATACTAACAGGCAATTCCAAAAGCTCAAACAATCAGGCATAACCTAAACAGGCCATCCTATCACTAACTAATCAATACTAGCATGTAGTTCAATAAGCACATATAGTAGGATTACAAGACATCCTTCCTAGATCCTTAGCCCTAATCTAGCATGTAGTTCACATATTCACACTTCATATCATAATAAAACATGTATGGGTATCTTGGGGAAAACTTACTTGAGCTCTGTTGATTGCACACATCACACCTCTTGTTCTTTGTCAAAAACTCTTAAGTTTAATTTTAGAAAAATTATTTTCTTGTAAAAATATTTTAAACCGTAGATTTGAGTCAGACACACCCGAGAGTGTGTCCGAATACCTCAAACCAGGGCTCTGATACCAACTTGTAACATCCCAAAATTTAAACCGAAAATTTCATTTTTAATTAGGTAAGTTATAAAAACAGTAGGCTAAAAACATCATCAGTGTCATTCAAATCATACTCAAACCTAAGTGTCAAAAATCAAAACCATAACATGTCATAGTAAAAAAAATATCAAAGTGCAATTCCCCGAGGATCTCGTAATGTGAAAATAATAGTGTTATGCGCTGCGATCAAGTCGGCTCCTTTCCTTTTGATGAAAAAGTACCTGAAACCAAAACTGAAAACTATAAGCACGAACCTTAGTGAGTTCCCCCATCATACCACATACCATACAATACACATACTGCCTAGCATATTCGGCTGTTGGCCTACCCCTTCGGTCTCTTTCAACTGGTAACCGCCTAGCATATCAGGTTGCTGGCCTACCCTTTCGGTCTCTTTTAACCGGTAACCGTCTAGCATATCAGGGTGCTGGCCTACCCATTTGGTCTCTTTCAACTAGTAACTGGGGACTATTTCACCCCTACCACTACCACATAATATCATAGCATATACACATAAATCACATACTGCCTAGCATATCTGGGTGTTGGCCTACCCCTTCGGTCCTTTCGACCGATTACGGGGACTATTTCACCTCTCCTACCATTATCACATAATATCATAGCATACTAGCACATAAAGAATAACAGATAGTGGCATACCAAACAATTATCACAAAGACAATCATCTCAACTATATTCAACTACTAGTGGTCCGACATTGGTGCATTCGACCCACTTTTACAGGAAGGTAACTCACCTCACACTGCTGAAGTCCCGCAGACAAAACTCTAGCTCCTCGATGACAGGTTCCTGAACTGTCAACATCAAAACAACACCCAATTAATAATTGGGTTCCAATACATAACCATAAGTCCATGCTTGGGGTAAAAAGACTTCTTTACCCCTAACCTAGCTTGATTCAAGCCCAAGGCCCAAACTCACACTCCAAAGGTCTAAAAGTCAAACAATAGACCAAAGCCCAACATATGACTCAATTTTCCAAATTGGCCCCAGACCTCTACATGGTCTTACCTTAAGGCCCAAGGCCATTTACTCTAGTCCAAACATTTGGCATTCCGATGGTCCGATATCTCATAGTCATCAAGGCCCAGTTATGGCCCATTTACGACCCAATTTTCCAAATTGGGCCCAAACCCCTCACATGGGCCTTAACCAAAAGCCTATGCAAATATTCTAGTCCATATACTTGTTCTTGGATGGCCCATCAATAGCCCAATAACCAAAGCCCAACAGAAAGGCCCAACTCAACACCCAAACAAAATTAGGGTTTTCACATAAAATGACGATTAGGGTTAAGTGTTCTCTCTTAACCCATTAAGGACTTAATCCATTAAGTCCATTACTCTACAAGGTCAACCATACAATGTGGTCGAGATTAATCCATAATTCCAATCTGATGGTCCAAACATGCAGGTCCCGAAAATCCCAAATTTAACATATACACAATTAGGGTTTTCTAAACCCTAATTAGGGTTTCCAACCCAATCGCATTCCAATTAGTCCATTTGTGAAGTTTTTAGGTTAATTAATGTTAATTAAGTTGGGCACCACCCACTGCCACCTCGGGCGGTGGTGGTCGACGGCGGCTCACGGCGGCAGGCACCACCTCGTGGTGGTGGTTATGATTCTAATCCAAATCATGTCTAAGCATCTAAACTAGCAATCCGATCTCACAATGTGCACCGCCACCCAACACGACGGATGGTAGCGGCAGTGCACCGCCACCCAACACGACGGATGGTAGCGGCAGAAGGCGACAACCACCACCTCACAGTCATGGTTATGAATTTCCTTGATTATTTCGGCCACTAAATATAACTATACAACAATATCCAAATGAACACACACACACACACAAAATAACACACACACCCACACTCGGCCACCCTTGTGGCAGAAAGCGCTGGTTAGAGGTGACAACTACCACCTCACGGTGGTGGTGATGGCTTTTCTCATGAAGTCCGGCCAAGCTAACAAATGCCCACAAACTAAAACACACACACACTAATAGTAGAAACACACACACGTTTCTCCCGAAACAGGAACACCACCACCACTGGTGGCGTACGAAGAAGGCAGTGGGCTGAGCTTACAAACGGAATCAGCGCTTGTGGTTGGCGGCGCTGCAATTGTGGATGGCGGAGAAGAGACGCGACCCAAGATGAGCAACAACATCCTCCACGACTGAATTAACGACAGCTGCGATCTTCTTCTTCATCGGCAGTAACCGCGGCGGCAGCAGCTACGGGTCGGAAAGTAACAAGGGCAGTCGGGTAACACCGGCAACTGTCATGTTGCGGTTGCGTATGGCGTCAGAAGAGTAGAATGTCAGATCAAGGGTGGTGACAGCCACTCACGGTCGTCTTTGGTCCTGGAAGTTCCTCCGCTAATGGTGCTAGCATATGTTTGGCCGTAGGTTAGTTGCGGTGGTTGGCTTCGGTGCTCCGATGTTCTTCGACGGTTTCCGGCTTCGACAAACAAGGAGGCGGCGGCCGGAGGATAGGGGATATAAGGTGGGTGGCGGCTGTGAATAGTTTTAGGCTTAGGGTTACCAGGGATGACGGGTTATAAACCCCGAGTCACATGAAACTTCATCCCATAATGGCACAATCGGTCGCTCCTTATCCTTTTTCTTTCAAATTAAGTCCAAATTTAACCAAATAGCCACTCCTCTACAAATTATTTTCAACTTAAGTCCATATATTACAATTAAGCCCCTTAGCCTCCAAAATCTTTAGATTTTAAGTCCATTACTTACCAAACACTCCCTGGCCTCTGAAAATCTTTACAAAACCAGTACGGGCATACACTTTGAAATCCCCAATTCCAAAATTATGATGTTTAACTACCCGAAGCCAACACCTTGCTAAATTATTATTAATTTTGGCTACATTAATATAAAATAGAATATAATTTACATCTCAGGGTTTTAGAATTTATTATTTATTTACTTATTTTATTTAATTTCAAACAGAGTGTTACAACTCTCCCACACTTAAGTTAGATTTCATCCTCGAAATCATTCCTTACCATTCCTTACACGTCAGATAACTTGAACGACATGGCCACAATCCCGAGCATAACCCCAACCTTCCTAAGGAAATCAAAACCAACCCTCACAAGGTTCTATGACCCGAAGATGGACGAATTCCTCGCATTATGATCACATTACTCAATCTGAAATCTGTAGTCTTGAGATGGTCTGACTCCCTGTACAAAATCATTATTGTTGAACCCAGTCCACTTATCTCTCAACTAACCATTCAACTTTTGATAACTGGGGGGGTTCCCAATGGGAAACAGAATCACAGACCTAATTATCCCTACAAATCACTTATACTTGGCCAAGGCTTAAATAATCCTTTGAGTAGAAGATCCCTCCCTGCAACGGTTAGACTCAAATGAGAGCTTCGCAACAGGGTCAAATCTATTACTCTTATATTATTAAATCCAAACTGCAACTCACTTAACACTTTCGATCCATAAGTTACTCCACACCTATGAATCCCCATATTACTACTACTTCATGTAACATTACGCTACCTCCTATCAGCTTTCCAAAGGTAACCGAGACCACCATGGTCCCTAACTTATCTGGAATACTGAATTCATGTTCGGTTTCTGAGTCAAGAGTGACCTCACAGTCACCCCACGCGACTTCCGAAGAGGACTTCAGCTACCCAAATCTGGCCTAACCATATTACCACTCATGGCTCCATTATTCCTTTTGATCTTCCTGATCATAACAGTCCGAATACCTGTCGCCATCAAATCTAATACGAAAAGTTAATGCTATGATCTACCCACAATCTTGCGAACTAGCCCACCCTAACCTAATTCTCTAAAAGAATTTGTGAATGCTATGGGTCATCCCGCAGTCTCACAACACTTCCTACACTATCTGACCTCTAATGAATGTTATGGCTACCCCCGTAGTCCTAAACCTCTTTCCATACTATCTAACCGCTAGTGAATGTTATGGCTACCCCCGCAGTCTTACAACACTTTCCACACTATCTGACCGCTAATGAATGCTACGGCTCCCCCTGCAGTCTTACAACACTCTAGCACTATCTGCCAACCTTGTGAATGCTACGGCTACACCTGCATATTTACAGCACTCTAGTACTATATGCCAACCTAGGTCCTACCACCAATCCAACTATATCCATCCCACATCGAACACACACTCGACCTAACACTCAACTGAACTTGAGTCCTAACTGGAGCTCTAACCTGGTCCCCAAAACCTGCTATCTGATGCCAAGGAAAAACATGAACCAAATGTTGGAATGTCTTCCGAACTCCCAACTCACACAAACCTCAACCTAGACGGCCACTCGACCGGCTTCCTCCCTGAAGGGGATGTGGACTCCTCCTAGATTCACTCTTATTTCTGCTCCTAAATACTTGATTGATTCTCCCCCACTTAAATTCGACTACGTCTTCATAACACATAAGAATTGAAGGATTCCCAAACCCCTCTTTCTTTTTAACATTCGATCTGATGGCAACCAGTGCTCACCAATGCTAGTGCTCCATAACTAGTTGAACCCCAAAATACCACACAACTTATAAAGACCAAATGACACTTCCTGAATCCCAACGTAACGGCAACCCCTGATGCTTGAAATTATACTGCGCTCAAATCTTGAATCTCAATGACAGATGCTCCAACCAATACCCCAGCAACAAGCCACTTCCCTTGGTCGAGTTAAACATAAGGAGATGGATCCTATTCTTTTACAAGAGACTGATGAAAGTAATGAGTGGTTGATGGGAAGACTTGAAGAGGAGAATGATGATGATATAGTATTTGTTGGTGAAGATCTTACTTGGAGAGATGTGGCTCACGCATATGGTGCTTATGAGCCTAGTTATCTAACTAGATCGAGAGTGAAAAATGACGGAGTTGGGCCATCGGTTATTGATAAGGGAAAAGCTCCAGAATCTAGTCAACGATCTGGATTTAGTTTGGTGGATGAAGAGGTGGAAGAGGATATCGGAAGTGATTGTGGAGGAGATGATGGTGTCCAAGTTGACGATGATGATGACCGTTTCGCGTATTTTTAGTTTTTATGATTAAGGATTAGGAATTTAGGACTTAAGTTCTGCCTTTTTTGATCATCATGCCTGATGCTACTTTTATAAGGCCTCAAGACACGAAATGACACTTAATACCATGAGTTTACGACTGTAAACTCATGGGGAAATGACCATGGGCCATAAACTCATGAGTTGTTACCATTTGGACCATAAACTCCTTTGAGAAGCCCTACACTCCTTAGATGCAACCCTAATGTACTCCTAGCACTTGAACCAAAGTGTTATCCATATTTTAGGATGTCTTTATTTGAGTAAGTAGTTGTTAATTGACTAATTGGTGACATATATGTGTCAATATATGTTAAATAGGATTCGTGTGTGTGCTCAAGTCTTCACTTGACACTTAGCATCTTATACCATCCGTTCATCCAAACCACTCACTACAGGTGAGTTCATACCTTAATTAACCTTTTAAATGTCTTGAAATGCTTTCATAGGGGGGGAATAGAAGTTGAATCGTACTAGTTATTATATCAATCACATGTGATTAATAACTAGTACACAAATGGATTTATTATGCTTTAAACTGTTTTACTCAGTAAACTACTTCAAAATGATTTCCAAATGCTTTTACATGTTAAAATCTTTATCAAACTTGCTTTCTATACTAAATATTACCTTACAAATTCTGTCATAATTGTGTTTCAAACAAAGGATTTCTTATGCTTTAAACTGTTTATATCAAACAAACTGCTTTTAAATCGTTTTATCTATTGACATCAAGTCATCGGTTTTATTACTAAACTCTTCAAATGTTTTACAAAACTTCTTTTAAACTTTTATATTGTCAAATGCATGCCTATATTGTTGGATTAATGTCTAAGTCCATAACTATATTTGGTATGTACTTGACCCGACCCGGCATGGTCCATTTGGGTTGCACTTCACCGACACAATTTATATGGATAATCTTTTGAGAATAGTATGTTTATGATTAATATTAATATATTATAAGTTCTAATATATTAATATGGAATCATATTATTTAATTAGTATTGATCAAGAATTAATTTATAATTAATTAAGTGATCAAAAGGAACTAATTAAATATGGACTCTTATATATATGGAATGGGCCAAGTTCATTTAGGTTGGGCTAAGCTTTCATGGATATTCCATAGAGTGTTTAACCCATGGATCCTAGGAAATGAAAGGTCATGGGTATTAGGGTTTAACCCTAATCCTCTATACTATATAAAGATGTCCTTGGTTGGTGAAATTGGCACTAGTGTGTGGTACACTAAGAAGGGCTAGCCAATTTCACTAAAGAGAACCAAGTATCCATATTCTCTAAAGTCTTCCAAGGTGTTTTGGTGATTTGTGATTCCATTTGAGGCTTCCACACTATTGGGGCTAAGCTCTTAAATCTTGAAGACATCAAGCTACATCAAAAGGTATGTCATCTAACTAGTACTTTGTAGTATAAGAACTTCATAATATGCTAGTTAGGATTAAAGCCTTGGAAAGTTCATATTTGCATGTATTATAGAGAAAACATAGATCCAAGGTTTATAGGGTTGCATGTACACCATAGGAGTGTTAGAATGCTCAAAACACAACAGTGGATCACCAAAAGTTGATTCAAAGTTTTTATGGAGTTACAAAATTTGGTGTTAATGTTTTAAAGGATTCCATAACTTAAGAATAAGTTATGGATCACCAAAAGTTTTTTGTGTTACCTTGTTTTATGAGTGAATTTAGATTAATGAATAAAATTATGTGATAGTTGGTTTTAATCCAAATTAATCTAAAAGAATTTCATAAAATGTGTTTATGTAACTTATAAGTCACATTTATGAATCTGAAAACTCATAAAAGTTGTCATAGGTTACAAAATGAAGAGTCTTTTTCCTCATTAAATTGTTTTATGACTCCATAACTTGTCCTCAAGTTATGGATGACCAAGAGTCTCTTCATTAAATAATAAATTAAAAAAAAGTGTAACCTTAATTAATTCCATAAGTTATAAAATAAAGAAAAGTTAATTCTTTTATTAGTTTAAAGTCTTCCATAACTTGTCCTCAAGTTATGGAACTTGAAGAGTTTTTGGATTAAAACTACTTTAAACACATAAGTTATGGAATTAATTAGTTTTGAATAGTTTCAAAACTTGCCCTCAAGTTTTGGAATTTGAAAAGTTTTCACTTATGAATACTTTAATTCCATGTTAGCCCTTAGAATTTTAAAGAATTAAAATTCAACCCTTATACTTTATAATATTATAAGTTAATAATATATATATATATATATATATATATATATATATATATATATATATGTATAAGAGTAAAGTCAGTCTTACCGCTAGTAGGCCTCATTCACGAAGCCGGTCAATAAGGTGGGTATAAGGTTGTTGTCATAAAATGGCAACTTAATGGGTGCCCACTCTCACCCACCGCTTGCTTGACTGGTGGAGGGTCGTTAGCCGAACGGGTTTGACAGGACTATAATTCTCCCTTCATTAAAAGTATTAATGATAAATACTAAGTAACTAAACTCTTATAAATACCCAATCTTAGTTACTTAGGAAAATGTGAATAAGGTGCTAATCCATGAAATTACACTTTGCACTTTGTTTAAGTCGGTTAGTGGAGCGTGTGTGGTTAACCGGCACACTAACTCGTATTTAACAAGGTAGGCAAAGGGTAACTTAATGTTTATCATAGTATCGGTGGAGCCTGTGTGGTTAACCGGCACATCGATTGAGGGGTAAACACTTAAGGGTACCAAGTAATTTGCATGGTTACTTCACACCTTGTTTTGTGATCCTCGGCATCCCAGTCACAAAACCTGAAGGGCACACTCGAGATTGAAACATGCCATTGAACAGTTCAATGAATCTCAATAGATCTAGGAGTTTCAAAACCAATTAAAACCTAATAATACATTTCGTTTATCTTGGTGGAAATTGGTGAATCGTCATTCACCTACCTTCAAATATTTTATATCTTCGATTACGGCATCCCTCTTCTAAGTTATAAAATAGTTTGTTGGGTCCTAGCCTTAATATTTCATATTGGGTGTTATATTAAGGACTTAAGATCAACTATCTTGAATATCTCCCAAAAGATGTCTGGTTTAGACATTTATGATCTTCCTAAATCTCTTGAAACAAGCTTTCCTAAATGAAGATGATGTCCCATGGAAATCATACTTCTTTCACCTCCTCCAATTATTCTCCTTAACCCACAAGTTCAAGGTCACTCAAGCCCTATTGGCAAGGCAAGGTCTAGGTGTGATCACATCTTGGAGATGTAGTCACATATTGACAAGCCGGGAGAGTTGGGTGTCAAAGTCTTGAGAAAGTTGGTGGTTCAATCACATTCTAAGTCACATAGTGAGTTCCTTTGGGACACCTATGAAACAGACTATGACAAGACCCTTAATGATCTTATCTATTTGTTAAAATCAACTTCCTTAAAACTTGATGGACATTGACAATAGTGACACAGGAAATCCAGAAAAGCATTCTCTTCCCAATGGTAAAGGGAAAAGCCATAGTCAACTCGGTTGACCAAATGGTAAAGAGAAAAGCTAAGTCTGTGATAGTCCCTTGTACCATTATCAAAGGGTCCATATGTTTATATTTCCAAAGGAAGGGGCATTGGTTGTGAAGCTGCCAAATTTACCTAAGGATGTTAAAGTCAATAAGTTTGACTCTACTTCAGGTAAATTCCACTATCTAACTCTGCTAAGTTTCTATTCTGAGATTCCTGATACATGATGTGACTGGGTCACATGGTGATGTTTTAAGAATCAAAGAAAAGTGAAGAAACTTAAAGAAAGAATATGTTGAATCTGATGGCGTAGATGGATTTCTATCGCATAGTTTGAAGATCGAATTCTTGAGCTACTTCTTAGGAGTTATGAGATATTGCTTAGGAATAGATAACAACAAGTTTTCATATGGATTGTAAGGACAAGTTCTTCCGCAAAGTTTTTAAAATAAAAGGAAAATTTTTGATTTTATTTATTTTAAAATATCCTTACAATGGCATCTGTGGAAATTTTTGTTGCTTATAAGATTCCATTAATAGCAAGAGTGGAAGTATGAAATTGATTCTTTCATTTGTGGTAATGTCTAAATTTACCAAATAAGGAAAGATTCTCATCACCCAAGTTTCAATTGGACCAGAACTTGGAATCATGCAAGTTGTATAGCATGATGAATGAGAACTTTCAAGTATTGGAAAATTAAGACTAATTACTTGTTCACATGGATGTGTGAGTCAAGTGAAGGACTAAGGGATCGAGTACACAGTCTTGTGCACTGATTAAGTCCACCACAAAAGATCGATAAGATTATTCGTCATAATTTACTATAGCTCAGTAAATATGGTTATACTTACAAGCTTAAGTGTAATTCTGAGACATTGGAAAAGGTTCCAATGTATGACAGAGCGAATAAGAAGAATCAAATTAGGTAGAAGGATAAAAGTTTCTCAAATCTGAAAAGATGGGAGAGAGTACTTTCGTATCAGTTTTGTGATCATCTTAATGATTTAGACACCTTATCACAATTCATCCTCTAAGAGCCTTCTTATAGCTAAGAAGAGGAACTTGAATTGTTGAAGTGGTTAAATCAAGAAGATGATTCATACTTCGTTCCAAAAACAATTCTTAGAGTTATACTCTAAGATTGTAACTTGAGTGACATGTCTTAAAGAAGGTTTAAAACTCTTGTACATTTGAAATTGGTAAGTTGTGATGTTTTGGATAAAACAAAGACCAACTAAGGCCAATTGTGTGAAGTGTTTGTCTTGATTAGAATCCGCACTATCTCTTGGATGTTTGACAAGGGCGTCTTATATGTCAAGAGGACAGTAGGAGTCTTAAAGGTCTTGAAAGACTCAAGAACTAATCAAGAATAAACCTGAAGTTCTTCACTAGCACACGACTTGAGATTTATAACCTATCGTGTTGACATATTCTGTGCCCATTCCAGTTAAAGTTGGCTTTGCATATGAGTTCTTAGAGTTCTCAATTTGTTGCACAACTACTTGGAAGCAATGGCAGGCCCATGAGCTGCCAGGTGGCAAGAAATTAAGATTGAGTTCAGTCCATATGAGTTTGTATTTGTCATTATCCTTGTCTTGTGTCTATGGTTTTGACAATTCACATGGATAAGAACACATACACCATTAAATCTAAGTGTCATAAGGTTTCTCTCCGATTCATGAAAATGATGGTGAGGAAACACTTTCACTAAGTAGATTTTAGCTAAATAGCAATTATGATATTTGCATTCTCAAAGTCGTTAGTGGAGCGTGTGTGGTTTACCGGCACACTAACCTGGACTTGTGAGAAGTGGCAAAAAGGTCTAACCATTATGATTACGGCATCCCTCTTCATAATTGTTTAGACACACAAGTGTGATATCTAAGGTAAGGTGTATGATTTTGATAAAGTTTTATCAATCTAGTATCAGAAATCTGAACTTTGGTAAGAAAGTCAGTTGATTTCTGAGTACATGTCAAAGCTAGTGGGAGCATAAGTGTTATGCTAATAATCATCATGTTAGTGGGAGCATGATAATTATGATAAAGTACTGCAAGTTAGCAATGTTAATTATAGAAAACAAAAGGTTTCAATTGGGAAAGAGTTGTTTTGCTATAATTAAGGGAGAGGAAATTATACTTCATCTCAAATCTATAAGCTTAGATCATGAGGTTTTAATCATTTAGTCAAGGATATATATATGAATTTCATGTTGGAATGGCTCAACATAAGGAAATTCTATATATGGGTCCATTATTTGAGTTCTAAAATTTGATTATGATTACGGCATCCCTTTTCATAATCTGAATTATGAGAACTTGGCAAATTGAAATGGAAATGTTATAGCAAAAGACTGGTTTAGTCTTTATGTGAGACATCATGAATCGATTCCCATATACTTCGGATATAGGATCGATTACATGTGCTATATTCATCCTTTCTAAAATTTTCCAAATGCCTGGGGAATTAAGAAGGGAAAAGGTTTAGAACTGGATATGACTAAAAGGATTAAACAATTGTCAAGGACAATCTAAGGTTTACCAAAGATTGGGTGCTCAAGGACAGTTGGAAGTATAGTGATAATTTTGAAAGGACCATATTGACATAATTTGTAAGGAGGCAACTCCTGTTCAGAAGTGATAGTCAAAATGGAATATGGAAATGTTTCAAAGTTAGAAATTATTCAATCTGTGTAAGATTAGGAAACTTAATGCAAGAAGGATGTTTTCAAGGAGCTGATCTCCTTTGGAATACTCTGTAATGATTGTTGTCAAGTCTTTCTGACTTTGTGCATAATCATTACAAGAGGATCAATGCATATAAGTTTAGAATCTAACAGATTTCAGTAAATGGCATGAATATGGAATTCTTGCATTTGCAGTAAGGATTTGGGGGTGTGAAAAGAGAATCATTGGAGTTATGTTCAATTGATTTATATCACAAAGTAAAGATCATAGACAAACATAGTATGCATACTTGGTGTGTGGCATGACTAGTGTTTAGAAAACATAGTGTACATGCTTCGAGCATGGGACTACTATTGTTTTAAATTCAAGAATAAAGTTGATAGCTGAAACAGTATACATGAATAATGTGTAATCATATGGTGATAAATAAAAGGTGTTTTATTTATGTTCATAGGTTTTGATACCATATTGGATTCTATTATTCTTGTGTTTCATTTTGCATGTTTTGACTTCCCGAATAAACTAGGTTATTCTTCCAGAATGACTAAGTTATTCAAACTATCCACAGTCGGTCATATGTTGGAAGTAGATATGAATTAAGACTGTCATGGGTTGGCTTGTAGAGGTCTAAGGTGTTGGACAAAGGGCTACAACACTCATGAGTGCTCATAAGTTCTGAGTATTGGATTCAACCCGTGCTCATTGGAATCACTTCATGGATTTTATCACGAGTGATCATGAGACGATAATATCTTATATTCTTCAAACCTAGAGATATGAGTTGTTACTATGAGTTGGTTGTACATTGATTGCACGAAAACGCATTTGGTAACTCGGTGCTATAAAACGTGTCTTTGTGTATGATTCAACAAGTAGTAGAACAAGCCATATGAGTCGAAGTTTATCCATTCCTTTTACCTTCAGGGTAAAAGCGATATCTGTGGGCCCCTCGATGATTTCATGATGACAAATGGAAGTGCTCGGCGGGGCCAGGACTGATTTGATTTGTTCAATTAGTTAGTCGTCATAAATCGGAAATCAGGAAACAACAAATGGATAGAGAGAATGATTTTAACCCATGTCTCAGTCCATATGATATCTAGAATGGAGGAATATATGATCCTTTATCTAATGGACAAGTTCGTTGACAAGATCAGAGTTCGACAGCGGCTATAAGAGCTACGATTGCCAGTTAGATTTGAAGTCATATGCAATAATAGTTTTAGACTTATCCAAGTGGGAGACTGTTGGATTAATGTCTAAGTCCATAACTATATTTGGTATGTACTTGACCCGACCCGACATGGTCCATTTGGGTTGCACTTCACCGACACAATTTATATGGATAATCTTTTGAGAATAGTATGTTTATGATTAATATTAATATATTATAAGTTCTAATATATTAATATGGAATCATATTATTTAATTAGTATTGATCAAGAATTAATTTATAATTAATTAAGTGATCAAAAGGAACTAATTAAATATGGACTCTTATATATATGGAATGGGCCAAGTTCATTTAGGTTGGGCTAAGCTTTCATGGATATTCCATGGAGTGTTTAACCCATGGATCCTAGGAAATGAAAGGTCATGGGTATCAGGGTTTAACCCTAATCCTCCATACTATATAAAGATGTCCTTGGTTGGTGAAATTGGCACTAGTGTGTGGTACACTAAGAAGGGCTAGCCAATTTCACTAGAGAGAACCAAGTATCCATATTCTCTAAAGTCTTCCAAGGTGTTTTGGTGATTTGTGATTCCATTTGAGGCTTCCACACTATTGGGGCTAAGCTCTTAAATCTTGAAGACATCAAGCTACATAAAAAGGTATGTCATCTAACAAGTACTTTGTAGTATAAGAACTTCATAATATGCTAGTTAGGATTAAAGCCTTGGAAAGTTCTTTTTTGCATGTATTATAGAGAAAACATAGATCCAAGGTTTATAGGGTTGCATGTACACCATAGGAGTGTTAGAATGCTCAAAACCCAACATATATATGTATAGTTATGTAAGTAATGTTTAAAGGACTTAGGGTATCAGTTATTTGTCATAAGGTCGTCTAAACATTAGTTACATATTATGTATACGTATGTAGACATAAAAGTTCTATCAGTCAGTTTAGTACCTTTGGGTAGCAAAGGCATACCTTCATTTAGTCATATACATACATTATTAGTAACTATAATAGGTATAGGTAGGAGATACTACTTACTATTCCTAGTACAAGGAATCACACAGGTGTCAGTTCATTCATGAGTCTATACCAATTTATTGCATGCTATATAAAGAGATACTATTACATACTATGACAGAGAATACTAGACAGAGAATACTATAACAGAGAATACTATACAAAGAATACTATAACAAAGAATATTATACATAGAATATTATTACTATAACAAGTATACTATAACAAGATTTAGGGATAACATAATGATAGATACTACTTCATGACACATCGACCATTTCGTTATGTCACTTTTTATAACCAGAATCTCCCGGAGGGAGAGCGTGAGTTTGTGTATAGATCTATACTGGATTGACTATCCTACACCTTTGTTGTTCGCTACAGTGGGACTTGCAAGTCTACAGGTGGAAAATGTCATTTCTTCCGACGTATTTCATCGGTGTGTTTGAGTCAGATTAGTATGGTAACAATCATATCACATTTTGCCTTAAACCATTGGTTTTAAGGTAGTTATTACTTCAGTGATTAATACAAATAATACTATAGTACACATATACATTTTGCCATTATTTTCAAATTGTGATCTTCTCACATAAAAGGGTAATATAAGGCTATATTTTGATAATAATAGTTCTACTTGGGAAAAACCTTCATTCTTACAGAGAGGCAAACTTTCAAAACAATCGGGTCTTAGTAGAAGACTACTTTTTAAATTAATAGGAAATATAGGATTTTCTAGGGTTTCATACTTATATAAACTTTTTCACTGAACTTTTACTAGTCTTTTCTTTACAGTTTTACAAAGCAATGATACTAAACTACTTATGAATTCACCAGCTTAAATGTTGATCTACGCTTTCAAAATAACTTGTATTCTCAGGTCACCAGTAGACAGGTACGATGACCAGGTTTTGAGAAGACGGAGCAGTCAAGACTCGTCTTTTATTTTGATTACTTATTTTCTATGAAAGGACACACTTGTATTAAAATTATAATATTAATGCAATGGATGATGTTGTTGCTTGTTTACTACTTTACACTGATGTGATACTGTACATGACGTCCTCCGCCCCAGAACATTTCCGCCGTTCTAGGTTTTAGGGTGTGACATCGGGTCTTTGGCATCAGCTATGGTAGCGTCCAACTGCCCAAATTGTTGATCCTGACTAGAAGTCCGCTTCCTATTCCCTAACTGCATATCTAAACCAACCTCTTGCTCCCAGGTTACCTTGACCTCCCTGTCAACTGCCTATATAACTGAGGCTCGCCCCTCGAGTCTGGAGAGCACTCTATCAGTGACACACCCAATGATGTCAAGAAACTCCTCTCGTAGGGCTCGAAAGACCTCCACAGTGAGCCAATCGTGTGGTAGACTCTCCTGAAGACAAGGTACATAGCCCACCTCCGGTCGCAAATAACAAGAGTTAACAATAGGATCCTCCTTCTTGAAGGATTTTAGGGATCCATTAGCATTAGGCTCCAGACGAGCCTCCAATTTCCCCGTAACGATCTCGGCCCGAAAGGCCCTGAGGCGACTATCCAATAGCTTCAAAATCCTCTCCGTGACTGAACTAAAGATCACAGGATTCTGCTCCACAATACCGTGTGCAATCTCCGACGAGATGAACTCGCGTAACTGCTCCCAAATTGGCTAAGCACTCGCCCCTGAACCAGAACCAAAACACGAATCAAAACCACCTCCCTGCGTGCTCATCTCCAGGCTGAAAAAACCACAAACAGATGATCAAAACATGTCCAAGAATTCTCCTCCCCGAAGCTTCTCAGATTCTCCAAGACTCTCACCGATTCGAGTATGGATCTTGTGCTTTCAGTAGTACGGGCCCAATACTACCTTCCACACCTATCCATACTTTCCTCAGCAATCCTCCTGAATCCTCCAAGTCACTTCCTCAACTGATGTACCCACTAAACCGCACTACTATCCCACTAAATCATATCCTAGGCTTTCCTAGGTTCCCAAAGTCACACAGTCCTCAGCTGCTGAAGGATTCCCATTAATGTCAACTAGCTACCTCATGAATATAGCTACATGTAACAGAGATCAGATAATCCTTCGAGTAAAATACTTGATCCTAAAACGGATGGACTCAAACGAGAGTTGCGCAATAGGGCCAAGTTTGTCACTCTGTGATTATCTAGCCCGTGCATGTGACATAGCATATTCACTTACTAGCTAAATCATATTGCTAAGAGTCCCACAAAGCAAGAAGCAAGTAGCATTCAGACAACAGAAAAAAACTAACCAACATACTCCAATCAAACCATTCTATTCAACTATCTGAACCATACTAACAGGCAATTCCAAAAGCTCAAACAATCAGGCATAACCTAAACAGGACATTCTATCACTGACTAATCAATATTAGCATGCAGTTCAATAAGCACATATAATAGCATACAAGGCATCCTTCCTAGATCCTTAGCCCTAATCTAGAATGCAGTTCACATATTCACACTTCATATTATAGTATAACATGTATGGGTATCTTAGGGAAAACTTACTTGAGCTCTGTTGATTGCACGCATCATACCTCTTATTCTTTGTCAAAAACTCTTAAGTTAAATATTAGAAAATAACATACTGTCACACCCCAAAACCAAGAACGGCGGAAACGTTCTGGGGCAGAGGACGTCATGTACAGTATCACAACAATGTAAAGTAGTAAACAAGCAACAACATCATCCATTGCATTAATAATATAATGATTATACAAGTGTGTTCTGTCAAATTTTGATAAACACTAAAGCATAAATCAAAATGAAAGATGAGTCTTGAACAAGCTCTATCTTCCTTAACCCTTGCATCGGTACCTGTCTATTGATGACCTGAGGATACAAGTAATTTTGAAAGCGAGTATCAGCTTTGAGGCTGGTGATATCATAAGTATTTTAGTGTCTTAATTTGTATGTAAGAAATTGTTTGTATATGAACTGTAAGTATAAAAATGTTTGTAAAACAACTATAAACGTTTGAAAAACCCTAGAAATCCCTATGATTCCTACTATTATATAAGGATGTCTTCTACCAAGACACAACTGTTCTCAATGTAGTCTCCTACCAAGACTTAACTGTTCTGAATGTTCGTTTCTTGTAAAAGTGTGTAATTTTCCCAAGTGTAACTATCATTGACAAAATATAGTTTTTACATTTAAAGTTTAAGTGAAAAGATCACTAATTATATGTATAGGGAAAATTAATGTAGTACTAAAATGTAGCGCTATAAGAACTACTGTTGTACTAACTACCTTAAACCGGATTTATATTAAGGTATCATGTGATTAATTGTACCATACTATTGACTGGTAACAACAACATACGTATGGTCATAAAAAGAAATGACGTTTGGCACCCGCAGACCTGCAGGTCCGACTGTAGCTAGCAGCAAGGTGTAGGATAGTCAATCCAGTATAGATCTATACGCAAACTCACGCTCTCCCTCCAAGAGACTCTGGCTACAACTCGGGCCATGACATTTAAGGCATGCTCCGATACAGTGGATCACAATTTTTGTCAACGTATTTATGTATATGTAATGTACTGAAATGTTCTACGTGTGCTAGCTGTAATGTATGTTCTCTCTCTATCTAGCAAGTATATTAATGTACTGTAATGTTCTAGCTGTAATGACTCATGAATGAACTGACTCATTGTATGATATCGCGTTCTAGTAATAGTTCTAGTATCTTCCTAAACTACCCATATGGTAATTTACTAGTAATCTAATTGGTACGTATGGACATGGATGTATACCCTTTCTACCCAAGGGCATTGGATGAACTGGAAGGACCTTTCTGACTATATATGTACACATAATATATAACAAATATTTAAACAACCTTCGGACAAGTACCCGATATCCTATCAGCCACATCCAAATCGAGGAAAAGGAAACAAGGTGGATAGCCTTCCTAAGTCTTTTAAACATTTCTTATATAACCATACATATAAAGGCATGCAATTTATAATATAAAAGCATAAAATAAGTTTTGTAAAAACCTTTAAACATAAATATTTTCTAAGAAAAGATCGACTTGATGTCAATCTATAAAACGTTTTGAAGGCATGGGTTTGATAAAACAGTTTAAGTATAAGGAAACATTTGTTTGAAACACAATTGTAAATAATTTTGAAATGTAACATACAGAGTAAAATGAACAGTTTAATAAGGAGTTATAAACATATAAAGTGTTTATGAAAATCATTTGAAGGAAACTGTTTGGTAAAACGACTAATGAGTAGTAAATCATTGGAATGCTGCTTATTAATCACATGTGATTGATATAATAAGTAGCATGATTCTACCTGTATCCGCCCCCATAAAACATTTAAAAATAGTTAAAACATTGATTAAGGGGTATGAACTCACCTGTTGTGGGTGATACGGATGAACTGAAGAGGTAGGACCGCTAGGTGTCAAGTGAAGTCTTGAACACACTCTATGATCCTAGTTAACATATAATTTCACATATATGTAACAAATTAGTCTATAAACAACTAATAAACAAGTCAAGACACCCTAGGACATGCTAAACACCTTTATCAAGTGTTATTAGCCTCTAGGATTGCATCTAAGTGTTTGTAGGGGAAGCTATTGTGTGTAGGGCTCAAGGAAAACTCCATAAGGGAGTTCACGACCCTAAAGACACTACTAAATGAGTTTAAGGTCATAAAATCATTAGTTTACGGCCGTGAACTCATACTTGTGTGTCCATTTGATGTTTGATGCTCTATAAGGCCCTAATAAGCATTCCTACTTAATGGCTTGGTCTATGGAAGAGTTTAGGGCATAATATAACTCGTTTTAGGAGTTTATGGCCCTGGGACCATATTCCCTTGGAGATTACGGCCGTAATCTCCCTTGGGAGGATGTTTATGGTGTTTTCAAGTCCCTAAATTAACTAGGAACTAAACTAGGCTATTGTACAAAGCTTTGGAAGAGTTTATGGCACCATTTTATGGAGTTCACGGCCCTAGAACCTTTTGGGCCGTGAACACCTTACTCTTGGTGTTCTAAGTGTATTAGCTAGTCCAAAACACATTAGGGTACTTGTCTAAATTACTCTCTTGGTTTAAGGAAGGTTTTTAGGGCACTTTGGCACATAAAAATGGAGTTCACGACCCAAGCACTCCCTTGGTCGTGAACTCACTTCTAGCCATGAATCTTAATTGATTTGTGGTCTAAAACATGTAATGGTAGTTCCTAGGTTCATTCCTGAGGCTTTGAGGGACATTGGGACACTTTTGGCCCTTAAAATGGAGTTTACTCCCCAAGTGTTCTTGGGCGTTAAACTCCCAAATCTTGGGGTTTTGATTCGATTTTGATGTTTCTAAACACAATCTAAGCTATATAATATAACTAGATCGAAGTACTCACAATTTGGGATAAAAACCCGAAGATCCGTGAGAGAGAATTTTGGCTTTTCTCTAATTGGAAATGTAACTAATGAATTATTTTGGTTCAGATTTCTATATATAGTCCTGGGATTTTTGGCAAGAAAATATTTTTATTCCCGGAATGAACTCTAATATCCTAGAGTATTGGAATAACAGTGTTGCACAAAACCCTAGTGCATCCACTCTCCTGATATCTCCTTAAGTGTAAATCCTGATAAAACTGCCAAACTTATACCCGAAGTCTGGAATTTCACTGTAGTTGTTCTAACTTCTATTGGCTTGATATGGTTTGTTTAGAATGGAAATTTCAGGTTGTCACATCATCCCCCTGTTGAAGGGAATTTTGTCCCGAAATTCGAATTTAGGAAAGGAAGTAGGTACGAATGATCGAGTCGTGAGGAGGAAAATTCCTAATCGATTGGTTCTAGCGCTCCTAAGTGAAATCGGGTCCTCGGTTGGTATCCCAACGAACCTTCACTAATGGGCGACGACGTTGCTTCGTCCGCTTGACCTCTCGGTTGAGGGTCACTACGGTTCTAATACGAAGATGTGGATCTCGACGAGTGGACTTACTAAAGTCCTAACGGAAAGGTATGGTTTCACGATCGAGATGCGAAGAGTAAAAATTTACGTTACTGAGTTCGCAGAGTAGGTCTAGTCTGCAAGGCACAGGACCGATTCTGGTAAGAATCTCAGAGGTCCTAACTACATTTGATTTAGCTTTTCATGCGATACGAAGCGTATTAATCCATTCCTAGAGTGAGACTTCCTAAAGAACTTGGTCTCTCACTTGGAATTTCCAAAGTTTCCTTTTCTTGTTTAACTTCCTAGTCAAGGGCCACTCCTTGCTGGGTCAAGGTCGAAAGGGTTTCTGTGATTTGTGAGGAGTTCTGGATGAACTATGACAGTAGGTCTGTAAGACCTAGAATTTGGCGAATGTCTGTCGGCGTCTCTGGTGCCGACCAATTCCCAACGGTTTTGGATCAATTGCCAGAGTACTCAAGAATTTCCACATCACTAATAGTGTGTCTTAGGAAATTTTGACTCTTCAATTCCAAAACTCGAGTTCAGAGAAATTTGGGAAAAGTATCTCCGAGGGTAATGTTTCCAGGGGTTCCTTCTTACCACGAGGGTAGATAAGTAAGTCATTATATGGAGAAATGACAAACTGATCCAAGTAAGAAAGACGTACCCTACTCATTTAGCTCATGAATGTTATGGGCGTATTGGTCCTATCCGAAGGGTATCACTACAGACTCGAAGTGTCCGCATCGATTTCGAAAGATAGTCTTCCGGACATCCTTCCCTAGCACTCGAATTGGTGATATTCGGATCTCAGATCCATTTCTGAAAGTAATTCTTTCCTTGTGTTTGCTCAACCATTTCATCTATGCGAGGCAGAGATAACGATTTCTAATGAAAATCTTGACGGAGTCCTCGATATCCAAGGCACATACGATGCAATCCGTCGATCTCTGGTAGAATATGACCGGGGTTCTCCAGGGTGAGAAGCCTAGTCTTCTAATTCTATTTCTGTGTGGTTTGCTAAGTTGTCTGTACTGTTCTTGTATCTACGTAGGTGTTTAGACTGTAGGGCGATCCGTTTACGGGAGTCATACTGGGTTCTAAGTTGGTTCACATGACGATGCGATTACTCGTATACTTAGGCAGTTCTCCGTCCTGAAGTTCATATTAGAATTCATACATGGTTTCACAATCACAGTCTCGTGTACACGAGTCATATATAATTAAGATTGAAAAGGTAGTCGAATAATTGATTCTCCATTAAGCTCACAACCCATCGGGGAAAAAGAAATTAAAGTGGAATCATCAATTCTAAACCTGTAGAACCTTGATTATATATCACTCTTATGTATACATTCCTCAGTGATAGATCAATCGTATGAATCCTTGGATTGAACTTGACGTACTGCACGAGTGGTACTTCGGGGGTTTCTTCGGAAAAGAAAAGAACTATGAGGTACTCCATGCATGAGTGCTTCGGTGTTCTGATATGACGACTTCGCTGGAAAAGCGATCTAGAAGAAAGAGATGTACGTATGAAGCTGATTGTTTCCTGATGACGACATGATTCTGATAGCACGAAAGATAAGGATTTTGTGAGCGACTCTGGTTGACCCTAGATGTACTTCGATTTCTCAAGAAAAGAGTAAGAGTATGTTCTCGAAAGGTTGACCTACATCCCTATGATGCAGTCCTAGTACGATTTGGAGGTATGATCACGAAGGTTTAACCTACATCCCTACGATGCAGTCCTAGTACAGAATGGAAGTGAGTTTGTAGAATGGTCTCAAGACGTTTGTCGTTCAAGCCGAGGTATCGTGGGTTGGTGAATAACAGGATCCAACCACTAAAGGAGACTTGGAAATGTCTCCGGAGCTAAATTACTATAGTCCAATGACTTGACTAAAGCATGTTTCAGATAGACTCCAATGAAAGTATGATGAGGGTACTTGAATGAAGAATGACACAGAAGTTAGCCGGCTGTCAATATCTTTGATATTCACGACGTAAAGATTCAGGAAAATGACCTTGCAAAAGGTCTTACATCATATCTAGAGAAGATAATTCTTGACAACATAAGGACCTAACCTAAAGTACTTACAGTACAAGATAATTTTATAGAAAATGCCACATCGGACAAAGACAGAAAACGATTACTTTCTAACAAGGAAAGTAAGGTAAAGAATCTACTACTGGCGACGGTCATCCCTCAGGTGAACTCTCAGTTTAGCCAGTTGATGTTCCTCATCAAGTAGGTGTCTTTCGTACACTCTCTGGCGTACTCAGAGCTCTATGACTTCGGCTCATGATTCAGCTAGTGCTTGAAGCAGGGTTTCATAGTTTCTCTATGATCTCTTGCGAGCATCTTCTAGATGAATGGTGTGGAGGGTATGCATTCTCGCATCGGTGACAACTTCGGTAATCTGATGTAGGGCTGTCCTGCCTTGAATCTCATTTCGGGCCACTCTACGGACCAAGATTGGCAAGACTCTGTCTGCTGAGCCCCCATTGCTCAAGTCGTAGAAGCTTCGGTCACCATTAAATAGCATGGGCTGATCTTGTCCTTGGCTCCATGTTTCCAAGCATTCCACCCACTCAGGCATCGGGCCATGAAAAGTTGGACGAGGGTTAGGAATTGGAACAGGAGCTGCCTGGGGTAGGTTCTCAACCTCGGGTTCGGAATTAGCATCGTTCGAAAGGTTTTCATCATGGTGATTATTCAAAGGGATAGGATGATCATTCTCTGGTTCTTCTCCAAACCAACCAGCAATGACCTCATTCGGGAGGTACGGGTTGCCGTGGGGATGGAATCCAGCCATGTTATCTATGCGAGAATTAGGGTAGGAAAATAATTGTTAGACGAACTATCTAGATAATTATTTAGAAAGTCTTCATCAGTTACATCACTATTTGTGAAGTGCATACCGGTTATATGTAATCGAAACAGGATAGGCCTTCGAATAAGTGACCTTAACTCCAAATTCACACAGAATAGGGGTAAAGTAAAATTTTCACAGATTCTCAGTCTATAACATCCTAATTACATATAGCCTTAGTGTATCCACTTAGTAACTATCAACTTAGTAATGAAGATCCCGCTTTAGTTCTCAAGCATGAAGTACTTATAGTAACACCAAATACTCCTATAGTATTTTAAGTTTAATGTTATGTTCTACTGTTCTCATTGTGGTAGGGTTGGTAAGATTTTAGCATTGTTGCAACCACACAATTAAACTTAGGCACATGCTAGTTAACCCTCAGATAATATAGGTGATCAGGCTATATCTTCCCAGTTTTGACCATATGTCTATAAGCTCACCTGTGTTGCCCAACAATCGTAATTCTTTTATATTGTCCTAGTGACACTGATTTTAGTATGAATGCAGGCACGTATACTTAATTAAATATTTTAATATTTAAAGTATAAACTCTTGGTCAGAGTTTTTTTATCCCTTATGTATTTATAGTTAGTATATCTTTTATGGGTTGATATACTAAATTCACTATAAACAATGCTCTGATACCAATCTGTCACACCCCAAAACCAAGAACGGTGGAAACGGTCTGGGGTGGAGGACGTCATGTACAGTATCACAACAATGTAAAGATGAGTCTTGAACAAGTGTGTTTTGTCATGTACAGTATCACAACAATGCTCTGATACCAATCATCCATTGCATTAATAATATAATTATTATACAAGTGTGTTCTGTCAAATTTTGATAAACACTAAAGCATAAATCAAAATGAAAGATGAGTCTTGAAGAAGCTCCATCTTCCCTAAACCTTGCATCGGTACCTGTCTATTGATGACCTGAGGATACAAGTAATTTTGAAAGCGAGTATCATCTTTGAAGCTGGTGAGATCATAAGTATTTTAGTGTCTTAATTTGTATGTAAGAAATTGTTTGTATATGAACTGTAAGTATAAAAATGTTTGTAAAACAACTATAAACGTTTGAAAAACCCTAGAAATCCCTATGATTCCTACTATTCTATAAGGATGTCTTCTACCAAGACACTACTGTTCTCAATGTAGTCTCCTACCAAGACTTAACTGTTCTGAATGTTCGTTTCTTGTAAAAGTGTGTAATTTTCCCAAGTGTAACGATCATTGACAAAATATAGTTTTTACATTTAAAGTTTAAGTGAAAAGATCACTAATTATATGTACAGGGAAAATTAATGTAGTACTAAAATGTAGTGCTATAAGAACTACTGTTGTACTAACTACCTTAAACCGGATTTATACTAAGGTATCATGTGATTAATTGCACCATACTATTGACTGGTAACAACGACATACGTATGGTTGTAAAAAGAAATGACGTTTGGCACCCGCAGTCCTGCAGGTCCGGCTATAGCTAGCAGCAAGGTGTAGGATAGTCAATCCAGTATAGATCTATACGCAAACTCACGCTCTCCCTCCAAGAGACTCTGGCTACAACTCGGGCCATGACATTTAAGGCATGCTCTGATACAATGGATCACAATTTTTGTCAACGTATTTATAGATATGTAATGTACTGAAATGTTCTACGTGTGCTAACTGTAATGTGTGTTCTCTCTCTCTATCTAGCAAGTATATTAATGTACTGTAATGTTCTAGCTGTAATGACTCATGAATGAACTGACTCATTGTATGATATCACGTTCTAGTAATATCTTCCTAAACTACCCATATGATAGTTTACTAGTAATCTAACTGGTACGTATGGACATGGATGTATACCCTTTCTACCCAAGGGCATTGGATGAACTGGAAGGACCTTTATGACTATATACGTACACATGATATATAACAAATATTTAAACGACCTTCGGACGAGTACCCGATATCCTATCAGACCACATCCAAATCGAGGAAAAGGAAACAATGTGGATAGCCTTCCTAAGTCTTTTAAACATTTCTTATATAACCATACATATAGAGGCATGCAATTTATAATATAAAAGCATAAAATAAGTTTTGTAAAAACCTTTGAACATAAATATTTTCTAAGAAAAGATTGACTTGATGTCAATCTATAAAACGTTATGAAGGCATGGATTTGATAAAACAGTTTAAGTATAAGGAAACATTTGTTTGAAACACAATTGTAAATAAGTTTGAAATGTAACATACAGAGTAAAATGAGCAGTTTAATAAGGAGTTTTACACATATAAAGTGTTTATGAAAATCATTTGAAGGAAACTGTTTGGTAAAACGACTAATGAGTAGTAAATCATTGGAATGCTGCTTATTAATCGCATGTGATTGATATAATAAGTAGCATGATTCTACTTGTATCCCCCCCCCCCCAATAAAACATTTAAACATAGTTAAAACATTGATTAAGGGGTATGAACTCACCTGTTGTGGGTGATACGGATGAACTGAAGAGGTAGGACCGCTAGGTGTCAAGTGAAGTCTTGAACACACTCTATGATCCTAGTTATCATATAATTTCACATATATGTAACAAATTAGTCTATAAACAACTAATAAACAAGTCAAGACACCCTAGGACATGCTAAACACCTTTATCAAGTGTTATTAGCCTCTAGGATTGCATCTAAGTGTTTGTAGGGGAAGCTATTGTGTGTAGGGCTCAAGGAAAACTCCATAAGGGAGTTCACGACCCTAAAGACACTACTAAATGAGTTTACAGTCGTAAACTCATGAGTTTACGGCCGTGAACTCATACTTGTGTGTCCATTTGATGTTTGATGCTCTATAAGGCCCTAATAAGCATTTCTACTTAATGGCTTGGTCAATGGAAGAGTTTAGGGCATAATATAACTCCTTTTAGGAGTTTACGGCCCTGGGACCATATTCCCTTGGAGATTACGGCTGTAATCTCCCTTGGGAGGATGTTTATGGTGTTTTCAAGTCCCTAAATTAACTAGGAACTAAACTAGGCTATTGTACAAGGCTTTGGAAGAGTTTATGGCACCATTTTATGGAGTTCACGTCCCTAGAACCTTTTGGGCCATGAACACCTTACTCTTGGTGTTCTAAGTGTGTTAGCTAGTCCAAAACACATTAGGGTACTTGTCTAAATTACTCTCTTGGTTTAAGGAAGGTTTTTAGGGCACTTTGGCACATAAAAATGGAGTTCACGACCCAAGAACTCCCTTGGCCGTGATTTCACTTCTAGCCATGAATCTTAATTTATTTGTGGTCTAAAACATGTAATGGTAGTTCCTTGGTTCATTCCCGAGGCTTTGAGGGACATTGGAACACTTTTGGCCCTTAAAATGGAGTTTACTCCCCAAGTGTTCTTGGGCGGTAAACTCCCAAATCTTGGGGTTTTGATTCGATTTTGATGTTTCTAAACACAATCTAAGCTATATAATATAACTAGATCGAAGTACTCACAATTTGGGATAAAAACCCGAAGATCCGTGAGAGAGAATTTTGGCTTTTCTATAATTGGAAATGTAACTAATAAATTATTTTGGTTCAAATTTCTATATATAGTCCTGGGATTTTTGGCAAGAAAATATTTTTATTCTCGGAATGAACTCTAATATTCTAGAGTATTTGAATAACAGTGTTGCACAAAACCCTAGTGCATCCACTCTCCTGATATCTCCTTAAGTGTAAATCCTGAAAAACTGCCAAACTTATACCCGAAGTCTGGAATTTCACTGTAGCTATTCTAACTTCTACTGGCTTGATATGGTTTGTTCAGTATGGAAATTTCGGGTTGTCACACATACACACCCACACTCAGCCACCCTTGTTTCGACAGGTGGTGGTTGGAGGTGACAGCCACCACCACATGGTGGTGGTGGTGGCTTTTCTCATGAAGTCCAACCAAGCAAACAAATGCACACAAACTGAAACATGAACACACTAACAGTAGGAACACACACATGTTTAGCTCGAAACAGGAACTCCGCCACCCACCTGGTGGCGTACGGCGACGGCAGTGGACTGAGCTTGCAAATAGCAGCAGCGCTAGCAGTCAGCGGCGCTGCAATTATGGATGGAGAAGAAGAGACGCTGCCTAAGATGAGCAAAAGCATCCTCCACGACTGAATCAACGACGACGATGATCTTCGTCTTCGTCGGCAGTAACCACGGCGACAGCAGCTACAGGTCGGAAAGGAAACGAGGGCGGTCGGGTAACACTGGCAACTACATGTTGTGGCTACGTATGGCGTCAGAGGAGTAGAATGTCGTATGAAGGGTGGCGACAGCCACTCACAGTCGTCTGTGGTCCCAAAAGTTCATCCCCCAACGGAGCTAGCACATTTCTGATTGTAGGTTAGCTGCGGTGGTTGGCTTTGGTGCTCTGATGTTCTTTGACAGTTTCCGACTGCGACAAACAAGGAAGCGGCGGCCGGAGGTTAGGGGACATAAGGTGGGTGGCGTATGTGAATAGTTTTAAGGTTTGGGTTACCGGGGAAGACGAGTTATAAACCCCGACTCACATGAAACTTCATCCCATAGTGGCACAATCGGTCCATCCTTCTCCTTTTTCTTTCAGATTAAGTCCAAATTTAACCAAATAACCCCTCCTCTACATATTATTTTCAACTTAAGTCCATATATTACCATTCATCCCCTTAGCCTCTAAAATCTTTAAATTTTAAGTCCATTATTTTCCAAACACTCCCTGACCTCTAAAAATCTTTACAAAACTAGTCCGACTTACACTTTTAAATCCCTAATTCCAAAATTATGACGTTTAACTCCCCGAAGCCAACACCTTGCTAAATTATTATAGTTTTAGGCTACAGTAATATAAAATAGAATATAATTTACATCTCGGGGTTTTAGAATTTATTATTTATTGTCTTATTTTATTTAATTTCAAATGGAGTGTTACATATATATTGGAATTAGTTCACATTAATGGACCATTCTGATAAAACATAATGCATAGTAAGAACAACTTCGAAAGAATAAGCATGAGTCTTAAACCTTCTAAGTTTTCATATCTCTCATAAAACGAAGTTGAGAATCAATTGGGCAAAAAGATAAGATACTCAAATCCAATTGGGATAGTTAACATCTTAGTCAAAACCATGTCGATCATCTTAGGAATTATGAAAGGGTTTCAGAACTTGTCTCCAACCAAAACACTGCCACAAGAACTGTAGTTGGAAAGAGAAACAAATCAATGTTTGGTTTGATGCTTGATGAGTCATATTATGCTAGACAAAACATTTCATGGATTGTACCATGAATAGTTTTAAAAGAGTTCTTGGTCTTGTACCAACTAAGAAGGTTTATCAGACACTCTCTAAGATGTGGAGTAAGGGTTCATCCCTCACTAGCACATATGGAAGTCTAGAATTATATGGCTTACGTTCTTCATCAAGCGCTCAATAATCTAGGACTTAGAATAGAGATATGTTTTCTCATTGGACATCCCAACAAGACTTTTTGGATAATTTTTTTACAAACCTTTTGAGTAAAAAATGTTTGTTGCTCGAAGGGCGATCTTCTAAAAGAGGAAGTTGGTATCTAAAACAGTTATTGGGAGCCATACTAATCTTGATAAGATTCAAGAGTAAACCAATAAAGAACCTAAAGTTGGACCTAGAATTAACCTCAAGGTTGAAGGACTATTAAGGAAACTTACATCCCTCTAACTCTTCCTACAAAGAATTGATAGAGGATGTCATATGCATAGTTATATAGAATATATGTTACTGAGGAATATGAGTCATTGGTAGACAATAGTCAGGGTATCCCAGCTATCAGAAGCTATGGTAGGCCCTAAAAGGTTGCAAGATGGAAGGAGGACTAGGAGAGCGAGATTCAGTCTATGGATGTTTGAAACCTTTTTTGATCAAATACTTGACCTTAAAAAGTTAAGGGTTAGTAGATCTTTAAGAAGATAATAAACATGGATGGGAACTAACACATAGTAAAACAAAGATACGTTGGGAAGAATATGTAAGCTTATGAACCAAGCATCTCGTAAAATGGAATATTTTTTTTCAATGATAGAATTCAAGGAGTTCGAATTTCGAGAAAAAACGGTGGACCGAAGAATTTTATAGGCAATGGGAGTAATTGGAATCCTTGTTTAAATGAAAGAATTCAAAGAGTTCAAATTTCTAGAAATAAAGATAATCCATATGTGTGTCAATACTAGTGGGAACACTATTGTCACCCTTGTAATGTATTTGATAATATAAAATTCATAGGAAACAATGTTATAACTTAGAAAGTATAAAAAAAATGGTTTAGCTTGGGAGGTTTTTTAGCCTTGAAACACATGGGAGAAGCAACACAAGTACAAAATGTAAGGATCTATGGAGATAGATTTGACTAATTCACTAGATTAAGCCAAAGTACATAAAATCTCGAGGAAACTCGAGATACATAACTCCAAGAGAGTTGATGTTTATAAAATATGGCATGACATTTACCAATGCTAATTTCCTAGTTCTACTATTAATCTAGAAGACATGATTTATGTCCTGCATGCTTTTGCTTATGGGGTCGATTATGTATCCCATGCATATGACATATATGATTACTTGTATGCCTCGAGCATGACAAGGATTAAAAATGCTCTGACTTAGAGTTTATACATCTAAATAATAAAATATTTAAGTAAGTATACGTGCCTGCATTCATACTAAAATCGGTGTCACAACGACAAGAACAAAAGTATTACGATTGTTGAATATCACAAGTAAGCTTGGGGATGTATAGTCAGTCTTGGGAGTGACATAGCCTGATCAACTATGCTGGTCCGAGGAGTGATTAGCATATGCCCAAGAATGGTTGTGATATGGCAACAAGTCTAAAAACTTACCAACATTACCACAATGAGAACATTATATCAGAACCTAAGTCTAAAATACCATAGGGCTGTTTTGGGTTACCATAATTACTTACTTGAGAACTAAAAAGGATCTTCATTACTAAGTTGATAGTTGCTAAGTGGATACACTAAGGCTATATGTAACTAGGATGTTATAGACTTAGAATCGGTGAAATTTTTGCTTTACCCCTATTCCTTGTGAATTTGGAGTTAAGGTCACTTATTCGAAAGCCTATCCTGTGTTGATTACATATGACTGGTATGCACTTTACAAATAGCGATGTAACTAATGAAGATTTTCTAATAATTATCTAGATATTTCGTATAATAATTATTTCCTTACCCCAATTCTCGCGGAGATAACATGGCTGGACTCCATCCCCACGACAACCCGTACCTTCCGAACGAAGGCAATGTTGGATGGTTTGAAGAAGAACCCGAGAATGATCATCCAATCCCTTTGAATGATCACCATGATGAAAACCTTTCGGATGTTGATAACTCCGAACCCGAAGTTGAGAACCTACCCCCGATAGCTCCATTTCTAAATCCTAACCCTCGTCCCACTTTTCATGGCCCGACGCCTCCTTGGGTAGAATACTTGGAAACATGGAGCGAAGAGCAAGATCAACCTATGTTGTTTAATGGAGACCGAAGCCTCTACAACGTAAACGAAGGGAGCTCAGCAGACAGGCTTCTACCAATCCTAGTCCGTAGAGTTGCCCGAAACGAAATTCAAGGCTGGACGGATCTCCAACGTATCGAAGAGGTTAATATCAATCCAAGAATGCATACCATTCTCACCAATCTCCTTGATCACAAGTGATAGATTTGTGAGAACCCATGAGACCCTGCTGCAAGCACTAGCTGAAACCCGAGCCAAAGTCATAGAGCTCCAAGTACGCCAGAGGGTGTACGAGAGATACCTGCTTGATATGGAACGTCAACTAACTGAACTAAGGGTTCACCATAGGGGTGACCGTCGCCAGTAGGAGATACCTTACTTCCTTCTTTGTTTTAAAGAACCGTGTTCCTGTCTATGTTCTGTGTAGTACTTTCTATGTAATTACCTTGTACTGTAAGTACTTTTATTTAAGTCTTTATGTTGTCAAAGACTTTTCTACTCCGAATATGATGTAAGACCTACAACAAGGTCAATTTCCCCAAACCTATTAAATCTTAAACATCAATGATATCGACAGTCGGCTAACTTCCGTGCCAATCTTTGTTCAAATGCTTTCATCATGATTTCATTGGAGTCTATCTGAAACCCCATCTAGTAAAGTTATTGGACTATGGTAATTTAACTCCGGAATCATTTCCAAGTCTCTTTCAAAGGTTGGATCATGTTATCCACCAACCAATAATACCCTGGTTTGGACGATAAGCATTTTGATACCATTCTATTAATTTACTTCTACTCCATACTAGGACTGCATCATAGGGATGTAGGTCACACCTTCGTAAACATACTCCTATTCCGTACTGGGACTGCATCATAGGGATGTAAGTCAAACCTTCGAGAACATACTTCTATTCTTTACATGAACAATCGAACTACGTCTAGGTTCAACCATACTCTCTCACAAATTCATTTTTCTTTCCGTGTAACAGAATCATGTCGCCGAAGAAAAACGATCAACCCATCAACCAAACACCAACTCTTCAGATTGATGCGGCTACCTTTCAAGCTGCAGTCTCGGCTGTCGTGTCAGCTGTTCTGACCCACCTTAACGCTAACAACGCGAATGTTAGCGGGCTTGTTAACAATAATTCCAATCCAAGTAACAATCAAGTACCTCCACGAGCAAATCCCAAGCCCAAGAATAACAAACGAAAGTTCTGGGCTAAAGCTAAAGGCAAATCACCCCAAGGGGCGAGCAAAAGACAACAAACTGTGGCAGCCTTCGCGGCCACGACTTCTGTACCTCCTACTACCATCCCTTCTAGTATCCCAGTTATCCCTAACCCGGCCAGACAGTATGCTGGAAATCTCCCAAAGTGCAACAAATGCAACTATCACCATCATGGACCTTGTCGGAAAATGCAGTTCTTAAACTGCAATAAAAAGGGACACACCGTTTGTTACTACAAGACTCGGATCCAACACATTACTTCAACCACCAACGTCGAAATTTCTCGTATATGCCATCTATGTGGCGTAATGGGACACTTCAAGAGGGACTGCCCAACAGAGAAGAATGACGGTGGGACGGGAGGAGTTTGACCTCAAAATGGAAAGAGGCAACGAAGGACCCTACTATAGTATAGGTTCACTTCCAATCGTCAGTATTATGTATGGCTTTTTAAAACATGTTTAAAGCTAGTGCAACTTGATTCTTATCTTTTGCAAGATCCCGTCAGTTAAGGGACCCTCGTGCTGCGTATACTTCCCTTTTGTAGTATACTTTGTTCGCAGCAGTATTCCTGTAGTTACTCTAAAGTACTGTAACTCTGTTAAAAAGTTTCACTATTGTGTTTTGTCTGTAATGCCTTTATGATCAAATCTAGTGCCTTTATTTCCAAGTGATTCTGATTTCATCATACGATCAGAGTCTATTTGATCCTCACAATACCAGTTTCGTGCGTAAATCTCTTTCTCCGAAATCATCTTTCTAACGAAACTATCACTTAAGAACTCCGAAGTACTCATGCGTAGAGTAACTCATGTTTCTTACCCTTTCCAAAGAAACCTCAGCAAACCTCCCCGAAGTACCACTCGTGCAGTACGTCGAGTTCAATCCAAAGACCCACAGTTTCAATCTTAATTATATACGACTCGTATACCCGAGACTGTGATTGAGGAACCTGGTATGGGTTCTACTATGAACTTCAGGACGGAGACTGCCCAATACTGAGAGTGATCGTGCTTCCGTGAGAATAAACTTAGAAATACCTATCCTTTTCCCTAATTCATGAGTAGTCATACTTTCTTTTAGATCTTCATGACATTTAATCCACCCCCAAGGTTTTAACGTCATAATCAGTAGGAGTTGGTTAAGTCTACATCTATCCGACATCAGGTGCTTTGATAAAGCAGTTCATCTTAACCTCCCTATCAAAGAACCTCTTGTTATTTACGGAGACAAATCAAGTACGAACCTTCACATCATTTTGTGTATTTAAGCTCAAAAGCGCTTACGAAGGGAATATCACACATTCCTTGCACACATCGTCGATACGAGCCAAGAAGTGAAGGACATTCATAACATCCCAAAAGTACGCGACTTTCCCAACACCTTTCCAAAAGAACTACCGGGATTACCACCACAACGTCAATTCGAGTTCAGAATCGACTTAGTTACAAGGGCTACCCCAGTATCCAAATCACCTTATCGTCTAACTCCAACTAAGATACTGGAACTTCCCAGACAGCTTAACAAACTCCTCAGAAGAGGATTCTTTAGGCAAATTTTCTCACTTGGAGGAGCACCGGACTTGTCTGTAAACAAGAAAGAGCGTTCCAAACGCTAAAGTAAGCCTGGTGCACCGCACCGATATTATCCCTCTCAAAGGGGATAGAAGATTTCGTGGTGAAAGGCGATGCATCCAACCAAGGGCTTGGTTGCGTTCTTATACAAGAGGAAAGGCCACTGCCTATACCTCAAGACAGCTTAAGACGCAAGAAATTAACTATACGACACATGATCTTGAGTCAGGAGCAATGGTAATTGCTCTGAAGATCTAGAGACACTACTTGTAGGGTACAAGGTGTAATACTCTCACAGACCACAAAAACACTCAACACACATTCAACAAAGAGGAGTTATCATACCAGTGAAGTCAAACGAAAGAAGGAAAGTCATATCCCGATAGTGAAAGGTTCGCTGGAATACCAAGCGAGGACCTAAGCTACTTAAGAACACGAGAAGCAAATAAAACTTCTATCTGTAGCATGTTTATCAATTCTACTTAAACTCTAATTTTGGGATGAAATTCTTTCTAACGGGGGGATGATGTGACAACCCGATATTTAGAGACAATGTAATGTAAAACTAGTCAAATTTAGGTCAAAATATAACTTTCCTAAAATCTTATTTGGGTTAAATAAAGTAGTAGGAATCGTATCAAGGTTTTCGTACTTATAAAGAACCCAAAAATCTGAGTTATAACGAAGAAGTTATGACCAACCGAAGATTCTCGGCAAAACCGGCAACACCGATTAAATGAAAAAAACGAAGTTTCAATACATTAGTTTTTAGCCTTAAATATCTAAATGAAAGTTGTAGATATCATTAAACCGCGAGCGTACATAAAAAGAACGTCCAAATCTGACTTCGTATGAGGAAGTTATGATTTTTCCAAGATCCGGATATAGCAGTAGACAGCTAAAAACTCGAAATAGAGATCGAGAGACTTTTGGTCGAAACAATCTAAATGAGAATTGAAGGTCTCAACAATATTAGCGCAACGGTAAAAAGTCTGACGAAAACGGACATCGGATGAAGAAGTTATGGATTTTTAACGGATTTTTCGTGTCGCGGCCCGTTAGAGATAAATAATTAAAAATAAAGTCAAAATTTGCCGATGAAGTCTAAACGAAAGTTGTAGAGCATATTTTCAGCTACGCGTGCATATAAATAACGTCGAAAACGGAGCTCGTATGCGAAAGTTACGGATTTTACAAGTTCGAGACCCGAAATTCGAGGCTGTCAGGCTTGCCACGACGTGGCACAGCTCGCCGCGACCCGGCCAGTGACTGAGAGCGTCCAATCAATAGAAGAGGATAAGGCTGACTCACCACGACGTGGCACACCCTCTGCCACGACGTGGCACTCAAAAAATGGCCCTATAAATAGATTTCAAGGGCTCCGAGTTCCCTTACTCAGTTCCCTTCTTTCTCGCGCCGAAACTCTACGTTTAAGCCCCCGAAGCCCTCCCAAATCCCCGGTTTTCACCTTCAAGTCCCGAAGGAAGGTTTTGTGTTCCCGGGATTCCCGAGATTTTCCCGCGTTTTCAACTCTTCCTATCGAAGTTCTGCTCGATTCTTCTCTCGACTACTTCAAATCAACCACTTCAATCATGTGAGTTCATACCCCTATAAACTACTCTTTCAAATGTTTTATCAATGCTTTTTATACACTTTTAAGGGGGGGAATACAAGTAAACACACGGTTATCCCCGTGTGAAAGACATAAATCCTTGTTATACTTTTTGGTTATATAATCAATCACATGTGATATATAACTAACATACAATTGGACTTACTACACTTTTAGCCGTTTCACCAAATAGAGTACTTCAAATAGCTTTCTCAAACGTTTTTACATGTTAAAACACTTTTAGAAACTGTCTTACAAAATGTATGTTTCCTTTTTGAATCTGTTATAGTTGTGCTTCAAACAAAGGTTTTCTTACACTTAAACTGTCTTGTCAATTGTTTTCGCATTGTTATAAACTGACATCAAGTCATAAATTCTTATTTATTAAACTTTTCAAAGGTTTTACAAAACCTCTTTTATACTTTTATATTGTTAAATGCTTGCCTATATATGTATAGTTAAATAAGAAAGGTTTAAAAGACTTGGAACGACTAGCACGCCTTATTTCTTTTTTTGTTCTCGTTGGGATATGGCCTTAGGGTATCAGTTATTCGTCCGAATTTCGTCTAAATATTAGTTATATAGATCATGTATACCTATATAGACATAAAAGTTCCATCAGTTAGTTCAGTTTTGACACTCTTGGGTAGCAAGGGTGTATAAACCTACTTGGACACTCATAAATTACATTCCAGTAAACTATTATAGGAATAATTTAGGGGATACAAAACATTATTCCTATTACAAGGAATCATGCAAGAGTCAGTTCATTCATGAGTCTATACCAACGTTTTATTTACAAGTATGCATTCTTCATAACAAGGATAATCTTTTCATACAAAAGGTATTTCATTATATTACTCGTGAACTTGTTGTTAGCAATCATGTGAGACATATGGATTTGTTAGTACCAAAACGAAAGTTCCCATCTTTAACCAGAGTCTCCTGGAGGGAGAGCGCGAATTTGTGTATAGATCTATACGGTTTTGACGAACCCGCACCAAAACTATAAGCTCCAGTTAGACCGGTAGGTCTGGGGTGACAAATGTCGACATTAGTACCACGTCAAGTATGGTTATGAGAAACTTACAAACAGCGGAAACAACAACTCTTGTATGTAGTAATATACATTTAACTCAATCATGCTCAGGGAGTAATAACTATACCATGGGATATTATTAGCATGTTCACAATTTGGGATAAACACCCTTTTAACCAGTTTTACTTGAACAAAAGACTCACAAGGAGTATTAAAAACATATTTGATATAGATAAACTATTTTCCTTATTACCTTTATATTGTGACTCATACACTTAAACGACGAGGTAGACTATAACTTTTATAATAATAGTTAAACAAGGGAAAAACCGTCACATCTACAGTGATGCTTACTTACAAAACAGTCAGGTCTTGGTAGAAGACTACTTTCAAAACATTCGGTTCTTGGTAGAAGACTACTTTTTATACTAGTAGGAAATATGGGATTTTCTAGGGTTTTCATACTTATACTAATTGTTTCATCAAACATTCACCAGTCTTTCATAACAACTTTTCAAAGCAATAACATTAAAATACTTATGAATTCACCAGCTTTATTTCTGATACTCGCTTTCAAAATAACTTGTATTCTCAGGTTACAAATAGGCAGGTACCGATGCAAGGTTTAGAGAAGACGGAGCAGTCAAGACTCGTCTTTTATTTTGAGTATTTATTATGTTGTCTTATACTATGAAAGAACACACTTGTAATTAAATTTATACTATTAATGCAATGGATGATGTTGTTGCTTGTTTACTACTTTACATTGTTGTGATACATTACATGACGTCCTCCGCCCCATAACGTTTCCACCGTTCTCGGTTTTGGGGTGTGACAATATGTTAAATCATCATAGTCAATAAAGTCATATCGAAAGATAATCTTGCCGATCCGTTCCTTAAGCTAACATTACTAACCAAGTCTGATAGTTTGACAAAGACAAGAGGCATTTGATTTTTGCAAATGTTTTGGCTTGAAAACACTTGGAAAATTTAGTTTTAAATTTGAGAACTTAAGTAGTATAAGACTTTATCTGATTTGATGATTATTAAGTGGAAATCTTAATATACGATTGGGATCAGTAATTTCATTAGCTTATCAATGTGTTATTCTTTTTCATGTTTTGAACTCACTTCCCGAATATCAATTTATTCAAAACTCCACAGTCGTTCGTACTCTTGGAAGCGAGTATAAGAATTAAGACTGTTATGACGTTAGTGGCTTGTGCATAGAGATTATGCATAGCATAGATATTGTGCTAACACACATAAATACTTGAAATAGAGATTTAAGTATTGGAACGACCCGCACTTAGAGATTACTTCATGGTGTAACACCATATTTTCGTATTCCAATAGAATTCAATATAAATTGTTATTTATAAAATCTAAAGTACATATATTACTTTTTATCCACATTAATTGTTATAAACATGTAGGAAACATCAATACGATTTCAATAGATATATAAAATTCCCGAATCCGGCTTTGTATGAGGAAGTTATGTTTCTTAGAAGTTTCGCGATTATAATGACATGGATATGCACGTTGTAAAATTTGAATCATAGATACATTACTTAGTAGCCTAAGTAATATGAAAGAAAGTCGTAGTAATTGTAAAACCGAGAGAGTGCATGTCGAGAATGTCCAAATCTTACTTCATTTGAGGAAGTTATATTTTCAGAAGTTTTAGCGCAGCAGTGTGCGACATGGAAACAGAAATTAAGATCGGTTGATTGTTAGGAAAAACAATCTAAATGAGAATTGATGATCTTGATGATATGATTCGGTCGATATAAAGATAGTCGAGAACAGAGTCCGTATGAAAGATTTATGAATTTTACACAGTCGTTAGCAGTATAATATATGTAGACTGTTAAATTTAAGATCGGACAAGAATTAGCCAACGGAGTCTAAATGAAATTTGTAGTACTCGATGATAGCTACGTGTGGATATAAATAATGTCAAAAACGGAGCTCGTATGCAAAAGATATGAATTTTTAAAGATTCATGATTTTACCCAGTATGAGAGGACCAAAAGCTGCCACGTGTCACGCCAAAGGCCGTCCCTCCCACCTACCAAGGGCGCAGTGCGCCAGGTAGGTAGGCACAACACGCCTCCCCCAGAAACCTCCTATAAATACATGTCAAATGCTCACTTTTTCCTCAAAACTCATCCATCCCTCTCTGAACTTTCTAAGATCAGAATTTCTGAAATTCTTTAGATTCTAGGGTATTTGAGTAGAATCTCTAAAGCTCTAGGATCCTGATAAAAAGGAGCGTTCAGTTTCGGAGTCCTTCAAAATTTCTGGTTTTCTCTAAAACTCTTTGTAAGTTAGGCTACACTTACTACGTTTAAAGTGTAACTTATATTTATATTCATAGTCATTGTTATGAATGTATAAATAAGATTTATCAGTATTTCTAGTTATATACTGATTGATCTACTTACGGGAGAGGTGTATAGAATGGTCATGTTGGTTTGGTTGTTGGATTTCAGAAAGGCTATATGCCGAAATGGTCATGCTTCCCAATTATCCGGCCTGGCTGATCCTTATTTGACAGAACTCTCGGTATTCATTGGGATTAGTGAAAGATCTAGTTTTCATTACAAGATCATCATAGATATTAATAAGTTATATTATTATAGGTTAGTACTAGTTAAGCACGTTACCTTCCAGTAGGATCGCAAGTAGAATCACCCAGATAGTTTTCAATTGTCTAAGTAAATTATCCAAGTGAGTTTTTTCACTATATTATGTGCTCCAGTATATATCCTCTGTATTTTAGGATAGAGTAGCCATATAGTATGCCATTAGGCTAGTTATGTTAGTTGCATGTAGTATTGGATTATTACATGTTGTACTATTTATATACGTAGATATATTAATGGGGAGTAGAGGGTGGCCAAGCCTCGGGCTAAAGTCAAATAAACTCGGGCGGACTAGCAATATGCTAAAGGTCAAAGTTTAGATCAACTATATGCTAAAGGCAAATATAGGCGGACCAGCTTCGTGCTGAAGGCCAAGGGCAGACCAAATTTATACTAAAGGCCATTAAGTGTATGCATTGTATATGTATTATGGTGTATGGTATTTTGGAGAACTCACTAAGCTTCATGCTTACCCAATTAAATATAAATGTTTTTCAGGTACTTCATTGATTCGTGATAAAGGCAATGTTCGATTGTACATACACGCATCCGCAACATGTTTCCACATAATGTAAATATACTTTTATATATTTGAATAAATAAAAATGAAAATTTTGGGTTGAAAATCGGGACATTACAAGTTGGTATTAGATCCCTGGTTTGAGAGAATTGGACAAAAATTTATGTGATTCCAGAATCAAACTGGGGATCTGAATATCTTAATAAATCTTTTTATAAAAAGAATAATACGAAGAGTGCGATGCGTGAAGTCGGCCAAAGTTCATAAAGAAAAGTGATTCCCAAAATATCCATATAGACATGTATGATGATATATAAAATGTTAGAAATGCATGCTAGTATATAAGCTAGGGATCATTTCAGGAATTATAGGATAGAATTTTCTGATACTTAAGATGCCTTATAGCCTAGAAAATGTTTGTTATTTGCTGCTTAGAACCTATATTGATATTAATTGGTTGTTTGAAAATGTATTAGGTTGCATGCTCCCAAAATTAAATAGTTTTGGATTGCTTGATTTGGCTCTGTGCAGCTCTCGTTTAATTCCAACCATTCTACTGTCGAATCTTTCATTCGACGGGTTGTTTGATTTTAGCGGCATACAATTGTATTCACCTGATAATTAGTTAATATTTTTAGAAGTTCTTCCTCAACTAATAGTAGGGTGAAGTAGAAAGTAATCTTATAGTGAGAGTGAAGTTTAATATATGTTTGATAAGGCATATATTTGTAAGGTAGGGCATTGGTAAAGATGGAAAATCCTAGTGGATTCTAGGAAAACGTATTGTATGTGCTCATGAGAGATATACATATGTTTAACGGACATCGGGTGTAGTATTGGAAGTGACTTGGAAACTACGAGACAATTCTCGTGACAAGTATGAAAGGTAGTAGACATGAGAGTTAACGGAAATTATGTAATCTTATTGTATATTATGTTACTTGTTTGATTCATTATCTTGATATAGTTAACTCTCTTAACTAAATTATCAAAGTAAAACTCAAAATTTATCATAACAACTAACATATTCCATAAATTTAGAATCATGCCTCGCACTAGGAGAAACCCAGGACAACCCAAATCCAATCCTGATCCGATGAGTCAACCGCAATTGAGGAATTAGTAGCCCAACGCGTCGTTGATGCAATAGCTAACCTAGAGACCCCTAGGAACATAGGATCAGGAGGAAATGGAGGTGAGAGTTTGAAAGGTGATAACTGATGTCCAACCTGAGTCTGTTCATACAAAGATTTTATAAATTGTAAGCCAAAACCCTTCCATGGAAACGAAGGAGTAGCTGGTTTGACTATGTGAATAGAAAAGATGGAGTCTATTTTTTAGATAAGCTTTTGTTCGGAGGACTACAAGGTTATGTTCACTGCATGCACCCTGGCAGATGCATCCCTAAGCTGGTGGACCAGTTATACAAAGACCATGGGAATTAATGTAGCAAATGTCATATCTTGGAGAGACTAAAAACCTGTTCATGATTGAGGAGTACTGCCCAAGCTAGGAGATACAGAAGTTGGAGCAAGAGTTGTGGAATCTGACGATGTAGGAAGCTAATGTTGCCACTTATATAAGTCATTTCAATGACATTTACACCTTATGTCCCGGTATGGTCACCCCAAAATATAAGAAGACGAAGATGTATATTTGGGGATTGTCTCAGCCTATCCAAGGTTTAGTAACTACCTCAAACCTAACCACCTTTGACAGCGCCAAAAGACTAGCCTTTAGTATGATCAATCAAGGGATTCGTCATGGTACAATGGTCCAGAAGGCTGACCTTCTGAAGGTGGAGGATAGAAAAAGGAAGTTTAGAAAGGATTTCAAAGGGAAGGCTAGGCAACCAGTAGAAAAGAAGCAGAAAGTGATCAGGCATTTGCGGTTACGATAACCTTGGAAGGGACTACCTCTGGAAGTAGCCCAATACAAAATGAGTGTGGCTTTCATCACAATAGAGCATGTTTGATATGCACTAACTGCGGCAAGAAAGGTCATCTTGCCAACATGTGCAAAACCCCACCCAATGGAGGAACCGCAACAACAAAAGGTCGAGCGTGCTATAAGTATAAAGAAGTTTGACACATCAGGAAGGAATGTCCAAAACTGAAGGGACGAGGAGGTAATGCTAGGAGTAAAGCATTTGTGATAGGAGCTAGAGAAGTTGTCCAAGATCCGATGGTAGTTACGACTACATTCCTAATCAATAATTTATATGCAAATATACTTTTTAATACCCACACTGATAGAAGCTATATTACTCCCAAATTTAGGAAATTATTAGACCACCCATCTAGTAAACTTAGGGAAGCCTATAAAGTAGAAAATGGATAGCGACTAATTCAGTAGTACCCAATAAATACTTAGGAAATGTACCTTAACATTAGATAACCATGCTTTTCTCGTCGACCTTATGTCAATGGTCATTGGAAGTTTCGACGCCATTATCAGTATGGATTGGTTATCCCCTAACCACGTCAAAGTATTATGCTTTAAGAAAGCATTACGTCTACCCCTACCAAATGGAGAACCCTTAATCATCTACGGTGATAAACACGGTAGAAATATTAGGATCATCTCTTGTATGAAGGCCAAGAAATACTTGCAGAAAAAGTATTATGCCTTCTTATCTTATATTGTCAATAGGAAAGACAATAAGAAGAAAAAGATTGAGGAAGTACCTCAGATGTGCGATTACCCTGATTTATTCCCTGAAGATCTACCAGGTCTGCCACCAGCTCGACAAGTAGAGTGTCGGATAGATCTAATTCCAGGAGCTGCCCCAGTAGCACACTATCCTTATAGATTGGCACCATCGGAGATGCAGGAACTCTCCAGCCAACTACAAGAACTTCTTGACAAGGGTTTTATTAGACCAAGCTTCTCGCCTTGGGGAGCACCCATTCTATCTATCAAGAATAAGGTTGGATCTTTCTAGATGTGCATAGACTATAGAGAGATAAATAAGTTGATCATTAAAAATTAATATCCACTACCCCGAATAGAAAATCTCTTCAATTAACTGTAAGGATCTAGTTACTTCTGTAAAATCGACCTAAGATCTAAACATCATCAACTTCGAGTCATGGAAGAGGACATTCCAAAGACTATCTTCAGAACACGATACGGTCATTATGAGTTTTTGATCATGACCTTTGGATTGACCAACACCCCAGCTATTTTTATAGATCTCATGAATCGAGTGTGCAAGCCCTACTTGGACAAATTGGTGATTGTATTCATCGATGATATTCTGGTATACTCATGAACCAAGGAAGAGCATGGGCAACATCTTCGAGTGATCCTAGAGATCTTAAGAAAAGAAAAGTTGTACGAAAAATTCTCCAAGTGAGAATTTTGGATAAGAGAAGTAAACTTTCTTGGGCATGTTGTAAGCAGCAGGGGTATTCATGTCGAACCTTCCAAGATCGAAACGGTAAAGAATTAGGAAGCACCCAAGACCCCAACAGAGGTTCATCAGTTTTTGGGACTGGCTGGCTATTACCGGAGATTTATAGAAAATTTCTCTGACATAGCCAAACCCTTCACAACATTAAGCCAAAAGGAAATAAAATTCGTTTAAGGAGACCAACAGGAAACATCTTTCCAAAATATGAAGGAAATTTTGTGTAGCGCACTGATACCATCCCTTCTAGAAGGTACTAATGACTTAGTAGTCTATTGCAATGCTTTGTGTCAGGGGTTGGGATGTGTATTAATGAAAAGGGAAAAGTTCATACACTATGCCTCAAGATAAATCAAGATGCATGAGAACAACTACACCACCTATGACTTAGAGTTGGGAGCGGTATTTTTGCCTTGAAGATTTGGCGTGATTACCTTTATGAAACAAAGTTTATAGTCTACATCGACCACAAGAGGTTGCATCACATCTTGGGTCATAAAGAGCTCAACATGATACAAAGAAGATGGTTAGAATTGCTAAACGACTATGATTGTGAGATTCATTATCACCCAGGAAAGGCTAACGTCGTAGCTGATGCCTTGAGCCATAAAAACGAGTTAAACCTCGTAGAGTCAAAGGACTTACAATGACTATTCAATCTAACCTAATCTCGCAGATTAGAAGTGCTCAACTCAAGGCTTTAACTGAAGAAAACGTTAAAGAAGAAGGCCTCAGAGGAATGGAAAGATAACTAGAGATTAAGGATGATGGAACGAGATATTTCATGAACCGAATATAGTTTTCCGAAATTTGAAGGGGCCAAATAACTAGGTTTAGATGATGTCCATAGGACTAGATATTCCATACATCCTAGAACAGACAAGATGCATCTGGACCTAAAATCTCTTTATTGGTGGCCAAACATGAAGCTTGAAATTGCGACCTATGTAGGTAAATGCCTAACATGTTCTAAGGTAAATGCAGAACATCAACGACCCTCAGGATTATTGCAACAACTAGATATTCCCTGGTGGAAGTGGGAGCAAATCGCAATGAACTTTGTTACTAAATTACTAAAGACTACTATTGGTTACGACACTATTTTGGTAGTTGTCTATACATTAACCAAGTCAGCTCACTTCATCCCAATAAAAGAGACTGATAAGATGGAGCAGCTAACCAGGACGTACCTTAGAGAGATCGTCAGATTGCATGGGGTGCCCTCATCTATTATCTCTAACATAGATGGCAAATTTACCTTTTGTTTATGGCATAGTTTGTAAAACTCCTTTGGTACTCCCCTCGATATGAGTACAACCTACTATCCTCAAACTGATGGCCAAAGTGAAAGGACCATCCAAACGCTGGAAAACATGCTCAAAGCATGTATGATAGATTTCGGAAGTGCATGGGATACTCACCTTCCTTTGGTTGAGTTCTTATACAATAATAACTATCAAACGAGCATTAAAGCAGCATTTTTCAAAGCACTATACGGCCAAAAATGGTGAGCTACTATTTGTTGGATAGAATTTGGCGATACTCAAATAGCTAAGAAATTCGCAGGGGATACCCTATGAAAAGGCTCAGAGATTATCCACGAGACAACATAAAAGATAGTGTTGATACGATAAATGCATGAAAGAAGCATGTAACCGTCAGAAGAGCTACGTCGATGTAAGGTGCAAACCCTTAGAGTTCCAAGTCGGGGATAGGGTGATGTTCAAAGTATCTCGTTGGAAAGGAGTTATAAGGTTTTGAAAGCGGGGAAACCCGAATCTGAGTTACACAGGAGCATTCGAAATCCTTGACAGGATAGGTCCAGTTGCCTATCGACTTAAGTTACTCCAAGAGCTTAATAACATGCATGACATCTTCCATGTGTCTAATCTTAAAAAGTGTCTTTCCGACGATACGCTTGTTATTCCACTTGATGGAATTCAGATTAACCCTTAACTAAACTTCATCGAAGAGCAAGTCGAAATCATGGATAAAGAGGTCAAACGAGTCAAGCATATTCGGATTCCCATTGCCAATGTACAATGGAAATCTAAGCGAGGACCAGAGTACACATGGGAACGAGAGGACCAAATGAAGAACAAGTACCCTCACTTGTTCAAATGAAGCTAGACGATAAGATAAAATTTCAGGACGAAATTTCCTAAACATAGGGGAATGTGACAACTGAGAGGATTTCGTCACTGATAACCATTAGAAAAGAGTAGGAAAAATAGATGTAATAGCTTAGTATTGTAACATTTGATTTTGAGATAATAAAAATCAAAGGTGTCATTACATTTATTTGTTAAAACGATTACTAGGCTCGAAATTTAGCATCTAAAAAGTTGTATCATTTTCTAAGTTGGTTAACATACTTGGAAAGTACTCGTTAACATGATCCCAATGATATAAGATTAGTAAAAATATGAATCCAATTGAAAGAGTTATGGATTTTATAAAAATAAAAATCAACCGTATAATTAAACTTAATTACTTCAAAACGGTACTTAGAGATTAGTTGAGTTTTGACTAAATGTGAAAAAAGGAGATTTGTAGTACTCCTAAAGATAAAAAAAAAATAGGATAAAGAGTGCCAAAAACGGGATCCGTATGAGAGAGATATAATTTTTGTAAAATCATTTATTTTTACCCCCATTAGGCACAAAAATGAAAGTCAAAACTAGCCAAAGCAACCAAAAGAGAGTTGTAGCACCCCTTGAGATCATCACATAGATATAAAGAGGGCTTAGATCGGAGCTTGCACGAAGAAGTTATGATTTTTACAAAATATTTTCATGTGCGCGAGCTGCGTGCCTATACCGTCGCGCACCTGATATCGGATTCGAGTAGATTGCGAGTGATGTGGTCAATTGGGGTAGTGACACGTGGCCTTCACTCGATGGAGCCACGATGATGACGCACAACTCGCCCAGATATTTTCATCACACACACTCCAAATCTATGCCTATAAATAGAATGTTGGGCAGAACCCATTCTGCACACCATCTATTCTCTCACTCTCTCTGCATCTCTCGAGGTTGATGCCCTTGGAGTGGTCCTCAGAGTCCCTAGCCCAATTCAACCCTAAACCAACGGTCTCATGTGACTAAGTGATTTCACGGTCGCATTTTACTGTTTTAAAAGTTTTACGTGGGAATACATGATTATCAAACTGCTTTATCAAAGTATATATATATATATATATATATATATATATATAAATATCAATCGTTTTATAAAGCTTGAAACCTTAGGATAATGTAGCTATAGATACTATACCTAGCTGTAAGCTATGATATTATGCCTAAGAGTTATGATGTCTGATAGGCTAGGAAGAAATATTACTTAGATGTTATAATGGACAATTTCCTATGATAACATAGTACTTTGACTTAATGTTGGTCAAATATAGGGATATGCATTGTACCTAATCGTTACTTGTCCCAAATATCCAATTATCAAATTAACCATAATTAAGGTATATATATATACATATGTGTTTGTGTGTGTGTGTATATATATATATATATATATATATATATATATATATATATATATATATATAATTATGAGATCTAAAAAGATATAATTATCAAATATAAAATTAAAGAGGGTTTATATTATGATATTTATAGGAAATCACTAAAAAAAGATACAATTTAAAAAGATAAAATACTTAAGGTTAATGCGTTAGTAAACTGATATTATTCATTAGTCAAACAACGTCGATTATGGGGCTAATGGTAATACATTGCAACCACCTTAGAGATCTGACTACCAAGAGGGACGCCTTAGAGTGGTAGGTAAAATACGTTAAGATTAGTAAAATATTCTAAAAGATAGTAAATTAGGATTAAAAAAACATCTTAAAAATAATAAGATAAGATCGGTAAATATCATAGTAAATTAGGATTGGTAAAGTATCATAACAAGATACTAAGCTAGAGTTTATAAAATATCTTAAGAAGGGTTTTTCTAAAAGAAAAAAAATTGTTAATTTAACACAACCAAATAAAGCATAAAACTATAAAAAGTTGTGCACTCACCAACATTATGTTGACGTTTTTAAAAATATATGTATTCTCAAGGAAATGACTATGGAGGATAGTCGTGCCCAGCATGAAATCTTGAATGAAGATTGTTGGATTTATTCTCATTTGTTTGTCATTTCTAGTTATGTTCATCTTGAATGAAGATTGTTGGATTTATTCTCATTTGTTTGTCATTTCTAGTTATGTTCAGGATGTGTGTTTGACTTATTAAACAATGTAATTCCAAATAAATTATAATAAATAAAAAGTATCATTTTTGATATATATATATATATATATATATATATATATATATATATATATATATATATATATATATGTGTGTGTGTGTGTGTGTGTCGATCCAATATCCTTTTGTCGCACAGCTCGGTGTTTCCGCCGTCGGTCGGAGTGTGACAAAAAGCGATATATTTGGGTCCTCTGATGATTTGTTCCCGACATATGGAGTGTTTGGCAAGCCCAGACTAATTGATGTGTTCAATTAGTAGTCTGAATTCAGTCGTCATAAATCGGAAATCGAGAAACAGAATTTTGGACTATGAGATTGATTATAATCCATGTTTCATATTCATATGATATCTTGTATGAAATCTCATCGAATCTACTTACGTGGTGGCAAAATTTGAAGATACATATGAGGAGAAAGCTAATGTAATTGTGTGAGAGACAATGTCTTACCAGTTGGTAATGAAGTTAAATTATTGTGATCAATCCAAACGGAGCTATAAGACCACCACCAGGAGCGGATCCAAGGGGTTTCCGGAATGCCCCTCAAATTTTTTTAGCGGTGTAATTTTTTAGGAAAATTTCGTTAGATTCTGCAAGTATTCACATATTAAATAAACTACAAAAGACTAAAATTAAAATAGTTATAGATCAAGTGGTAAGGTGCATGTCTTCCAAACCCTTTATCCTAAGTTCAACTCTTGCCATGGATTTTTCCTTTTTTTCTTAATTTTAACTATTTTGGAAAGAATCATCGTATCCCATTTCAAATGATAATTTACATCATCTTTTTTCCCTGAACTTTTCAAATTGTTTCATATTCTACAATGGTTTCCATTTTATGTTTTATATAAGAAAATTATTTAAATAAATACCGTACACAAACATATATTGATATTATGTATTCTAATTGGATATAGATTTTAATTCATTAAAATGTGCGGGTTCAAGTTTATCATTGACATCTAGTTTTCAAAATTCAATTTCAACTTGTAGGAATTATCTTATATATATGCATTTTTTTCACAGTCCTGTTTATATAACAAGACTTGAGGTTAGCTTATGATTTGATTAAGGTTTGGGTTTAAAACCAAACCCGAGAAACCCAAATACCCTATAAAAAAATTGGGCTACCTTAAAAAAAAATTAGGATAATCATTTATTTTGATCTTGACTCTGCCACTGACCACCACACAACAATCGGTTATCTGGTATGGGCTTTAACCACGAAATAAATGTATTATCCTCCTAAGGGAGGAGGGAGTCATTCTCCCAACCCACTGAACCCACTGCCACATCATTTTTTCTCTTTTATTTTTTTTCATCTTTCCTAACCCACAACACATGGAAACCCTATCTTTTTGAACTCACTCAACCCACTCAATTAAAAAATACAAAACAATCAAATGTAAAATCTTAATTAGCAATAGAGTTATCAACAGTATCACTCCTGCTTCATCGGGTTGGTTGATTGGTTTCACTAACCCACTTCATCATCTCTCTCTCTCTTTGTATCTTAGTTGTTTTGTATTTTTTTAATTGAGTGGGTTAAAAAAGATAGGGTTTTTGTGTGTTGTGGGTTTGGAAAGATGAAGAAAAAGAAGAAACAAAAATTGATGTGGCAGTGGGTTGGGAGGGAACGACTCTCTCCTCCCTAATACAATTTCAAACCAGATTCACACACACACACACACACACACACACACACACACACACACACACACACACACACACACACATATATATATATATATATATATATATATATATATATATATATATATATATATATATATATAGTAAAATTGACAATTTTAAATAGATAATCATACCCGATGAACATCAATGACCACATGGCATTCAGTCATCTGTAGCCGTTTAAGCTTCAATCATGCAATGGTCCGAGGGATCACATTTTTTTTCGGGTACCCATTACATGGTTAATTTAAAAAGTCTCCAAAATCTAGATCCATCAAAATTAATGTATCACGATATTAGCAAACAGAAAACATAAAAAGATTAAATTTCAAATAATTTATATTACACTTATAGCATTTATAAACTCGCTTATACGTCAATTTATGAGGTTTATTTTTCTTTACAATAACAGGAGGAATAAGTTCCTAAACTTCCGTGAATATTGTATTTAGCTGACTACACAACTGTTCCCATATTATAATGTCACATTGGTACATGCTTCTCCAAAATAAAATAATTAGTTATATCAAAACAAATTATATATGAAATTTAAAAAGTAATTGTAACCAGTAAACGACATGATACCTCTTGAAGTCCCTAAAGTTGCACACGAGGCCTAAGATCTCATCCTTCACGGGTTAACGAGGTGACCAACCGTTGAACCTTTTTTCCAACAAGTAGAACAAACACTCTCACCGCATCTTCATCCTATAACTTGTCAAAATATCCAGACTGGAATGTTATTCACATTCCACACTGTTCTTCCATGTTAAGTTCATTCCAGAGTGTAGTCAAAAGACAAGCTAAAGGCTACAAAAAAGACCTTATGGTAGTTTTCTAAGTTATTAAAACGATCACTAATGAAAAATAAGTAGCTTTCGAAGGTTTGGGATATGAAAAATAAGGGAACTAACCCGTAAAACCTCAATATCATTAGGATCGTTTTTAATTGTTTCCAAGTTTCTAGTAGGTTATAACTTAGCTTCTAGTTACTAAGTCTAGTATGTGTCGTGCCTATATGTGCAACTAAGTTTAGCCAAATCTAGTTACGACTTGAATTTTGACGGTTGTCGCAAAAACCGAACCCGAGAAACCCAAATACACCGTAAAAAAATTGTTAGGATAATCCTTTATTTTAATCCTGAATCCGCCACTGACCACCACACAACAATCGGTTATCTAGTGTTGGATTTAACCTCGAAATAGACGTCTTATCCTCCTAATACAATTTCAAACCAGTTGTCACACACACACACAGATATATATATATATATATATATATATATATATATATATATATATATATATATATATATATATATATATATATATATATATATATATATATATATATATATATATATATATATATAAACTCTCCCTTATATATAAGTAGGTTTATGTGAAAACATAAATATTTTGGGAAAACGAGAAAACTATATTTTATCTTATAAAAATCAAACACAAGTATTATAAAAATTAAATTTATTATCAATAGATTAAAGATAATAAGTTTACATTGGATTGTGTTGTGATAATATAGATTTAAATACGTTTTTAACAACTATTTTTTTTCACCTTCTTAACCGCTTTTAAATTCATGTTTTTATAATAAAAATGTCAAAAATCATGTTTTGCTAATATGAAACAATTCTCATGTATCATCGATTATCATCATGTAGTTCAAAATTTGGATGGATTATTGTCCAAAATATAAGGTTGAGGTAGTACAATCTCATAGTTTTCTCTTGTTTTAGCGTTTTCGCAAATTATTTGCATGTTCGCATAAACTCTCCCCTACATTCCACATTGTTCTTCCATGTTAAAATACAACAGTTCATTTCTCCCCTACATTCCACATTGTTCTTCCATGTTAAAATACAACCGTTCATTCCAGAGTAGTCGAAAGACAAGCTAAAGGCTACAAAAAAGACCTTATAGTAGTTTTCTAAGTTATTAAAACGATCACTAAATGAAAAATAAGTAGCTTTCAAAGGTTTGGGATATGCAATAACAATTAATTACGGACATGTAGTTCACATTGTGGACATGAATGAAAACATTTTCGACTACGTTTCTTAAGTGCTACTATAAGGAAAAAAAAAAAAAAAAAAAAAGGAACTAACCCGTAAAACCTCAATATCATTATGATCGAATACCATGTTTTACTTTGTCAATTAGTCTGAGATGTCGTCTGTCTCAATGTGCTTTCCAGAAATGCATTAAGTAGGTCCACTGAGTTTGAAACACGTTTCTCAACAGACTCGAGTCCAAAAAGACTTGTTCTAGATGTATCTGTTATTTTGCCAATTTACCAAATAATGGGCTATTTTGATCAATTATATTTCAGTGGTTATTTTAATCAATGTCTCTTTAAATATTCACTTTAAGCTTTCACAGCTTAAGCTACTTGTGGAACTAAAGATGAGTTTATCATATAACTTTTTTTCATCCCTATGTTTCAACTGTTTTTGCCTCACAATTTATTGAGGTGTATTATTTATGTTGTAGCCCATTTATATGTATAACAACCTTGATACTACATCGTTTTGGATCATTTATATTGGATCATTTATATGCAATCATATAAAATCATTCAAAAACCAACAAATCAATAAAACCAAGATAATTGACTATAACAAAATCAGATCACATCATTTGAAATAGAAATAGGTTGGTTATATGTTGATTAGCCAAAAACAACACAGATTAAAGGTTTAATACCTAAGCTTTATATAAGGTTGTTATGTAACTTTAGTCCGATTTTAGAACAGTTTTGAGTGTTTGAACTTTGAACCAGTTTAGGACTAAAACCAGTTTCATTAAGGAGCGATTTCAATCAACAAAAACAGAAAGAATAAAAAAAACAAATTAAGTTAAATTCCCATAAAACAAAACCCCACATCAAGAGCAAACCGAGGCGTCTCAATGATGTTTTCAAAGTTGGATAGATAAAATTCTATAAAAAAAAACTCCAAATTAGAAGTTTAAAAAAAAAAAAAAAAGTAACAACCTAGACCTCTGGCTGGCTCATTAAATAGTAGCAAAATAAAATATAAAAAGAAATTACTCTCTCATGCAACAAGGTTGTCCTTAAGAGACAGGGAAGCAAGCTGAGCTGCTGGGGTATTGGTGTTGGTGTTGGTGGTGTTGTTGACATTCCTCAACACATCCATGGCCTCAGACACCTTTGCTTTCAAAGCATCTGGCGACTCCAGTAAATGCAACACTTCCGTTTGATCCATCTCCAAAAGCATTCCCGTCACTTTAGCAGCATTCTCAGGTTCCAACTGATCCACCAGTGGATACAAACTCTCACCCAGCATCTGTCCGTCCATTCATTTAAAACACATATTAGAGTAAGTTCCAGATTTGGTCCCTATGCTTTACACAAACTTGCAACTTCAGTCCGAATAATTAACAAAATGTAAAATAACAAACATACATACCGTTCTTTGCTGTTCAGGAGGGGCATTAGCAAGGGAAGAAGCCAAAGCTGTAATTGGCATCGGCTGGCCCATTGCTGTTGCTCCAGCTGCATCACGAGGAAACATGCCACCACTGAGATCGTATGGGACGGGAAGCACTGGGAGATTTGAATCCGGTGCATTGCGACCCGGGTAACGATACATGCGTCCTCTTGGAAACATCTGACCGAAAAAATTGGAAATTAATACGTTACTGTTTCTTGATTTTTGAGCCATTTAAAAAATGATAAAACAAATAAATAGTATTAAATAAATACCTGCTGCTGCATCATGGGAAGAGGCTGCTGAACAGAGCCTGCAGCAGCAGCACCACGCCTGCCAGTGCCAGCGAGGCGTTGACCTTGTTGACCTTGTTGGGCAGCAACGGGGAGAAAGAAGTTTGACATTGGGGCCCCACCACCTGGCCTCATTCCAGGGACCAACTGTTGTTGGTAACCAAAACCCGCCTAAAAATAAATAATAGAATATTGATTCTTACTTTAGTTTATTTTATTTAATTTAATAAAGAAAAAAGGGGAAATAATAATTTTACCTGGTGAGGAAGCATAGCAGGAGGAGGCTGCCCGTAGAAAAGCTGCTGCCCGATACCTGGACCACCGGGCGGATACATGGGCATACGTGGGCCCATTGAGTTTGCCATTGCAACAGGCCTCATTTGTGAAAATTGTGCCTTTTGAAAGAATAAATATTAGTATATTACTTCATGAATAGTTCATTCCATTTCATCAGAGAAAACAAACAGTATTATATTACCTGTAACTTAGCCCTCCTCTCTTCTTTCCTTTGAGCAAGTGCAACGTAAAGTGGCTTGTTGACAATCATCTTCCCATTCATCTCCCCAAGCTACAATTTTTTTTTAATCAAAAATAGTTTTTTTTTTTTAATTATTTAAAAATAAACTATACATGATACTTACAGCTTGAGAAGCCTCTTCTGGAGTTGAAAAGGCCACGAATCCAGAGCCTCTGCTATTTCCATTGGGATCCAGCATAACCTATTAAGCCAATGAACATTAATACTAAAATTAGTTTTCCACTATTTTAAATCTGTTTATTATATGAAACAGTGTTTGATGATGAGGATAAGGAGGGCATTCACATCTTTTGCACATACAAATGATTATGTGCTACTACTCCCTATCTCACCTTGTTCAATCGCAATGTACATTTATTTATTTGTTCATTATAACATCCTACTTTCATTTTTTCTTATTACAAATTCTACCTTATAAAATAGGGTTAATATAAAAAAAGACCTTATACTTTGTCTTTTTTCCGGATTAAACCTCAATTTTTTTTGCCTGAAAAAGACTTTGTATTTTTTTCATTTTTTCCGATATCGCCCTTTCAGTCATTTTTTCCGAAAAAAAATGTAAAATGTCAGGGTTTTTTTGAGAAAAACTAAAAAGGTTGAGGGTTTTTTTCGGAAAAAATACAAAGTTGAGGGCTTTTTTGGAATAAATGACAAAATACAAGGTCTTTTTCAAGCAAAAAATAAATTTGAGGTTTAACCCGTAAAAAAACACAAAATATAATTTTTGTTTTTAAACTAACCCTATAAAACATCCCCAATTATATACCATAGTGAGATTTTTCAATGTATATCCCAAAAAGAAAAATTAGAAAATACAAAAGTATAATCGAGCAAAATTTTCAAAGTACAATAAAAAATCAAAAGTGGAATCTTGTAATAGAAAGAATATAATAAAGAAACAAACGAAAGGAGAAAACAAACCTTGCATGATGTGATTGTACCATATTCAGAAAACAGCTTCCTAAGCTTATCATCATCAATGGTGTCATCCAAATTCTTGACATACAAATTAAGACCTTGATACTTATCAGCAGCTTCCTTTACAGTTTGCTCAAATCGACTCTTCAACTCCATTTCTCTTTCTGATTTCTTCTGAGCTTTCCCAACATACCACTCTTTGTCATCAAACTTCTTCCCATTTAACCCCTCAACAGCATTAGCAGCATCATCAGCATTCTCAAAGTTGACAAAACCAAAACACTTTGATTTCCCATCACTATCTCTCATAACTACAGCACTTGTAATCATACCATATTCACCAAAAGTCTTTTTCAAATCCTCATCAGTTGTGGACTCAGGGAGGTTTTTTACATAAACATTGTTGAACTTTGTTCTTGTTGAAGAAGAGTCACGTTCTTGCTTTCGAAGAAAATGACCAACATAGACTTGTTTGTCATTCATCAGCATCCCATTTAGCTTATCGATTGCACTTTGAGCAGCTTCTTCAGTGTCAAATTGAACAAATCCATAGCCTTTTGATTGGCCTATGGAGTCAGTAGCTATCTTGCAGGAAAGAATGTTGCCAAATGTTGAAAATGTGTCATGCAAAGCTTTGTTGTCAATTGTCTTGTCCAAATTCTGTATAAAAAGGAAAGGATACATCAATTAATGGAAACAAACTGTAATATTGAGAAATGGGAAAGAGCCCAAAAATGGAATGATAGAGAAACAGAAGAAGGGATGAGTAAACCATTCAGCATTTTAGTATTTTTACTGCTGTATCCCATGATTCTATCCATAATGTATGGCTTAACATACACAAGAAAGAATAAAATGCTTATAAGTTCATTATATAGTTTCTGTAAAAAGTTGAAATTAATGGCAATTGTTAGAACTTAGAAGTTGGAACATAAATGATGGAGAAGATGAATGATTGTTTAATTTATAATTCAAAAGAAAACTTAAAACAATCTTCAAGAATGGTCCCTGCGGTATGGAAAAGACGATTTTACCCTCGCATGGTTAGACTTGGCAGAAAAAAAAACAGATAGAGTCACCCAAAAGGACCATCCATTAAAAGTTTTTAAACCATAGGGACCATCGTTGATGACCTAAAGAGTAAAGAACTGAACTCGATTTTTTTGGAAACCACAGGGACCATTTATGAAGATTTTCCTAAAAACAATTGCAAAGTTGTAACATCTCTTTTCAATAAGTGATTTCTAATGTAAGTAAAGATCAGAAGCACAAAAAGTCAAACCAACAATATGTAAAATTATTAATGGAAATGTAGAAATTTACCTTGATAAAGATATTTGCAGTTCCACTTTTCCGAATGCTTGGATCCCTGTGAGAATACATGATCCGAATCGACTTTCCATTTACTGGAGTAAAGTTCAGCACACCAATAGCTCTTGCAGCTGCAATCGAGTAAACATAAAGTGTAAATGTAAATGTCTTACTTTGTTGTCATTTGCTTTCATGTTTGGCTGAAGGTAAAAATCCATATGCAAAACCAATGAATCCCTTGATTCCAAGAACAGAAGGAAGTAGATTTTCAACCATTGTAATTGTCACCTTGTGGAAAATCAGCCCTCCAAGTTTGCATTTGTTTACCAAATGTTAAAAACTTAAAATCATACAATGGTTGTTTTACAAGTGACAAATACATTGTTGAAAATCTAATCCAGTCTTATACATAGAATGGAAGACGTGAAAAGCTCAAAAAAAAGTTCTATAATTATGCAGTATTCTGGACAGGGGGGGTGTAGGATCACACAATTAGAATGGAAGACAATTGAGCCTTAAATTATTCTATATACTAGGTTTAAAAGTACACGGATTGAAAACCAGAGATACAGACATGGAAATCCCCAACATACCAAAGATGTAATTGATAATAAGAATGCGATATTAAACAAATTGTACATAAGAATTAGAAGGTGTGAAAGAAACGGTTACGTTGTGTTTGGCGAGTCTACGACAACAAACATCCGGTATTCAATGTTAACAATTAGAGAAAATAATCTGATGAACATCAAATTAACAAATGCAGGTAGATACTAACCATCATTAGGATTGCTAAAGTTGACGTAACCATAACCAAGGGATCGCCGAGTGCCCAAATCCCTACAAATCCTAACCGAAACAACTTGTCCAACCTGATTAAACATATCGTACAACTGCGAATCAGTCACGCCAAACTCTAGATCCCCAACGTAAAGCGAAGTCGTCACAAAAGACTGGTTAGCACCCGCCACCGCTCCGCCAGCGATAGCCGTAGCGGCAACAACACCTGCATTGATCGTCGCTCCTGTCGCAACATTTGATCCAGACACTGGAGGAGGCTGTACCTGAATCTGCGCCATTTTTTCTCTGTTTTTTTTTTCTTTTAACGCACTAAATTAATAGAAAACTAAAAGCTCAACAACACCGTAAACGCAAAATTATACGGATTTTTCAAAAAAAAAAAGGATAATTCGTCGGAGATCCGAGGTCGGAGATCAGCGTCGACGGAGATTGAAATTTCTGTGAGGGGGAAATATTTTGTTTTTTCGGGAGGGCAGACGGAACTGCACTGCACCGACCATGGAGAAACTTCAGAGATATATATAGGAGAGAGAAAACCCTAGTTTCAGAGGGTGGGAGGGATAATCTCCACCGTTGGATCATCTGTGATGTGATTGTGTTTCTGGACACACGTGGCAGTTACGGTTAGATGGCCCAAAGTAAACGGTGGGGATGACGGGTCACGTGATTGAGGCATGATCTGTTTCACGTGTCTCGACAATAACACTATACGAGGTCTTCGTTAAGTATTTAAAACATACAAAAGTATGCTTATATAGACACATTAAAGACTAAGGTCTTATTTAATAATATTTATGTGTTGTCTCTGTTGCCATGTTATGTTTATAATAGTCTTTTAGAATTACAAGCTAAAAAAAATTGAGAGATAATCCAAACATTACTATATACAATAAATTTCAAGAAGTTTTATCTACGTTAACAAGTTTCAAGTCGGTTTCAAGTCCGTGGTCTTATGTAGGGCCGGATCTTATATGGGGTTAGGGTTGTGGCCCTCCTGATTTTTTGACAGAAATAGTCCATATATTTTAGTTTTATACATATGAGGCCTAAAAATATAAAATTTTGACTATGATCCCCCTGTTCATCAATTTTTATATAAATTATATTTTCGGTCCCCCAAATGAAAGATTGAAGCTCCGCTACTGGTTATATGGTTTGGAGTATGTGGTTGGTACAACCGGTGAACAGTGAAATCGTTAGTTACCTTCGTTCTTTGGAGTTGGGCTTCAATTCGCATGGCCATCGGCTTTCTTCACACATGTATTCTTCTGCTCTCCCACCGCTCCCTCCGCCAATACTTTTCTTTCACTGAAAATCACCAATGCTTTCAATCTTCTCCATACCTCTCGCTCTATCCCTCTTGTGGAGAGTACGTCAACAAAAACTCCATCTCCCTTTACCTTCAAGACACAAACAACGATCGGGACTTCACTCGCATCTACTCATCGCATTCTCCTCATATTCATCTTCTTTATGTTGCTCTTTTATGGGCATTTAGCCCCTCCACCTTCATCGTCGATCGACTTTGTTAATCAATTTTTGAGGCTTTGCATAGTCGTAAGTGTGTGTGAAGACGACATCGTCGGCAACTGTCAAAGAATCGTCACTATGAAACTAAATTGGTCGTGGTTGTCATCGTCTTCATCACCTTCATCACATATTGGTGTAAGAATCAACCCCAAAAAATTAATAAAATTAGTGTTTGCGTTAGGGCTTCGAAAAAGTATCGGTATACCTCACTCCCTCAATTTAGAATCACATTTTTTTAGAAAATAACTAGGTGATGCTATTTGTTTGTCTAATTTGTAATTTTTTTATCCAACTGATACGATTGAAGAACATTTACATCTATTGTCACAACTAGCATTTTTGGGCTAGGAAATTCTATCTATGTATGATCAACTCTTGATGCATCTTGTAACTTTAAAATTGATGTTATACATGTTATTCATTTCAAAAACAACTATTTAAATCAAAATTCACCCGTGAAGCCCACAACCTAATTCGATACATTTCATACACTCAACTTTGGGTTGTAACCCTAATTTCCTAGTTCAACCATCTTTTTGGGCCAGGAATCATTTATTGGGCCTGATGGGCCAATAAACCCACAACTTGATTATTTTGGGTTAAGATACCTCATTTGGGTCCTAATTGGACCCACATTCACTATTTAATTGATTTTGGGCAACAAAAATCTTCATGGGCCTTAATGGGCCGTAAACGTTTTCTTGAACCTCATTGGGCCGAAAACACATTGTTTATACCACTTTTGGGCCGAAAACTTGTGTATGGGCCCAATGGCCCGAAATCTTTCTTATTGGGCTATAAGATCTCGATCTTTATTCAATTCAAGCCCAAACATTTCTTTTCTCTTTTCCCTCCCTCCATTCTTGGTTTTTTTTAAAAGATGGAGATTTATGGGGTGACACCTGATTATTATTTATTGGTAATCCATGCACTATAACCACTATGCAACTAGACACTCTCATATCTCTAGGCAACATCTTTTCTCAACTCTCTCTTCTCTTTTCTTAATTCTCGGCCAAGCCTCTTTCCACTCTCCAAAAATTCAAACTTCATCCCATTCTAAAACTTTCTCTCTAGACTCTTCAAGAATTCCTCCATTCTTTTTCAAGAAAACCATGAGGTGGTGTGGATTTTCAACAAGTTCTCACCAAAGTTCATCTCTTTAGGTAAGCTACTTTCTAATCAAGGTGTTCAACTTCATTTTATGATAATTCCTTCACTCATAAACACTCCATTTCATGATCCATGCTTCTTAGAACTCCATAAGTTTGAAGATCTTCTCAAAGGGGCTTGCTAGGCCAAAATCTCCTTCAATCTTCTCACCAAAACCGATCCATCAACCAAAGTGAGTTCATACTCCATTGTTTTTGGTTTTTACTATGTTTTGGGGGAGGATACAAGTTGCTTTGTGTTAGATCTGTGTATTTATGCATGTATGTGTGTTTTCATGTTATATGTTGTGATCATGTTATGAAAACATGCTAGATCTTCAGTAAACTCGAAATATCTACTAAACTTGGTGATGTTTGTAAACTAAACCATCTTATGTGACTTACTATGAAGTGGAAAGGATTAAACATGCTAAGAATGATTTAAAACTAAATAAAATCGTGTAAAGGGCCACATTTGACAAAATAAACAAAAAGTGAGGTTCGTATGTTAACTCATGGTTTTGAGAGGACCAAAAGAGTCATTTTTAAATAAAAATGGGTCTTTATGATATTCATGGTTTTAAAAAGGGTTAAAAGTGTTAATTTTCACAAATGGGCTTCTATTTGGGCCTTCACGATTTTTGTTAGGATATAAATCCTTAAAGATCGATTAGATTCACAAGTAAACAAAGAACACAAAGGTAATCAAACTGATGTTGAATGATTAAAAGTCACGCCTCAGATGAACTCGATGAAGAATTTCAACTATAGAGGCGTGTTAGGGTTTACTAGAATATCTATATCAAAAATGTTAATGATCTACGGTGCGTGCATGCACTATTAATACTCAAACCTTAATTAATGAGACGGCTTGGACAGGCCCAATACCGAATACAAAATGGACTAACTAAACAAGCCCAATGACGCAACACTTAACACCTTACAATCTCCCCCTTTGCGTCAATTGAGGTGAGAGATGCTTCACTGTTGTGTCTTCTTGATCATCTTGAAGAGATTAGGAATCACAACAAGCAAAATCCTGTGAAATAGGATGTACCACTGAATCATGTCGTTAAAGTTCCTCTTTACAGCATCGTCGTTCAAGGTGCACTTGTTAACAATCCCCAAGATATGTTCAAGACAGGTTGTGGAGAACAAGTGATTGTCAGGTAAAGCGAAAAGACATTTTTGAAAAACTTCGGGGACATCAGTTCCTCATTGAAACATTACAGTTAAGCGAACTGTATCGATCTTTCCCATACTCATTTCGCCCATATCATTGGCTTTCCCAATCGGATTCATTGTAGGCTTTCACTTCAGAACCTTAGCAATTGTGACAACCCAAGTTGTTCCGTTACGTTTCCCCGTTACCATTAACGGAATATTCCAGTTTATAAAAGTTCCGTTAATTAGAGGTCGTCAATTAAATAAACATTTCATTGTTTATATTTAATATGTCGTTAAGTTGTGATAAAAAGGAATAAAAACACATAACACACATTTCCATTTAGTTGGAAAATGTTAAGTTTTATTATTACGACCACTAAATCGGGTGCGACCAAAAAGCCCCGTATGACGGCAGTATCGGGTAGAACTCCACTGAGCTCCAACTCCCACCCATATATAAAGGGGAGTAAACTCCATTTGTAGCTTTTCCACCCTCTCTCTCTATACTCTCTCTCTAGACTCGTTTTCGACTCAAAACCGCAACCAAACGCTTCCAAATCGTAAGTCCGCTTATCCTAGCTTATTCTAAACATTATGATTCGTGTTTATAGCTTAAAAATCGAACTTAGAAGCTGTTGAAAAGGAGTTTACGGCCTACAATCCTCCTTAGGCAGTAAACACCTTATTTGAGGCGAAAAAGACCCAAACTTGTCCCTAAAAGCTTGGAATTAAATTGAGGAATTAGCCTAGGAGTGTTTGCTCATTTAAAACAATCAAAATGAGGCATAAAAGAGAGTTTACGGCCCAAGCACATGCTTAGGCCGTAAACACCTCTAAACCTTGTCAAAATGCCCCAAAAACACTCCCAAATCACCCTAGGGCTTAACACATAAATTAGGGGCTTATCCTCTTGGGTTTAGATCACTAAAACATTAAGATTTGGAGGATTAAAAGGAGTTTACGACCCAGACATGTGTCAAGGCCGTAAACTCCCCAAACCAAGCCAAAATCCTGGTTTTTGTTCCCCAAATGGCCTTAGACATTTACCATAAAATACTAGGATTGAAACAAGGGCTTAAACTCAAAGAATGGAGGGTGTATGAGAGTTCACGGCCAAGCCATAGAGCTTACGGCCATAAACTCTCAAAGGTTGGTCATTTGGACCATAAACTCTAAAGGAGTGCCCTGTTGGAATCCCAAACACCCCTATAGCCTTGAATAATTACTAAAAGTGATATAAGGGCTTGAAACTTCACAAAACTCAAAGAATGAGAGTTTACGACCGTAAACTCCCTTAGGAGTGTCCCTAGGCCGTAAACTCCCAAATGAAGCCCTTAGAAGCCTTAAACTCACTCATGCCTTTTTGGAAAAGTACTTAGAAAAATCCCATGAACAAGCTAGAAGCCTTAAACACCCTAGAACCCTTCACCATGAGTTTACGGCCGTAAACTCATGGTGAGTAGTCCCTGGGCCATAAACTATGTAATAAGGGTTTACTCTTGGAGAGTAAACTCCATTCCTTAGCCATACACACCTTTAGACGCTACTCGGGACACCCAAACACTTATCCAAAGTGTTTTCCGCTCCTTTGAGCGCGTATATTTGTTTAATTAGTATTAAATATACTAATTGTATGTGAACATATGTTATCATATGTTAAATAGGTCATTGTGTGTGTTCGAGTCCTTGCGTGACACCGAACGCCCAAACGACACCTTCGTCGGACCTACTTACACCAGGTGAGTTCATACCCCTAAATGAACCTTTTAAATGTTTTCACATGTTTTATAGGGGGGGATACAAGTTAAACATGCCAGTTATCATATCAATCACATGTGATTGATAACCCGCGTGCACCAGATTTTACTACACTGTACACTGTTTTACCGAGTAGGACACTATAAATGGCTTTCAAAAAGGGTTTTCACTTGTTCAAGTTCTTACTTTTATTGCTTTATCAAAGTTTCATTTTCAAACTGATTTATGAAAGATTCCCAAAGATTTCTAAAGGTTTTCACACTTATTTTACCAAAGAATACAAATGCGATTTTCCTGAGTATAAAGGTTTTTCCAAGGTTTTCATGTATACTTTTACTTGTTAGTTACTGCTGCTTCACTTATACTTATTTTTAAACTCCTACTCGATAACGCTTTCACTTCGTGATGCGTTTATACTTGTTATTGTCTCTATTTCGCTTATACTTGTAGTCGCTTATACTTGATAGACGCTCTTACTTCACTTATCGTCGTTTCCACTTCGTGATACACTTACACTTGGTACACTTATACTTCACGATTCGATTATCCCACTCTGTACGCTTATACTTCACGACTCGGATGTTCCACTATATGCTTATACTTCACGACTCGGATATTTCACTGTACGCTTATACTTCACAAGTCGGTTATTCCACACTGTACACTTATACTTCACTGTATGATACCACTTAATACACACTCAAGCGTAGTTAGATGTATGTTTGTGCTTGTATAGATGCATATAAATAATGATTGAAGGACTTAGGAAGGCTTGTCCGCCCTATTTCCTTTTCTTCGTTGAGATGTGGTCTGGTGGGATCGGATGTCCATCCGAAGGTCGTTTGATTCATTAGTTATATATTATGTACACAAGCATAGACATATGGGTTTTCTTCAGTCAATTCAGTTAAGAGTCTCTACCTCTAGGTCAGCACTTACATTAGAAACCCACTAGTTGGAAGTCTCTACCCACTATTTGGGATGCATCTTCAGGACACGGCCTTCTCCGTCGTCTAGTTGGTAACCAGAGTCTCCTGTAGGGAGAGCGGACATTGTGTGTATAGATCTATACGGGATTGACAACCCCGCACCCAGACTGCTAGCTACAGTCCCGGCCTACCAAGCCAACGGGTGACAAATGTCACATTTTAGACGCTTGTAGGGCGTCTGGTACTCTAGTCAGTATGGTTACGAGTATCCCGGGTTACCTTAAAATTCTTTGGCCTTAAGGTAACGGTATTTCACCGGCAATTTACACTGTATGCTGGTAATTCATTTTCAGTCACACTGTTTTGACCTTACAAGACGTATCTTTCATTTGATACTCTCTGGGGTCTGTTTTTTTCTGTTGTGACCTTACAAGACGTATCTTTCATTTGATACTGTCTGGGGTCTATATCCACTGTATTCATTGTATCCACTGTATTCACTATTTTAGACCTTGCTAGACGTATCATTCAGTTGGCACTGTCTGGGGTCTGTGTTCGCTGTATTAGACCTTACTAGTCGTACCTTTCATTTGGTACCGTCTAGGGTCTGTCCCTCTTTCTGTTAGACTGAGCCAGGCGTGTAGTTCGTTCAATACTCTCCTGGAGTTTATGATTCATTTGCCTTAGTCAGCAGTCCTCACTGCTGAGGCATATGTTATTCCCTGATGTCGTTTGCTTTTTTTAATAATCAAATTCAGTATTTTGATAATGATAGCAATTAAGGGAAAACCACTTTTTACCACATAACACTGACCAGTCTTGGTAGAAGGTTGCTGTAACAGCCCGGAATCTCAGGTATTATTAAATTACGTTTCTGGGGTGTTTTAAGAGGGGACTCGGCGAGTTGGATCCTAGACTCGCCGAGTAGGATCGCAGATCGGGGTCGCGGGTTCGCGACTGGACTCGACGAGTCCAGATATGGACTCGGCGAGTCTGCGCTGTTCAGCAGAAACCCTAACCGTTCGGTTTTGGATCGTATATAACGCCTCTTAGGCCGTCATTGTCCGTCTTTTGGTCGATTGAGAAGAACCCTAATCGTTGTGGACGTCTAGAGCAGGAGAGAAAGCTATTGGAACTTGGAGGAACTTGTTAGGCAAGAAGAAGAAGAATTTGGCCAAAGGAATATCAAAGAGGATCGAGTCCTGAGGTTTGGGGGACACAAAGAGTGCGTTTTCAGGTAATACTCGGACCATCTCTGTTATTTTGATGTGTATACGAATCTAGGGTTTATGAAACCCACTTGGTGATTAGATGGGTTATTATGTTATTACCCAGACGTTTATACCCAAGTAATAAGATGTTTAGAAGTCCAGAAAGTCCCATGATTATATATCTCGGGACCATACGTAATTTAGGAAGCAGTTGCTCGCCTGCATGGCATGGACTCGCCGAGTTGTTCTTCAGACTCGGCGAGTAGCTTGAAGATTTACTGGGACTCGTCGAGTTGTTCTTCAGACTCGGCGAGTTGAGTCGGGGTGGCCCCGCGATTCTTCCAGGAGGAACTCGTCGAGTAAAAAGGGGATACTCGACGTGTAGAAAGGGAATTTTAAGGAATCGGGAGTCAAGGGCGAGTGGACTCAGAGTCGTTGAACTCGGCGAGTCTTGGGGTGACTCGGCGAGTTAGGTCGTGGGTTAAGTGAAGTTCTGAGTATGGGGACTCGGCGAGTCATAGGGTTGACTCGGCGAGTAGGGTCAGTCAGGGGTTGACTTTGACCTTGTCTTTGACCAAGGATTGACCAGTGGTTCCAGGGGTATTTTGGTAATTGTTGTTTATTGTTTGAGTTCAGTGCATTGGTGACTGTCCAGAGAGGAGATCGTATCAGTGATCGGAGCAGCTTGAGCTATCTGTTCAGTCGGCAGTTTCGAGGTGAGTTATCCTCACTATATCGCTAGGGTTTATGGCACCAAGGCCGACCCTTTTATCGGATGGAAATCCGGGTAGTTGTCATTACATGTCATGGGCCGGAAGGCGTTGCTATGTGGACCGGAAGGTCATGGCCTGGGAAGGCGTATGTATGCATTTAGTATGTTGACTGATTCGTAGGGTAATGTTATGCTAGTGACCGGCTAGATCGGTATCTTGTTTAGAGTAATGCTATGATATGTGATCTGTTGATCGGTTGTTGTCTTTGAACTGCTATATGATTATTTGTTATGTTATATATGCATTTTATGCTTATGGGCCGGAAGGCAATATGTTATGGGCCGGAAGGCAATATGTCATGGGCCGGAAGGCAATATGTTATGGGCCGGAAGGCGATTATGTTGTGTGATGGACCGGAAAGTCGGCGTGGGTAGGACCGGAAGGTTTACCCAGCAGGGACGGGAGTCCCCTGAGACACATGGACCGGAAGGTCAGGGCCTGGAAAGGCGTATATGTGGTTGGTATTCTGGGGGTATCTCACTAAGCTTTCGGGCTTACAGCTGTGGTTTTATGTTTCAGGTTCTCAAGAGTCTGTGGCAAGGCAAAGGCGTGATCGTACCGTTCCTCGCGTTGGTGTTTTTTTGATATGAACCTGGGAAATTACTTTGTTTAATAATGTATTGAAAACCTTTTTGTAACAACGTTAATAAAATGGGTGATTTTGAAAAGTTTTAATTGTTTTGAAATTTTGGACGTTACAGTTGCTTTGATTAAAGAAAATATAGGATTTTCTGGAAAGAACTCTAATACACTGTAAACACTTAAACTATTACTTTATAAAGTTATTTGAATGAAATGTCACTAAATACTTATGAACTCACCAGCATTTGTAAAAATGCTGATACTCGCTTTTCAAATAACTTGTATTCTCAGGTTAGCATTAGACAGGTACATCCCCAGAGCTGTTGATGAAGATAGCTTAGTACCACGTTGTATTTATTCTATTACTTGTATTACTTTGATGTATTGTAATGTAACCATGTAAAACTATTACTATTAATGCAGTGTTTTGTTGTACTTTGATTACTATAATGCATGTGTTGTGATACTTTACATGACGTCATCCACCCCAGAACGTTTCCGCCGTTCTGATTTTGGGGTGTGACAGATTGGTATCAGAGCATTGTTTATAGTGAGCTAAGTATATCAATTCATAAAAGATATACAGCCTATAAACACAAAGGGATAAAACACTCCGACCAAGAATTATACTTTAAAATATAACTATATTTTACCAAAGTATAATAACATCCAGAATCTAAACACTCGAACAAAAGTATCACAAGAAGAACAAGAATAAAAGTCTTTGGATGTTGAGCATTACCGTCAAACCTGGGCAGTTATGTAATCGTAAGCTGGGATAAATGTAACCTGATCAACTACATTTATCCGAGATGCGATGAACGTGTGCTTGGGAGTGATAGTGGTGTTGCAACAGGTCTGAAACTTACCAACTAGGAATGCTAGAGCCAAACATAAAGTTAAAATACTATAGGAGTATTTTAGAACGCTAAAAGATCCACACTAATCCCATAATGAAACTCAAGGATAAGAATCAAACAAGAATTAAAATACCATAGGGGTATTTTAGGATCCATTAACAACCTTGCGTGGATAACTAAAAAGATCCTTATTGATATACCTACGACTACAGAAGGTGTACTCCCAAGGTTATATATAATAAGGATCCCATAGGCTAAGAATGTGTGGTTTCGCTCTATTTCCTTTTCCTCGTTGGGATGTGGTTCTAGAGTAGTATCACATATTCAAAGGTCTATCGGATCTAAGCTATATATGATTTGTATACCCTGTGTAATCGTAGCAGGACTCGATATGGATCCTACAGTGAAATGTTAATAATCTCTTAGGATTCTTTAGACATTTCCATTCTCGCACGAACCCTGTAGAAAACCCTACCCACTTCAGTGCTTGACAGAAGAGTTGATTCCGACCCCGAAGAAGTTCATTGAGAAGATTTCCAGCTAGGAAACGAATGAACTAGGTCGAGACTATTGAATTCACCAAGTGCCCATATCTTTAGGGACATCGGTGAGAAACTCGCCTAAACTTCGGAGATTCCCAGTCATCCATCATGAAGTGATGACACCCAGAGTTGGAATTAGAAGGAAGGCGGAGTAGAAATTCAATATGTCCATACGAGAAGAGAACCCTAGGAAACTACCCAAAGGAAACCAACGCCGATTCTAGTCAAAGATACGAGGCAGAATGAGGGAGCCAGTACATGGAACCCGAGAAGTGCCTTTTCCTCGTGTTCGTCACGCTAATACACCCATAAAATAATACAATTTAGTGAGTTAGTGGTTACACTACTCACGCTATGTGTTAGGTAAAATCATCGTTTCCCGTTGCCAGATACATGATTAGGGCGGATCCCTGCATCTCTATTGAGGGAATTTAGTCATTTGCCCTTGTGAGCCTCTCTTTCTACAGTTTCGTTCCGAACTGTACTCAAATCTCTCCAGGCCGGAGAGTGAAACCTTCCCTAGTATAAAGGTAACTTAGTAGGAACGACTCGCATCTTATGGCCTTTTTCCGATACTCATACACCCACTTTGATTACCAGGACTACATCATAGGGATGTAGGTCGACACTCAGACGACCAGTACCCAAGGCACAGGAAAAATTTATGCCTAATACGTTCGGGACAGAAATGTCCAGGGTTAACCATCGTCTCTCATTACCTTGTATTCCTTTCCGTGTAGGAAAACCATGCCACCGAAGAAGCGTAACCAATCCACAAGCAAGAAACCTTCTTTCTTATTCGATGAAGCTACGTTCCAAGCTACAGTCTCAACATCCGTAGCAGCTGTCATGGCTCACCTGAATGCTAACACTGCCAAAGTTAGCAAGGGCTCTGTCGGGATTTCCAATCCTGGCGATGGACAGCAGCAACCAACACTTCCATACTCAGCCACCCAAGAACCTCCACTGAACCCACTAAAGAAAAAACTCAAGATAGAGGAGGGAAGTACCTCGGCTCAAGGACCTTCCGATGGGCAACGAGCTGAGGCAGTCTATACCCCTGTCAATCCTTCCCTCCCGACCTCAAGAAGACCATACCTAGGAGACCTTCCCCACTGCAGCAAGTGCAGCTACCATCATCATGGTGTCTGTCGGGAACTCTTATGTGCTAGGTGCAACATGAAGGGGCATACTACTCGTGTATGCAGAACTCCGGTGGAATGTATTGCATCAATCGCCAATGCAGCGACCAAGCAGTTTTGCCGCCTATGTGGCGAGTTTGGACACTTCAAAGGGGATTGCCCAACTGAAGGAAACAACAAGGACACAGAAGGAGCCTAACTCTACTGCTTAGGGAGAAGCGTCAAGGAACTCGATAGATTTTTGGTACGTCTCTCGATCTCGGGTAACTAAACTAAAAACAATAAAAGACCAATTCAAATGTAAATTCTTCCCAGTAAGGCGAAAGTCGCAGCACTGTTATAAAATTTAAAATTCATTAGGTAAAACTATAGAGGCTAAACATATACGTTACAGCCATGTATATTTAAGATGGACAGACCTAGAGTGAGCGAATGCCGCCTCATTTCCTGTTCCTCGTTTGGTTGTGGATTTAGGGCGGGGTCGCTCAGTCAACAGTCCTCCCCACCTTAAATATACATGACTAGTATATGTGAGGCGATTATAGAAATGCCTTCTGAGAATCCACTCATGAAAAGGTACTCTATTCGGAAACGCTTAGGACTCTCTATAGTTCCGCGTCGACTCTATCGGTCCAAGTATCCGCAGTAGTGATACATAGGACGAAACCCGAGATGCCTAGAACTTGTGTGCCTGTTCGGCACATGACTCTACCGATCTTCACTTTATATCATGTCGAAGTGTGCCAACTTCGACGACTCTATCGATCATGGTTTGACTTCATGCAACCATGTGGACATTTTTAGTGCTGTGTAAAAAGAACTTTCTCCGTAGCCATGTCGGCAAATAAAGGTTCTTCCGAACCTAAACCTAACACAAATAATCAAACCTAATGCGATCCGTTAATCGTCCCTCTTAACTCAAACTTTCCGAAATACCCAAGAGAGGGTACCGTGCGCCGTTGAATGGCCCCTCGTAGTCAGATGAACACCGAAGTGAACGACACTGCAGATACTCCAGAAGACGACAACCATCCGGAGCATACTCAGAAGAATCCCTAGAAAGACCCTTCGCACCTCGCACATCAGGTTCGTGAACCTAGAGAACAGAACTCATGAGACTGACCACTATAACTAGGTATATGCATAAAGGTGCCATATAATTGAGTTCAAAAATATTTAAGGTGTGTGTTTCCTCCCTATTCCCTGTTCCTCGTTGGGTTGTGGGTTTGGCGTGGAGTCGCACAGCTGAACATCTTGCCGACCTCAATTGTATACTGCTTGCATACACCAAGTATTGGTGGTTAAGCCAAGCATGAGCTCTACCACGAACCTCTTCGCAAAACACTTTCACCCTATTCCATAACATAGGAGCCGGAGTCAAGAGAATCACTGTGGGCTAAACTAGTAAAGTTCCGAGTGATGAGACCCTATACCCACTAGAGTTGACCTACACCGAGGAAACTCAGAACCGTCAGAAGAGTAGTTGTAGTAGATGCTCTTACTACTCAGGCACCTTGCCCACCATGTTATAGACAGGTAGTGCCCATCAGTGGTATCAGAGCCTAGGGCTGTTTGTTAGTGAATTTGATGCTTATTTGATCGAATTTTGGCTAAAAATCGAATTTTTTGAGGTTTTTCGACTTGACTCGTCGAGTCCATAGTGAACTCGATGAGTGCAAGCCTGACTCGACGAGTCAGAGGGTCAGATGGAGAAAATTTTGGGATTTTGACATGTTTTGGCTGTAGATAATTACCTAAAACGTTTCTTATTAATAAAATCCGAATTTTATCAATATTTGGAGATTATCCTTGCCAAAATAGAAGATAATTGTCAAATTTTAGATAATCTTTTGTTTTATTAGATAATGATTGATTATTTGTAATTTAGATTTGAATTATCTTGTGAAAAAGTTTCTTTTTTCCCCTTTAGGTTTTATAGTTTAAATTTGAACTTAAAAGTTTTGTTTTCTGAAATTTAAATAGTTAAACCCTAATGTTTTGAAAAGTTTCAAAACTTGCTCTCAAGTTTTGGAATTTAAAAGTTGATTAAAAGTTTAATTTTGAAATATTAAATTCTAAAAACCTCATAATTTGAAAAGTTCAAATGACACCCTTATGGTTTTGTTAATTAATTAAAGTGTATAATTAAAAGAGAGTTAATAAATCCATGAAGTTTTGGTTTACATTTAATTAAATTAAAAGTATAATTAATTAAATTAGACCACCTAGTACTTTAAAAGTGTAAAATACACCCTATACTATATATATATATATATATATATATATATATATATATATATATATATATATATATATATATGTAACATTGAAAGTCTAATAATATATATATATATATATATATATATATATATATATATATATATATATATATATATATATATATATATATATATGAGTAAAGAGTCAGTCTTACCGTTAGTAGGCCTCATTCACGAAGCTGGTCTATAAGGGGTATTTAAGGAAATTGCGTATAAAATGGCAATTGAATGGTTATCTACTTTTACCCACCGCACTCTTGACTAGAGGAGGGTCGTTAGCCGAACGGGTAGGATAGGACAGAAACCTTCCATTATAAGTATAATGAAGTACAACGTAACTAAAAGCTTTTACAAATTCCCAAATCATAGTTACTTTAGGCAAAATGTGAAATTGTATGCTAATCCATGGAATTACACTTTGTACCCATGTCGAAACGTTAGTGGAGCGTGTGTGGTTAACCGGCACACTAATTTGGGATTGGCTTTGGTGGCGAAGGGTGGCTCTCTTTTTTACATAGATCAATGGAGCATGTGTGGGTAACCGGCACATTGATTAGGTGATAGTAACATTGGGTGCACCAAGTACATTTGCATGGTTATTCACACCTTATTTGTGATCCTCGGCATTCTAGTCATAAATGAAGGGCATAATCGAGATTAAACATGCCATTGAAAAGTTCAATGAATCTCAAAAGATCTAGGAGTTTCAATTCATTTAAACTTAAACTTCATTTTCGTTTTTCATGGTGGAAATTGGTAAATCGTCATTTACCTACCTTCAAATATTTTGCAACTAGATTACGACATCCCTCTTCTAGGTTGTAGAGTATTGTGTTGGATCCTAGCCTTGATGTTTCATTTGGGTGTTACATCAAGGATTCTAATCAACTTAACTTGAATTTTCTCCCGTTTTGTAGATGTCTAGTTCTGACAATCATGGTCTTCCCAAATCCCATGGAACAAGCTTTCCAAATGAAGATGATGTTCCACGATATGATCAAGGAATAAGAGATCATGCTTCACTTCCTCCACCTCTTCCTATTGTTCTCCCTAACCCAGAAGTTCGAAGGCTTGAAAAGTTCAAGATAACTCAAGCACTTTTGCCAAGTAAACACAAAGATGGGAAACATATGTGTGCACACGTCTTAGAGATGAAGTCACACATTGACAGGTTAAGGATGTTGGGTGTCGAGATTTCAGGTGAGTTGGCTGTTGACTGGGTTCTTTAGTCACTTCCTAAATCATATACTGAGCTTGTAAGAGAGTACTATATGATGGAACACGACGTGACCCTCATTGATCTCACCTATTTGCTTATAGTTGCTGAATCAACAATGATTTGGGGTGCTGGTCAAGCAAATTTGTCTGGTGAATCAAACTCCCAAACTTCAATGGACATTGAAAATGGTGGCATTGGAGATCCATAAAAGGTAAATTCTGAGATAGTTCCTTGTGCCATTCCAAAGGAGTCCATTTGCTTTTATTGCCAAGAGAAGAGGCATTGGAGACGAAGCTGCCCTATTTACCTGAGAGATCTAAGAGATGGGAGAGTCAAGAGGTATGGCTCTACTTCAGGTGAAATCCACCATCTAACTCTTTTAAGTTTCTGTTCTAGATTCTTAATACATGATGTGATAAGATTACATTTTGATGTTTTGAAGGATCGAAGAAAAGAGAGGAAGCTTAAGGGAAGAAGTGAGCTGAATCTGATCATGAAGAAATGGATTTCGATCGCATTGCTTAAAGATCAGATTTTTGAGCTGCTACTTTGAAGTTAAGATAGATTGCTAAGAAATATGTAATAACATAGTTTTTAGTTAAATTGCATTGTAAGGACAAGTTTTTCCGCAATAAAATAAATTTTGAGTTTTATTTATTTATTTATCCTTACAATGGCATGTGTGAAAATGGATGTTTGTGTATTTCTAAATTTAGCAATGTTAAATTGGATATGATTCTTGTTTTGCTATTTGTGTAAATGTCAAGACTTTACCAAATAGGGAGAGTTTCTCATCGCCCAAGTTTCAATTGGACAGAAACTTGGAATCATACAACTTGGTTGTGTGATGAATGAGAGACTTCATATTTGGAAATTAGACTAATTCTTTGACAAAGTGTCAAGTGAAGGACTAGGAGATCGAGTACACTGGGTTGTGCGTTGATCAAGTCCACCACAAAAGTGATAAAGATATTCTTCATGATTTACTAAAGTTTATTAAATATGATTATACTTATAAGATTAAGTATAATTCTGAGTTGATTAAAAGAGTTTCAATAAATAGCAGTACGAATAAGAAGAATCAAGTAGGCAGAAAGATAAAAGTTTCTCTATTCTAAGAAGAAGGGAGAGTACCTTTTTATGTGTTTTATGATAAGTCTTAATGATTAAGTACTATTTCTCAATTAGTCCTCTAAGTGAGTCTTAGTGCATTTATATGTCTAAGAAGAGGAATCGAGAATTATGGAAATAGTTAAATCAATAAGTCAATCATACTTCGTTCCAATATCGAGTCTTAGAGTTATACTCCAAGATTGTGAATTGAGTAACATGTTTTTGGTAGGTTTGTAACACTTATCAAATGAAGGATAAGAAAGTTTCTTATTCTTGTACATTTGAAATTGGTAAGTTGTGATGTCTTGGATAAGACAAAGACCAACTAGGTCCAGTTATGTGAAGTGTTTTGTCTTGATATGAACTACACTAACTCTTGAATATTTATTTGTCAAGAAATGTTTCTTGACAAGAAAATCATATATGTCAAGAGGTCAGTAGGAGTCTCAATTGTCTTGAAAAGTTTCAAGAACAAATCAAGAATAAACCGATAAGTTAATCACTAGCACACAACTTGAGGTTTGCAACCTTTCGTGTTGACGTAATCTTGTTTCTGTGCCATTCCAGTATAAGTCATCTATGCATATGAGTTCTGTGAGTTCTCAATTGATTGCATAAAGACAAGGCACCCTTATCAATGGAAAGTACATTGATAGGAAGGGGTGAGCTGCTCAACGACCTGGAAGAAATGGTGGGCATTTGTGCTACCATGAGGCAAGAAATCGAGATTGAACAAGTTCAGTCGATATGAGTTGGATTTGTCACAAACATTGTCTTATGATTGTTGTTATGACAAATTCACATGGATAGGAACGAATACACTTTAAAATCTAAGTGTCATAAGGTTTCCTTCCTTCATGAAAAATGATAGTAAGGGAAATGCTTCCACTAAGAGAGATTTGAAGAAGATTGCAATTGTGAAAATTGTATTCTCAAATTCGATTATGATTACGGCATCCCTCTTCATAGTTCGAATTGTGAGATTTGGCAATTAGTCTGAACATTTGGGACTTAGTAACATAAGATCTGAAGTTGTTTAGACACACATGTGAGCTTTCTAAGACAAAGGTGTATGAGTTTAAGAAGCTTAGATAAAGGCTTATCAAAGCATCAGGTATTTAGAAATATGAACTTATGGAATTCAATAAGCATTGTTTTCTGGAAGTTCAAATGTTTTCTAAATATATGTCAAAGCTAGTAGGAGCATAAGTGTTATGCTTGTATGGTAATAATCATCGTGTTAGTGGGAGCATGATTATTTCATATATTGCAAGTTAGCAATATTAATTATAAAAAACAAAGATTCACTTGACAGAGTTGTAGGGGTTGAAAAGTTGTTTTGCTATAATTAAGGGAGAGTATATTATACTTCATTTCAAATCTAAAGGCTTAGATTGTGGAATTTCAATCAAATTTAGTCATATATATATATATATATATATATATATATATATATATATATATATATATATGAATGTTGTGTTGGAATGGTTCAACATGAGGAAATTCTATATATGAAAAGGATAATTGCATTCTTAAAATTTGGTTATGATTACAACATCCCTTTTCATAATCAAAATTGTGAGAACATGGCAATTAGAAATATTATAGCAAAATACTTGTAAAGTATCACGTCTTTATGTAAGACATTATGAATCGTGTCCCATACACTTCGGGTATAGGATCGATTGCATATGCTATAATGTTTGATCATTCAAAAAATTTCCAAATGCTTAGCGCATTAAGAGGGAAAAAGGACTAGAACGGTTTTGACTAAAATAATTAACCAACTATCAAAGGACGATCTAAGGTTCGCCAATGATTTGTTGCTTGTGAGTAGTTGGAAGTATAGTGTTGGATGGACCATACCGACATTATTATGAATAGATAAGATTCTATTAAGAATGAGTTGTCGTATGGCAAATATGGAAATGTTTCCATAATGGGAGTTGGAAATTAAGAATTTATGTCTAGATTAGAAAATTTTATGCAAAAAGGATGTTCAAAGGAATGTACTTTGAGTGAGAGACATCACATCTATAGAATTGTTTTGTAACAAATTCTAAAAGAGAACCTTGTATTTTTCATTGGCCAAGTCTTTGTGACTTTTGTACTATGACTTTACGAAAGGATTATTGCATAAAATGTTAGAATCTAACTTATTTTAGTAGTGGCAAGAACCTTGTATTCTTACACTATCGTTGAGGATTAGGAATTGTGAAATGAGCATCATTGGAAAAGTTTTCAATGGATCTATTTCACTAAGCATGAACCATAGGAAACATAGTGTGCATGCTCGGAGAATGGGACAACTTTTATTGTAATTCAAGTAATAAGTTGATTTTCTGAAACAACAAGCAATGAATAATGAGTAAACAATATGGTGTTTAAATAAAAGTGTTTTATTTACGCTCAAAGGTTTTGGGATCATATAGGATTAATATTATTATTGTGTTTCACTCTGCGTGTTTTGACTTCCAGAATAACTAGGTTATTCAAACATCCACAGTCGGCCATACGTTGGGAGTAGGTATGAAGGAAGACTGTCATGAATTTGTCTGTAGATTGTCTAAGTGTTTAGACATAGCACAGGTTTATTGTAGAGTTCATGAGTGCTTTAATAAGATTAGAGTATTGGATTAAACCCATGCTCACCTGAATCACTTCATGGATTTTATCACGAGTGATTGTGAGACGATAATATTATATATTCTTGAAACTGAGACGTGTGAGCTGTTATTTGCTGGACGGTTGCACATTGATGATAAGTAAACGCACCAGTAACTTGGTGTTATAAAACTTATTATTGTGTGTCATTTGATCAGTAGGTACAAGCGAGCATTTGAGTCAAAGTTTATCCATTCCTTTTACCCAAAGTGGGATAAAAGCGATATCTGTGGGCCCCTCGATGATTTAGTGATGACACCCTAAGTGCTTGGCCAAGCCGGGACTAAGTTGATGTGTTCAATTGTAGTCTGTTGTCAGTCGTCATAAATTCGAATTCAGGAAACAGTATAGAGAGAATGATCGAAATTCATGTCTTGTGTCTATACGATATCTTGAGAACGGAGGAATATATAAGCTCACAACTGGGAATTTTGATGCATTATAAACACTTAACAAGGATAACATTGTAACTAAAACTTGAAAGCATGTATGATGCTTATTCAATGATAACAAAATTTCATCAAACACCCTGTACAAACATTCAAATAGTCAACAAAAGGTTGGAAACCCTAGAAATCCCGGTTTAAGTCCATTATAGACTAGGATTCCCTTATTGGGCCTAATGGACCAATAAACTTCCAACTTGACTATTTTGGGCCCAAAACCCTTAAATGGGCTCTAATTGGACCCACTTTCATAAAATTGAACATTTTGGGCCATAATGGGCCTAAAATGAAATAGATTACCCTAAATGGGCCTTATTGGGCCTCAACAAATCCAATTAGCTTTAATGGGTCATAAATCCATTCTTTTATACAAGATTGGGCCGTGAGCTACCCTAAGGGCCCAATGGGCCTAAAACCATCAATTTGGGCTTCACATTATGGGACTCAAGCACTAAAGGCCCAAATCCTTTCTCCTCTCTCTCCCTCTCGGCCAAATAATATAAAAAAAAGAAAAGAGAAAAGAAGTATTATGGGGAGAATTAATTAGGAAGTGCCACCTCCATATTACCTTTCATATTCCCATGCATTGACCAACATACATCCATGCACCATTGTTTCACTTCTTTCTCTCCCCTCTCTTCTTCCCTTCGGTCGAGAGGAGACACACACACACACATTGCACAAATTCTCTCCATTACTCTCAAAGATCATCTCCCTTCTTCCTTCAAAGAAATCTTGAAAATTTAGCTTGGATTCAAGGATCTTCTTCAAGTGTTGTCAATCTTTTGTACGTGCTATCAAACATAAACATCTTCTTCCATTACAACATCTAGAACTCTTTCTTACAAAGTTTTATTCCATAAACACCTTAGAAGCTTCTTAAGTTCGAAATCAACCCAAAAAATCTTGCTAGGGCCGAAAATAGCATCAAACTCTTCCATTTCTTTCTTCAAACCGAAACAACAAGAAAAGGTGAGTTCATACCCCTCTATTTTTGGCTTTCCCATGTTTTGTGGGGGAGAATACAATTAAAATGTGTAGATCTATGTGTATTTGTATATTATGTGTGATTTCTTATGTTTATGTGGTAAATATGTGCCATAAATGAAAGATATTTCGAGATCTATAGTTCAAGGAGGAAAAATATGTAATCTAGGATGTATTACACGTAACAAGTTAAGAAAAATTACCATCTAAGGTTATAATAAGCATGTTACAACATAAAACTCATTTTGGACTATTTTTGTCAAATAAACAAAAGTTGGGAAAAAGGTTGTCATTTACGGCTTTTACAAGGATCAAAAGGGTCAAAACAGTTAAAGAAGAAGTTTTTATGAACATTATGCTTTTCAAAGGACTAAAAATGTAAATTGTAGCCTATTAGGCTAAAATTTTGGGCTTTTCGGCCCATAGGCCCAAATTTGCGAAAAATATGGGTTTTAAAGGGCTGAAATGGTAAATTTCTCAAAACAGTGGGTAGAAAAGCAAATAAATCTATTTCAGGGGTTAAAATGACCTTATTTGCCAAAAAGGATTAAAAATGTAAAGTTTTTGGATTTTGGGTCAAATTTGTAAAAGTTGCGAAAAGTTTGAATATTAAATGAAAATCTTTTTACTAAAGGGGATGAAATTGCCAAAAAGTAAACATTAAGTTGAAAACATTATTTAAATAAGTCCTTGGGCCAAAATGTCAAGAAAAATAGTTTAAGGACCTAAATGTCATTTTTTTTATAAAAAGGGGCTAATATTGTCATTTTTATTAAAGAAGGGTTGAATAGGTCAAACCAATATTTTTGAGTCAATTATTTTATTATTGAGATATTGGGTCTAAAATACCAAATTATAACTTATGGATATACAATGAAAAATATACATATATTTAAATATCGTTGTAAAACAATCGACAAACTTCGTGCCTTTGCGATTTAACAATTGTTCAATCAGACTTTCCAACAATTATACTATATCTAAAACAAGTAAATATTCAAATTATTGGGTTTGAAAGATGATAATCATGCTTATTGGGCCTTCGTGACCCATTAACATGACTTTTGGGCCTAACAATAATAATACATGTTTATTGGGCCTCTTGTGACCCAATTACATGCTTAAGGGACCCTCAATGGCATGTACATGTTGTTGGGCCTCAGTGGCCCACTAGTATTGCTAGTAAGGTCCAAATGAATCATATGCGAAGTAGGCCAACGCGCCCTTTGTATACTCGACAGCCTTAGATAACATACGCGATTAGTGGGACCTCGTGGTCCTCTTCTCCTCGTCTGTAGGCTTACTTTTCTATTTAAGTAAACAAAAATCAGGTCGTTAATCAAGGGTAATCAAATTCATTTGGATTAAGTGAGTAATAACGGGCAACATCATTAAGTGTCGGCCGTAGTCTATAGTTATAATCAAAGTCTTCTGGAGGGAGAGCGAGAGTTTGTGTATAGATCTATACGGAGGTGACTCCCCCACACCTAAGCTGTTCGCTACAGTTAGACTCGGCCAATCTAGGGTGACAAAATCTTAAGATCAATTCCGGCGTTCACTAGAATGCCAAGACAGACGAACTAGTCGTTATCATGCATGATTATAACGATTCACATAAAAATCCAATACCATCTAAGTAATCAGGAGAAATCATATATATTCGTTGTGACAATATAATAATACAAAATGATCATACTATTATCGGAAAACATCGGGTTGTTCGAGGGAAATCAATATTATTCACTTGTATTTTCAATAACTATAATGCAAAACTTCTCATTTATACACGTTTTGAAATCATTTGTCACACCCCCGGACCAGACGGCGGAAACGTTCGGAGGCGGGTGACTTCATTGTGCAGTATCATAACAATTGAATATAAATGAAACAGAGCAATCCAAACATCATACATTGAGATAACAAACTTATATTGTTTACATATTTTATTTGTTCTTCGAGTTACACAAAAGATACATAAGTAGAAAAGAATCCAAACTACAGCTAAATGATCTTGCATCAGTGTCCCTTGTTTCCTGCTTACTAGATCCCTGAGAATACAAGTCATTTTGAAAAGCGTCAGCTAAAAAGTTGGTGAGTTCATAAGCATTTTTGTATAAAATCGTTTACACTTGTTTAGAATCGTTCTCATTGTACTTTCAGAAAATCATATATTTTCTATAAAATCGTTTGAAGTCTTGCCTTAAAAACCGTGGATGTATGTGTGCATGACATTACTTTTGTTCATCCTTATAAGGAGTGATTTTGAAAAGTAGTGTGATTTGTAAAAGCGACCTGTGTCCGAGAATAGTTCTTTTGAATAGTAACAATCAACCGTCTCAAGAAAAATCCCTTATTTTCAAATAGGAAATATGGTTGAAAATCTTGTTCCTCTTATCGAGTAAAATTGAGTGTGTGCGTTCTAGTTTATCGTTATCGAAATCGTAGAAAAATCGTTTTCCCCAGGAAATCCTTTAATTTCTGCTATAAAATAGTCGTAAGTTCTAGTTTATCATTATCGAAATCGTAGAAAATCGTTTTCTCCAGAAAATTCTATATTTTCTGCTATAAAATATTCGTAAGTTCTAGTTTATCGTTATCGAAATCGTAGAAAATCGTTTTCTATTGAGTCCTACGCTTTTTAATTTGTAAAATAGCAGTATTACAACTCTATACTTGTTAGGAGAAAGAATCAACATGGCTATTGTGGACATTCTACGCGATGAAGAAGGACAGTCAACACAACAAATGCGGACCATCACTTATCACGCGTAGGACAGTCAACACAACATGCCAAAATTTATTTATGAGGTTTTCCTTACATAAATTTCTAGTTAATATAACATATTCTAGCGAGTCGTTATAACCATACTAATCATGACGGAGTGCCTGTTTTGGCGTTTCTCAGGCGCTCTCGGTTTGGAAAAGACATTTGTCACCCTAGACTGGCCTATCTAGTTATAGCGAACATCGAAGGTGCGGGGTGTCAACCCCGTATAGATCTATACACAAATTCCCGCTCTCCCTCCAGGAGACTCTGGCTACAACTCCTTACAGGACTTAGACGTACACTAATATTTTTATATTTAGGTACTTTTGAGATTTGTCTGACTAGAATATTAACAACATTTCGAGCAATCGTTAGAGATCCATTATTTGTTAGATAAATAATGAAACTCGTACTTATTGAATAGAAATATCGTTCTCGTTCCATATCGTTGATTGTGCTCGTTAACTAGGTGCTCGTGTTCGTTCCCTTTTCGTTTATTGAAAAATAAGTCATTTTAGTCAAGAGAAAAAGTGTCAAGTTATAATTTATATAAATTTATAAATGTCGGTTATGACACGCATTTTCAGTTTTATGACATATATAACATTACTTATGTTCTTGGAAGTTTTATGACAGCAGCGTATGACATGCAAATGTTTCTGTCATAAAGTCTCTATTTGTATATTTTCTTGACGCAAACTTTTATGTTGAATATTTATAAAATACTCCCTGATAGTTTGCAAAATAGTCACAAAGTTTCTATTTTCGAAAAATCACTAGAAATGGTGTCCACTTAGTAAGATCCATTTTATAACTTTTTATCTTTAGACATGGAAGCATAGATAAAGGGGTTAAGTTGGACACACTCAATAGTTAGGAGACTCTTTTGTTCAAAGTATCCTCTGTTCTTTAGGAAATTTAGAAATCATTCGTTCATGAGTATATTACTAAATAATAATTTAATAATATTTCACACACACATACAAACATACGTATATATGCAATCATTTAAGAATCTAGGCAAGATTTGACTTGTACTCTCCCTCAAAACATTAAAACATTGAAGAAGGTGGGGTATGAAGCTCACCTTGAGTTAGTTGAGGAGTTGTCTGGAGTTATGGAGTGAAGATCTCAGGCTTAAACTCTTGGCTGAGATGAGGAACTTCCCTAGGAGGGATGCTTTCCTAAGGGTGATCATCACATATTATGAATAAAATAATATGGATTCATCTTGAAATATTATAAAATATTAGATGAGTGGAGGAATTTACCTTAAAATCTCTTAGGAAGAAGTTGAGAAATTTTCTTTTAGCAAGATCCTCTTTTCTTGCTTGAAGATGAGTTTTTGAGAGAAAATGGGGAAAAGTGAGAGAGAAAGTGGAGTCTAACCCCTTTACTGTCGTTGCTTTGGAGTATAAGAAAAGGAAAGGAATCTTTGATGCATGGGGATCTGGTGGTCCATGCATGGATATTTAGTGGATAGAGCATGGAGTACTGTGATTTGCATGGGAAATGAGGAATTTCATCAAATCACAAGGTCAATCCTTTTGTCATTTTCTTGATTTAAGATAAGGTTTTCCTAAATCCCAACCATTTATTTTTATGAAGAGTATGCTTAAAATAATTAATTTTAGCATAAAATAATGGTTTTAGGGGTCTCAGTTAAGAAAAACACGGGTTTGGTGGGATTCCCGACTTCAAAATATCTTAAAATGATAAAAAAGGTCCGGAATAGTCCAAAATTCGGGGCTAAATAGTGAATTTCGGAACTCTAGGGCAATTTCCGAAGCTGTTAGTTAAATTCCGGAGGGGAAGGGAGGGTCTGCGAGGTTCCGAAGTGGTTGGCAGGGGGTTTCCGGAGGCACTGAATGAGTTCCGAAGGAGGTTCTCAACTTCCGGAGTGCAGTGTCGGATTCCGAAGTCAGGCTAGTCTTCCGGCGCATGTGAAGAGGTCCGAAGATGAGAAGGTTCCGAAGCAATGTGAGCATGTCCGGAGCAGCTTCTAATTTCCGGAGTGGATTTAAGGGTTTCCGGATGAGAGGCTTCTCTCTAGTCCATCAGAGGGTCCGAAGCACATGGTGGTTCCGGGGTGAGAACCTTCTTTGTTTCTTAGAAGGTGTCCGGACTAAGAGGGTTCCGGACCAAGAGGGTCCTTTTGGGGTTTCCTCTTCCGGTTTTTGAGTTGTTTTCGACTAAGGAAGGTATTTAGGGAGATTTGAGAGAGATTTGAGATACGTGGAGAGATTTGAGAGAGATTTCACGTACTTGGAGAGATTTGGGAGAGATTTCATATACTTGGAGAGATTTGGGAGAGATTTCACATACTTGGAGAGATTTCGCATACTTTGAGAGATTTAGGAGATATTCACTATACTTGGAGAGATTTGGGAGAGATTCACTACTCTTGGAGAGATTTGGGAGAGATTTCACATACTTGGAGAGATTTCACATACTTTGAGAGATTTAGGAGAGATTCACTATACTTCGAGAGATTTGGGAGAGATTCACTATTCTTGGAGAGATTTGGGAGAGATTTCACATAATTGGAGAGATTTGGGAGAGATTTCACATACTTGGAGAGATTTCGCATACTTTGAGAGATTTAGGAGAGATTCACTATACTTGGAGAGATTTGGGAGAGCTATACTATTCTTGGAGAGATTTCGCACACTTAGAGAGATTTGGGAGAGATTCACTATACTTGGAGAGATTTGCATTCTAACACTTTATGGCTCCTTAGGAACTCATATTGAACACTTAGGTGTGTTAGCACAAGTCTCACAATAGTCCTTGCTTACTTGAGGGTGAAATTTCCTAGCCAAAAAGGCTAGTTGTGACATCGTTCATGCATATACCTATGGATCTTCACACTTTTTGTATAAACAATTACCGGTTCAGAAAATATCAGATTTTTTGGGTTCTATAAACTACACAAAACATTTTCATATCAAACCTGCTTATGAACTCACCTTATGTTGACGTTTTCAAAATAACTTATATTCATTTTGATGATATTTCAATTTAAGTAACGCGAGCCCTCAGAGGTTTCCGCCGTCTGGTTCGGGGGTGTGACATATAATCCCTTATCTAAAGGACATGCTATCTGATAAGATCAGAGTTGACAACGGCTTTTGAAAGCTACGATTGCTGATTAGGTTCTGAAGTTATGCAAAATAGTTATTAGAATTATCCAAGTGGGAGACTATTGGATTAATGTCTAAGTCCATAACTATTTTGGTATGTACTTGACCCGATTATGAGCATGGTCCTTTTGGGTTGCCTTCACCATAGTAAAATGTAGGATGAATTAAGGAGAGAAATGTTTAATTATGATTTATTAATATATTACGAGAATAATATATTAAAGGAGAAATCATATTGTTTAATTAATATTAGTCAATAATTAATTAAGAATTAATTTTGTGGCTAAAAGTGATTAATTAAACTTAAGGGACTTATTGTATAATTATAAGATAATTACATAGATGGGCTAATGGAATCCATAGAAGTTGGAGTGGATGAATTCTATGGGGAAACCCATTAGAAATCGTCCAAGGCTTCTAAAGAAGGAGTCCATGGGCTGCTTAGGGCTTAAGCAGTCAGATTAGGGTTTCCTAGTTGTACACCCTAATAGCCAGCATATATAAGGAACCCTTATGGCCCCAAAAACGTGGTGAATACTTCCATTAGGGTTTCCAGCCATTTTTAGTGCCTCCTCTCTCCTCTCTTCATCCTAGTTGCTTAGTGGTGTTTGTGACTCCATTAGAGGTGCAACACTTGAGGCACTAAGCTTTCTAAAGCCAATCAAAGCAAGGAATTGATTGTTATTGCTACATAACAATCAAAAGTAATCTCTAAACCTTATTTCAGTTCATAATATGTTAGATCTAGGGTTTATGGCTTTGGATATTCAATTGCATGTTCATTAGACAAACTAGATCCAAATGCTATTAGGGTTTGCATGTACACCATAGGAATGATGTATTGCTCGAAACCCATCAAAAGGGTCATATCCGCAGTTGGTTTTTCTAGAGATGGTGTAAGTTTCGTTCCGAATGTCATTGGAACCTTCACTTTTGAGTCTCCTATCATGCCAAACTTAGAGAGCAAAGTTTTCGTATATGCTTCCTGATTAATGAAAATACCTTCTAGTCCCTGTCTTATATTCAATGCTAGGAAAAAGTTAACAGGACCCATTGAGCTCATCTCAAACTTAGTTTCCATCAACTTTCGAAATTCAGCTGTGAGGTTGAGATTAGTAGATCTGAAAATGATGTCATCAACATAAATTTGAACAATCATCAAATGGTCACCCTCTTTCTTACGAAAGAAAGTTGGGTCAACCGAACCTTGTTTATATTTAGACAATTTAAGGAAGTGATAAGAGTTTCATACCAGGCTCTCGGAGATTGCTTCAGTCCGTAAACTGTTTTATCCAATATGTAGCAGTGATAAGGATACTTCTCATTAATGAACCCAGGTGGTTGTTCAACATATATTGTTTCTTCTAATTCTCCATTTAGGAACGCGCATTTAACATCCATTTGAAACACTTCAAAGTTCTTATGAGCTGCGTATGCTAAGAATATCCGAACTGATTCCAACCTTACAACAGGAGCGAAGGTTTCTTCGTAGTCGATTCCCTCTTCTTGGCAGTAACCCTTTACAACGAGTCTTGACTTGATCCTTACTACGTTCCCTTCTTTACAACTTATTACGAAACACCCATTTCAAACGAACAATTGATGCTTCAGGCGGAGTAGGAATTAATCTCCAAACTTTGCTTCGTTCGAACTCATTGAGTTCATCTTGCATCGCTTGCACCCAATTGGAGTGATCAAGAGTGGTGTTGACGGTTTGGGGTTCTATCTTGGAGACAAAGGAATTGAACATGCAGAATTCTACTTTGGAAAATAAAGTAGTTTGTTTCTCTTTTATTTGAGATCTCATAAGAACACCTACAGAGGATTCACCAATGACTTGGGTTTTGGGATGATCTCTAGTCCATTTGACTATTGGTGGATAGTTTGGATCATACGAAGGATCCAAATTAGCATTTACTTCTTCGAACTCTGATTGAGCATCCGAATCGTCATTCGCATCCTTATTCCCCCCTCGAATAAGGAATGATCTTCTTCATTAGGAATTGAAGTATCTTCAGCACCCTGTGATGGAATGTTCATATACTGTGGAGTTGGTTGCTCCCCCTGAGGAGGTGTACTGGAATCAAAACCCTCCTCCTGGACTAGAGTACTCGTGTCATAAGGCACGTTTAAGGTTGGTGGCTGATTGTCCTTGCTTTTCGTGGCTTCATCAATTATCTTGTTTAGTTCATCTTCTTTGTTATCAACCACCTTTGCTTTAGAAGTGATCGCCTTCTCATGTTCGTTGAATAGAAGCATGAATTCTTCATAAAGATTAGCCAATGGAATAGTCACTTGGTTCGTTTGAGGAAAGATCTCTTTCGCTTGATTATCATTTGCTTGAGTTTTCTTTAAGTATTTGTCATCGAATGTGGCATAATTGGTTTCTTTAATCCTTTTGGATCATTTGTTTAGAACCCCATATGCTTTCGATGTCAGCGAATATCCCAGAAAAATTCCTTCGTCATCCTTCTCATCAAACTTGTTTCATTGTTCCTTTGAATTAAAAATGAAACACCTGGAACCGAAAACATTAAAGAACTTAACGTTAGGTTTTCTTTTATTGAGGATTTCATAGGGAGTGACAGAAAATCTTTTGTTATGAAGCGATCATTTTTGAGTAAAGCATGCAGTGGTAACAACATCAGCCCAAAAGTAAAGAGGCAGTGATGTGAACGAAAGCATAGTTCTTACTGCCTCACACAACGAATAGTTTCGTCTTTCAACAATCCCGTTTTGTTGTGGAGTGTTGGAAGCAAAAAAATTATGAGATACTCCCTTATCAGTGAGGAATTTATCAAACGCTTGGTTCTTGAACTCTAGACCATTGTCGCTTCGAATATTGCGAACCACCTTTCGCAGTTGCAACTCTATTTGATTTATAAAATCTTTGAGCCTAGGAGTCGCTTCATATTTCTACTTAAGAAAGAACACCCAAGTGAAACGAGAAATATCATCTACAATAACGAGAATATATTTGTTACCGCCAATACTTTCGATTGCAGATGGGCCACAAAGATCAACGTGGAGTAGTTCGAATGGCTCGACGACCTTCATGTTCACTATTGTAGGATAACTTTTTCCTGCTTTGCTTTCCCATTTCACATGCGGCATAAAGATGATATTTGTCATACTTCAATAGAGGAAGACCACACACATGATCACCAAGAACTAGCTTGTTGATGTCTTTGAAGTTGAGGTGTGAAAGACTCCTATGCCACAACCAACTATCATCTATTGCAGCCTTTGTGAGTAGACAAATAGAAGGCTTCCATCGAATCGTATTCATATCCAAAGGATACATCTCTCATTTTCGTTTTGATTTAAGCAATACCGATTTCGTCTTCTTTTCGATAATTTCAGATCCTTCATCATCAAACGAGACGTTTAGACCAGTACCCACTACTAACTGTGAAACACTTATTAAGTTGTGTTGCCATCCCTCAACATACGCCACTTTGAGAATCGAGAATTCACCATTCGTTATCATGCCATATCCTTTAATCTCTCTAAGTGCATTGTTGCCAAACTTCACGAGACCTCCATCCTTTAGTTCTTTATATTCTCTCAACTCCTCCTTTCTTCCCGTAATGTGACGCGAACAACCACTGTCAATATACCATTCAGTGTCAAACTGTTTGTCACGAATTACCTGCAAGAATTAAGCAAATTTAGGAACCCAAAGGTGTTTGGGTCCTCGTGAGCCTTTCATAGAAACTGGATAAGCAATAGAGAGATCAATCATGTATGTTCGTTTTATTAAAGTTGTTTGATCTTTCTTCTTGTTGTTTTTCGTGCTTTGATTGAAAGGTTGTTCCCTACGAACGTAGATCCTTTGTTTCGTCAGCATTATCAATTGATACGGACCAAAAGAATTCATCACAACCATCTTTGTTGTCTTCATTAACGATGGATGTTAGTTCGATAGTTTGGTTTTTGTCTAGTCCTCCAGTGGCAAACACTTAATTCGGTACAGTTTTGTAGTTTTGGAAAAACAGTTGCTTTCACTTTTAGTGTTTTTGGTTGATTTTGAGAAATACGCGCGAAGTCAACCGAATTTTCAGAAATCAAATCTTTTACTGGTAGAGGTTCGTTTTTAACGAACTTTGAGTAATCCATTTTGTCTTCCACTGAAGTTTCTCTTATATCACTATCCTTATCGAATTCAGAGGTACTTTCAATATTTATTTTATTTTCTAAACTCAATTTGGCATTCAATGAGTTGAATTTTAATACAGTCTTAGACTTGTTTGCTTCTTATCTTTTTCATCCAAAAGTTGTTTCAACATATTTTTGTGGTCTTTGGACTTAATATAAGATTCAATTCATTCTAGTCCAACCCTATATGCATCGGAAGTTTCTTCTAACGAAACTATGGATTCACAATTGTAACAGTTGGCATCAATTTCATCTTCCTTTAATTCCAGAAATGGTAAGATCATTTTATGAGTTTTCTCACCAATTCCGCAATCATGGTGCAACTGAGTAATGTTAAATTAAAACCTTTAAGTAATAAAACAAAAGATGTTACATTTTTTTAAAAGCTTCAAATTGTCACGTTGCAAATAAATTAATTGATCCCTAGACTTAGATGACTCCGACTCAATCTTCTCAATCCACATTCTGTAACATCCCGAAATATCAAGAGTAGAGTTGAAGGGCTAAAAGAGTAAATTGGGAAAGAGCGACTTGGCGAGTCCATGGGTGGACTCAGCGAGTAGAGTCGCGACTTGGTCGCGTGTTAAGTAGCCGACTCGGCGAGTCAGTAAGATGGACTCGGCGAGTAGGCGCTGAGTGGAGAAAACCCTAATTCTCGCGGTTGAGCCCTATATAAAGAACATAACATCCATTCCCCCAACCTCTTTACTCATCCTCAAGTCCAGAAACCCTAAACTTCGTATGTGAGTGGATCAAGTTGCATTTGAGAGCTTGGAGAAGCAATTGTTGAGGAAATCTTGAAGGGTAGGAGGCTTGGAGCAAGGGGCTTTGCTTGGATTCGAGTTGTATTGCAGTTGGGGCGTTCTTTTTGAGGTAATATCTCGTCCTTGGGCTGTTACACTTATGGATTCTTCATTATGGGGTTTGTGGGGAGCTTATCTTTTGGTGTTTTGGAGTTTAGAGGTTAGATCTGAGGTTGCTACCTCAGATTTGGAATGGAGAAGGGTTGGAATGCCTGAAAGTCCCTGTGTTTGAGTGTGTAGTGAAGCTATCATGTCCCAAACCCTAGCCCTAAAGTGTTAAAGGCCTAGATTTCTTTGGATTCACGTAAATTTTTCCACTTTACGTGATGGATGGGTTGTAGAAGGCTAGATCTATGTTTTGGATCAATTGCATGGCCTGGAGTGCTTCTGTATGGTTTCAGACCGGTGGTACTCGGCGAGTCACATGGGTGGACTCGACGAGTTGCTTGAAGATGAGCTGGAACTCGACGAGTTGGAAGAAGAACTCGGCGAGTTGGATGAAGATGGCCTGGAACTCCGCGAGTTGTATGAACATCTCGGCGAGTAGGTTGAAGATAGCCTTAGACTCGGCGAGTCTGTTCTTGGACTCGGCGAGTCTTGTCGAAGAGTCCCAATATTTTCTGGGCGAGTCGAGAATCGGTGAGTCAAGGGATGACTCGGTGAGTTGTGTGCGAGTGGACTCAGAGTTGTTGGACTCGGCGAGTCTCGGGGTGACTCGACGAGTTAGGTCGCGGATTGAGGGAAGTCCTGAGCTTGGGGACTCGACGAGTCATCGGGTTGACTCGGTGAGTAGAGTCAGTCAGGGGTTGACTTTGACCTTGTCCTAGGGTTGACCAATTATCTTCCGGGGGTATTTTGGTAATTAAGGGTATTTATTGAGTTGAGTGTTTTGGTGTTCAGTGGAGGAGTTCGTGTCGGAGTTTGGAGCAGCGAGATCTTATCCTTTCAGCCGACAGTTTCGAGGTGAGTTATCCTCACTATATCAACAGGGTCTAAGGCACCAAGGCCGACCCTTATCGGATTGAGATCCGGGTAGTTGTTGTTATGTTACTGCTTTGATATGTTTGCATCCTGAGAGCTAGGATGGTATATGTTAGAGACCTAATTGAGATCGGTATCTTGAGAGATAGGGATATGCTATGCTAGTGACCTGTTAGGTCGGTATCCTGATTAGGATGATGATATGTTATGTGATCTGTTTGATCTGCTTGTTGACTGTGAATTGCTATATGATTGTATGTATATGTGCACATGGTTGTTTATACTGGAGTTGGGTTGAGGCGGGTCCTGCTTTGTGCTGTAGGCCAAGATACCCAGGGCGGACAGGTTGTTCCGAAGGCCCAGCGAGCGGTCCGGATAGGCTGTAGGCCCCAAGAGGGCGGACCAGACGTGCCGAGGCTCGGAGAGTGGACCAGGCCGACTGAAGGCCCGGTGCGGGCGGACCAGTCATACTGTAGACTCAGAGAGTGGATCAGGTGGATTGAAGGCCCGGTGCGGGCGGACCAATCACACTGCAGACTCGATGTATGTGGTTAGATTCGGAGAGTGGACTAGGTGGATTGAAGGCCCGGTGCGGGCGGACCAATCACACTGTAGACTCGAGGTTTATGGCTAGATTCAGAGGGTGGACCAGGTGGACTGTAGGCCGGTGTGGCGGACCAGTCACACAGTAGACCCGAAGTGCATGGCTGTTCTGTGATCAGATATGTTGTGGCATGTTATGCGTGTATGGTATAAGTGGTTGGTATTTTGGGGATATCTCACTAAGCTTTCGGGCTTACAGTTGTGGTTTTATGTTTTTCAGGTTCTTCAGAAGACCGTGGCAAGGCGAAGGCGTGATCGTACCGCTCCTCATGATTTTGTAGTAATGTGATTCTGGGAATACGTTAAATGTTTTGTATTGAAAACCTTTTTGTAAAGATTTAATGGAATCGAGTTGTTTTTGAAAAATTTAAAATTGGTTGTATTTTTCGGTCGTTACCCATTCGCCTCTCATCGTTTTTTGATGAAACCCTGCTCAATTGATCGGTTAGGTTAGAGTTTGTTAACCGTGTTCGTTTTAAACTATCACTAATGCTTGAAAAAGTGAATTTTAAATCGTTCAATTCGGTTTCATAGTTAGAAACAGGTATGTGTAGAGATTCGAGAATGGAATTTACCGTGTTAATCAATTTTTCGCATTCGTTGATTTGTCCTGGAACTGGTCTTGCAGCGAAACAACTGTTGTCTTCTCTTCCACTTCCAGTGGCTCTCGTTTGTGATCCCTCGTTCGTCACCATCAAACACTTTCCTGCGAACTGAGAACCTTCTTCCTTTGCAACGAATCCCCTTTCATGCGTGGGCTTGCGAACTTCATCGTCCTCTGAATCTGTTGACCAGACTTCGAACCCTCCAAACTCATCTTCTGCAACATTTTCCTGCACAATCAAAGTAGGCATAGAGTTACCAGTAGCTTTCTTCCTCTTGATCTCCTCTATCTTTCACAAGTGGTACGCCTCATCATCATCTTCTTCTGTTATCTCATTCAACTTCCTTAGCATGCAATCCTTGGCCAAATGGTTTTTGCCATGACAATAGTTACAGTCATAGACAGAATCACCAACGACCTTTTTATCCTTTTTCTCATGTTCCTTCTGAGAAGCGCTTATACTTTCTTACTTCAACTTTTGTGAGTTGTAACTTCCTTGTCAATTTCTATTCTTGTTCAATGGAAATTTCTTCCTTGCAAATCGCTTGGGATTCGAAACCATCAAGGAGCACTCCTCATTAGTAAGATTACATTCAGAGTGATCGGATTCAGAACCATCCTCTGCAACTGTCATGCCTTTTGCAACAAGAGCTAGAGACCCCATACTTGAAATGACATTTGCTTCCTTTGACACTTCGCAATGCCAACCAGTTTAGCCAAAGTATAACTTTTAAACTGCTCGAGCGCCTTAACTATAGAGACAACTGCCATCCATTCAGACCTAAGTCCATTCATAAATGTAACCTTTTGTTGATCACTTCTCTTCCAATGTCGTGTTTGGTCATCGTGCTGAGAAGATGGTTGTAGCGATTGAAGGTCCGACTCAGATTTTCTTCTGGCTTTTGTGCGAAAGCCCCTAACTTCGAAAGCATGAGTGTTTGAGTTGAATGCTCAAGGTCTGCGTCTGTGGAGTAAAGATCCTTGAGCCTATCCCATATTTTTTTCGCAGTGTCACAAGAGCTAACCAAGCGAAACGTGTCTGCCTGCAGGGCAAATATGATGATCCTCATAGCTTTAACATTGCTAATGAGTTTATCTTTCTCATCTTAGGGCACGTATTTGACACCGAGAAGCAATTGGTTGTATTCTTTTTGAGTTTTGATTTTTCTTTTGGTCTCTGTGTGAAGGAATGGACCAAGAGTAATGGCTTCCCATATCAGATAACCATTGTCGTCTGAACCTAGAACATAATCTTCAATATGGAGTGCCTAAACTTCATACTCGTGAGAGTATTGGGATCCTTGTTGTTGATCCAATACTACTTGAGATATTCAAGGATTTAATGCTTGAATCGTCGTGTTGCATTTTAACAAGATCTTTGTAAGCTGTTATGAATCAGATGTGCAAACTAAACAAATAATAGGGTAATATAGAGATCCAGTAAGTTGACAGAAAATCAATAAAGGCGACTAAACAAGATCCTATATCAGCGGAAACCTTAGTAGCTCAACAAACAGAAGAGATGCGTATAGATTACACAATCTCCTGCTCTGATACCAATTGTTAGGATATAAATCCTTAAAGATCGATTAGATTCAACAAGTAAACAAAGAACACAAAGGTAATCAAACTGATGCTGAATGATTAAAAGTCACGCCTCAGATGAACTCGATGAAGAATTTCAACTGTAGAGGCGTGCTAGGGTTTACAAGAATATCTCTATAGAAAATGTTAATGATCTACGGTGCATGCATGCACTATTAATACTCAAACCCTAATTAATGAGACGGCTTGGACAGGCCCAATCTCGAATACAAGATGGACTAACTAAACAAGCCCAATGATGCAACACTTAACACCTTACAGTTTTTAATAGGCTAAATATGTCAATTTTCACAAAAAATGGGTCTTATTTAGCAACTCACGGTTTCATGGGCCTAAAAAGGTAATTATTAACGTTTTATGGAGTAAATTGTCATTTTAAAACAATCATGGGCCAAAAATGTAAATTTTTGGTTAAATGGGCTGAAAAAGTCATTTCTATTAAATTTTGGCCAAAAATGTTATTTATATCAAAAGTCGGATGAAAATGTCCTTTTACCCAAAATGAGCCCTTAAAACTAAACTTTTGGTCTTAATGGGCCAAAAGTGTCATTTTTACCAAAAATGTGCCTTAATTGTAAATTTTTTGACTTAAGGGGCCAAGTATATCATTTTTACAAAAAGTGGGCCTTTTATGTCATTTTGTTAAATAATTGAGCTAAAACAAGAAATATAATAAAAACGGGTTAATTGTGCCGTTCTCATTTTTATTGGGCCATGTTCACCCATTTTCATGTTATTGGGCCTTTGTGACCCATTCACATGCTTATTGGGCATCATACATTTGCTACATGTTTATTGGGCCTTAGTGACCCATTTAAATGCTTATTGGACCTGATACTTTCATTACATGTTATTGGGCCTTAGTGACCCATTTACATGCTTGATAGGTCCTGTATACTCCTTACATGTTTATTGGGCCTTGTTAACCCATCTACATGCTCGACGAATCTTGTATACTCATTTCATGTTCATTGGGCCTTGTAACCTAATTACAAACACCGAAACATTATTTAAAACATTAAATAGTGTGTTACAATATATCCGTAAACATAGTTAAGGTTCTTGTGAGATGTTCTTTCATTCGTACCTACCTAGTGGTACAACCTTTAGTCTCGTAGTTATAACCAAAGTCTCTTGGAAGGAGAGTGAGAGTTTGTGTATAGATCTATATGGGGTTGACAGCCCCACACCTAAGCTGTTCGCTACAGCTAGACTAGGCTAGTCTAGGGTGACAAATGTCTTACCTTAAACAAGCGACGCCTGAAAAACGTTATGACGGACAGATCAATCATATCAAGTATGGTTATAACTGTTGGATTAGTGTCTAAGTCCATAACTGTTTTGGTATGTACTTGACCCGATGGTGCATGGTCCTTTTGGGTTGCCTTCACCAAAGCAACTTGATAGGATGAATTATGGAGAGAAAGGATTAATTATGATTTATTAATATATTATGAGAAAAATATATTAAAGGAGAAATCATACTGTTTAATTAATATTAGTCAAGAATTAATTGATAATTAATTTTGTGGCTAAAAGAGATTAAGATAATTGCATTTGGGCTATGGATTACCTTGGAATAATAGGTTGGATGAATTCTATGGGGAAACCCATTAGAAATCGTCCAAGGGATATTCTAAAAGGGTCCATGGGCTGCTTAGGGCATAAGCAGTCAGATTAGGGTTTCCTAGTTGAAAACCCTAATAGCCTACATGTATATATAGTACCCTTAAGCCTCCAAAACGTGGCTAAGAGTTCCACTAGGGTTTCCATACGTTTTGGGCAGCCTCCTCTCTCCTTATTCTTCATCCTCTTGCTCTTGGTGTTTGTGAACCATTAGAGGAGTGACACTTGTGACTCTAAGCTTTCTAAAGTCATTACAAGGAGGATTTGAGATTGTTATTGCTACATAACAATCAAGGTAAGATCTAAAAACCCTTTCACATGTTAATATGATTAATTGTATGCAAGAACTAGGGTTAAAGTCTTGGATGAATTGCATGTACAATAGAGAAACCTATATCCAAGCATTAGGGTTTGCATGAGCACGTAGGATGTTCTTATGGCTAAAACCCATCAGTGGTATCAGAGCCTTGATTGGTTTCTATTGTATTGATGCCTAGTACATTCATTCATGTTGCAAGATCGAGTTTTTGGCCATTTGCCTGACAAAATCGTCCAGTTCCAATGTGGACTCATCGAGTAGGGTTAACTCGGTGAGTCCATAAGGGGACTCGGCGAGTGTAGCTGTCAGACAGGCGGATTTTTGGGATTTTTACCTTTTTTGACTTAGGATAATTGCCATAATTGTTTAAAATTAATAAAATTCGAATTTTATTGATTCCTTATGATTATCTTTGTCAAAATAAAAGATTTTGGTCATCAAATTAGATAATTGTTACCTTATTTGATAAATGTTAAATTGTATGAATTATTTGATCATTATCTTGCAAAAATTTGAACTAGATCTAATTAGATAATCACCAATTAATTGTTAATTGCCTTATTTGAATTATGTGATCTAGAATACTCTTGACAAAATTTGTAAAAGTTTCAAATTAATCCCTTTAGGTTTTGTAGTTTAAATTAGAACTTAAAAGTTTTGGTTTTGAAATTTAAATAAGTTAAACCCTAATGTTTTGAAATGTTTCAAAACTTGCCCTCAAGTTTTGGAATTTAAAAGTTGATTAACAGTTTAATTTAGAAATGTTAAATTCTAAAACCATAGTATTGTTTTGAAAAAGTTCAAATCACACCCTTATGGTTTTATTAATTAATTAAGGTGTATAATTAAAAGATATTTAATAATCCCATAAAATTTTTGGTTTACATTTAATTAAATTAAAAGTATAATTTATTAAATTAGAACACGTAGTATTTTAAAAGTGTAAAATACACCCTATACTATATATAACATTAAAAGTCTAGTATTATATATGTATGAGTAAACAGTCAGTCTTACCGTTAGTAAGGCTCATTTACGAAGCTGGTCTATAAGGGGTGTTTAAGGAAATTGCCTATAAAATGACGATTGAATGGGTATCCACTCTTACCCACCGCACTCTTTACTAGTGGAGGGTCGTTATCCGAACGGGTAGGATAGGACAAAAACCTTCCATTATAAGTATAATGAAGTACAAAAGTAACTAAATGCTTTTACAAATTCCCAATCTTAGTTACTTTAGGCAAAAGTGAATTGATGCAATTCCATGAAATTACACTTTGTGCCCTTGCGAAGACGTTAGTGGAGCGTGTGTGGTTAACCGGCACACTAAATGGTTCTAAGCAAAGGTAGCAAAGGGTGACTCAATGTTTGTCATAGTTCAGTGGAGCGTGTGTGGTTAACCGGCACATCGAATAGATGACTGTAACATGTGGGGGCATCATGTAAGTTTGCAAGGTTATTCACACCCGCTTTGTGATCCTCAGTATCCCAGTCACAAACTAGAGGGGCATATCGAGATTTAAACATGCCATTTAAAAGTTCAATGAATCTCAAAAGATCTAGGAATTTTCAATAAATTTAAAACTTAAATTTCTTTTTCGTTTTTCATGGTGGAAATTAGTGAATCGTCATTCACTTACCTTCAAATATTCTGCAACTAGATTACGGCATCCTTTTTTCTAGGTTGTAGAGTATTGTGTTGGGTCCTAGCCTTAATATCTCATTTGGGTGATTTATTAAGGACTCAATCAATCAACTAACTTGGATTTAATTTTTCTCCCATTTTGTAGATGTCAAAATATGACAACTATGGTCTTCCCAAATCCCGTGGAACAAGCCTTTCACATGAAGATGATATTCCACGATTCGATCGAGGAACACGAGATCATACTTCACTTCCTCCACCTCCTCCTATTATTCTCCCTAACCCACAAGTTCAAAAGATTGAAAAGTTCAAACTCACTCAAGCCCTTTTGGCAAGTAAACATGAAGAAGGAAAGTCAGTGTGTGCACACTTCCTAGAGATGAAGTCAGACATTGATAAATTAAGAATGTTGGGATCTGTTGTCTGTGAGGAGCTGGCTGTTGACTGGGTTCTTCAGTCACTTCCTAACTCATATAGTGAGTTCGTAAGAGAGTACTATATGATGAACCACGACGTAACCCTCATTGATCTCACCTATATGCTTATTTCTGCTGAATCAACAATGATTTGGCGCACTGGAAAAGCAAAGTTGATTGGTGGATCGGCCTTCCAGACCTCTATGGATATAGGCAATGGAAACGAAAGGCATGCCATGATCGAAAAGTTTGATCATAAGAGAAAGGCAAAGTCAGAAGTAGTTCCGTGTGCTGTTCCAAAAGAGTCAATTTGCTTTTATTTCTAAGAGAAGGGGCATTGGAGACGAAGTTGCCCTATTTACGTAAGAGATCTAAGAGATGGGAGCGTCAAAACGTATGACTCTGCTTTAGGTAAAATCCTTTAACTAACTCTCTTAAGTTCCTATTCTAGATTCTTAATACATGATGTGATAAGATTACATTTCGATGTCTTGTAGGATCGAAGAAAAGAGAGGAAGCTTAAGGGAAGAAGTGAGCGGAATCTAATCGTGAAGAAATGAATTTCAATCGCATTACTTGAAGATTAGAATCTTGAGCTACTACTTGGAGTTAGAATAAGATTGCTAAGAAATATGTATTAACATAGTTTCTCATTTGAATTGCATTGTAAGGACAAATTTTTTCCGCAATAAAATAAATTTTGATTTTTTATATTATTTATTTATCCTTGCAATGGCGTGTATGAAAAATTGATGTTTGAAAGTTTCTATTATTAGCAATAATGGATTTGATTCTTAATTATGTTATTTGTGGAAAGGTAAAGAATTTACCAAATAGGGAAAGTTTCTCATCGCCCAAGTTTCAATTGGATAGAAACTTGGAATCATACAAAAAGTATTGCATGATGAATGAGAAGTTTCATATTTGGAAATTAGACTAATTCGTTGACAAAGTGTCAAGTGAAGGACTAGGAGATCAAGTACACAAGGTTGTGTGTTGATCAAGTCCACCACAAGAGTGACAAATATATTCGTCATGATTTACTAAAGGTTTAGTGGATATGATTATACTTATAAGCTTAAGTGTAATTCTGAGTTCATTTGAAAGAGTTTAAATCAATAGCAGAACGAATAAGAAGAATCAAGTAGGCAGAAAGATAAAAATTTCTCTATTCTAAGAAGAAGGGAGAGTACCTTTATTATGTTTTATGATAGGTCTTAATGATTAAGAACCATATCTCAATTGATCCTCTAAGTGAGTCTTAGTGCAATTGTATGTCTGAGAAGAGGAATCAAGAATTCAAGAAATGGTTAAATCAAGAAGTCAATTATACTTCGTTCCAAAACCAAGTCTTAGAGTTAAGATTATGACAATGAGTGACAAGTCTTAAGAAGGTTTATAACATTCATAACATGTGGAATTTGAAAAAGGGTTTTCTTATTACTGCACATTTGAAATTGGAAAATTGTGATGTCTTAGGTAAGACAAAGACCAACTAGGACCAATTTTGTGAAATGTTTAGTCTTGATAAAAGCTACACTAACTCTTGAATATTTGTTTGTCGAGAAATGTTGATTGACAAGAGAATCTTATATGTCAAGGAGTCAGTGGGAGTCTTAATGGTCTTGAAAAGTTTCAAGATCTAATCAAGAATAAACCTTATCGATCATCACTATCACACGACTTGAGGTTTAAAACCTATCGTGTTGACACTATCTTGTTGTGCCGTTCCAATTGAGTTAATTATGCATGTAAGTTCTATGAGTTCTCATTTGAACGCGTAAAAGGCAAGCACCTTGATCAATGAAAAGTACATTGATAAGAAACAGTGAGCTGCTTAACTACTTGGAAGACATGGTGGGCAGCCGTGTTACCATAAGGCAAGAGATCAAGATTGAGAAGGTTCGGTCCATATGAATTTGGATTTGTCGCAACTTTGGTTTTGATAATTCGCATGGATAGGAACACATACACCATTAAAATCTAAGTGTCATAAGATTTCCTCCTTCATGAAGATGACTGTGAGGAAATGCTTTCACTAAGAGAGATTTTAAGAAGATAGTGATTGTGAAATTGTATTCTCGAACTCGATTATGGTTACGGTATCCCTTTCCATAATTCGAATTGTGAGATTTGGCAATTAGTCTGAATTGTTTAGACACACATATGAGCTATCTAAGGCAAAGGTGTATAAGTTTAAGAAGCTTAGATAAAGTATTATCATGTCAAAGCTAGTGGGAGCATAAGTGTTATGCTTATTTGATAATAATCATCATGATAGTGGGAGTGTACATGTTTTGCTTGTATGATTATTAAAACAAGTATTGCAAGTTAGTAATATTAATTATAGAAAACAAGAGTTATCCTTTGCAAAGTAGTAAGGGTTGAATAGTTGTTTTGCTATAATTAAGGGAGAGAATATTATGCTTCATTTCAAATCTAAAGGCTTAGGCTGTGGAATGCTAATAAATTTAGTCAAGGATACATAGTGTGACACATAAAATATTATGGCAAAAGATTGATAAAGTATGAAATCTTTATGTAAGACATTATGCATCGTGTCCCATACGCTTCGGGTATAGGATCGGTTGCAAATGCTATAATATTTGAACATTCTAAAATTTTCCAAATGTCTAGCACATTAAGAGGGAAAAAGGACAAGAATCGGTTTTGACTAAGATAATTAAACAACTATCAAAGGACGATCCAAAGCTCGTTTGTGAGTAGTTGGAAGTATGATATTGGATGGACCATATCGACATTATTATGAATATATAAGATTCTATTAAGAATGAATTGTCATATGGCAAATATGGAAATGTTTCCATATTGGGAGCTGATTATTGAGAATCTATGTCTAGATTAGAAACTTTTATGCAAGAAGGATGTTCAAAGGAATGTACTTTGAGTGAGAGACATCATATCTATAGAATTGTTTCTGATAGAGATTGGCCAAGTCTTGATGATTTTGAGCTATGACTTTACGAAAGGATCATTGCATAAAATGTTAGAATCTAGCATATTCTATAAGTGGCAAGAATTTGATATTCTTATACTTATGATAAGGATTGGGAGTTGTGAAATGAGTATGATTGGAAATGTATTCATTTGATCTATTTCACAAAGTAAGGACCATAAGTAAACATTGTGTGTATGGTAAGAGCATGGGACAATTGTAGTAATAATTCAAGTAATAAGTTAATTAACCGAAACAACAAATAATGAGTAATCGATATGGTGATAAATAAAAGGTGTTTTTATTTATACTCAAAGGTTTGGGACCATATAGGATTAGTATTATTGTTGTGTTTCACTTTGAATGTTTTGACTTCCTGAATAATTAATTATTTCAAAATAATCAAATTATTCGAATGGTCCACAGTCGTTCATATGTTGGAAGTAGGTATGAATAAAGACTGTCATGAATTGGTTTGTAGATTGTCTAAAGTGTATTAGACATAGCAAATTTTTGCTGCAACGTTCATGAATGCTTATGAATATGATTTGAGCATTGGACTAAACCCACGCTCACTTGGATCACTTCATGGATTTTATCACGAGTGATTGGTGAGACGATAATATCTTATATTCTTGAAACCGAGATGTGTGAGTTGTATCTTGCGAGTCGGTTACACATTGATAATATGTAAACGCACCAGTAACTTGGTGTCATAAAACATATTGTTGTGTGTGATTCAGTGAGTGAGTACAAGCAAGCATTGAATCAAAGTTTATCCGTTCCTTTTATCCAAAGTGGGATGAAAGCAATACCTGTGGGCCCGTCGATTATTTAGTGATGACACCCTAAGCGCTTGGCCAAGTCGGGACTAATTTGATGTGTTCAATTGTAGTCTGTTGTCAGTCGTCATAAATCAAAAATTAGGAAACAACACATAGACTGAGAGAATGATTTCAATCCATGTCTCATGTCTATATGATATCAAGAATGGAGGAATATATGATCCCTTATCTAAAGGACGCGTATCTGATAAGATCAGAGTTGACAGCGGCTTTTGAAAGCTATGATTGCAGATCAGGATCTAAAGTCATACGCAGAATAGTTATTATACTTATCCAAGTAGGAGACTGTTGGATTAGTGTCTAAGTCCATAACTGTTTTGGTATGTACTTGACCCGATGGTGCATGGTCCTTTTGGGTTGCCTTCACCAAAGCAACTTGATAGGATGAATTATGGAGAAAAAGGATTAATTATGATTTATTAATATATTAAAGGAGAAATCATATTTTTTAATTAATATTAGTCAAGAATTAATTGATAATTAATTTTGTGGCTAAAAGAGATTAATTAAAGTTAAGGGACTAGAATAGTAATTATAAGATAATCGCATTTGGGCTATGGATTACCTTGGAATAATAGGTTGGATGAATTCTATGGGGAAACCCATTAGAAATCGTCCTAGGGATATTCTAAAAGGGTCCATGGGCTGCTTAGGGCTTAAGCAGTCAAATTAGGGTGTCCTAGTTGAAAACCCTAATAGCCTACATGTATATATAGTACCCTTAAGCCTAAAAAACGTGGCTAAGAGTTCCATTAGGGTTTCCACACGTTTTGGGCAGCCTCCTCTCTCCTTATTCTTCATCCTCTTGCTCTTGGTGTTTGTGAACCATTAGAGGAGTGACACTTGTGACTCTAAACTTTCTAAAGTCATTACAAGGAGGATTTGAGATTGTTATTGCTACATAACAATCAAAGTAAGATCTAAATACCCTTTCACATGTTAATATGATTAATTGTATGCTAGAACTAGGGTTAAAGTCTTGGATGAATTGCATGTACAATAGAGAAACCTAGATCCAAGCATTAGGGTTTACATGAGCACATAGGATGTTCTTATGGCTAAAACCCATCAATAACGACTCACATAGAAATTACATCCACTGTAAAATTTGTGGAATACATATAAATTTCTGCAGTTACAACACTATACAAACACCATTTTACGGTCTTAGGGTTTTAAGACTACAACAGTTTTGTTACAAGCATAAAATATCGGATTTTCTGGGAAACTTACATTATACATTACCTTCTACTTACAACAGAAAATGTAGGATGTTCCTTGAATAATCTCTTTACATATTTTCAAAACAGAAACACACATGCTTTAATACAAGATTTGATACAAAGCGTTCAAACCATTTTCAACAGAAAATATCGGATTTTCTAGTGTTTACAAAGTGATACAAACTTTTGATACAAATATGCTTATGAACTCACCAACATTATATATGTTGACCATTTTCAAAATAACTTGTATTCTCAGGAAATCGTTAAGCAGGTTGGTCTTTAAGAACTCATGGAGTTTGTTGTATTTATGTTATCATCATACACTTATATTTTGGGAACGTAATTTGTAATGAAACACACGGATGTAAACAATGACGGTTGTATTATTGTATGTGTGATGGTGATGTTGTCTTGATTCAATTATATACATTGTGACGATATTACAAGATGAAGTCACCCAACCCCTAGACGTTTCCGCCGTTCTGGTTTGGGGGTGTGATAGATTGGTATCAAAGCAATGTTTATAGTGAACTGACATATCTAATCATGCAAGATATGCAACTATAATTACATTGGGACTAAAATACTCTGAAAAAAATAAAATACATACCTACGTGTGTATTTTTGGTTACTATCACGATAAGAAACAATAAAAGTTTTTGGAGGAATTGAACATCGTGGTTAAACCTGGATAGTTATGTAGTCGTATTGGGGATAAATATAGCCTAATCAACTATATTCATTCAAAATACGACCACCATGTGTTTGGGAGTGATCATGGTGGGCAATTAATCTAGAAACTTACCAACTTTGTATCCAAAAAGTTTTAAGAAACTCAAACACAAAAAATTAAAATCCTATAGGAGACCAATTCTCAAGAATAACAACAAGACATCACCGCCACCGCCTACGCCAGAGGTGAACTCTGCTACTTTCCAAGCAACAGTCTCGATTGCAGTCACAACAGCCTTGGCACACAGTCAAACTAGGAACAATGGTGTCGGTAACGGTCAAGGAACCGGAAGCTCAAACCAAGGAATGAACGAAGGTCCTACAAAAGTCTATACCTATAAAGACTTCTCAAATGCCAAACCTCGAACATTCAATGGAACGGGAGGTGTGATAACTTTAAAACGATGGATGGAAAAGATCGAGTCAGTCTTTGAGATCTGCGGATGTACTGAAGAATGTAAGGTGAAATTTGCAGCTTGCACGTTTGTCGACCAAGCGCTTTCATGGTGGAATGGTCATGTGGAGGCTATGACACTCCCAATGGCAAATGCCATGCCATGGGAGGCGCTCAAGGAAATGTTGATGGCAGAGTATTGTCCCCGTGGGGAAGTACAGAAATTGGAGCAGGAATTATGGAATCTCATAGTACAAAACTCAGACATCGAGGCGTATATCTCAATGTTCAGTAAACTAGCCCTTTTATACCCAGGTATGATCACATCAGAAGGGCAGAAGATCGAGTGGTTTATTTGGGTACTAACTTTCCCAATCCAAGGAAACATGACTGCGGCAAACCCATAGACTTTTCACAGTGCGAAAAGGCTAGCTCAGAAGCTTTACGACCATGGCAATAAGAAAGGAGCCAAAAGTGTTGAGACTGAGACCAATAAGGAAGGGAATAACAAGAAAAATAGGGACAACAAATGAAAGGGGCAACAGAACTAGGGATCCTCCAAAAAAGCAGCAAATTTTAGTAGTCCACGCTGCCACCGCTCAAGTTGCGCCAGCACCAGCTGCTCCAGCCTCATATGCGCAAACAACTACCAAGCCATACTTAGGAACCTTACCAAAATGTAACAAATGCAACTACCACCACCATGGCGAGTGTAGAGAAATGCAGAGTACCAACTGCAACCGCAAGGGGCACACCGCTCGGTACTGCAAATCTCAACCCCAACAGAACCAACAGCCAAACAACAACAACAACAATAACGTCGGGACCAGTTACACTTGTTATGGATGTGGAGGAACTGGCCATTTAGGCGAAATTGCCCCAAACCAACAACCAAGGAGCAGGAGGATCAGGCAGGGTCCTAACATTGGGTCAAGGAGAGGAAGTTGAAGACCCGACAATTGTTACTAGTACGTTTCCCCTCAAACAACACTTATGCATGCATTTTATTCGATAGTGGGGATGAGCGGAGTTTCGTGAGTAATAAATTCAAACACTTACTAAACAAACAACCCCAGAAGCTAAGCGAAACCTTCATGGTGTAGATGGCTAATGGGAAAACCGAAACAACCAAAGACGTTTACGTAGGGTGCACATTAACATTAAACAACCATTTATTTCAAATAGATTTGTTGCCAATAAATATTAGGAGTTTTGATGTGATAATCGGCATGGATTGGTTAAGCCCCCACCATGTTGATATTATGTTCTATGAGAAGGTCGTTCGCCTTCACCTCCCCAACCACCAAACCCTAATAATCTACGTCGATAAACCTGACGCCAATCTCCGTCTTATCTCGTGCATCAAGGCACAAAAATGTCTGCACAAGAAAAATTATGCCTTCCTCGCCCACGTTGTGGATAAAACAAAAGAGGAAATAAACATCAAAGATATCCCAGTGGCGTGTGACTTTCCGGACGTATTTCCTGAAGACTTTCCGGGAATACCCCCAGAAAGACAGGTCAAATTTCGAATCGACCTAATACCGGGAGCCACATCAATTGCTAAATCACCATACATGTTAGCTCCCGCTGAAATGCTGGAGTTATCCAGTCAGTTAAGTGAACTTCTGAACAAAGGATTCATCAGGCTAGGGGTGCAAACGAGCCAAGTGACTCGCGAGCTACTCGAGATCGGATAGTTAAAAACTCGACTGGAAATCGATTTTAAATGAGCCCGAGCCGAGCTCGAGCTTAATATTAAGACCGTTTATTAAACGAGCTCGAGCTCAAGCCTATGTCATTAAGCTTGATTAGGCTCGCGAGCCTAAATGAGCCTTTCTATAATATAATTTAATATTATATATATATATATATATATATATATATATATATATATATATATATATTAAAATAAAAACATATTAGGGGAATTATGGATTTAGGGTATTTGTAAACGAGCTTCTTAACGAGATCGAGCCGAGCTTAAGCTTATTTAGACACGTTAGATAAAAAACGAGTCGAGCCCAAGCCCGAGCCGACCTTGTATAATTCTTTACGAGCTCGAGCCAAGCTCAGTACAAGGAAGCTCGAATCGAGCCGAGCTCGAGCTTGAGCCTTATATAACTTAAACGAGCCTGAGCCGAGCCTAGCCGGGCTCAGACTCGACTCGGCTCATTTTTGCCCCTACATCAGGCCAAGCTTCTCACCATGGGGAGCTCCGATCTTGTTTGTCAAGAAGAAGGATAGATCCTTCAGAATGTGCATCGAATATCGGGAGTTGAACAAACTCACTATCAAAAATCGATATCCACTCTCACAGATTGATGATATATTCGACCAGCTTCAAGGAGCCATTTAATTTTCTAAAATAGAACTAAGGTTCGGTTATCATCAGGTGCGAGTTCGGGAAGAAGATATCCCCAAAACTGCTTTCCGAACCCAATATGGCCATTTCGAATTCATTGTTATGCCCTTCGGTCTGACAAATGCCCCCACAACATTTATGGACCTCATGAATCGAGTTTTTTGCCCATTCCTCGATAATTTTGTAATCGTTTTCATTGCTGACATACTCATATACTCTCGAAATGAGGAGGAGCACAGTCAACATCTACGCCAGATCTTGGAAGCTTAGAGAGCTGATAAGCTATATGTCAAACTCTCCAAATGCGAGTTCTGGATTCGCAGTGTGAACTTCTTGGGTCATGTAGTCAGTGAGGAAGGAATTCATGTGGATCTTTCCAAGATCAAAGCTATTGAAGGCTGGGCGATTCTGAAAATGCCAACTGAGATCAGGCAATTCTTGGGCCTTGTAGGCTACTATCGAAGGTTTATTCAGAATTTCTCGAAGATTGACAAGCCCCTCACCACTGTAACACAAAAAGGCGTACCCTTCAACTGGACTGCCAAACAAGAAGATGCTTTTCAAACCTTAAAGCGAGCCCTCTGTAGTGCTCCAGTGCTATCTTTACGAGAAGGAACTGAAAACTTCGTAGTATATTGCAACGCTTCGAATAAAGGGTTAGGTTGTGTTTTTATGTAGCATGGAAAAGTGATTGCTTATGTGTCTAGACAATTGAAGACACATGAAGTAAATTACACCACCCATGATCTCGAGCTGGGAGCCATGGTCTTCACCCTAAAAATTTGGAGGCACTACCTTTATGGTACAAAGTGCACCATCTTCACGGACCACAAAAGCTTTCAACACATTCTAAATCAAAAGGAGCTGAACATGTGGCAACGAAGGTGGGTTGAGCTACTAAATGATTATGAATGCGAGATTAAGTACCACCCATGCAAGGATAACGTTGTGGTCGATGCCCTGAGTAGAAAAGAATACTCGGGTCGCTGGGTGAAAACATTATCAATGACCATCCATGCTCACCTAACTTCACAAATTAAGGAAGCTCAATTAGATGCATTGAAGTCGGAGAATGATGCGAATGAAGCACTGCGTGGAATGGATAAGAATCTGGAAGTCAAAGGAGACGGAGCTTACTACTTCATGGAACATATTTGGATCCCAAAATTTGGAGGATTCAGGGATGTAGTCATGAACGAATCGCACAAAACATGAACTCCGTCCGTCCATGTTCCGATAAGATGTACCTGGACGTTAAATAAGATTATTGGTAACCAAACATGAAAGTAGAAATTGCTACTTACGTGGGCAAGTGTCTTACTTGTGCCAAAGTGAAAGTGGAATATCATAAGCCCTTAGGATTGTTACAGAAGCCAGTAATACCTGAGTGGAAATGGGAAAGGATTACCATGGATTTCATAACCAAATTACCTAAGACACCGGACGGATTGGATGCTATCTGGGTGATTGCCGATAGATTAACCAAATCTGCCCATTTCCTACCAATAAAGGAGATGTACAAAATGGAGAGGTTCACAAGAATCTATATAAAAGAAATTGTGAGACTACATGGGGTACCGATATCTATTATCTCCGATCAAGATAGTAGATTTACCTCTCGGTTTTGGAAGTCTCTCCTGAAAGCAATGGGAACACAACTAGACATGAGCACTGCTTACCACCCTCAAACCGACCACCAAAGCGGGCGAACCATTCAAACGCTTGAAGATATGCTCTAAGCTTGTGTGATTGATTTTGGTAGGGCATGGGATACCCACTTTCCCTTAATTGAGTTCTCGTATAATAACAACTATCACACGAGCATTAAGGTTGCTCTTTTTGAAGCTTTGTATCGCCACAAATACAGATTGCCTCTTTTCTGGGTTGAGGTGGGAGACACCCAGTTGGCAAGAGGGAAAACACTGAACAACACTATTACAGGACCCGAAATCATTCGAGAAACAACGGAGAAAATAGTTCAAATGAAGGCACGACTCCAAGCATCGTGAGACTGACAAAAGGGTTATGTTGATAAAAGGCGAAAGCCTCTGGAGTTTCAACTCGGAGATCGGGTGCTCTTGAAGGTCTCTCCATGGAAAGGGATGATCCGTTTTGTGAAGCGAGGAAAACTAAATCCATGATACATCGGACCATTCGAGATTCTTGCACGAATTGGCCCGGTGACATATATGTTGTAGCTACCTGCGGAGCTCAACAACGTACACCCCGTGTTCCACATGTTGAATCTGAAGAGTGCTTATCAGATGAAACCCTCGTCGTTCCTTTGGATGAGATTGAAGTAAACAAGAATCTTCTTTTCGTCGAAGAGTTGGTTAAGATAATGGATAGGGAAGTGAAGCGTACAAAACAAAGCCGCATTCTGATTGTGAAGGTTCGATGGAACGCAAAGCGAGAACCGGAATTCACATGGCAACGTGAAGACCAAATGATGCAAAAGTACCCTCACCTTTTCTCTAGTTCCTAAGAATAACTTTCAAAAGAATTTCGGGACGAAATTCCATCTAACGGAGGGATGATGTCACAACTAGCATTTTTGGGCTAGGAAATTCTATCAATGTATGATCAACTTTTGATGTATCTTGTAACTTTAAGATTGATGCTATACATGTTATTCATTTCAAAAACAACTATTCAAATCAAAACTCACTAGTGAAGCCTACAACCTAATTTGATACATTTCATACACTCAACTTTGGGTTGTAACCCTAATTTCCTAGTTCAAACATCTTTTTGGATCAGGAATCATTTATTGGGCCTAATGGGCCAATAAACCCACAACTCGATTATATTGGGTTAGGATACCTCATTTGGGCACATTCACCAAGTAACTGATTTTGGGCCACAAAAATCTTCATGGGCCTTAATGGGCCGTAAACATTTTCTTGGACCTCATTGGGCCGAAAACCCATTGTTGATACCACTTTTGGGCCGAAAACTTGTGTATGGGCCCAATGGACCGAAACCTTTCTTATTGGGCTATAAGATCTCTATCTTTATTCAATTTAAGCCCAAACATTTATTTTGTCTTTTCCCTCCCTCCATTCTCGGTTTAAAAAAAAGATGGATATTTATGGGGTGACACCTCATTATTATTTATTGGTAATCCAGGCACTATAACCACCATGTAACTAGACACTCTCATACCTCTAGGCAACATCTTTTCTCACATCCCTCTTCTCTCTTCTTAATTCTCGGCCAAGCCTCTCTCCACTCTCCACTCTCCAAAAATTCAAACTTCATCCCATTCTAAGACTTCCTCTCTAGACTCTTCAAGAATTCTCCATTCTTTTTCAAGAAAACCATGAGGTGGTGTGGATTTTCAACAAGTTCTCACCAAAGTTCATCTCTTTAGGTAAGCTACTTTCTAATCAAGGTGTTCAACTTTATTTTATGATGAGTCCTTCACTCATAAACACTCCATTTCATGATCCATGCTTCTTAGAACTCCATAAGTTCGAAGATCTTCTCAAAGGGGATTGCTAGGCCGAAATCTCCTTCAATATTCTCACCAAAACTAATCCATCAACCAAAGTGAGTTCATACTCCCTTGTTTTCGGTTTTTACTATGTTTTAGGGGAGGATACAAGTTGCTTTGTGTTAGATCTATGTATTTATGCATGTATATGTGTGTTTTCATGTTATATGTTGTGATCATGTTATGAAAACATGCTAGATCTTCACTAAACTCGAAATATCTACTAAACTTGGTGATGTTTGTAAACGAAACCATCTTATGTGACTTACTATGAAGTGGAAAGGATTAAACATGCTAAGAATGATTTAAAACTAAATAAAATCGTGTAAAGGGCCACATTTGACAAAATAAATAAAAAGTGAGGTTCTTATGTTAACTCATGGTTTTGAGAGGACTAAAAGATTCATTTTTAAATAAAAAAGGGTCTTTATGATATTCATGGTTTTAAAATGGCCAAAAGTGTTAATTTTCACAAATAGGCTTCTATTTGGGCCTTTACGGTTTTAATGGGCTAAATATGTCAATTTTTACAAAAATGGGTCTTATTTAGCAACTCACGGTTTCATGGGCCTAAAAAGGTAATTATTGACTTTTTATGGAGTAGATTGTCATTTTAAAACAAACATGGGCCAAAAATGTAAAATTTCGGTTAAATGGGCTGAAAATGTCATTTCTATTAAATTTGGGCAAACAACGTTATTTCTATCAAAAGTGGGTTGAAAATGTCATTTTACCGAAAATGAGCCCTTAAAAGTGAACTTTCGGTCTTAATGGGCCTAAAGTGTCATTTTTACCAAAAATGTGCCTTGATTGTAAAATTTTCGGCTTAGTAGGCCAAGCATATCATTTTTACTAAAAGTGACCCTTTTATGTCATTTTGGTAAATAATTGAGCTAAAACAAGCAATATAATAACAAACGGGTTAATTGTGCCGTTCTTGTTTTTATTGGGCCATGTTTACCCATTTTCATGTTATTGGGCCTTTGTGACCCATTCACATGCTTATTGGGCCTGATACATTCGCTACAAGTTTATTGGGCCTTAGTGACCCATTTACATGCTTATTGGGCCTGATACTTTCATTACATGTTATTGGGCCTTAGTGACCCATTTACATGCTTGATAGGTCCTGTGTACTCCTTACATGTTTATTGGGCTTTGTTAACACATCTACATGCTCGACGAACCTTGTATACTCATTTCATGTTCATTGGGCCTTGTAACCTAATTACATACATGGAAACATTATTTAAAACATGAAATAGTGTGTTACAATATTCACGTAAACATAATTAAGGTTCTTGCGAGACGTTCTTTCATTCGTACCTACCTAGTGTACAACCTTTAGTCTTGTAGTTATAACCAGAGTCTCCTGGAGGGAGAGCGAAAGTTTGTGTATAATCTATACATGGTTGATAGCCCCGCACCTGAGATGTTCGCTACAGCTAGACTAGGCCAGTCTAGGGTGACAAATGTCTTACCTTAAACAAGCGACGACTGAAAAACGTCATGACAGGCAAATCAGTCATATCAAGTAGGGTTATAACGACTCATATAGAAATTAACTCCACTGTAAAATTTATGGAATACATATACATTTCTGTAGTTACAATACTATACAAACACCATTTTACGGTCTTAGGGTTTTAAGACTACAACATTTTTGTTACAAGCATAAAATATCGGATTTTCTGGGAAACTTACATTATACATTACCTTCTAATTACAACAGAAAATGTAGGATGTTCCTTGAATAATCTCTTTACATATTTTCAAAATAGAAACACACATGCTTTAATACAAGATTTGATACAAAGCGTTAAAACCATTTTCAACAGAAAATATCGGATTTTATGGTGTTTACAAAGTGATACAAACTTTTCATACAAGTATGCTGATGAACTCACCAACATTATATATCTTGACCATTTTCAAAATAACTTGTATTCTCAGGAAATCATTATGCAGGCTGGTCTTCAAGAACTCATGGATTTTGTTGTATTTTTGTTATCATCATACACTTGTATTTTGGGAATGTAATTTGTAATCCAACACACTGATGTAAACAATGACGATTGTATTATTTGTGACAACCCGAAGTTCGTTCCGTCATTTGTAACCCATTTCGTTAATAAATTCGTCGTTTTCAAATTCGTTTCCGTTTATGTTATTAAATTAAGTCATTAACTTTGAGTTTGCTTTTATGAATTAAAGGGTGTCCAAACGCGTTTAGAACTTATAATAACACCCCATTTTAGTAATTGGAAAATTTTTAGAATCGACCATATCGGGTTACGACAACTTAATCAGGTGCGACCAAAAGCCTCGTCTAACGTCGGTATCGGGTAGAATTCCACCGTGTCCTAAACTTGAAACATATTTAAAGTTGTTTAAGCCTCATTTGAAGCCTTTTCACTCTCTCTAACCTCTCTCCTCAAATCCAAGTTTTTGATCCAAAATCACTCATTTCAAGCTCCATTTCATCAAGGTAACCTTCCTAACTTGTTGTACAACCTTTCTAGCTTCTAAATCCATGTTCAATCTATGATTTAGGACCATAAACATGTGTTTACGGCCCTAGAATGCTCTAGGGCCGTGAACACATATAAGTTGGGTTTTAGAGCCTAAAAACCCTTCCAAATCACTTTTGGAGCTTAGAAATGACTTAAAGGCTTAATGGAACGGACTTAGAACACCTTGAACTCAACTTTTGGGGAGTAAACATGAGTTTACTACCCAAGAACATGCTTGGGCCGTAAACTCCTTATCATGGGTAGTAAAGTCAATTTAAAGTGTTAAATTGCCATTTAAACACATCAATTGCCTTGGATTAAAGTCTAGAAACAACCACAATCGATTTAGGGGCCTTAAACATGATGAAAACCTTCCCTATAGGAGTTCACGTCCGTAAACCCCTCAAGGATGGGTTCCTGGGCCGTAAATTCATATACACTAGTCAAATGATGCCCTAAATCCATTCTAAGGCTTGTAAAATTAGTTTAAATCACATGTGATTGATCTACGGCCACCAAATCATTTAGAGAAGGAAGGTATAGGAGCTTACGGCCATAAACTCCTAGTTTAGGGCCGTAAAATCCCTTTGATGGTTCACTTGGTGGTTTAACTTCTTCATATGCCTTAGATTAAATCCTAGCAACTTTCCCCAAGTGATATTTGACCATTTAGCACGTTAAAACTCATCAACTATGAGTTCACGGCCGTGAACTCATGTGGTCATGGTATTAGGGCCGTAAACTCCCTAAGGAGTTTACTCTTGAAGAGCAAACTCATTATCTAAGCCCTATACGTTCGTAGATGTCACCCGGGTCACTCCAAACACTTGATTTGAAGTGTTTTCGCGTCTTGTAAAATCATATCTAATTACTGATTTAAAGTCTAATTAGATGCATTTGTATATCATTTCATATTACATAGGAACCTCGCGCGTTATCAAGCCCCCACTACTAGAAAAACAGCCTTTTACGACGCTCAATGCTTGTAGTAAAACGCTCAGACGACGCGCAAATGCGTGTCAAGAAAGGCCATTTCATAATGAGAGACGACGCGCTTTTGTGCGTCATCTATTTACGACACGCATTTATGACATGAATTTACGACGCGCAGTTATGACACACAATGCATATCAAGAAAGGCCCTGTCATAAAGGAAGACGACATGCATTTGCGTGTCATAACCTTACGACGCGCGTGTTTATGACACACAATGCGTATCAAGGAAGCCCCTATCATAAAAGAAGACGACACGTGTTTTTGCGTGTCATAATTTTAAATGTTTTTAAAATTATATATTTTTGATAGATTTACTAATTTTCAAATTAAATAAGACATTAAAAGTCTCATGATACAAAATAAAATACCATAAACAATAAAGATAATTCATTGCACTAATATTTCAAATACAGATAATCATTCCAATAGTAAGTAAATGTAACACATTGCTAATATTGCATAATATGTATTATAGAAAACAAAACATGTAAAACATTAAAAGAAACCCATGAATTGAGAAGCAGTACACACTCTTTTTGTTGGAATTGAGACATTTAAACTGGTGGTAGATCTTTTCCCACTCAAAATAGAGGGTTGGGTCCCACCAGCTTGCATGAACGACACATCATCTCCCATCTCATATGATCCCCCCCCCCATAAATTTTAAAGTTTTTCCTTCTTTTTTGAGCGGCTTTTGAAGATTTGTGACCTTCAAACCCTCCAGGCAGATAATATGTGTTTGCTTCTCCTTCGTCCTCTTCAAATGCATTTTCTTGAAATTCAAAGTCTTAATGATTACAACTTCAACTGATATATTAACAAGTTCTGAACAATTAATACTAAATCTTATAATACAAGCAACAACATCATAGCCAGATGTATCCACTTCCTCTTTGATTTCTTATGTATGTAGCTATTTCTTATAATAACTGCAACAACATCATAGGCATATAATATGTCTCCTGCTTGAGATGCACTCACAATCTGAAATGAATTTCACAATATAGAAAAACAAACAAAAGTAAACGTTAAGTTATAATTTTTCCAGATAATAAAAATTTACCTTTGCTGGATCGAGTCCAGGTTGGAAGCCGATTCCCACAACTCTTTCTACTCTTCGAGTGTGTGGTCGTGTAACACAAACAAGAATGAATTCATATATGAGTAATTTAAGATGAAATGACAAACATACCCATCAGGTGTTTGGATATCAAATAATCTCACATATCCATCCACAAAGCCAGCTACATATTGACTTCCATGAACTTGAGAAGCAGCCTAAAAGAGCGAATACATACATATTAACACAAAAATATATATTAGAAACAATATCAAATAATATAAAACACTGGGGGTCAAGGTCAAAGTGAACCTACCAAAGCTGAAAAGCTGCAATCTGTTGTTAGGGGAATAGAGCTCACAAGTTGCTCTTTATCCAGGTCCCAAACCATGGTTAATGAAATTTCACCAGAAGCAAACTGCATTAATAAGTAAAACATAAACATATGTTGTTATAAACAAATGAAAGCCTATAAAAAGCATCAAAGTGAATGAAAAGTAAGAGTAGTTGATACCATAAAGCCGAATTGTTGCTGCCAATCTAAGGAGGGACAAAGACTCAATCTTGATCATTAGAAAAAAGAGAAATAGAAAACCTGGAGCATAGTGAAATTCAATACACCACATGTGTTAATAAAAAGGAATTGGAATTGGAATGGAACCTGTCAGAGGAATTGAAATTTGAGGGAATCAGGATCAAAAGGAAATGTGTTTGGTTGGTTGGATGGATGGAATGAAATTCAATAATAAAATTGAATGATTCGTAAGTTTTATTTTTTGTATATTTATTATTGCAATACATATAATGAGGATATTTTGGTCTTTTAATAAAAAAAGAAAGAATGGAACTGATTTCCATTGATTTAGCAAACAAACATGCCATGATGGAATGGTATCTGGAATTCTAGTTATATGAGTTTTAAGTGCTCTAAAAAACACACCTGATTCATTAATTCAGTTATCTGGGGTCATTTTTCCAAGTTTTCTCCTGCATAACAAACATATCATAAAATCACTCATATATTATTCATTGTTATTTTAAGCATTTGGTAAATAAATCCACGGTCAAATATTCAATGGATTAGATTATCGACTTCATTTTTTTTGTTATTTTTACTTTATTTCAACTTTATTCAGCTCTTTTACTTCATATGAATCAAGGAAAAACCTCCTGTTAACTGGAGGTTTCGAGCTTCTAGGCCTAAGCAAATTAGATATAACTTGCAATGCAAATACATCATATCATAAGTTTTACCATACATACATACTAACAACTAGTTGTTACACTTTTTTATGAAAAGAAGTAGTTGTAAACTTACTTTTTTGTGCAGGCCTTGAGGTGACTTTTTCCTAGTGAAATTTTTGGTTGGATAGGAAAGGTCATTTTGGGTAGGAATCATTCGTCTACTCTCGTTTTCAAATTGATCCAAGAATAACTGCCTTACCAATCCACCAAGGTTTCCTACAGTCTCTTTAGCAACTACAACCTGCATCATATCATATTAATAAAAAAATAACACTTCTTTGTCATAAAAAATAACACCCATGTATTTAAAAATAAAAAATAAAAAAGACATACAACTCTAGGGTGAAGCCTAACATCTCCCTCTGTATCAACATGCTCTGGAGCATGTGAGTCGTCTGAAAGGAGTAAGTTGTTGTCTGAATTTGCAGCCTGTGATTGGGTGTGTGCCCGTGTAGCTTACCAAACAGGATTCACAGCCTTGGCTCCCTGAGCAGAAGCTTCCACCATCCTATCCATAGATTCTCTACTGAACAAAATGTATTTTTATGAAATAAAGATATATCGCTAAATAAACATATTTAACTTCTTTGGAAAATATAAAATATGAAATTCAAATCAAATAGTCAAAAATAACACTTCACGTTAGTTTCTTTTCATTCCATCATGCATATGGAATGGAATTTTGTAACATACTAACATAACCATTTTTATTTATGTAACTTATAAAACGACATGTTTTTCCTGCAAGTATCCTCCAAAACGGATGCATGTCTATTATATAAAAAAAAAGAAAAATAATTGTAATTTGTGAAGAGATTTAAGAATTATGGGTATAGTTTGCAGTTATATGTAAGTAGATAAGTTAAGATAACAGAACTAGATGTCATCAATAGCAACCCACCTTTCAGTATTTGTTTTGCTTTGTGATAGGTTTACTTGATCATTTCAACAGAAATAGATATAATATATCAGGAAAAGAGAAAAGTTAAAAAGTAGTCACCTGTCAAGATTTCTTTTGTCTAGGCCAAGAGAGTGATGCACCGAAATCAAACACCTGCTACATTAACATGAAATCTGAACGTCAAAAAAATATAATAGGAGTAGTAAAACAGATTAAAATGCCATGCTATGTAACTCATTGCAGAACAAAAAAACATCACAATATATATATATATATATATATATATATATATATATATATATATATATATATATATATATATATATTGTAGATTTATGTGTATTAATTACTGAATAATCTTAGTTATTGTAAATCCCTGAATTTTAGGTAGAATCCCTGATTTACAGGAAATAACATTGATTGTACAGCTAGGATATCCTCTGTAATCAACCTATAAATAGGCATTTTTCTTCTGTTGAAAAATAAATCAATTCATTCCAAAAGCTTCATGGTATCAGAGCATTAGAAGCCTCTTTTTCACCTTCATCTCTTCCAACAATCTTTGTTCTAGCCTTCTCTTTCTTTAATAGAACTCATGGCTCATGAAAAAAGCAGTCTCACATCAGATGCTTCTTCACATCCTTCTACCCTCAATAACCTCAACATCTCTGGTTCATCCTCTCATGGTCATGAAGCCGTATCTCTTGTTACCAGTCACAAGTTTAATGGCCATAACTTTCTTCAATGGTCACAATCTGTGATGATGTATATTGGGGGAAAAGGAAAGGAGGAATATCTTACTGGAGAGATTGAGACTCCAAAATCAGATGATCCAAAGTACAAAACATGGAAGGTTGATAATCACATGATTAAGTCATGGCTGATTAATTCTATGAATAATGATATAGGAGAAAACTTTCTTCTATATCCGACTGCAAAAGAACTTTGGGATGTTGTCAAAGAATCCTACTCCAGTTCTGAAAATACATCAGAACTTTTCGAAATTGAAGCCGCCCTCTATGACCTCCGCCAAGACGACACCTCTGTCACACAATACTTTAACACTCTTACTCGGTATTGGCAGCAGCTAGATCTATTTGAAACCTATTCCTGGAAGTGTACTGATAACACTCCTCTATACTGGAATATCTTTGAGAAAAGGAGAACTTTCAAGTTTTTTCATGGACTCAATAAAGAACTTGATGCAGTCAGGAGTAGGATCCTGAGTATCAAGCCTCTTCCTCATGTTAAGGAAGCATTCTCAGAGGTTCGACAGGAAGAGAGTAGGAAAAAGGTCATGCTTGGTGCTTCCCCTAATCCATCAACTTAAGATTCATCTATTCTTGCTGCCCGGGGACAACAGAAGGGACGACCATGGTGTGAACATTGTCGTAAATCTGGACATTATCGAGAAACATGTTGGAAACTTCATGGAAAACCTGCTGATTGGAAACCAAAATCATGGAAAGACAAAGAAACTCATGGAAATGTGGCCATTACTCCTTCAAGTGTTGTTGAAGGAATAGGGGACACATCAAACTCATCTCTTTTCACCATAGAACAATTGGAGGCACTTTAGAAAATTCTAAGTCAGTCCATTCAACCAAACACCACTCCCGGTATAGGGTTGTTGACCAATAAAGGTAACCATTCACTAGCCCTTATGGTCAGTAAAAAGCATATTAACCCTTGGATTCTTGATTCTGGAGCATCAGATCATATGACAGGAAATCTGAGCATTGTTTCTGAGTTTCATGCAAGTTTAAAACATCACACAGTAAAAATTGCAGATGGAACATCCTCCAAAGTTGCGGGTGTGGGTTTAGTCAAAATAAACCCAAATCTAACCCTCAAATCTGTTCTTTATGTACCCAAATTGGAATATAATTTACTATCTATTCGTAAAATTACACGTGAACTCAATTGTGTGGCTAAATTTTACCCAGATATTTGTGTGTTTCAGGACCTGGTTTCAGGGAAGATGATTGGCAGTGCTAAGACATGTTATGGGCTCTATGTCTTACAAGATGATGCTCTTTCTGTCGGGACATCTCAACAATTTAGCTTGTTCTCTTTAAATAACCAGTCTCGTTCCAATAAAGATAGTGATATCATGCTGTGGCACTATCGTCTCGGTCATCCGAATTTTTGGTATTTGTCAAAAATGTTTCCCTCATTGTTTATTAATAAAAGTCCCGACTCTCTTTGCTGTGAAATTTGCCAACTCGCAAAACATACTCGAAACACTTATCATAGTATACCCTACACACCTTCCAAACCATTTTTATTAATTCATAGCGATGTGTGGGGTCCCGCACGAGTTAAGACTATAACCGGACAAAAATGGTTTGTCTCTTTTATCGACGATCACACTAGGTTAACCTGGGTGTATCTCATGAATTCCAAATCAGAAGTGGGTGAAATTTTTAAAAACTTTCATTCTATGATTCAAACTCAATTTCACTCCAAGATTCAAATCCTTAAGACGGATAACGACAAAGAATTCTTCAACTCTATTCTTATCCCTTATCTCACTCAACACGACATCCTACACTTAAGCTCCTTTGTAGACACCCCTCAACAAAATGGAATTGCTGAAAGAAAAAATCGGCATCTCCTTGAAGTTGCTCGATCTCTCATGTTTTCTACTCAAGTTCCTAAAGACTTTTGGGGTGAAGCTGTTCTCACAGCCACCTACCTTATAAACCGAATGCCCTCACGGGTTCTTAACTTGCAAACTCCATGTCAATCTGTCCTGAAGTTATTTCCTCATACAAAATTCATCTGTTTTCTTGATCCTAAAGTCTTTGGCTGCATTGCATTTGTACACAATCACTCTCAGAGTTGTAGCAAGTTAGATCCCAAATCTATTAAGTGTATCTTTATTGGGTATTCATCGCATCAAAAGGGTTACAAATGTTATTCTCCTGTAACACGAAAAATATACAACTCTATGGATGTTACCTTCTTTGAAAATCATTCTTACTACAAATCTGAGCTTCAGGGGGAGAATATAAACGAATCTCATCTTTGGGACTCTATTCCTAGTGTCGATACTTTATCTCCAGATACCGATCAAAGTTCCCATACTCAACCCTCTGGTGTTCACAATGAGAGTCCTTTTATTTCAAATCCAGCCATGGAAAACTCTTCCTATCCTCCATTCATGGCTCCATCTCCTTGCCAAGAACCAACTAGAAAAGAAAAAGAAATTCTTTTGTATACATGAAGGAAGCAACCAGGCAAAGACATAGAGCACACAACACATCTTGAGGACTACCACGAATCTAAACTAGGTCAATCAGGTAATTCTAAACATGATAATGTTGATCACAATGATGATTTAGATATACCTATTGCTTTGCGAAAAGGGGTTCGTGCATGTACAGAACATCCAATTGGCAACTTTGTGTCCTATAAAACATTGTCACCATCCTATCAAGCCTTCGTCTCTGCTGTTGATAGCATACAAATTCCTCACACAATTCAGGAGGCATTGGCTGATTCTCAATGGAAAGAAGCTGTAAAAAATGAGATTAATGCTCTGGTGAAAAACAATACATGGACACTTACCAATTTACCACCTGGAAAGAAAACAGTTGGTTGCAAGTGGGTTTTCTCTGTTAAACACAAGGCTGATGGGAGCATTGAGAGATTTAAAGATCGCCTTGTTGCTAAAGGATTCACTCAATCCTACGGGATTGACTATTAAGAGACGTTTGCTCATGTTGCTAAGCTTAATACTGTTCGTGTACTGCTATCCCTTGCTGCAAATAAAGATTGGGCCCTACATCAACTCGACATAAAAAACACATTCTTGAACGGTGACCTTGAAGAAGAAGTTTATATGAATATTCCACCGGGCTTCGAGAACTCCTTGAACAGAGAAAAGGTTTGCAAACTCAAGAAGTCCCTATATGGTCTTAAACAATCCCCACAAGCATGGTTTGGAAGATTTACCAAGTCAATCATTCAAAATGGGTACACTCAATGTTAAGCTGATCACACTTTATTTGTCAGATTTTCATCCGATAAAAGGATATCTATCCTAATTGTTTATGTGGATGACATCATTCTGACCGGTGATTATGTGGAAGAGATAGAAAGATTGAAACACTTCTTATCTAGGGGATTCGAGATCAAAGATCTTGGAAATCTTAGATATTTTCTGGGCATGGAAATTGCTCGATCAAAACTCGGTATCTTTATTTCCCAACGTAAGTATGTCCTAGACTTACTAAAAGAAACAGGAATGCTTGGCTGCAAACCAGCCTCAACTCCTATGGACTCCAACAAAAAGGTTGGATCAGTAATTGACAGCCCACCTACAGATAGGGGGAGATACCAACGATTAGTGGGACGCTTGATCTACCTATCACATACACGACCTGACATTGGTTTCGCAGTTAGTGTTGTTAGCCAGTTTATGAACAATCCTACTGAAGAACACATGGAGGCTGTTACGAGAATTCTTAGGTACCTCAAGATGAATCTAGGAAAAGGTCTACTATTCAAGAAAAATAGCACCAAAGAGATTAACATCTATACCGATGCAGATTGGGCTGGAGGTGCAACTCATGGAAGGAGTACTTCAGGATACTGCTCTTATGTTTGGGGTAATCTAGTGACATGGAGAAGCAAGAAACAATTTGTGGTCTCTAGAAGTACAACAGAATCAGAGTTGAGAGCATTGGCTTTAGGTATTTTTGAATGAATCTGGCTAAAAAGACTATTGGTGGAATTAGGACTCTTTACAGGAGGTTCTATAAAAATGTTTTGTGATAATCAAGCTGCAATTAACATTGCTAAGAATCCTGTCCATCATGACAAGACAAAACATGTTGAGATAGATCAAAATTTCATCACTGAGAAGATTGAAAATGCTACAATTCAAACCATTTATACTCCATCAAGACTTCAAATAGCTGATATTCTCACCAAGGCCCTTCCAAGGAATGTCTTTGATAAACTAGTATGCAAGCTAGGAATGTTTGACATACATAACCCAGCTTGAGGGGGAGTGTAGATTTATGTGTATTAATTACTGAATAATCTTAGTTATTGTAAATCCCTGAATTTTAGGTAGAATCCCTGATTTACAGGAATTAACATTGATTGTACAGCTAGGATATCCTCTGTAATCAGCCTATAAATAGGCATTTTTCTTTTGTTGAAAAATAAATCAATTCATTCCAAAAGCTTCATATATATATATATATATATATATATATATATATATATATATATATATATATATATATATATATATATATATAAGATTAAAAGACCCACTCTTCTCTTGTCTAATTCTATGTATGCATCAAAACTCCAACTACTATCTATTAAATCTCACATTGCTACATTAAAACCAATATATTAGCATACATCATAGACCACTAACTGATGCCACCAACTTATAAGGAAAACATAGTAGCATAAATGTCCATTCTGCTAATTACCTAAACTTGGATACTCTCGGCAGCAGATTCTTCACCAGCTGCACCAGATCCCATAACTTCCTATTCTAATTCCTTGTCTTGCTCAGATCTGGCAACAAGTATAAAATATATTCATAGTTATTATTGTCATTATAAAAAATTTATTTGTTACTACATAACACAACAAATTTATGTAAGCAACTTAAGAAACAAGTCACAAACCTTATTTTCTGAGTAGGCTTTGCAGCCCCTGTGACATTGACAAGCTCAGGCTCCAACTCCAACCCCCATAATAAGAAAAAACTGAAGAGGGATACCAATGTAAACAAAAAATCCATGAAAATATGTTGCTATTTCATGCACTTAACCTAAGCAGAAAGTAGAAATTAGTCAAATTACATACAAGCTCTTGCAACATATTCGAGTTCAAGAAAGAATGCCACTACAACGCTTCTTCGTATATGAATGTCTTGATTACATTAACTTAGGTTTTTTGGCTTAACCCAATAAGGGGCAACTAAATCTACAGCTGTACGATTATCTTCATCATATGTGAAATAACAACAATATGAGAACAAAACATACTAAGATTATACATAAAAAGAGAAGCAAAAAGGATAATAATGGTGGGTGTATTTTGTGATGAAGTGAATCTGTAAGAGGCCATTGATTTGATTCTGAATTTGGTGTTGGTCAAGGAGGGTTACCAACACCAGCAGCCCTGGAAGAAGTGACACAATCTGCAAGACAATTACTGATTGAAGAAGTTGGAGAATGCTTGATGGTATCTTATTCTTATCTACTAAACTAAACTTCCTAAATTTAACTATCAAGGTTATGTTGATGATTTGTGGTTGCGGCAATTGACATGACAGTTAGGGGATCAGAACAATGTAAGTGATCCTGTGACACGGTTAAGGATGCAATCAAATGCTTTGAGGTCAGGTGCTCTGTTGCAGAATTTGGGTGCTTTTTTGTTGGAGCTTGGACGAACGACCATGACACTACGATTGGGACAGTCACCTGTGGGTTTTCATAACTTTTAACTATGTTTCCAAGTTTCTTATATTAATAAATTAAAAACAAAAACAAATATATATATATATATATATATATATATATATATATATATATATATATATATATATATATATATATATATATATATATATTACCTTGTTGTAGAGTGATGCAGTGGTGAATGTTGGACATGTTGTTTTCATATCAGCAGCCAGACCAAATCCAATCATGGTGCAGCCTCTACCTTTTCAACCTAGCAAGAGTTTTGGAACAACCACACATCCACCTCCACCTCCACAAGTAGTTGTGACAGGGTTAGCCTCTGGCACTAGTAGTTTTGGTTCTGCTTTACGTCCAAGGAATATTGATATCAGAATACGTACAGGTATGTATTACTATTCTCATATTGTGGTTTTAATGGGCTTCCATTCCGTTTACTTCTTATATGCCCTTTCTTTAGGTTCAACTTCAAATTTCATTAACAACTCCTCAACTGCAAACAGAAAATAAATCTATAGTTACAGAAACCCAAATCCATTAATCTACTAAATATTATTACAGGTATAAATAGGGAACATGTGATGCAACTAATTCATCCATCTAGTAAGGCATTACCAACCACATAGTCCTCTCATCAAATTACTATAATAATATGATCTCTTTTGTGAAATACCTTTTATAACCGTGACCTGGTTATGCTCAATAGCATAATAATTAATAGTAAGTCAACATTCAACCATTATTTCAATTATTGAAGTGAAAGAGCTCACTGACATGCTGGAATTTAGAAGCCCACCCCCCAACACCATTTTGTCGTTCAAAGGATAAAGACCAAGCATTCCGGTCCCCATCGTGTTGTTGGGAAAATTCACTTAATAAACCTTTACAGAACAGCTCTTGGCCTACCCTCAAAGGATCAGGATGCCCAACATAAGGATTTAAATAAGAAAAATACATACAGCCCCCTTGAACTCTCAGATTTCAGCTTCATAAGTCATAACAGCTTGTTCGTTTAAGTACCTACAACAACAATACCAATTTACCCAATCCATTCACCAATAATAAATATAATTATTCTTCCAATGCTTCTATGCTCCAACTCACTCAACTCTCAAGGACTTCAAATACATTTTGGAAAACATAAATTATTCAACGTCAACCACCAGATGATGAATTTTATTTTCTTATTCACTTTTACTCGCATCATCATGTTTTTCATATTATTATAGTAGGACTTCTCTTGTACTTTTGCTAGACCTCTTCTCCTTGAATTTGTATCTTATTTTTATGCAGCAACTAAAACATCCCACTTCTTTCAGGATATGTGGCTAGAAATTAATAGGAAACTAATAGCTTAAGAAGGAATACGGGGTCAGTAACGGGTTGGGGAAAGAATACAAGTTAGTTCGACTTCTACACCGAAAGGAAATGAGTGTTTCTCAACTCAAGGAAAGGGGGTGTTGAGGCAGCCATAAATGCAAGGCGGTAGGTAGTGTTAGTCCAGGTATGTTGTATGGAATAGAAGGTTTACAACTTAACTCAAAAGTCAAAATCAGCAAGCATTAATGAATTTTGAAAACTTAAAGAGTTTTCGTTGTCTTGTCCCTCTTCTTCTTTTTTCATCTCCTCCAATTATCTTTTTTCCAATAAGTTAAGAGAGAGGCAATTGGACGTTATTATAATTTGTCTAGGTGATTAAGATGTTTTTCAGATAAAATGACAACTTAATGAACAAGAAAGCTAACTGCTACCAACTCACTTACAACTTAGAAGAAGAAATCAATACTCAGGAAGGAACATATAACAAAACTTACTCGAAGAATTGATTAAACACTCAAATCAACAAAGCTAAACCCCTAATGATTTGCTAGAGATTCTCCCAAAGGTTCCAAGACCAGAACTAGAACTTGACAAAAGATGACACTCCTTCCATCTACTACTCCTTTATAAGAATTCTAAAGAAAATACCTAAAATGCCCCTCCACTAATAAGATGTTATTTATTTCCCATACTACCCTTTTTCTATAATTGGTTGTGTAGCAGTAATTAACACGTTTATCTATCCAATGTCTGGCCCAATCAGACTTTAGACATCTATTTAGTGCTTATTGCAATATATATATATATATATATATATATATATATATATATATATATATATATATATATATATATATGCCTTAGGGTGAATATTAAGGGTTCTGGATATGAGGAGGAATTCTAAGGTTACTTATATACAAGGGAAGCAGGTTTTGTTGTAATGATTATTTAAACAACAAATTGTTTTATGTGGAGAAAAGAGGATAGAAGTTGCTCATCATATGCAGATACCCAATTATTAGCAGAATCATTTCCTAGAATCGCTTCACCAACCTAGCAACCAAATTCATATGCCCATTCGTTGGGAAAATTCATCAGCCCATCCTTCTGTACGGGGCCCCATGACTTGCGACTCCCCCCAATAATGATCCAGTTCTGCGTATCTACCAGGCATGTGCTCCCTAACCAACCCCCATGATTATCGATCTCTAAAGAAGATAACAGAGCATTCACCTGAACAAGTATTTGTTAACTTAATTTTCATGGCTTAGAATTTTCTAGAATCCTGAAAAATCATTACACAAACATCAAAACAAGAAAGATATATATACACAGAGAGAGAGAGAGAGAGAGAGAGAGATAAACATGTAATAAGGGTGAAGAGGTAGTTTAGACATTTACCAGATGGGACCGTACGCGTCGATTGAGTCGATATAATTCTTCACAGAACAAAAATTTCTATTCAATTCAGAGAAAATAATCAAAGTTGTTATAAGAAATAATGGAGAAGTAAAGAAATTGTAGGTGTTACACGAAAAATTAAGATATCGGGGAAGAAGAAGAAGAGAATGTTAAACAAGAACCCTAGGTTCGCTCACAATTTGTCTCAGAGAACTGTAGTGAACTATCGATCTAAATCAAGAATGTTGCTTGATTTTTGATTGATAACTATAAAGAAGAAGAAGATGATGAAGACCAAGGCCTAGGGCTTCTTCTTTCTAATTGGAAGAGGCCGTGGGGTTTAATTTTTGGGATTCGATAGGCGGGTGAAATCCCACTTAAAAACACGTGTTTCATTAAAATGTTATAAAGCGACACATTTAGACGACACACATTTTATGAAAGGCACCCTCTGCATTTCCTTTTTTTTTTTCTTTTCTGACACTAATTTTAGGCACACACAAATGCATGTCCTTTATCCTTCAAATTTTGCAAAATTGACATTATTTTTTAGGGTGCGCGCAAATGCGCGTCCTCTATCAACGAGTGTCATTGTTTGCGCGTCATTAAAGGGCTGTTTTCTAGTAGTGCCCGAACCGACACTTAGCATCCAAACCGTCACGTTTTCTCGCCTGTTGAGTTCATACCCCTACCCTTTTTCAGTGTTTTTCAATGTTTTCAGGGGGGATACAAGCAAAGTACAAGGAATACTTGTACTCAAAACTTGTTTTATGTGTGTTATGTTTCATATCTCATATGCTTTTAACTTTGACAATCGTAACAAACAAACGTTTGAACTTGCAAAACACTTTATCGTATTATTTGTGAAAAACGTTATAAAATGTTATGTTTTATATTTCACAAATTGTTTTCCACATTATAACAGTTAAAAGCATAACCTTTGAACTTTGAACATGAACTTAGTACATTGTTTTGTCCTCGGTAACACTCCACAGAGATACGCGAGTGGAGGATCATTGTTTGTAACAGGATCTTTCTGTATTATTACTAGTAAATTTGTTATTCCTATAAATTGGAGACACGTCCTCGGGAACACTCAACAGAGATACGCGAGTGGAGGACCGCTTTTGTAACCAGAATCTCTTAGATATGGAGCGTGACTTGAGTGTATAGATCTATACGAGGCTGACTACCCCGCACCTGGCTGCTAGCTACAGCCGAACCGAAAGGTTCAAGGGTGACGAAAGTCATAAAGTGATTTGGACTACTTATTGCCATATCTAGTCTATCGTATGGTTATGGAACTCGCAATTTGGATAACAGAGATTTACTTGTTAGTAATAATGGATATTGTAACTAGTTTACTTTGTACTTATTAGTTTTATATACGTGTTAAAACTAATACCTTTCACAAAGATAACCAGGTTTTCAGTGTACATCTTTTACATTACATTTTAGATTGGTAACCAACTTTTAGGAAAATATGGGATTTTCCTGGGATAACAGTTGTTAATAACCAGAATCGTGTAACAAAACAGATAACTAAACTTTACATATAAGAAAATATGGGATTTTCTTGGATACATAACTTTTTCAGAAACCGAAAGGAAACTTGTACATTTTCAGAAAACAAAACTGCTTATGAACTCACCAACTTTATGCTGATTTTCAAATTGCTTGTATTCTCAGGTCCGCATTAGACAGGTACCCAGTGATCCTTTTGGTGCAGACGGAGTTCGTAGAAGACACGTCTTTACTTTTGTTCATATATACTTATGTATAACACTTGTAATACTTTACTTTTAAACAAATGTAAATTCTAATATGTAATGTAATGGTTGTTTACTTTGCTTACTATGTACATTGGTTGCGATATTCATGATGTCCTCCGCCCCAGAACTTTTCCGCCATCGGTTTCGGGGTGTGATAGATTGGTATCAGAGCCCTTGTTTATAGTGAACTAAGTATACCAAACCTTACATGGTATAAGACTATAAACACTAAGGGGCCTAAGTGCTCTGAATTAAAAGTATACTTTAAAATATAAGTATTTTCAAAAATATATAAGTATACCTAACCGTCGAAATCCGTAACTACAAGTAGAACAAAACATAAGTAAATGGGTGTTGTACGCTGCGGTTAAACCTGGGCAGTTATGTAGTCGTGTCTAGGATCAATATAGCCTGGCCAACCATATTCATTCGAGACACGACCAACATGTGCTTGGGAGTGACTGTAGTATGCGGCATGCCTAAAACTTACCCAATACCCAAAAACAACGAGTCGTCGTCTCAACAAATCATGAAATACTATGGGAGTATTTCTAGTGCCAGCTTCATTATAGAAATCCTCATTCTAGCGTTGCTCCTCGATCATTCTTTTAGCGATAATTTATCTGCTTTGATAACTCATTCCTGCTTTATCGCTTAATAGAATTCAATATCTGTCATATCTCTTGATTCAATTCAGAGGACTTACCATCCTCTATTTCCTGATCTTTATAGATCAAGATGCCTCCAAGAAAGAGACCCAACTCAAAGAACAAAAATCCTCCTCCGCCACCACCACCTCCTCCTCAATTTGATCCTGTAATGTTCTAGGCAGCTGTTACTGCCGTAGTAGCAGCCGCCATGTCGCAAATGAACCGCGGTGGTTCAGGAGGTGGTCCCCAGCCCCAAAACTAGGAAGGTAGCCAAGGACACCGAAAGGAGTGTTCCTATAAAGATTTCATGAACGTGAAACCCACGTCCTTCGATGGCACTGGAGATGTCATTTCCCTCACCCAATGGTTCGAGAAAATCGAATCTATCTTTGAAATCTGTGCTTGTTCGGAGTCTGATAAGGTGAAGTTCGCCGCTTGTACCCTCACTGATAAAGCCTTGACTTGATGGAACGACCGAGTCAAATCCTTAACTCTACCTGTAGTTAATGCTATGGGTTGGGAAGCCATGAAAGAACTTCTTCTAGCTGAGTACTGCCCTCGGGGAGAAATACAGAAGCTGGAGCATGAGCTCTGGAACCTGAAGATGAAAGGTTCCGATATCGCCGCCTACACTTCTAGATTTGATGACCTAGCGCTACTCTGTCCGGGATTGGTTACCCTGGAGAGTAAAAATATCGAGAGATTTATCTGGGGGCTGACCCAACCGACCAAAGGAAATGTCTTATCTACGAGGCCGGATACATATGATAGTGCCAAAAGCTTAGCCCAGACTCTGATTGACCACCGTGACGACCACGATGAAGCAACCACTACTCCTGAACCGACTAAGAGGAGTGGTGAGAAAAGAAAGTTTTGGAAGAAAAAGAAGAGTCAGCCTTCCCAAGGATCCTCAAAGAAACAACAGACTGTAGCAGTCCATGCTGCTACTATTCCTGCTGCTGCTGCTTCTGCCGTGGGATCCACAGCTCAATCACCTACTAGTAGGTATGCTGGTAACCTTCCCCAATGCAACAAGTGTAAATATCACCATAACCCCAGCCCCTGCCATGAACTGTCATGCACCAACTGTGGTAAAAAGGGGCATACGATTCGATTTTGCAAAGCACCAGCCCAATCAGCCAATCAATCTTCCGGAGTAGGTGTTGGTCAGGCCTACTACAATTGTAGAGAAGTTGGGCATTTCAAGAGGAACTTCCCCAAGAAGGCGACATCTGATAACACCGGCAGAGTCCTAGCCATGGGACGAGAGGAGGCAGTCGCCGACCCCACCGTTGTCTCGGGTACGTTCCTTCTCGACAACTCTTATGCTAGTATCCTTTTCGATTCTGGTGCTGAACGTAGTTTTGTTAGCCATTCATTCAAATGCCTCCTTAAACATAATCCCCAACCATTAACCGAAACATTTACTGTCGAGATGGCTAACGGTGAGAAAGAAAACGCTAGCGATATCTTTATAGGTTGTACCCTTACCCTGAACGATCATTCTTTTCCTATTGATCTTATGCCAGTCTCCATAAAGAGCTTTGATGTTATCCTTGGCATGGATTGGTTGAGTCCCAATCATGCTGATATCCTTTGTTAAGAAAAAGCCATCCGTGTCAACCTCCCCTCTGGTCAGACTCTCATGATTTATGGCGATAAGCTTAACTCCAATCTTCGTTTCATTTCCTGCATCAAATCTCAAAAGCTTCTGCGAAAGGAGTGCCAAGCATTCCTAGCCCATGTCATTAATGAGAAACAGGAAGTTAAAGACCTCGCGAGCATCCCCAAAGTATACAACTTTCCTGACGTCTTTCCCAAAGAGCTCCCGGGAATCCCTCCTGAACGTCAAGTTGAGTTTCGCATCGACCTAATCCCTGGAGCTACCCCCGTAGACAAGTCTCCATATCGCTTAGCTCCAGCAGAAATGCAGGATTTATCCAGCCAACTCAACGAGTTGCTCAGCAAAGGGTTCATCAGATCGAGTTCCTCACCCTGGGGAGCTCCGGTTTTGTTTGTGAAGAAGAAAGATGAATCCTTTCGGATGTGTATCGACTACCGTGAGCTGAACAAGTTGACCGTCAAAAACCGATATCCTCTTCCTCGAATAGATGACCTCTTCGATCAACTTCAGGGAGCCAATTACTTCTCAAAGATAGACCTTAGGTCAGGGTACCATCAACTACGAGTTCATGAGAGTGATGTTTCCAAAACAGCTTTCAGGACTCGGTATGGACACTAAGAATTCGTAGTGATGCCGTTCGGTCTAACCAACGCACCGGCAGTGTTCATGGACCTGATGAACTGGGTGTGTCGTCCCTTCTTAGACAAGTTCGTCATCGTGTTCATTGACAACATACTTTTCTACTCCAGAAGTGAAGAAGATCACAAACAACACTTGAGGTTAGTGTTGGAAACCCTTAGATCCGAAAAGCTGTACGCGGAATTCTCCAAGTGCGAATTCTGGATTCGGAAGGTAACTTTCCTTGGCTACGTGGTTAGCGAGGAAGGTATACACGTGGACCCTTCCAAAATCAAAGCAATAGAGAATTGGTCGGCACCGAAGACACCCACAGAAATCCGTCAATTCTTGGGTCTGGCCGGCTATTATCGGAGATTCATCCAAGATTTTTCCAAAATTGCCAAACCCTTAACCACTCTAACACAAAAAGGTGTACCCTTTTGTTGGAGTGAAAAGCAAGAGACTGCATTCCAAACGTTAAAGCAAGCCTTGTGCAGCGCACATGTTCTGTCCCTACCCGAAGGGACAGAGGACTTCGTTGTTTATTGTGATGCGTCTAATCAGGGCTTAGGCTGTGTACTTATGCAAATGGGAAAAGTAATTGCTTATGCCTCAAGGCAGATGAAGGCACACGAGTTCAACTATACCACGCACGAATTGGAGTTAGGAGCCGTAGTCTTTGCGCTCAAGATTTGGGACATTATCTCTACGGAACCAAGTGTACGATCTTCACTAACCATAAGAGCCTGCAGCACATCTTCGATCAGAAAGACTTAAACATGGCAACGACGATGGGTAGAACTACTCAGTGACTATGAGTGCGAGATCCGCTACCATCCCGGCAAGGCCAATGTGGTGGTAGATGCCCTTAGCTGAAAGGAAAGTTCAAGCCGTAAAGTGAAGACACTGACGATGACTATCCGTTCCTATTTATCCATGCAAATCCAAGAAGCCCAGTTAGAAGCCCTCAAACCTGAGAACTTGTCGAACGAAGCCTTGAGGGGAATGGATAAGAAACTTAAGATCAGAGGTGACGGAGTCTACTGTTTCATGGACTGAATTTGGACTCCAAAGTTCGGAGGATACAGGGAAATTGTCATGGAGGAAGCACACAAGACTAGATACTCTGTTCACCCGGGTTCGGATAAGATGTACCTAGATCTCAAGAGGCAATATTGGTGGCCAAACATGAAAGCCGAGATCGCTACTTTTGTGGGCAAGTGTCTGAATTGTGCCAAGTTAAAAATTGAGTATCAGAAGCCCTCGGGTCTGCTCCAGCAGCCCGAGATACTTGAATGGAAATGGGAGATGATTACCATGGATTTCATCACCAAGTTACCCAACTGTTCGATTGGGTACGATACCATTTGGGTAATTGTCGATCATTTGACAAAATCCGATCACTTCATCCTGATCAAAGAATCATTCAAGATGGAGAGACTCACGCGAATCTACATCCAGGAGGTAGTTCGATTGCACGGTGTGCCTGCGTCCATTATCTCTGATCGAGATAGCAAGTTTACCTCTAAATTTTGGCAGTCTCTCCAGAAGGCTCTTGGAACCAAACTAGACATGATTATGGCCTATCATCCTCAGACCGATGGACAGAGTGAGAGAACTATCCAAACCCTGGAAGACATGCTTAGAGCATGTGTCATCGATTTCGGAAAGTCGTGGGACACACATTTGCCTCTGATCGAGCTCTCGTACAACAACAGTTACCACACCAACATCAAGGCTGCTCCGTTTGAAGCCCTCTTTGGTCGCAAGTGCAGATCCCCTCTGTGTTGGGTCGAGGTAGGGGACACGCAGCTAGCTAAGAGTCAAGTCCCCGACAGTGCTCTCACTAGTCCTGAAATCATTCACGAAACCACCGAAAAGATCATCCAAATCCGGGAACGATTGAAAGCTTCACGAGATCGCCAAAAGAGTTATGCTGATAATCGAAGAAAACCTCGGGAGTTCTAGGTTGGAGACCGTGTCTTGTTGAAGGTCTTGTTGGAATAGTGTCTAAGGCTGTAACTATATCCGGTTGTGCATGGTCCTTTTGGGTTGCCTTCACCATAGCAACTTGATAGGATGATTTAATAAGAGAGAGTAAATATTATTAATATATTATGGGAATAATATAATGAATAATATATTGTTATTTGATTAATATAAGTCATAGAATTAATTAGAATTAATTTGGTGACTTAAAGAAGTTAATTAAATAAAGGGGTATAAACTGTCAATTGTTTGATAGTTAAACTTTAGACTGTAAATCCATTAGGATATGGCTTGGACGGATTCTAAGAGCTTTAGGAAAGCTAAAATCGTCCATATGCTTATCTAGGAATGGATTTGGATAGCCTTAAGAGAAGATTATCCAATTAGGGTTTAGGTTGTAACCCTTAAGGAGTCTACAAGTATAAAAGGACCCTATGGCATGGGGAATTCGAATCTAACCTAAAATAAGGAACCTCTGGTCGAAATTCCTCCCCTCTCCTCTCTCCTAAATCATCCTCCTTGCTATTGGTGTTTGTAAGCCATCAGAGGAGTGACATTTGTGACTCTAGAAGCTCCAAGACCTCAAGATCAACAAGGAACTCAAAGGTATGGTTCTAGATCTATTTCAATGTTGTTATTTAACCTAATTAGTAATTAGAAGTCTTGGATTCAAAGAATGTTTATTAGAAAGCCTAGATCCAAGCATTAGGGTTTTGCATGCGCACATAGGAAAGTTCTTATGGCTAAAACCCATCAGTGGTATCAGAGCCTAGCTTGGTTTTCTGTAAATTGTTGCTTGATTAACTGAAACAAACCTGCAAAATTCGATTTTTAGGTTTCTGAGTCATGGACTCGGCGAGTCTCAAAGTGGACTCGGCGAGTAGGCCTGACTCGGCGAGTCCCTTTGTGCACTCGGCGAGTCCAGGCGTCAGGAATGGCCAGATTCGGGATTTCTTTGTGTTTATCTTATCCAAACTTACCATAAACTAATTAGATCAATATTAATTCGTTTTTCTGATAAATATAATTGTTATCTTGATCTAATCAAAGGTAATTATCAACTAATTAAATATTTAATTTCCTTATATGATAATTAATTAATTATTTTGATTATTTTGGTAATTATCTTAAAAGAAATCTTGAATAAATCAAATATAGATAATTAGGATATTAATTGTTAATTGGAATTATTTGTTATTTGATCCTCCATGTTTTAAATGTTTAAAACTTGCCCTCAAGTTTTGAAATTTATATTTGTGATTAAAAGTTTTAATTTAGACAACTTAAATTTCAAAACCCTAGATTTTAAAAGGTTTAAAATACAACCTTATACTAATATGATATTACTAGTATAATATATATATGTATAACTAAATGCTAGTCTTACCGTTAGTAGACCTCATTCACGAAGCCAATCTATAAGGTGGGTATAAGGTTGCGGCCTATAAAATGGCGCTTAATGGGTGTACACTCACACCCACCGCTTGCTTGATTGGTGGAGGGTCGTTAGCCGAACGGATAGGATAGGGCAACCTCATCCTCTCATTAAAAGTATAATAAGATATATAAAGTAACTACACATATTTTAAAATTTCCCAATCTTAGTTACTTTAGGAAAAGTGAATTGATGCAATCCCATGAAATTACACTTTGCACCTTGCTAAGAAGTTAGTGGAGCGTGTGTGGTTTACCAGCACACTAATTGGTTCTAAGCGAAGGTGGCAAAGGGTGATTCATTGTATATCATAGTTCGATGGAGCGTGTGTGGTTTACCAGCACATCGAATAGGTGATCGTTACAATGAAGGCACTATGTGAATTTGCATGGTTATTCACACCCGCTTTGTGATCCTCGGTATCCCAGTCACAAACAAGAGGGGCATATCGAGATTTAAACATGCCATTGAATAGTTTCAATGAATCTCATCCGAACCTAGGAATTCTCAAAAACACTTAGGACTAATAGTTTAGGTTTTGTGATGGAGAATTAGTGAATCGTCATTCACTTACCTTCAATGTATTTGCATGTTAGATTACGGCATCCCTTTTCTAATATGTAAATGTCATTGTTGGATCCTAGCCCTAATTTTTCTTATTGGGTGATAATTAGGGATTCATATTCTAATCTATCTTTGTCCTTTTCTAATTATAGATGTCGAACGCAAACAACGCTGCTGCTAGTTCTTTCACGTTGATGAGCCTTTGCCAAAAGGTCACCTTCGATGGAACGAACTTTGGCGAATGGATAAGATACATTCGCACCATTGCTCGCTATGAGGACAAGGAGTATGTCCTTGATGAGAAGCTCGAGAAAATCAACACCGAAATCGCTACTCTAGCCGAAATCACCGCCTTTGAAACTCATGAGCGAGATGCAACGAAGGTACATTGCATCATGATCGCTACCATGAACTCCGAATTCCAAAAGTCCTACGAGGACATGTACCCATACGAGATGCACCAAGACTTATTGGAGAGGTACCACCAAAACGCGAGACAAGAGCGGTATGAGATTTTCACTAACATGATTTCCACGAAGATGGGTCATGGAGAATCTCTTACCGTGCACTTGCAAAAGATGCAAAGGTATGTCGACCGCCTTCGCAAGTTAAATGTTGACTTCGGGGAAGACTTGGCGATCGACATGGTGCTTCACTCTTTGCCTCCGATGTACAACCAATTTAGGATGACCTACCACATGAACAAAGAGGAGGTCACCCTAAGCAAACTCCAAGGTCTCTTGAGAGTCGCTGAGAGCAACTTCAAGGACAAGTCTGTTGCACCTACTCCCAATCCGCCCGCTGCTCCTGTCTTGGCTATTGGTCAAGGAAAGGGAAAGAAGAGGAAAGCTTCATTGAAGAACTATCGCAAGGCGAAAGCCCGAGATGGTGCCTCTTCTAGTGGGACCAAAGTTGATCCCGCTAAGCCCTGTCCTAACCCGAAGGAGGCAGAGTGCCACCACTGCCACAAGATAGGACATTGGAAGAGAAGCTGCCCAGAGTACCTGCAAGCAATCAAAGAAGGAAAGATCAAGCCATCTTTCGCAGGTATATACACAATCAAATCTAACGATTCTAATCATGCTATTTCTTGGGTCCTTGATACCGGTTGTGGTTACCACATTTGTTCTAATGTGCAGGGACTAAGAAGAAGTAGGGATGTGGAGCAAGGAAGGATAAATCTAATCATGGGGAACAGAAGATCGTCGCCTGTGACCAAGATTGGAGTGTATTCTTTAGTGCTTAGGAATAGTTTAGTTTTAGATTTGAACAATTGTTGCTATTCGCCAGAAATGGCTAGAAACATCATTTCATTTCATGGTTTGTATAGACAAGGATTTAGATTTTCTTTTAATAATGAGAATGGTTCTATTTTAGCTTATCTAAATGGTGTCTTTTACTTTGAAGCTATACCATGTAATGGAATATATGAAACCGTTATGATTGTTGATAACTTAGGAAATGATGTTTTGAATATTGATTCTTCCACTAGTATGGATAAAGCATCCTTGTGGCATTGTCGTTTGGACATGTCAACAAGAAACGCATAGCCCAACTCCAAAAGGATGGAGTGTTGGAGTCATTCGACCTTAGGGAAGATGACACATGCGAATCTTGTTTACTTGGAAAGATGACTAAGTCACCCTTCACGAGTACATGTGAAAGGAGCGAGGGTCTATTGGACTAATACATACCGATGTATGTGGACCATTTAGATCAACCACGAAGGATGGGAACCGCTTCTACGTGACTTTTACCGATGACTATAGTAGATATGGGTATATCTACTTAATCAAGCAAAAGTCAGAAACATTTGAAAAGTTCAAAGAGTTCAAGAATGAAGTGGAGAATCAATTGGGCAGGAAAATCAAGATGCTTCGATCCGATCGAGGAGGAGAGTACCTAAGTCTTGAATTCCACGATTATCTCAAGGAGTGTGGAATAGTTTCGCAATTGATGCCTCCTAGGACACCGCAGTTGAATGGTGTGGCAGAAAGGCGTAATCGAACCTTATTGGATATGGTTTGCTCTATGATGAGTCGTGCTTCACTACCTATCTCTTTTTGGGGGTATGCCTTAGAGACTGCCGCCCATATCCTTAACCGAGTCCCTACCAAGAAGGTTGCCAAAACACCTCACGAAATGTGGACAGGAAAGCTCCCTCGTTGGCACATATCAAGGTTTGGGGTTGCGAGGCTTTCGTAAGACGAGATACTCACGACAAGCTTGAACCGAGAAGTGAGCGATGTATTTTCATCGGCTACCCGCAGACATCCTTTGGATATCTCTTCTATAGACCGAAGGACAATGTGGTCTTCGTTGCGAGGAGACGAGTTTTCCGAGAGCGAGAACTCATAAGCCAAGGAGACAGTGGGAGGCAAATCGAGCTTGAAGAGATTCAAGAGTCGATAGATGAAGGAACCTCTACCACTGGCACTCAACCCGAGGAGGAAACTCCGGTTGAACCAATTGACGAATCCTTACCTCTTAGACGTTCCGATAGAGTTAGAGTTCTACCCCAGTTTTATGGTTTTCATATTACTACCAAAGGGGACACGTATATTAGTGATGGTACACTAATAAATCTTGATGAACCTAATAGCTATAAGGAAGCCATGGCAGGCCCGAAGTCTGCGAAATGGAAAGAGGCAATGGATAGCGAGATCCAATCCATGTATGATAACCAAGTTTGGAATTTGGTTGATTATGTGCCCGGACGTAAGACCGTTGGGTGCAAATGGATCTTCAAGAAGAAGACCGATGTGGATGGAAACGTGCACACATATAAAGCGCGATTGGTTGCGAAGGGCTTTACTCAAACTCTTGGAGTTGACTATGATGAGACCTTCTCACTAGTTGCGAAGATTAAATCTATTAGAGTGATGCTAGCTATTGCCGCATTTCATGATTATGAGATTTGGCAAATGGATGTCAAGACCGCTTTCCTTAACGGGAAGTTGGCTGAGGATGTTTACATGGCTCAGCCCGAGGGGTTTGTGGATCCGAAGCATCCAAATAGAGTGTGTAAGCTTGAGAAGTCCATTTATGGACTTAAGCAAGCATCTCGCAGATGGAATCTTTGCTTCGATGAGAAAGTCAAAGAGTTTGGATTTGTACGAAGCGAAGACGAGTCTTGTGTATATGTCAAAGCCAGTGGGAGTATAGTAAGCTTTCTCGTTCTATATGTCGATGACATATTGCTCATAGGAAACGACATCCCGACTCTGCAGGAAGTTAAGTCCTGGCTCGGGAAGTGCTTCGCTATGAAGGACCTCGGAGAAGCTTCTTACATTTTGGGAATAAGGATAGTGAGAGAAAGAAGTAAGAGACTAATTGGACTTAGTCAGAACACTTACTTGGAGAAGGTACTGAAACGTTTTAGTATGGAAAACTCAAAGAAGGGAGAATTACCAATACAAAGTAATGCCAAGTTGAGTAAGACTCAAAGTCCGAGTACCGAAGCTGAGATAGCAGAAATGAGCCGAGTACCATACGCTTCCGCAGTTGGCTCAATCATGTACGCTATGACTTGTACTCGCCCTGATGTAGCCTTCGCTTTGAGCATGGTTAGCAGATATCAAGGGAATCCTGGCAAAGCACATTGGATTGCGGTGAAGAATATCCTTAAGTACCTTCAGAGGACAAAGGAATGGTTCTTAGTCCTCGGAGGGAGTGATGACTTGAAGGTGCGAGGGTATAGTGACGCCAGCTTTCAGACCGACAGGGACAACTACCGTTCGCAGTCGGGCTGGGTCTTTACCCTAAATGGAGGAGCAGTGACATGGAAGAGTTCCAAGCAAGAAACCGTAGCTGATTCAACGTGCGAATCAGAGTACATTGCAGCGAGCGAAGCGTCGAAGGAGGCAATATGGCTAAAGAACTTCATCGGTGATCTTGGAGTCGTACCTGCCATAAAGGAGCCCATGGAGATTTTCTGTGATAACGAAGGTGCGGTTGCCTTAACCAAGGAACCGAGGGATCATGGTAGATCAAGACATATCGACAGAAAATATCACTTCATCAGACATCGTGTAGAAGAAGGACAACTCGTAGTGAAGAGGATATCATCAGAAGATAACCCAGCAGATCCACTTATGAAGGGACTGAGTAGGGTTAAGCACTTACAGCATGCTAGGAGTATTGGGCTGAAGGATGATATTAGCATAGATTAGATAGTATTGGAAACATGTAATAGATAAATGTAATTAACATTTGATGATTAAATAAAGGAGTTTTATTTATGAGTAATGTTACTATCTTATGTTAATTGTTTAACTATTGTTTCACTTTGCATGTTTTGACTTCCAGAATAATTGAAATTATTAAGAATAATAGAATTGTTCAAATTGTCCACAATCGTTCATATGTTGGAAGTAGATATGAATGAAGATTGTCATGAATTGGTGTGTAGAATGTCTAAATGGTGTTAGACATAGCAAAGGGTTGCTGCAACATTCATGAGTGCTTATGAACTAGTTTTGAGCATTGGAACAAACCCGTGTTTGCTGGAATCACCTTATGGAATAAGATATAAAAGGGTGATCGCAAGACGATAATATCATATAGTCTTAAAACCTAGATATATGGTTTGTTATTTGTTAATTGGTTGTACATTGATAATGCGAAAACGCATCAGTAAATCGGTGTTATAAAACGCATTGTTGTGTATAGTTGGTTAATGAATAAGTAAATGCATATAAGTCGAAGTTTATCTGTAACTTTTATCTAAGAAGGTAAAAGCGATATCTCGGCCGCTCGATGATTTGATTTGACTTATGTGCCGGGCCCGGTTAGAACTGAATTGATGTGTTCGATTAAGTTCTATGTCAAATAAATCAAAGATCGAGAAACCTAAATGCTTGACTAACCATTCCATAGGATTGTCAGCATGATATCTAACAGAGGACTGTACGATCCCTTATCTAAAGGACAAGATTGATTAGATCAGAGTTTGACAGTGTCTTTGAGAGCTACGATTGCAAACCGAATTGTACTTGTATAGTTACTAGACTTATCCAAGTGGGAGACTGTTGGAATAGTGTCTAAGGCTGTAACTATATCCGGTTGTGCATGGTCCTTTTGGGTTGCCTTCACCATAGCAACTTGATAGGATGATTTAATAAGAGAGAGTAAATATTATTAATATATTATGGGAATAATATAATGAATAATATATTGTTATTTGATTAATATAAGTCATAGAATTAATTAGAATTAATTTGGTGACTTAAAGAAGTTAATTAAATAAAAGGGTATAAACTGTCAATTGTTTGATAGTTAAACTTTAGACTGTAAATCCATTAGGATATGGCTTGGACGGATTCTAAGAGCTTTAGGAAAGCTAAAATCGTCCATATGCTTATCTAGGAATGGATTTGGATAGCCTTAAGAGAAGATTATCCAATTAGGGTTTAGGTTGTAACCCTTAAGGAGTCTACAAGTATAAAAGGACCCTATGGCATGGGGAATTCGAATCTAACCTAAAATAAGGAACCTCTGGTCGAAATTCCTCCCCTCTCCTCTCTCCTAAATCATCCTCCTTGCTATTGGTGTTTGTAAGCCATCAGAGGAGTGACATTTGTGACTCTAGAAGCTCCAAGACCTCAAGATCAACAAGGAACTCAAAGGTATGGTTCTAGATCTATTTCAATGTTGTTATTTAACCTAATTAGTAATTAGAAGTCTTGGATTCAAAGAATGTTTATTAGAAAGCCTAGATCCAAGCATTAGGGTTTTGCATGCGCACATAGGAAAGTTCTTATGGCTAAAACCCATCAGGTCTCACCCTGGAAAGGCATGGTACGCTTTGGAAAACATGGGAAACTTAACCCGAGGTACATTGGACCTTTCGAGATCCTCGCCAGGATCGGTCCTGTAGCCTATAAACTCCAATTACCTCAAGAGCTTAGTAACATCCACCCCGTCTTTCACGTCTCAAACCTTAAAAAGTGTTTATCCGATGAAACCCTCGTGATTCCTATGGACGAAATCAAGATCAACGAAAACTTGAACTTTGTGGAGGAACCGATCGAAATCAGGGATCGAGAGATCAAACGTACAAAGCAAAGCCGCATCCCAATAGTGAAGGTTCGCTGGAATGCCAAGCGGGGACCGAAATTCACTTGGGAGCGTGAAGACTCGATGAAACAGAAGTATCCGCATCTCTTTTCGAATCCATGATTTGTATCTTAATTCTGAATTTCGGGACGAAATTCCCTCTAACGGGGGAATAATGTGACAACCCGAAGTTCGTTCCGTCATTTGTAACCCGTTTCGTTAATAAATTCGTCGTTTTCAAATTCGTTTCAGTTTACGTTATTAAATTAAGTCATTAACTTTGAGTTTGCTTTTATGAATTAAAGGGCGTCCAAACGCGTTTAGAACTTATAATAACACCCCATTTTAGTAATCGGAAATTTTTTAGAATCGACCATATCGGGTTACGACAACTTAATCGGGTGCGACCAAAAGCCTCGTCTAACGTCGGTATCGAGTAGAATTCCACCGTGTCCCAAACTTGAAACATATTTAAAGTTGTTTAAGCCTCATTTGAAGCCTTTTCACTCTCTCTCTCTCTAACCTCTCTCCTCAAATCCAAGTTTTTGATCCAAAATCACTCATTTCAAGCTCCATTTCATCAAGGTAACATTGCTAACATGTTGTACAACCTTTCTAGCTTCCAAATCCATGTTCAATCTATGATTTAGGACCATAAACATGTGTTTACGGCCATGGAATGCTCTTGGGCCATGAACACATATAAGTTGGGTTTTAGAGCCTAAAAACCCTCCCAAATCACTTTTGGAGCTTAGAAATGACTTAAAGGCTTAATGGAACGGACTTAGAACACCTTGAACTCAACTTTTGGGGAGTAAACATGAGTTTACTGCCCAAGAACATGCTTGGGCCGTAAACTCCTCATCATGGGCAATAAACTCAATTTAAAGTGTTAAATTGCCATTTAAACACATCAATAGCCTTGGATTAAAGTCTAGAAACAACCACAATCGATTTAGGGGCCTTAAACATGATGAAAACCTTCCCTATAGGAGTTCACGGCCGTAAACCCCTCAAGGATGGGTTTCTGGGCTGTAAACTCATATACACCAGTCAAATGATGCCCTAAATCCATTCTAAGGCTTGTAAAATTAGTATGAATCACATGTGATTGATCTAAGGCCACCAAATCATTTAGAGAAGGAAGGTATAGGATCTTACGGCCGTAAACTCCTAGTTTAGGGCCGTAAACTCCCTTTGATGGTTCCTTTGGTGGTTTAACTTCTTCATATGCCTTAGATTAAATCCTAGCAACTTTCCCCAAGTGATATTTGACCATTTTGCACCTTAAAACCCATCAACCATGAGTTCACGGCCGTGAACTCATGTGATAATGGTCTTAGGGCCGTAAACTCCCTAAGGAGTTTACTCTTGAAGAGCAAACTCATTCCTATACGTCCGTAGATGTCACCCGGGTCACTCCAAACACTTGATTTGAAGTGTTTTCGCATCTTGGAGTGTAAAATCATATCTAATTAGTGATTTAAAGTCTAATTAGATGCATTTGTATATCATTTCATATTACATAGGTGATGGGTTTGAGCCATAAGAACATTCATATGTGCACATACAAACCCTAATGCTTGGATCTAGGTTTCTCTAATTGAACACGCAATGTATCCAAGAATTTGATTGATAGATCTAATGAAAACATTCAAATCATAACATATGAAAACATATCTAAAGAAATACCTTGAGTTGCTTGCTTGAATCTTCTTGTCCTTGAAGCTTAGAGTCACAATAGTCACTCCTCTAATGGCTTACAAACACTAACTAGCAAGAGGATGATAAGAGAGAGAGAGAGAGGAGGGTGAGAAATCGGCCAGGGTTATTCCAATAACAAGGGTGCAGATTTCCTCAACCCTATGGGTCTATTTATACTAGTGAGCTCCTAGGGTTTCACCCTTAAAACCCTAATTGGATAACTTAGGCCCTAAGCAATCCAATGACCCCTATGGACTAGGCCTTGGACAATTTCTAGGTTCTTCCAAACCCTAAAATCGTCCACCCTCATATCCTTAAGGATTCATAGCCAAAATATAACTATCACACATTTGACAGTTTATGCCCCTTTATTCAATTAATCTCTTTAAGTCACCAAATTAATTCCTAATTAATTTATGACTTATATTAATCAAATAACAATATTATTATTACTTATATTATTCTCATAATATATTAATAATATTTCTTCTCTCATTATAAATCATCCTCTCAAGTTGCTATGGTGAAGGCAACCCAAAAAGAGCATGCACAACCAGGTCAAATACTTGCCAAATATAGTTACAACCTTAGACACTATTCCAACAGTCTCCCACTTGGATAAGTCTAGTAAATATATATACAAGCACAATCCGATTCGCAATCGTAGCTATCAAAGACGCTGTCAATCTCTGATCTTATCAGTCTTGTCCTTTAGATAAGGGATCATACAGTCTTCTGTTAAGATATTATGCAGACAATTCTATGGAACCAATTGTCCAGCAGTTGGTTTCTCGATCTCAGATTTATTCGAGATAGAACTTAATCGAACACATCAATTTAGTTCTGACCTGGCCCGACACATAAGTCAAATCAAATCATCGAGCGGCCGAGATATCACTTTTACCCTCTTAGGATAAAAGTAACAGATAAACTTCGACTTATATGCATTTACTTATTCACCAATCAATTATACACAACTATGCATTTTATAACATTAATTTACTGATGCGGTTTCGCATTATCAATGTACAACCAATTAACAAATAACAAACCATATATCTAGGTTTTTAAGACCATATGATAATATCGTCTTGCGATCACCCTTTTTATCACATTTCATAAGGTGATTCCAGCAAGCGTAGGTTTGTTCCAATGCTCAAAACTAGTTCATAAGCACTCATGAACGTTGCAGCAAACCTTTGCTATGTCTAATACCATTTAGACAATCTACATACCAATTCATGACAATCTTCATTCATATCTACTTCCAACATATGAATGATTGTGGACCATTCGAATAATTCGATTATTCTTAATAACTCAATTATTCAGGAAGTCAAAACATGCAAAGTGAAACAATAGTTAAATAATTAACATATGACAGTAACTTTACTCATAAATATCATCCTTCAGTCCAATACTCCTAGCATGCTGCAAATGCTTAACCCTACTCAGTCCCTTCGTAAGCGGATCTGCTGGGTTATCTTCTGATGATATCCTCTTAACCACGAGGTGTCCTTATTCTACTCGATGTCTAATAAAGTGATATTTTCTGTCGATATGACGAGATGTACCATGATCCCTTGGTTCCTTGGTCAAGGCAACCGCTCCTTCATTATCACAGAAAATTTCCATAGGCTCCTTTATGGCAGGTGCAACTCCAAGATCACCGATGAAGTTCTTCAACCATATTGCCTCTTTCGACGCTTCGCTCGCTGCAATGTACTCTGATTCGCACGTTGAATCAGCCACGGTTTCCTGCTTGGAACTTTTCCAAGTTACTGCTTCTCCATTAAGGGTAAAGACCCAGCCCGACTGGGAACGGTAGTTGTCCCTGTCGGTCTGGAAGCTAGCGTCACTATACCCTCGCACCTTTAAGTCATCACTCCCCCCGAGGACTAAAAACCATTCCTTGGTCCTCCGAAGGTACTTAAGTATATTCTTGACTGCAATCCAATGGGCTCTACCAGGGTTCCCTTGATATCTACCGACCATGCTCAAAGAAAAGGCTACATCAGGGCGAGTACAAGTCATAGCATACATGATTGAGCCAACTGCGGAAGCGTATGGGACTCGGCTCATTTTTGCTATCTCGGCTTCGGTACTCGGACTTTGAGTCTTACTCAATTTGGCATTACTTTGTATCGGTAATTCTCCCTTCTTCGAATTCTCCATACTAAAACGTTTCAGTACTTTATCTAAGTAAGTGTTCTGACTAAGTCCTATTAGTCTCTTACTTCGTTCTCTCACTATCCTTATTCCCAAAATATAGGAAGCCTCTCCGAGGTCCTTCATAGCGAAGCACTTCACGAGCCAGGACTTAACCTCCTGCAGTGTCGGGACGTCGTTTCCTATGAGTAGTATGTCATCGACATAACAAACGAGGAAGCTAACTATACTCCCACTGGCTTTGACATATACACATGATTCATCTTCGCTTCGTACAAATCCAAACTCTTTGACTTTCTCATCAAAGCAAAGATTCCATCTGCGAGACGCTTGCTTAAGCCCATAAATGGACTTCTCAAGCTTGCACACTCTTTTGGGATGCTTCGTATCAACAAAACCCTCTGGCTGAGCCATGTAAACATCCTCAGCCAACTTCCCATTAAGGAAAGCGGTCTTGACATCCATCCGCCATATCTCATAATCATGAAATGCAGCAATGGCTAACATCACCCTAATAGATTTTATTTTCACAACTGGTGAGAAGGTCTCATCATAGTCAACTCCGGGAGTTTGAGTAAAGCCCTTCGCAACCAATCGCGCCTTATATGTGTGTACATTTCCATCCACGTCGGTCTTCTTCTTGAAGATCCATTTGCACCCAACGGTCTTACGTCCGGGCACATTATCAACCAAGTTCCAAACTTGGTTGTCATACATGGATTGAATCTCGCTGTCCATTGCCTCTTTCCATTTTGCAGACTCCGGGCCTGCCATGGCTTCCTTATAGCTATTAGGTTCATCTAAATTTACTAGTGTACCATCACTAATATACGTGTCCCCTTCGGTAGTAATATGAAAACCATAAAACTGAGGTTGAACTCTAACTCTTTCAGAACGTCTAAGAGGTAAGGACTCGTCAATCGGTTCAACTAGAGTTTGCTCCTTGGGTTGAGCGCCAGTGGTGGAGGTTCCTTCATCACTCGATTCTTGAATCTCTTCAAGCTCGATCTGCCTCCCACTGTCTCCTTGGCTTATGATTTCTCGCTCTCGGAAAACCCCTCTTCTCTCAACGAAGGCAACATTGTCATTCGGTCTATAGAAGAGATATCCGAAGGATTTCTGCGGGTAGCCGATGAAAATACATCGCTCACTACGAGGTTCGAGCTTGTCGTGAGTATCTCGTCTTACGAAAGCCTCGCAACCCCAAACCTTGATATGTGCCAACGAGGGAGCTTTCCCTGTCCACATCTCGTGAGGTGTTTTGGCAACCTTCTTTTTAGGGACTCGATTAAGGATATGGGCGACAGTCTCTAAGGCATACCCCTAGAATGAGATAGGTAGTGAAGCATGACTCATCATAGAACGAACCATGTCCAACAAGGTTCGATTACGCCTTTCTGCCACACCATTCAACTGCGGTGTCCTAGGTGGCGTCAATTGCGAAACTATTCCACATTCTTTGAGATAGTCGTGGAATTCAAGACTTAGGTACTCTCCTCCTCGATCGGATCGAAGCATCTTGATTTTCCTGCCCAATTGATTCTCCACTTCATGTTTGAATTCTTTGAACTTTTCAAACGTTTCAGCCTTGTGCTTGATTAAGTAAATATACCCATATCTACTATAATCATCGGTGAAAGTCACATAGAAGCGGTTTGCATCCTTTATGGTGGATCTAAAGGGTCCACATACATCGGTATGTATGAGATCCAATAAACCCTCACCCCTCTCACATGTACCAGTGAAGGGTGACTTGGTCATCTTTCCAAGCAAACAAGACTCACATGTGTCATCTTCCCTAAGGTCGAATGACTCCAACACTCCATCCTTTTGGAGTTGGGCTATGCGCTTCTTGTTGACATGTCCAAGACGACAATGCCACAAACACGCTTTATCCATACTATTGGAAGAATCCATGCATAAAACATCATTTCCTAGGTTATCTACAATCATAACAGTCTCATAAATTCCATTACAAGGCATTGCTTCAAAATATAAGACACTATTTAGATAAACATAAATCGAACCATTCTCATTATTAAAAGAAAATCTAAATCCTTGTCTAAACAAACCATGAAATGAAATGATGTTTCTTGCCATATCTGGCGAGTAGCAACAATTATTCAAATCTAAACTTAATCCATTACTAAGCACTAAAGAATACACTCCAATCTTGGTGACAGGCGACGATCTTCTGTTCCCCATGATTAGATTTATTCTTCCACGCTCCACATCCCTATTTCTTCTTAGTCCCTGCAATTCAGAACAAATTTGGTAACCACACCCGGTATCAAGGACCCAAGAAATAGCATGAGATGAATCATTAAATTTAATTGAGTAAATACCTGCGAAAGACGGCTTGATCTTTCCTTTCCTGATGGCTTGCAGATATTCTGGGCAACTTCTTTTCCAATGCCCAATTTTGTGGCAATGGTGGCACTCTGCCTCCTTCGGGTTAGGTTTGGGTTTAGCAGGATCAACTTTGGTCCCATTAGAAGAGGAACCATCTCGGGACTTTCCCTTGCGGTGGCTTTTTGACGAAGCCTTCCTCTTCTTGCCCCTTCCCTGCCCAATAGCCAAAACAGGAGCAGCGGGTGGATTGGGAGTGGGTGCAACAGACTTGTCCTTGAGGTTGCTCTCAACAACCCTTAGGAGACCTTGGAGTTTGCTTAGGGTGACCTCTTCCTTGTTCATGTGGTAGGTCTTCCTAAATTGGTTGTAAGACGGAGGCAAGGAATGAAGTATCATGTCGATAGCCAAATCTTCCCCAAAGTCGACATTCAACTTGCGAAGACGATCGACATACCTTTGCATCTTTTGCAAGTGCATGGTTAGAGAATCTCCATGTCCCATTTTAGCAGAGATCATGTTAGTGAAAATCTCGTAACGTTCCTGCCTCGTGTTTTGATGGTATCTCTCCAATAAGTCTTGATGCATCTCGTAAGGATACATGTCCTCATAGGACTTTTGGAATTCGGCGTTCATTGTGGCTATCATGATGCAATGAACCTTCGTTGCATCATATTCATGAGTTTCAAAAGCAGTCATTTTAGCCAGAGTAGCGACTTCTGGATTGATCTTCTCGAGCTTCTCGTCAAGGACATAATCCTTGTCCTCGTAGCGATTAATCGTGCGAATGTATCTTATCCATTCGCTAAAGTTCGTTCCATCGAAAGTCACTTTTTGGCAAAGGCTCATTAGCGTGAATGAGCTAGCAGCAGCGTTGTTCGCGTTCGACATCTACAAATAGAAAGGACAAGGTTTGATTAGAATTGAATCCCTAATTATCACCCAATATGAAAAATTAGGGCTAGGATCCAACAACATTATTTACACATTAGAAAAGGGATGCCGTAATCCAACATGCAAACAATTTGAAGGTAAGTGAATGACGATTCACTAATTCTCCACCATGAAAACATAACCTTAAGTTCTAAATGTATTGAGAATTCCTAGGTTTCGATGAGATTCATTGAACTTTTCAATGGCATGTTTAAATCTCGATATGCCCCTCTCGTTTGTGACTGGGATGCCGAGGATCACAAAGTGGGTGTGAATAACCATGCAAATCTACACGGTGCCTTCATTGTTACAATCACCTATTCGATGTGCCGGCAAACCACACATGCTCCATCGAACTATGATAAACAATGAATCACCCTTTGCCACCTTTGCTTAGAACCAATTAGTGTGCCGGTAAACAACACACGCTCCACTAACTTCGTAGCAAGGGTGCAAAGTGTAATTTCATGGGTTTGCATCAATTCACTTTTCCTAAAGTAACTAGGATTGGGAATTTGAAAAACATATAGTTACTTTGTATTTTAATATTATACTTTTAATGAGGAGATAGGGTTGCCCTATCCTACCCGTTTGGCTAACGACCCTCCACCGATCAAGCAAGCGGTGGGTGTGAGTGTACACCCATTAAGCGCCATTTTATAGGCCGTAACCTTATAGACTGGCTTCGTGAATGAGGCCTACTAACGGTAAGACTAGCATTTTAATTATACATTCATACATACATATATATATATATATATATATTAGTCTTGTAATATTATATTAGTATAGGGTTGAATTTTAAACTTGTAAAATTTTAGGGTTTGAAATTTAAATTGTCTAAATTAAACCTTTAATCACAAAACATAAATTTCAAAACTTGAGGACAAGTTTTAAACTTTTCAAAACATAAGGGATCAAATAAAAAATAATTTAAATTAACCATTTAATCTCATAATTATCCATATTTGATTTATTTAAATGTTTCTTGCAAAACAATTCACCAATTTAATTAAAATAATCAATTAATATCATATAAGGAAATTATTATTCAATTAATTGGTAAATATCTTTTGTTAGGTCAAGGATATACTAACATATATGTTTAAAATTGGATTTTATTGACCCATGAAGATTAAGGCAAGTTTCCATAAGAAAAACAGCAAGAAAACCCAAAACTAGCTCCTTCTGACGCTCGAACTCGGCGAGTACCACAATGGACTCGCCGAGTACACTGTGGTACTCGCCGAGTTCATCAGGCAGAAGGACAAAAAAAATGATTTTTTCAATCAACAAGCAATCAACCAATGCATCAATTCAATAGAAACCAATCAAGGCTCTGATACCACTGATGGGTTTGAGCCATAAGAACATTTCTATGTGCACATACAAACCCTAATGCTTGGATCTAGGTTTCTCTAATTGAGCATGCAATGTATCCAAGACTTTGATTGATAGATCTAATGAAAACATTCAAATCATAACATATGAAAACAGATCTAAAGAAATACCTTGAGTTGCTTGCTTGAATCTTCTTGTCCTTGAAGCTTAGAGTCACAATCGTCACTCCTCTAATGGCTTACAAACACCAACTAGCAAGAGGATGATAAGAGAGAGAGAGAAGAGGGTGAGAAATCAGCCAGGGTTATTCCAATAACAAGGGTGCATATTTCCTCAACCCTATGGGTCTATTTATACTAGTGAGCTCCTAGGGTTTCACCCTTAAAACCCTAATTGGATAACTTAGGCCCTAAGCAATCCAATGATCCCTATGGACTAGGCCTTGGACGATTTGTAGATTCTTCCAAACCCTAAAATCGTCCACCCTCTTATCCTTAAGGATTCATAGCCAAAATATAACTATCACACATTTGACAATTTATGCCCCTTTATTCAGTTAATCTCTTTAAGTCACCAAATTAATTCCTAATTAATTTATGACTTATATTAATCAAATAACAATATTATTATTAATTATATTATTCTCATAATATATTAATAATATTTCTTCTCTCATTATAAATCATCCTGTCAAGTTGTTATGGTGAAGGCAACCCAAAAGGACCATGCACAACCGGGTCAAATACTTTCCAAATATACTTACAGCCTTAGACACTATTCCAACAATAGGAACCTCGCGCGTTATCAAGCCCCGAACCGATATTTAGCATCCAAACCGTTACGTTTTCTCGCCTGGTGAGTTCATACCCCTACCCTTTTTCAGTGTTTTTCAATGTTTTTAGGGGGGGGGGGGATACAAGCAAAGTACAAGGAATACTTGTACTCAAAACTTGTTTTATGTGTGTTATGTTTCATATTTCATATGCTTTTAACTCTGACAATCGTAACAAACAACCGTTTGAACTTGCAGAACAATTTATCGTATTATTTGTGAAAAACGTTATAAAATGTTATGTTTTATATTTCACAAATGGTTTTCCACATTATAACAGTTAAAAGCATAACCTTTGAGCTTTGAACATGAACTTAGTACATTGTTTTGTCCTCGGTAACACTCCACAGAGATACGCGAGTGGAGGATCATCGTTTGTAACAAGATCTTTCTGTATTATTACTAGTAAAATTGTTATTCCTATAAATTGGAGACACGTCCTCGGGAACACTCCATAGAGATACGCGAGTGGAGGACCGCTTCTGTAACCAGAATCTCTTAGATAGGGAGCGTGACTTGAGTGTATAGATCTATACGGGGCTGACTAGCCCGCACCTGGCTACTAGCTATAGCCGAACCGAAAGGTTCAAGGGTGACGACAGTCATAAAGTGATTTGGACTACTTATTGCCATATCTAGTCTATCGTATGGTTATGGAACTCGCAATTTGGATAACAGAGATTTACTTGTAAGTAATAATGGATTTAGTAACTAGTTTACTTTGTACTTATTAGTTTTATATACGTGTTAAAACTAATACCTTTCACAAAGATAACCAGGTTTTCAATGTACATCTTTTACATTACATTTTAGATTGGTAACCAACTTTTAGAAAATATGGGATTTTCCTGGGATAACAGTTGTTCATAACCAGAATCGTGTAACAAAATAGATAACTAAACTTTACATATAAGAAAATATGGGATTTTCTTGGATACATAACTTTTTCAGAAACCGAAAGGAAACTTGTACATTTTCAGAAAACAAAACCGCTTATGAACTCACCAGCTTTATGCTGATTTTCAAACTGCTTGTATTCTCAGGTCCGCATTAGACAGGTACCAGCGATCCTTTTGGCGAAGACGGAGTTCGTAGAAGACACGTCTTTACTTTTGTTCATATATACATATGTATAACACTTGTAATACTTTACTTTTAACCAAATATAAATTCTAATATGTAATGTAATGGTTGTTTACTTTGCTTACTATATACATTGGTTGCGATATTCATGATGTCCTCCGCCCCGGAACGTTTCCGCCATCGGTTTCGGGGTGTGACATTATTGTATGTGTGATGATGATGTTGTTTTGATTCAATTATATACAATGTGACGATATTACAAGATGAAGTCACTTAACCCCTGGACGTTTCCGCCGTTCCGGTTTGGGGGTGTGACATCTATGCTTCTAAAACTACGTTTCTTTGCATACTCACCCAAAGAGAAGACGTAGTGGAGATAAGGCCAGCGAAAGGAACGAAGGTCGTCCTTAGGTATGTCAAATTATTTCTTCTTCACTTTTCCACCATTGTCTGATGTGATTCTTAACCCTACGAAAGCACCAAAGGTTGTGCAGAGGTCTAATGGACATAAATCCATGAATTTTGTTCTTAAAACTTGAAATAAATTAAAAATAATAATCACTTGTCAGTTTCAATTTCAGTTAGGTATCACTTCTCTAGTTCATTAGCAAAGAAACTTCTGAAGATGAGCTCAAAATTTCATCAAATTTGCTTCCCTTTTTTTCCGCCAGTTGTTCTTAATTAGAGATTGAGCCATTATATGGGGCCTTCTCTCTTAACAACATTCTAAGTCGCTTGACGTATGTTCAATTTCACCCCTAAAAATGTGTTTATTCCTTATACCTTGCACGCTCGCTATTCACTACTTCAAGATCTTTGCCACTTATGTTTACTTTCAAGTTACTATTGTTTACAGATTTTGGCACCGTAATGATCAGATAAATCAATTGAAATTGCACACATGTCAAGTAAGTCAATCCAAGTCAGCCGGTTATGTCTATATAAATCAGTTTTCGGTCTGTGCTTCATGAAATTTTCAAATTTTTTTCAGTTATCAATTTATTACAATTTCACTGGCTTATTAGGTTGCTCTTTGTTTAATTAGAGTCAGTATCTAACTAAAAAATCGATCTATATGAAAATAATCATTCAACTATGCCATAAGTTTAACACAATGATGAATAAATCTTAAAGCTATTAGGTGCGCTCTTTTATAATGGAGCATACCACCATTATTTTATATTAGAAACTTCATAAAGTTCTATCACAAAAAAAGCTTATACTAACATCTTGTTTATTCATTTGCTTGCGGGTTTAATAGGGATGAGTACAATTTCTCTATTCCTTCGTCTTTATTTGTACACCTCTGACTTGAATGGTTTGACATGTTCCTTCTTTAGAGTATTAAAGTAATAGAAAAAAAATGTGCTAATTTGTTAATGAATATCAATTAGAGTGCATTGTATTGCTTTGCTTTAACAGTGTCGACTTTGGACTTTGGATGAGGGTTTTGTTATGGAGAAGTGGCCAAACCTAACCATCATTGATCTTTTTTTATATATTCTCGTCCAACTGTTGTAGCACTAGCTAAGGGGACACTAGAGTGAGAAATGGTTTGTAACACTTTTTGTCTAGGTAATTTCATTTTTTGGCCGAAAAGTTTAAATATTTTGCAATTTGTGTGACATCCTCAATTTCACGGTCATTTTAAAACTTTTTGTTTATGCTTATTTAATAACAAAGTTCATTTGTAATAGCGGAATATGTCCCATAAAAAGTATTTCTAAAGAAATTTTTTCATTTATTTAATAAGACCGGGGAAGTCATAACTGATACAAGAAACATAAGTACAAATGGAGACTTACAATGTCTCAACATACTAATGACATACATCCTCTCGAATCTCTCAGCAGATAATTACATTGTCTATCAGTTCCTTCATATCGCTACCTATGATACAAAGAAACTGAGTGGGTCACGTTGGGAAACATGGTGAGTACATAGGGATTTCAATCCCACAATGTTATTATATATATATATATATATATATATATATATATATATATACACACACACACACATAATATTGTAAAACCAATTATTACCCAACTATATAGATGTGTCTCTAACTTGAATATTTATAAACCCTCATACCTAAACATACCCACCCCAATCAATCCTCACAGATCCTAGCCTACGATTATCAAGATGGATTATCCCGCCTGATAAACCATTTAGAATGTGTAGACATACCATTTACAGTTGTCTAATCACAACCTACCATTTATGGTTATCCAAGAATATGCAAACATACCATTACAACTGTCTAATCAGGACCTACCATTTTTGGTTATCCAAGAATATGCAGAAATACAATTACAGTTTTTTGATCAGGACCTACCATTAATGGTTATCCAAAGGGGAATACTATATCGTACTCTCGTATGGAGCTACCGTACATCGACACCCGAAAGTGTCAAGGAACAGAATCCTACTCTCGGACCAATGACAAATGATTATGCCTAATCCATACTCTCGGATCAGTGGAAGAAGACTATACATAATCCATTGTAACACCTATTCTAGGTATGAATTTAATTTTCAAATGTCAAATGTTATTCTGGGTGGCCACACCATGGTGGATTCTCACCACAGCATGGTAATATTTTATTGGTTGCGGGCTTTTAATGGAACACCATGGCGTGACTATAGGTTCAAAGACGTGGAAGCCGTTGTTGGTGAAACCGTAACTTTTAGGCTTTGAGCCCTATTTAAGATCATCATTAACTCCCAAGAATTTTTCCCTCATCAGCCTCCATTGTCCACTTCGTCGCTTACAAACCCTAATATCAATTTATGGTTTCATGAGCTCATTTTGGTGTTTGGTGTTCACTTTTGAAAAAAGGAAGCCATTTGGAAGCAAGGAAGGAGCTCCAAGCTTTGTAGATCTGAGTTTTACACTTCTTAAGCAACCCCAAGAAGGTATAAGTTATGAACTTGATGATTATCTCTCTAAATCTTGCTAGTTTAAGAAGTTATGTGCTTTTAGTCCCATATTATTGGCCTAGGTGAGTTTGGACTACTCTAAACCAAATGAGTTGTCCTTTTGGACTTTTTGGGATGTTTGGAGTTATAAAAATGGGATCTTGACCCTTCACTTTCCTCCATGCATTTATTATGTGGGTTCGAACAGTGGGAAATGTTAGGGTTTAAGATTTGGGGACTTTATAGTCATGTAAAGTCATAAAGTTGGAAACTTTATGATTTAGAATGTTATTTGGGTCTAGAAACGAGTTTTGGACTAAAGGACTTTAGGGATTAAGAGCTTACTATTTAAGCCATGGTGAGCTTTTGCTCTTTTTGGAATTATAATGGATATCTTTGCTCATTAGAGGGTCTTAAGGGATAAAGTTGCAAACTTTATCTATTTAGACCTTAGAATGGACCAGATATGGGCTTTGGAGCCCTTAGGATTGAAGAAATCGACTTATTCCATTAAGTTGTTCAGGGATTAGTGACCACGACGTGGCTTGGATTGCCATGACGTGGAGACTAGGCTAAGGCCCGTCTATTTTGGTGATTTGTGGCCACGACGTGGCGGTCAGCTGTAGGTTGACTTTTGAATTTGAAAAAGTTTGACCCGGGGGCATTTTGGGTATTTTGATTAGAAGTTTGAGACTAGGTACCTATTTGGTATAGGTGACCGATAGAGTTGGAATTTGGAGCAACGTTCTTTCTGCTATCATATCAGACTATGAGGTGAGTTTTCCTCATTGTACTTGTGGGTCGAAGGCACCAACGTCGGCCTACTGGATTATGTATCCTAATTTATTTGATTAATGTTATGTTGGTTATATGATAGATTGGTAGATATGTATGATTACATGTGTTGGAGATCACCAAGATGTTTATGGAGATGGCTCTTTTTATGTCTTGCATTTGTTGTTACGGATTAGGCCTAGATGACTCAATACTTAAGCATGCTCAAGATGAATATTTGATAATTTTTATCTACCCAACGATACAGTACCCTCGTTGGGCTTCAGGATGATGCGAGGAGGAGTGAGATTGAGATAGATACCGAGACGAGGGGGCACCATCTCCGGTTCAGTCCCAGCCTGCTGCGAAGCAGTTCAAGCCCGTTGATTCACGATCAGGAGGTCAGAAGGGCCGCACTTGTGGCAAGTGCGGCAAGGTTCATGAAGGTGTTTGTTGATCTTCTTCTTCTGGATGCCACAATAAGGCAAGGAAGGGCACTATACGATGGATTATCGCCAGTAGGCCCCAATACCGAGAACCAGAATTTGTTACCATTATGATCAGATGGACCATGTGAACCGAGACCGGTTCAGGCTCTAGCCCCGACTAATTTGAGGATCACATATGGACGCCAGGGTAGGGCGGAGCCCTCGAGGGCTTGAGCTCATGCTTTTCAACTTACAATGGAGGAGGTCAAGGCGACGCCAGAAGTCATTATTGGTATGTTTTCATTAATTATTCTGTCAATTATTTTATGGTATGCTTATGTCTGTGATTCTTCTAGGTACCTTCTTAGTGAACTCCTTGCATGCTCTTATACATTTTGACTCGGGTGCGAGTCGATGTTTTGTGTCTTAGTCTTTCAGTAGGGGTTTTGATATGACTCTTGGAGATTTGGAGTGTCCATTATGGGTTTCTATCGCCATTGAACACGAGGTTTTGACATCTAGCATTTATCGGGGTTGTGCTTTGGAGATTTTCGGGGTGTCTTACTCGATTGACCTAACCCCTATCCCCATGGGGGATGTGTGCATGATAGTAGGGATGGACTGGTTGAGCAGGTTTGGTACAATGATTGGTTGTGAAGGTCAGTGGGTGGTAGTTCGAACCCCAAGTAGGGGAGAACTGATTATTTGCGGAGAGGGTACCACGGCTGGATCATCCTTTTTTCTATTACCAGGGCGAGGTAGTATCTTCAGCATGGGTGTATGGATTATCTCGCATATGTGGTTGACACGCGGGTTGGAAAGAAGGTTTCATTTGCGGATGTGCATGTAGTTAGGGAGTTCCCAAATGTGTTTCCGGAGGAATTATCCAGTGTGCCTCCTGCGAGGTAGGTTGAGTTCAGGATTGATTTGGTTCCCGATGCAGCCCTGGTTGCTAAGGCGTTGTACCGATTGGCACCACCAAAGATGCAAGAGTTGTATTGTCAGCTTTAGGAGCTGTTGGGCAAGCGTGCAGTTCATCAAATCAAGCAGTTCGCCTTAGGGAGCATCGATATGGTTTGTGAATAAGAAGGATGGGTCTCACCACATGTGTACTGATTATCGGGAATTGAACAAGTTAACGGTGAAGAACCGTTACCCACTTACACGAATTGATGATCTCTTCGATCAGTTATAGGGTGCATCTTGGTTCTCCAAGATCGATTTGAGGTCAGGGTATCATCAGACGAGGGTTAAATAAAAGGACGTGGAGAAGAAAACATTCCAGAGTTGTTATGGTCATTACGAGTTTATGGTGATGCCTTTTGGGCTCACCAATGCACCAACAACATTCATGGTTTTGATGAATCGAGTATGCAGGCTGATGCTCAATTGCTCAGTCATTGTTTTCATCAATGATATCCTGGTCAATTCCAAGATGAGGGAGTAACATGAGGAGCGCCTTTAAGAGCTTCTAGAAGTTTTGTGGAAGGAATAACTGTATGCCAAGTTCTCGATGTTGGATTAGGTGTGTAAGCCCATAATTATAATTGGTATATACTTGACTTGATAATAGCACAGTCCTTTTGGGTTGTCTTCACTCTTGCAACTTGACATGATGGCTTTTGGAGAGAAGTTGAGTTTATTGTGTCGAATAATAAATTGATATAAATGATTTATTAATATATTATGAGAATAATATATTAATTTGAAATCATGTTATTAAATTAATATTTAATCAAAAATTAATTTGGAATTGATTTTGGGATTAAAAGAATTAATTAAAAGTACACGGGCTGTTTTGCAATTAATTGATAGTTGTGAAATAGGGCTCTTGGACACCTTAGATTGGAGTGGACGAAAATTATACGGAGGCTCTATAAGTTTTCATCCAAAGCTTCTAGATGAGGAGCCTATGGGCTGCTTAGGCCTTAAGCAGGAAATTAGGGTTTCCACCTGCATACCCTAGCTTTGGGACTAAGCAACCTCAAGTATAAAATACGCCTAACCCTTTGGATTTTTGCCCACTTGCTTTTAACCCTAGTATAGCCAAAATTCTGGTTTTATCTCCTCCTTTCTCCACTCATCCTCTTGTAAATAGTGTTCGTAAGCCATTAGAGGTGTCACATTTGAGGCAGTTGCTCTCAAGAGTTCAAGATCTACAAGGATTAATTGTTATTGCTACAAAACAATTGAGGTATGTATCTATACCCTAGTATTAGGTTATTTCAATTTTTATAGATGCATATTAGGGTTTCTCTTTGATGGATTTTAAGCAAAACATCATTTCTATGGTGTACTTGCAAACCCTAATAGCTTTTGGATCTAGTTTGTCTAATGAACATGTAATTGAATATCCAAAGCTATAAACCCTAGATCTATCAAATAAGAACTGGAATAAGGGTTTAGTAATTACCTTTGATTGTTATATTGCAATAACAATCAATTCCTTGCTTTGATTGGCTTCAAAAGCTTAGTGCCTCAAGTGTTGCACCTCTAGTGGAGTCACAAACACCACTAAGCAACTTGGATGAAGAGGAGAAGAGAGGAGGCTGCCCAAAACTTCTAGAAAACCTAAAGGAACTCTTGTCCACGTTTTTGGGGCATAGGGGCCCTTTATATACATGTAGGCTATTAGGGTTTACAACTAGGAAAACCTAATCTGGCTGCTTAAGCCCTAAGCAGCCCATGGACTTCTTTAACATATCACTTAGACGATTTCTAATGGGCTTCCCATAGAATTCGTCCAGCCTATATATTATTAGGTGATCCATAGCCCAATTATAATTATCTTATAATTACAACTCTAGTCCCCTAAGTTTAATTAATCTCTTTTAGCCACAAAATTAATTTTTAATTAATTCTTGACTAATATTAATTAAACAATATGATTTCTCTTTTAATATATTATTCTCATAATATATTAATAAATCATATTTAAACCTTTCTCTCCTTAATTCATCCTACATATTGCTATGGTGAAGGCAACCCAAAAGGACCATGCTCATAATCGGGTCAAGTACATACCAAAATAGTTATGGACTTAGACACTAATCCAACAGTCTCCCACTTGGATAAGTCTAATAACTATTTTCCATATAACTTCAGAACCTGATCAACAATCGTAGCTTTCAAAAGCCGTTGTCAACTCTGATCTTATCAGATAGCGTGTCCTTTAGATAAGGGATCATATATTCCTCCATTCTCAAGATATCGTATAGACATAAGACATGAATTTCAATCATTCTCTCTATACTGTTTCCTGACTTCCGAGTTATGACGAATGACAACAGCCTACAATTGAACACATCAACTTAGTCCCGACTTGGCCAAGCGCTTTGGTGTCATCACTAAATTATCGAGGGGCCCACAGATATCACTTTTATCCCACTTTGGGTAAAAGGAATGGATAAACTTTTACTCATATGCTTGCTTGCATTCACTGATCGAATCATACACAACAATAAGTTTTATAACACCAAGTTACTGGTGCGTTTACTTATCATCAATGTGCATCCGACCAGCAAAAGCAACTCACACGTCTTAGTTTCAAGAATATACAATATTATTGTCTCACTAATCACTCGTGATAAATCCATGAAGTGATCCAAGCGAGCGTGGGTTTTATCCAATACTCTAATCTTATCAAAGCACTCATGAACTCTGCAGCAAACTTGTGCCATGTCTAAACTCTCCAGACAATCTACAAACTTTTCATGATAGTCTTGCTTCATACCTACTTCCAACATATGACCAACTGTGGAGGTTCGAATAACCCAGTTATTCTGGAAGTCAAAACATGCAAACTGAAACACAACAATAATACTTAATCCTATATGGCCCCAAACTTGTGAGAGTGAATAAAACACTTCTATTTAAACACCATATTGATTACTCATTATTCATCGTTTACTGTTTTAGAAAATCAACTTATTACTCAAATTACAACAATAGCGGTCCCATGCACAAAGCATGCACACTATGTTTCCTATGGTCCTTACTTTGTGAAATAGATCAATTAAGAACCATTCTAATGATACTCATTTCACAATTCCCAATCCTTATTAGTGTTAGAACACAAGGTTCTTGCCACTACTAGAATATGCTATATTCTAACATTTTATGCAATGATCCTTTCACAAAGCCATAGCACAAAAGTCACCAAGACTTAGCCAATGAAATTACAAAGTACTCTATCGGAAATTGTTACAAGAAAATTCCATGGACGTGAAGTCTCACATTCAAAGTACATTCCTTTGAACATCCTTCTTGCATAAAAGTTTCTAATCTAGACATAGATTCTCAATATCCAACTCCCAATATGGAAACATCTCCACATTTGCCATACGACAACTCATTCTTAATAGAATCTTACATATTCATAATAATGTCAATATGGTCCATCTAATACCATACTTCCAACTACTCACATGCGGCCAATCCTCAGCGAACTTTGGATCGTGCTTTGATAGTTGTTAAATTATTTTGGTCAAAACCGATTCTAGTCCTTTTTCCCACTTAATGCGCTAGACATTTGGAAAATTTTAGAATGGTCAAATATTATAGCATTTGCAATCGATCCTATACCTGAAGCATATGGGACACAATGCATAATGTCTTACATAAAGATATGATACTTTATCAATCTTTTACCATAATATTTTATGTGTCACGTACTCACAATTCGAACTATGAAGAGGGATGTTGTAATCATAATCGAAATTTGAGAACACACTATGTATCCTTTGACTAAATTTATTAAAATTTCTCAATCTAAGCTTTAGATTTTGAAACAAAGTATAATATTCTCTCCCTTAATTATAGCAAAACAACTTTTCAAAACATGCAACTTTTCAAATTGAATCTTTGTTTTTCTATAATTAATATTGCTAACTTGCAATACTTGCCATAATAATCATACAAGCATAACACTTATGCTCCCACTATCATGATGATTATTATTATATAAGCATAACACTTATGCTCCCACTAGCTTTGACATGTATTCAGAAAACAGTTGAACTTCCAGAAAACAATACCTATTGAATTTATGAAGTTCATATTTCTAATACCAGATGCTTCGATAAGCCTTTATCTAAGCTTCTTAAACTTATACACCTTTGCCTTAGACAGCTCACATGTGTGTCTAGACAAATTCAGAACTTATGTTACTAAGTCCCAAATGTTCAGACTAATTGTCAAATCTCACAATTCTAACTATGGAAAGGGATGCTGTAACCATAATCGAATTTGAGAATACAATTTTCACAATTACTATCTTCTTAAGATCTCTCTTAGTGAAAGCATTTCCTCACGGTCCTTTTCATGAAGGAGGGAATCTTATGACACTTAGATTTTATGGTGTATGAGTTCCTATCCATGTGAATTTGCCAAATCCAAAGTTGGCGACAAATCCAAACTCATATGGACTGAATTTTTCTTAATCTTGATTTCTTGCCTTATGGTAACACGAGTGCCCACCATGTCTTCCAAGTAGTTTAGCAACTTATCCTTACATATCAATGTACTTTACATTGATCAAGGTGCTTTGTCTTTATGCATTCAAATGAGAATTCATAGAACTCACATGCATAATTAACTCAATTGGAATGGCACAGAAACAAAATAATGTCAACACGATAGGTTGTAAACCTCAAGTCGTGTGCTAGTGATGATTGCTAAGGTTTATTCTTGATTTGTTCTTGAAACTTTTTCAAAACCATTAAAACTCCTACTGACTCCTTGACATATAAGGTTCTCTTATCAAGAAACATTTCTTGACAAACAAATATTGAAGAGTTAGTGTAGCTTTTATCAAGAAAAACACTTTTCAAATTGGTCCTAGTTGGTCTTTGTCTTATCCAAGACATCACAACTTACCAATTTCAAATGTGCAAGAATAAGAAAACCTTTTCCAGATTCCACATTTGATGAGTGTTATAAACCTACTTAAGACTTGTCACTCAATTCACAATCTTGACTCTAAGACTTGATATTGAAACGAAGTATGATTGACTTTTCTGATTTTAACCATTTCTACAATTCTCGATTCCTTTTCTTAGACATGCAATTGCACTAAGACTCACTTAGAGAATCAATTGAGATATGGTTCTTAATCATTAAGACTTATCATAAAACACAATAAAAGGTACTCTTCCTTCTTCTTAGAATAGAGAAACATTTATCTTTCTGCCTTCTTGATTCTTTTTATTCGTTATGCCATTAATTGAAACCTTTTCAATCAACTCAATATTACACTTAATCTTATAAGTATAATCATATTTACTAAATTTTAGTAAATCATGACGAATATCTTTATCACTCTTGTGGTGGACTTGATGAACGCACAACCTAGTGTACTTGATCTCCTAGTCCTTCACTTGACACTTTGTCAAAGAATTAGTCTAATTTCCAAATATGAAAGTTTTCATTCATTACGCAACCAAGTTGTATGATTCTAAGTTTCTGTCCAATTGAAACTTGGGCGATGAAAAACTCTCCCTATTTGGTAAATTCTTGACGTCTCCACAAATAACATATTTAAGAATCTAATCCATTATTTCTAATAATAGAAACCTTCAAAAACATCAATTTTTCATACACGCCATTGCAAGGATAAATAAATAAGATAAAATCAAAATTCATTTTATTGCGGAAAAATTTGTCCTTACAATGCAATTCAATTGAAAAACTGTGTTATTACATATTTCTTAGCAATCTATTTTAACTCCAAGCAGTAGCTCAAGTATCTAATCTTCAAGCAATGCGATCGAAATCCATTTCTTCATGATTAAATTCAGCTCACTTCTTCCCTTAAGCTTCCTCTCTTTTCTTCGATCCTACAAAACATCAAAATGTAATTTTATCACATCATATATTAAGAATCTAGAATAGGAACTTAAAAGAGTTAGATAATGGATTTTACCTAAAATAGAGCCATACGTCTTGACTCTCCCATCTCTTAGATCTCTCAGGTAAATAGGGCAGCTTCGTCTCCAATGCCCCTTCTCTTGGCAATAAAAGCAAATGGACTCCTTTGGCACAAAACATCGGACAATCACAAACTTAGCTCTTTCTGGACTTCCAATGTTGCCAGTGTCCATTGAAGTTTGGGAGTTTGATTCACCAGACAAATTTGCTTGACCAGCATGCCAAATCATTGCTGATTCAGCAGCTATACAAAAATAAGTGAGATCAATGAGGGTCATGTTGTGATCCATCATATAGTACTCTCTAACGAACTCACTATATGATTTAGGAAGTGACTGAAGAACCCAGTCAACAACCAACTCACTTGAAATCTCGACACCAACATGCTTTACCTATCAATGTGTGACTTAATCTCTAAGACGTGTGCACACATAGGTTTACCATCTTCGTGTTTACTTACCAAAATGGCTTGAGTGAGCTTGAACGTTTCAAGCCTTTAAACTTGTGGGTTAGGGAGAACAATTGGAGGAGGTGGAGGAAGTGAAGCATGACTCTTATTTCCTTGATCGTATCTCGGAACGTCATCTTCATTTGGAAAGCTTGTTCCAAAGGATTTGGGAAGACCATTGTAAGATTCAGACATCTACAAAATGGGAGAAAATTCAAGTTAAGTATTGAGTCCTTAATAAAACACCCAAATGAGTTATTAAGGTTAGGATCCAACACAATATTCTATAACCTAGAAGAGGGATGCCGTAATCTAGTTGCAGAATATTTGAAGGCAGGTAAATGACGATTTACCATTTTCCACCATGAAAAACGAAAAGGAAGTTTAAGTTTTAAATGAATTGAAACTCCTAGATCTTTTGAGATTCATTGAACTTTTCAATGGCATGTTTAATCTAGATTATGCCCTACTATTTGTGATTGGGATGTCGAGGATCACAAACAAGGTGTGAATAACCATACGAATCACGTGGTGCACCCAATGCTACTATCACCTAATCAATGTGCCGGTTAGCCACACACGCTCCATTGATCTATGATAAGCATCGAGCCACCCTTCGCCACCAATTTCATCCCCAAATTAGTGTGTCGGTTAACCACACACGCTCCACTAACGATTGATAAGGGTACGAAGTGTAATTCCATGGATTAGCATACAATTTCACGTTTTTCCTAAAGTAACTTTGATTTGGGAATTTGTAAAAGCATTTAGTTACTTTGTACTTCATTATACTTATAATGGAAGGTTTTTGTCCTATCCTACCCGTTTGGTTAACGACCCTCCACTAATCAAGCGTGCGGTGGGTAAGAGTGGATACCCATTCAATCGCCATTTTATAGGCAATTTCCTTAAACACCCCTTATAGACCAGCTTCGTGAATGAGGCCAACTAACGGTAAGACTGAGTGTTTACTCATACCTATATAATATTAGACTTTTAATGTTAAATACAGTATAGAGTGTATTTTACACTTTTGAAATACCAGGTGGTTTAATTTAGTAAAATACACTTTTAATTTAATTAAATGTAAACCAAAACTTTATGGGTTTACTAAATTACTTTTAATTATACACTTTAATTAATTAATAAAACCATAAGGGTGTGATTTGAACTTTTCAAATTAATAGGGTTTTTAGAATTTAACATTTCAAAATTAAACTTTTAATCAACTTTTAAATTCTATAACTTGAGGGCAAGTTTTGAAATATTTCAAAACATTAGGGTTCAGAATTTAAATATTTCAAAATTAATCTTTTAATCAAAAATTTGAATTCCAAAAATTGAGGGCAAGTTTTGAAAGTTTTCAAAACATTAGGGTTCAACTTATTTAAATTTCAAAAACAAAACTTTTAAGTTCAAATTTAAACTATAAAACCTAAAGGGAGTAATTTGAAACTATTCAAATAAGGCAATTATCTAATCAAATATATAAACATTATCTTATAAGGTAACAAATATTTGATTAAATAGTAATTATATACTATTTTGTTAAGGATATTCAACCAAAATCAATAAAAATCGGATTTTATGAATTAAAAACGTTTATGGTAAGTATCCCAAGACAAAACAGCAAGAAAATCGCCAAAAAACGCTGCCAGACCCTCGGACTTGCCGAGTCAGAGACTGGACTCGCTAAGTCCGCCAGAATCGCCGAGTTCATCTACTGACTTGTCGAGTCGGTCAAGCAGAAGGAAAAAAATGATTTTTTTTCAGCCAAAGATCGATCAAACAAGCATCAAATTCACTAACAAACAACCCTAGGCTATGATACCACTGATGAATTTTAAGCAAAACATCATTCCTATGGTGTACATGCAAACCCTAATAGCTTTTGGATCTAGTTTGTCTAATGAACATGCAATTGAATATCCAAAGCTATAAACCCTAGATCTATCAAATAAGAACTGAAATAAGGGTTTAGTAATTACCTTTGATTGTTATATTGCAATAACAATCAATTCCTTGCTTTGATTGGCTTCAAAAGCTTAGTGCCTCAAGTTCTGCACCTCTAATGGAGTCACAAACACCACTAAACAACTTGGATGAAGAGGAGAAGAGAGGAGGCTGCCCAAAACGTCTAGAAACCATAAAGGAACTCTTGTCCACGTTTTTGGGGCATAGGGGCCCTTTATATACATGTAGGCTATTAGGGTTTACAACTAGGAAACCCTAATCTGGCCGCTTAAGCCCTAAGCAGCCCATGGACTCCTTTAACATATCCCTTGGACGATTTCTAATGGGCTTCCCATAGATTTCATCCAACCTATATATTATTAGGTGATCCATAGCCCAATTATAATTATCTTATAATTACAACTCCAGTCCCCTAAGTTTAATTAATCTCTTTTAGCTACAAAATTAATTCTTAATTAATTCTTGACTAATATTAATTAAACAATACGATTTCTCGTTTAATATATTATTCTCATAATATATTAATAAATCATATTTAAACCTTTCTCTCCTTAATTCATCCTACATATTACTATGGTAAATAGGGGTGTAAGTGAGCCGAGCTACTCATGAGCTACTCGGGATCGATTCGTTAAAAGCTCGACTCGAGATCGAATTAAACGAGCCTGAGCCGAGCTCGAGCCTAAATATGAGGCTCGTTTATTAAACGAGCTCGAGCCGAGCTTCAGTTAATGGGCTCGCGAGCCTAAACGAGCTTAAACGAGCCTACATACATACATACATACATACATACATACATACATACATACATACATGCATACATGCATACGTACATACACACATACACACACATATACATATATATATATACACACACACACACACATAGAGGCTCGTTTAGGCTCGATTAGGCTCGCGAGCCCACTAAATTGTTCACGAGTCGAGCTTGAGCTTCATTTTAAGGCTCGAATCGAGCTCGAGCTCGAGCTCGAGCTTCCTCAAAATTAAACGAGCCGAGCTCGAGCTTGGTCAGGCTCGGGCTCGACTCGGCTCGTTTACACCCCTAATGGTGAAGGCAACCCAAAGGACCATGCTCATAATCAGGTCAAGTACATACTAAAATAGTTATGGACTTAGACACTAATCCAACACTCTTTTGTATTCAAGTTTGCAGGTTCAACTAGTGAAAACCTAGATCCAAAATTATAGGGTTACATGAACACATAAGATTTGTAGTTATTCTCAAAAGCCATCAAGTGTGAATTTTAGTTACAAGAGGTCCAGTTCTTAGGATACCTCGTTAACCAGAATAGGATTTTGGTTGACCCGTCCAAGATTGAGGTTGTTATGCGGTCGAAGGTCCCATAAGTCCTCCTCAGAGATCAGGAGTTTTCTGGGTTTAGCAGGGTATTATCAGAGATTTATTCAGGATTTCTCCAAGGTTATTGTACCCCTCACCGGTTTGACGAGGAAGAGCATGGATTTTTGCTAGGGGTCTGAGCAGCAGGCAACATTCGAGACGCTGAGACAAAAATTATATGAGGACCCAGTGTTGACTCTTCCTGAGGGTTTTGAGGATTTTTTTTGTATACTGTGATGCATCCATCACTGGTTTGAAGGAGATAACATGAAGATAGGGTGGGTGATTGCTTATGCTTCTAGGCAGTTGAAGCCACATGAGGGATGGTATCCGACACATGATTCAGAGTTGGGGGCAGTGGTGTTTGCTCTCAGGATTTGGTGGCATTATCTGTATGGGGCCCAGTGTACCATCTACATGGATCACAAGAGTTTGAGATATCTCATAGACCAGCCGAATCTGAACATGAGACAACATAGGTGGCTTGACGTGGGAAAGGATTATGATAGCGAGATTTTGTACCACCCAAGGAAAGCGAATGTGGTTGATGATGCATTGATATGCAAGTCGGCCAGTTTTTCTTTTGGGAGTTTATGTGTGAGGATATCTATCGATTCGCTACTTTTTGATCTGATCAGAGAAGCCCAGGCTGAGGGAGTCAAGAAGGAGAATTGGCAATAGGAGTGAATCAGGGGTTAAATTGACAGGTTTTCTACTAATGGTCGTGGATTATTGACCCAGTATGGTCAGGTTTGGGTGCCATATTTTGGTGGGGTCAGGTAGATTGTGTTGGCGGAGGTACATAAGTCCAGATTTTCGATACACCCTGGAGCCACCAAGATGTATCGGGATCTAAGGCTTCGTTATTGGTGGATGTGCATGAAGAGGGAGATAGTATGGTATGTTGAGAGGTGCTTGACTTGTCGGATGGTCAAGGTCAAGAACCAGAGGCTGTATGGTAAGATTCAGCCATTGGATGTTCCCATGTGGAAATGGGAACATATCGTCATGGATTTCATCACCAAGTTACCTCGGACGACTAAGGGGTTCAATGCGATTTGAGTTATAGTGGATCGTATGACCAAGAGTGCCCACTTTATAGCTATTCGGGAGAGCTCCTCAGCCGAGAAATTGGTCGATGTGTATGTGCACGAGATTGTTTCTGAACATGGTGTTCCAGTTTCCATTGTATCTGATCGAGATGTTCGGCTCACTTCCCAATTTTGGCAGAGCTTCCACGAGGAACTGGGTATGAGATTGCATTATAGCACTGCTTATCATCCGGTTACTGACAGCATGAGCAAGTGGACCATCTAGATGCTCGAGGATATGTTGAGAGCTTGTGTTATAGATTTCGGTGGTAGTTGGCATTCCTACCTTCCTTTGTCTTAGTTTTCTTGCAACAACAATTATCACTCCATTATCGGTGCACCGCCATTTGAGCTTCTTTATGGGAGGAAGTTTCGTACCCCAGTCTGTTGGGGATAGGTTGGTCAAAGGTTTATGGTAAAGACCTAAGTAGTTCTTCAAATGATAGAGATTATTCAACAGATCAGGCATAGGTTGTAGACAGCTCCGAGTCGACATGAGAGTTATAATGATAGACGTCGATTGGAGTTGGAGTTCTAGGCCAGCGACATGGTTTTACTGAAGGTATCACCCTGGAAGGGTGTAATACGCTTCAGGAATAGGGGAAAGTTAGGGCCCTGATATATTTGGCCATTTCGAGTGATTGCCAGGGTTAGCAGAGTTGCCTATCGACTGGATCTGTATGAGGAGCCCAGTCAGATTCACAACACCTTCCATATTTACCTACTTTGGAAGTGTGTGGCTGAAGATTCAGAAGCGTTTTCGATTGATGATATTTAGGTCGATGAGCACCTGAATTATGTCGAGAGACTTGTGGCGATTCTAGACCGGAATACGAAGGCCTTGCACAACAAGGTAGTACCTTTGTTCAAGGTCCAGTGGCAACATAGAAAGGGTTCCAAGTGGACATGGGAACCCGAGGCATAGATGTGTGAGAACTACTCAAAGTTATTCGTAATTGAGGACTCCGATGATGAAGTCTGATTCAAGTGTGGGAGAATTGTAACACCCGTTCCAGGTATGAATTTAATTTTCAAATGTCAAATGTTATTCTAGGTGGCCACAGTGGTGGAGTCTCACCATAGTGTGGCAATATTTTATGGGTCACGGGCTTTTAATGGACCACCACGACGTGGTTATAAGTGTCACAACGTGGAAGCCGCTATCGGTGAAAACCCTATTTTTAGGTTTTGAGCCCTATTTAAGCATCATTAACTCCCAATACCTTTTCCCTCATCAGCCTCCATTGCCCACTTCGTCCCTTACAAACCCCAATGTACCTTTGTGGTGTCTTGAGCTCATTTTGGTGTTTGGTGTCTAGTTTTGAAAGAAGGAAGCTATTGGGAAGCAAGGAAGGAGCTCCAAGCTTTGTAGATCTGATTTTTACACTTCTTGAGTAACCCCCAAAAGGTATAGAGTTATGAACTTGATGATTATCTCTCTAGATCGTGCTAGTTTTAGAAGTTATGTGCTTTTAGTCCAATATTCTTGGCCTAGGTGAGTTTGGACTACTCTAGACCAAATAAGTTGCTCTTTTGGACTTTTTGGGATGTTTAAAGTTATAAAAATGGGATCTTGACCTTTCACTTTCCTCCATGCATGTATTATGTGGATTAGAACATTGAGAAATGTCAGTGTTTAAGATAGGGGTGAGCATTTGGACCGGACCGGTTATGGAGATTTTTGTGGACCATGGACCGGACCGGATGAGTCGTGTCCGTGTCCGTGTCCGGGTTCGGGTCCAGGTCCGGGTTTTCCGGTTTTTGGACCCGTTTGGACCAGTACCACTTTAATTGCATAGAGTATAATAAGTAATCTACATTGATGCCTAACTAATCTACATTGATGTATTATATTATAACTTGCAATTTGCAAAAATTAATTTTCCAAATAAAAGCAACTAACATATAAATCAAGTTCACCAACAAAGGTTAAACAATTTTAAGACAAACATACAAAAGTATTACCATAACAACAAAAATCATAGTTTAAACTTTAAAATCAATCAAACTAACATATTTCATAAACTTATAATCTAATCTTCCATTGGCCTCTTCCCCATATCATTGTCATCCATATATTACATATTTAAAGCTTGTGCAATCTCTACATAAACATAAATGAAAATGTTATTAGTATTTAGTAAAAAGTAATAATTGTATAAAAAGAATAAAGATTGTAATTTTTTTACCCAAAGCTATATCATCATCGTTCAAGATGTCATCAACGTTGTCAACTATCGGATTTGTAAACTTTATCACCCAATATTTGGTGCATAACAAAGCTCCAACTATCAATGTCGATAAACTAGTCTGATACTCACTTACAACTCTACCACATGTGCTAAACGCAAACTCGGAATTATAGTATAAAATAATACTAAAAAGCTGAAATATTTCAGCTTTGATAACTCTACTTTGAAGGATTGTAACTCAGTGAATATAATACCAAAATAAACAAAATTATAGTCTAAATTCATCTAAAAACTGTAAACTAAATGTTGGAAAAAACCGGAGATGAATCCGACTTAAAACGAATGAGTTATGGGTGTTTAAAAAACGTCACAGATTACAAAATCTTGCTGAAAAGCTGAATTTTTTCAGCTTTGATAGCTCTACTTTGAAGGATTGTAATGCAGTGAATATAATACCAAAATAAACAAAATTATAGTCTAAACTCATCTACAAACTGCAAACTAAATGTTGGAAAAAATCACCGGTCAATCCGACTTAGAACGAATGAGTTATGGGTGTTTAAAAAACGTCACAGATTCCAAAATGTTGCTGAAAAGCTGAATTTTTTCAGCTTTGATAGCTCTACTTTGAAGGTTTGTAAAACGGTGAATATAATACCAAAATAAACAAAATTATAGTCTAAATTCATCTACAAGCTGTAAACTAAATGTTGGAAAAAAGTGCAGGTCAATCCGACTTAAAACGAATGAGTTATGGGTGTTTAAAAAACATCACATAAATCTTAATCATGTCCAACCGGTTCTAAACCCGGTAAAAACCGAACCGAACCGGGAAAAAAACCGGACCGGACCGGAGAGAAATCTTAGAACCGAGAACCGGACTAGGGGTCTAGAAAAACGGTCCGATCCGGTCCACTGGTCCAAATGCTCACCCCTAGTTTAAGATTTGGGGACTTTATATCCATGAAAAGTCATAAAGTTGAGTTTTGGACGAACAAACTTTAGAGATTAAGAGCTTATTGTTTAAGTAATGGTGAGATTTTGCTCTTTTTGGACTTACGCTGGAGATATTTGTTCATTGGAGTGTATTAAGGGATAAAGTTGGAAACTTTATCCATTTATACCCTAGAATGGACCAGATCTGGGCTTTGGATCCCTTAGGATCGAAGAAATCGACTTATTCCATTAAGTTGTTTGGGGAACAGTGACCACGGTGTGACTTGGACTGCTACGATGTGGAGACTAGGCTAAAGCCCGTATGTTTTGGAGATTTATGGCCACGATATGGCCAAGGAAGGCCACAACATGATGGTCAGCTGTAGCTTGACTTTTGACTTTGATCGTTGACTTTGACAAAGTTTGACCTAGGGGCGTTTTGGGTATTTTGAATAGAAGTTTGAGACTAGGCTCTTGTTTGGTATAGGTGATCGGTAGAGTTGGCATTTGGAGTAGCGTTCTTTCTGCTATCTTATCATACTGTGAGGTGAGTTTTCCTCATTGTACATTTCGGTCGAAGGCACCAATGCCGACCCACTAGATTATGTATCCTGATTTATTAGATTGATGGTATGCTGGTTATATGATAGATTGGTAGATTTGTATGATTACCTATGTTCACTGAGTATGCATTAGATTGGTAGATCTATATGATTACTTGTACTGTTGGTTATTGATTGCTATTGTATATGTCGACATGTTATGTTTTGTTGGGTTAAGGTGGTCTTGCTTTGTGCTGAAGACCAAGATACGTGAGGCAGTCCGGTTGGACTGAAGGCTCGAGAGGTGGTCCAGTCAGGCCGAAGTCCTGGAGAGCAGTCCAGATAGGTTGTAGGCCTGACGAGGCAGTCTAGTCAGGTTGAAGGCTCATTTATGCATGTTGTTATATGTATTGGTTGTGTGTGGTACTTTGGGGCAACTCACTAAGCTTTGACTTACCGTTTAAGTTTTATGTTTCAGGTACTTTAGACGACTGGGGGAAAGCAAAGGCGTGATGGTGCACATCCTTATGATTTTTATGATATTTGATTTTTTGATACTATGATTCGCGATTATTACTTTTAGGAACTATGTTTGTAAAAAAATTATGGTCTTTGGTTGGAATTGTGCTTGTAAAACAATTATGCCTAATCCATACTATCGAATCAGTGGCAGAAGACTATACCTAATCCATACTCTCGGACTAGGGACATATGATTATGCCTAATCCATACTCTCAGATCAGTGGCAGAAGACTATACCTAATCCGTACTCTCGGACCAGGGACGAATAATTATGCCTAATCCATATTCTTGCACCAGGGACAAATTATACTCTCCGTTCATGTCTCATATGTACTCTTAAGAAGGTGCTACTCATTATCCAACATAATTAAACTTAAGCCTCTATTGCAAGTCTTATATTATCTCTTGGTAAGACTACAATGTTTAACTCTTAATACTTTCATTATTATTATCATGCAATATATATATATATATATATATATATATATATATATATATATATATATATATATATATATATATACATACACGTAGAACCATATGTGGTTTTCATATCAAATTCATTTCTAAGACGTATTTCTGGCAATAAGCATATAGTTCGCATGTAACTCTTTGACAAATATTTTAATACTTTAATGAATACTTGTATTAAAATCATGTTCATGAAAGGGACTATGCACTCACTTGACTTAGTTGGGTGACTAGTGAATTTGGCAGGGCTTCGACATACTCCTTGGCTTTTCCTCATATGTGATCTAGATATGAATGTTACTAAGTTTAGTATAATATTCTTGGAAAAGTGTCACACCCCGAACCAAACGGCAGAAACGTCTGGGGGCTCGTGTGACTACCAATTAAATAATCATCACAATGAATATACATGAAACATAACACATTCATCACCAACATGTCATATTACAACCAACATTGTTTACATGAAGTACATTGTTAAAATACATAAGTTCAAATTGTTAAGAGTACGATAAGTGATGTTACATAAAACAAAACCATACACACTTGCAAATCTTCCAACTTAACGATTACTTGAGAATACAAGTTATTTTGAAAACGGTCAACATATATAATGTTGGTGAGTTCATAAGTATGTTTGAGTAAAAGTCTTTGTATCTTTCATAAAAGGGATATATACAGTAAAGTCCCAATATTTTCATCGATTTGACAAGAAAGTCCTAAACTTTATTTTTTTGACAGTAAAGTCCAAATTACCGGCAGTTTTTGACACTTTTACCCTTTTTTCCCGGTTAGCCGGTAATTAGGACTTTTTTGTCAACAAAATAAAGTTTATGACTTTTTTGTCAAATCGTCAATTAGGACTTTACTGTCAAAAAAATAAAGTTTAGGACTTTTTTGTCAAATCGTTGAAAATATTGGGACTTTAGTGTATATATAATTTTTTTGGTTAGAAATTTAATGGTATGATACTCTTTAAGCATAAGAGTTATTGAAACATTCTCTAATCAGCTAGATCATATTGAAATCCTTTACGTTTGCTTCTTGATAAATCGTTTTTTTAATCTCAACAAACAGACATTGAAAAAAATTGAGATAATCAAGAAAGAAAGAAAGAACTAGGGTTTTGTTGGCTTTTTGCAGTCTCAAAAATGGAGAAATTAGAAACCTAAAAAAACGAAATTGCCCTGGCTTTATACAAACACAAACAACACATGTCTAGTCAAAAGGGTGTGAATGTGGAGAAAGGAAAGAATGGCAATTTCGTTTTTTTTTTTTTGGTTTCTTATTTCTCCATTTTTGGAGTTGCAAAAAGTTAACACTACCCTGGTTCTTTCTTTCTTGATTATCTCAATTTTTTTCAATGTCGGTTTCTTGAGATTAAAAAAACGATTTAACAAGAAGCAAAACGTTAAGGATTTCAATACGATCTAGCAGATTAGTGAAGGTTTCAATAACTCTTATGCTTAAAAAGTATCATATCATTAAATTTCTAACCAAAAAAAGTTATATATACACTAAAATCCCAATATTTTCAACAATTTGACAAAAAAGTCCTAAACTTTACTTTTTTTGACAGTAAAGTCCTAATTGACGATTTGACAAGAAAGTCTTAAACTTTATTATTTTTGACAAAAAAATCCTAATTACCGGATAACCGGGAAAAAAGGGTAAAAGTGTCAAAAACTGCCGGTAATTTGGACTTTACTGTCAAAAAAATAAAGTTTAGGACTTTCTTGTCAAATCAATGAAAATATTGGGACTTTACTGTATATATCCCTTCATAAAAACCCATAAAATCCGATATTTTCTGTAAAATGTCTGAAAATGATGTGAAAATCAAGTATATATTGCATGTGTGAATTTCATAGTTGTGATATATGTATATATATATATTTGTATTTTAGATTTCCTTGTGTTGTAAGTGAGCGATTATTGAGTCTTAATCTTTCCCCAGAAAATCCGATATTTTCTTATTTATAATAATGTCGAGGTTCTTGTATCGTTAAATATGTTATTGCGTATTAACACCATCGAAGAGATTATCTTCGAAGTATTAATGTTTGGTATAGAATCCTAACATGAACCGTTATAATCATACAAGGTAATGACTAGGTTGCTTGTCTTGACATTTTTCCAAATGTCGGGATTTGCTCAAGGTTTCGTCGCCCTAGACTGGCCCAGTCTAGCTGTAGCGAACAGCTAAGGCGTGGGGTGTCACCCCGTATAGATCTATACACAAACTCTCGCTCTCCCTCCGGGAGGCTCCGATTATAACTACAAGCTACGACTTCACACTCAAGGTGCCAACCGACATGTCTCACTAGATTCTCAACCTTTCATACAATGCTTAATGTTTACGTGTATGTTATGCGTTATCCAAGCCGAGGTACATTTATAGGTATACAAAGTTCACTAGTTATGAGGAGGTATAGATACGATTTATTAGCATGTGAATCTCAGTCCAAGCCCAATTAGCATGTAAATGGGTCACAAAGCTCAATAAACATGTAAGTGGGTAATTTGGGCCCAATAGGCATGGAAATGGGCCACAAAGGCCCAACAACATGTGACCCATAACTCAGGCCCAAATTAACATGTAAATGGGTCGCAAGGCCCAATAAACATGTCATGGAAGACATTGGGCTCAATATACACTTGAATGGGCCCTCAAGGCCCATTGGCCACGTAAAATGAATATTCGGCCTAATAAAAATTGTTAACGATGTAGTTCGTCCATTCGTATTGTTTCGTTGTTTATTTTAGCTCGTGGTTTACTAAACTTATTATAAAAAGTCTCCTTTTTCATAAAACAACATTTTTGGTCAAAAGCCTCAAATTTTAAATTAAGACCCAAAGCTTTGTAAAAATGACATTTTAGTCCAAAGTTTGTAAAAATTTACAATTTTGCCCCAAATGTCTAGAAATTCACGGTTTTAGACCAAAAGTATATATTTTGACATTTAAGACCTAGTTTTGTTTGTAAAAATTTACACTTTCGACCCAATTTTGGAAAAAATTACATTTTTGGTCCAATTTGAAAATAAATGTTATTTTCACCCCTAAATTTGGTTTATTTACATTTATGACCCAAATTCTTGTTCAAATAACATTTTAATCCCAAAAACTTTTCGCAAGCTGGACTCAAAAACCGTGAGGCCCAAAAGTTTGGCCCATTAAGCTTAAATTTGCATTTTTGGCCCTTTTTAAGGTATGTTTAACATAAAAATCCCTTTTTTATACATGTAGGATCTGATTGGTCCCTATAAAAATATAAATGTTACTTTTTGCCCTTATCTTTTGTTTTCTTGACAATTTTGACCCTTAATAAATTTTTTGTCTTAAACTTTTGTATCTTAAAGATATAACACTTTTAACTTGATAGTTTGATGTATAAGGTGTCTTAGTCATGGATCTTAAATCTATGTCACATAAGAAGTCGTGATTTGCCAAGATCTAACATGCTTTTACAACATAAACTAAGAAATCACACAAGAGATGCATATAACACATAGATCTACACATTTTACTTGTATTCTCCCCCAAAAATCATGTAAAAACCAAAAACAAGGGGGTATGAACTCACCTTTGCTTGATGTTTCGGTTTTGAAGAAGAAGTGGAAGAGATTTTTGGTCCTAACACACCTTTGTTGTAGATCTCGAGCTTATGGAGGTTTTCTCAGAGCATGATCACCAAAATGTTTAGGAGAAGTGATCTAACATGAGAAAGGTGGTATATAGCTTGAATATGTAAAAACTTACCAAGAAATGATGATATTCTTGTGAGAATCCTCTTGAACACAAGCAAAATCTAGAGATTTTGGAGGAAGAAGAAGAAGGATGCTTGACAGTGATTGAGGAAGTGTTTGAAAGAGATTGTATGTGTATGTTTTTGGCTCTTGGCCGAGAGTAGAAGAAGAGAGGGGATAGAGGTAGTGAAGTGACTTGCATGGGAATATGAGAGTCCTTGCATTGATATATGTTGAACAATATGGAGGTGGCACCTCCTAAGTCAACTCTTATTACATTTCCCTTTTTTTGATGTTGGGCCTTTGGGCCAAGGAGTGGGAATGGAATAGTTTGAGCCCATTAACTTTTATTTAGGATTTTTGGAACCTAAACATAAAATTTTCGGCCCATTGAGCTCATTAGATAGCTCACATGTGACAACCCGAAATTTTTATCTCGTACAATCATTCAATCAAATCAAAGTCAGACTTGTTGCTAATAGTTCTATGAGTACTAAGTCCATACTCTTCGGTTATATATTATTAGTTTGCATAGACTGAGAATGAGTGGTCTAAACTTTATCATCCTTTTCCTTGTTAGGATGTGGACTTAGAGTGGGATCACTTATTCTAAGGTCTATTCAACTCAAGTGATATATAATTAGTATGCACTATGTTTTCATAGAAGGAACCAGCAAGAGCCATAGTGACATACTAGTAAGTTTCTCTTATAGAAACTTGTACTTGTTTATCGCTTTACTTAGGAATATTAATCATTCTTACCCTTAATTTTCGACTATATAAATGGCTGGATTTCACCTCCCCGATGACTCTTACTTTCCCGACCAAGAGAATGGAGGAGAGCTGAATGTAGCACTAGAAGCAGAACCTCAACTTCCCTTAGATAATGACCTGGCCAGAGACCTTCCAGAAAATCTCGACCCCAAGCCAGAAGATGGGAATCTACCTCAAGAAGCACAAATTCCAATACGGACAGAATTCACAATCTTGATCTTGCTTATAGGAGAGACAATGAAACCCTACTACAAGCACTAGCCGAAACAAGAGCCGAAGTCATAGAACTCCAAGTACACCAAAGAGTGTACGAAAGACACCTACTTGAGGTGGGTGGTAACTGACTGAAATCAGAATTCGTCCGAATGATGCCTGTCGTCAGTAGAAGACATCCTACTGAACCTTTCTAGTTTGTTAAAGAGATAGCGTTCTTATCTACGCTCTAAGTAGCAATTTTCAATGTAACTATTCCAGTATTGTAGGTATTATTTCGCTTAGACGTTATGTTGTCAAAGTTTCCCCCTGCTAAGATATAAGACCTACTTCAAGTTCAATCGTCTCGTACTTATTACATCGTGAATATCAATGATATTGACAGTCGGATAGGTTCCCAACAAACTTTGTTAAACACTTTCATTCTTCTATCAATAGGACTCTATAGAATTCATGCTATCATCTATTGTTGATCTATGGCGATTTAGTTCATGGGACACTTTCATTTTCTATACTATTGGGTTCTTATCATTATCTTTATCTTTTCAACTTATAGTTGAAAATTTCCGCCTTGTAGAAACCCAAGACGTAACAATGGTGACGAAGCACCGATACCACCACCGCCTCCACCTCCTCAGTTCGACGCTGCTATGTTCCAAGCAGCTATCACGATGGCCATAGCGGCTGCCATGTCACACATCAATACTCTTGTCCCTAGTGGATCAGGAATTGGTGCACCTCTTTCCAAGAATGTCAAGAGTCATGGGCACCCCCGAGAATGCACCTACAAAGATTTTACAAATGCCAAACCCAGGAATTTCAATGGAACCGGAGGGGTTATGCTTTTAAGGCCGTGGATAGAGAAGACAGAAGCAGTCTTTGAAATCTGCGCCTGCCCAGAGAACAACAAGGTCAAGTTTGCTACTACCTTTTATGACAGGGCTTTAACTTGGTGGAATGGCCACGTTAAGTCACTAACTCTAATAGTGGAAAATTCGATAAGCTAGGAGAACTTAAAAATCATGCTGATGAGAGAGTATTGTCTACGAGGAGAAATTTCAAAAACTCGAGCAGGAACTCTGGAATCTTAGAATGGTTGGTACTGATATATCAACCTATATGAGTAGATTCTGTGATCTAGAAATTCTATGCCCGGATATGGTTGCTCCTGAGAGCAAGAAAATAGAGAGATATATTTGGCGACTGTCGCCCCAAATTCAGTTAAGTGTATTAGCATCAAGGCCTGATACTTTTGAGAGTGCCAAATAACTAGCACAATCTATTATTGACCACGGAAACTATAAGAGTTCAATGATTGCTGCACCAGATTAACAAAAGGGAAACAACGACAACAACAAGAAGTAAGGTTGGAACAAGAGGAAAGACGAGTCCTCACAAGAATCCTCAAAGAAACAACAGCTAGTTACAGTTAATGCTGTCACTGTACCTACTAATCTCTTACCAGATAAGCCTTACGCTGGTAATCTCCCAAAGTGCAACAAATGAAGTTTCCATCACAATGGACCTTGCCATGAATTGCAGTGCTCTAACTGCAACAGAAAGGGACACACTGCCCGTTTCTGCAAGACTCCAGCAAGGCCGATCACTCAAATTCCCGGTGCTGGTGTGGGCCACGCTTGCTATGGTTGTGGTGAGATGGGTCACTACAAAAGAAACTGCCCGGGGACAGGGAATGCTGGCGTAGATGGGAAGATACTAATGATCACCGCCGCTGGAGAGACTACTCCAGACCCACATTAAAAATTCTAGTATGCTCGGTAATGTTTATGTTAGACTCCTAAGCTTTTAAAAACTAGTGCAACTAGAGTCATATCTTTTGCGAGATTCCATCAGTGTTAGGGACTCTCGTGCTTCCTGTACTAGCTTTTTGCAGTATACCTTGTTCGCAGCTGTAGTATCATAGATGAAGCTAAGGTACTGAAAACTCTTTCATAGATTGCACCGTATTGTTTTTGTAACACCTTTTGATCTAGTCTAATGCCAGAAATTCCGAGTAGTTCGACATCGTCATTAGACTTGAGTCGATTTGATCCTCACAGTGCTAGTTTCATGCAGAAATTCTTTTTCTTGTAATCGACTCTCTAGCGAAGCCGTCATTTTTGAACTCCGAGGTGCTCATGCGCAGAGTACCTTATTATTCGTAGCCTTCCCGAAGTAACTCCAGCGAACCTCCCCGAAATACCACTCGTACAGTACGTCAAGTTCAATACCAAAGACCCATAAAGTAAATCTATCGTTGATGAATGTATACAAAAGGGTGGTACATAATCAAGGTTCTACAGGCTTAGAATTGATGATTCCGCTTTAACTTCTTTTCCTTGTTTGGATGTGAGCTTAGAGAAGAATCATTTATTCGACTGCCTTTTCAATCTTAATTATATACGACTCATATATCTGAGACTGTGAATGATGAACCAAGTATGAGTTCTACTACGAACTTCAGGACGGAGACTGTCCCAAGACAACGAGTGATTGTGCTACCATACGAATAAACCTAGAAGCCAAACTTACACCTTCACACCGATCAGGACAAGAGATACAGATGGAACAAAAGTAACTATCCTTTTCATGATTCCGAGTATTCACTTTCGAATCTGAATTTTGGGACGGAATTCTCTCTAACGGGGGGATGATGTGACAATCCGAAATTTTTATCTCGTATAATCATTCAATCCAATCAAAGTCAGACTTGTATTTGCTAATGTTTAGCACTTTTTGAGTCTGTTTGAGTTTTTTAAGCTTAGTACATCAAAGGCTCAAATATTAGAATGGGTCAACTAGGGTTCCAAACCATCAAACAAGCCTTAAACCCTCGAATGAGGAGTTTACGACCATGAGACCATGAGTTTACGGCCGTAAACTCATGGTGGCCGTAAAATCTTGGCTATTTATGCAAGACTTAGCCATTTCTTTCATTCCTTTCTTTCCTTGGCCGATTTTCCTTCATTCTCTCTCAAGTATCATCAAGATCATTCATTCCAATCTTCAATCTAGTAATTGATCTTTCCATTTTCAATTTGATATCCTTACATATCTAGTGAATACACATGATTTCATCCATGAAATCTCTTTTTTTGGTTAGATCTTCAAGTGTTCTTCATTTCACGAAGAACACACACTAGTGTTCTTGACCAAAATCAACCCTTTCAAGCTTCTATATCGTAAGTACACTACCCTTAGCTTGTTGTATTAATCATTCAATTAGTTTAGACCTTGAAAACACCAAGAACACAAGAAGAAATTGAGTTTACGGCCCAAGATCACCCTTGACCGTAAACTCAATGTTAATGTCTATTATAGGCATTTAACCCTTCTTATGATCAAGCTTAGGACCTTGGAACTTCATAAGACGTTGTAGGATCTTGAAACACACACATTTGTACATTTAACCATGAGTTTACGGCCGTAAACTCCCTTGACCATAAACCCATGGCCGTAAACACCTTTCATGGTGATTTCTCTTGCCTTTTGTTGAATCACATGTGATTCAACACTTCATGTCAATACCCTTTTGTCCAATAGATTGTTTTCTATATCCTAGGGTGTTTTACTTGCTTAATTAGTTGATTAAATAATAATTGTATGCATACATATGGCATTATATGTAAAATAGGATCCGTGTGTATTCAAATCTTCACTTGACACTTAGCATCCGTTCCCTATCTTTCATTCGTATCACTCACTACAGGTGAGTTCATACCCCTTAATCAACCTTTTAAATGACTTTAAATGCTTTACGGGGGGGGGGGGGGGGGGGGGAGAGGGGGGGAGGGGGGATACAAGTTGAATAGTTATAGTTATTATATCAATCACTTGTGACTGTGGATTTACTACACTTTTAGCTGTTTTACCAAGCAAACTACTTCAAAATGTTTTCTCAAACGTTTTTACATGTTAAACTCTTTATCAAACTTGTTTTATATAGTAAATCTTTCCTTTCAAATTCTGTTATAACTTTGTTTCAACAAAGGATTTCATGTACTTCAAACTATGTTTCAGACAAGGGATTTCTTATACTTTAAACTGTTTATATCAAACAAACTGCTTTTAAATCGTTTTATAAATTGACATCAAGTCATCGATATTTATTATTAAACTCTTCAAATGTTTTAGAAAAATTCTTTTAAACTTTTATATATATTGTCAAATGCATGCCTATATATGTATAGTTATGTAAGTAATGTTTAATGGACTTAGGACTGCTAACTCGCTTTAATTCCTTTTCCTTGTTTGGATGTGGCCTTAGGGTATCGGTAATTTGTTCGAATGTTGTCTAAATATTAGTTATATATTATGTATACATATGTAGACATAAAAGTTCTATCAGTCAGTTTAGTACCTTTGGGTAGCAAAGGCATACTTTCATTCATTCGTATACATACATTACTAGTAAACTATAATAGGTATAGTTTAGGAGATACTATTTACTATTCCTAATACAAGGAAACACACAAGAGTCAGTTCATTCATGAGTCTATACAAGTATACTATACTAGGAAGACTACTACATACTATACGAAGAGAATTGCTATATACTATACTAGGAAGGTGATTGCATACTACGGGACTGACCATCCTACACCTGGCTGCTAGCTATAGCAGGACCTCTTCATCGACGAATGTTCTCGGTTGTACTGTTCGGTGATTTACCGCGTCGTGTTTATCCTAGACAAATGGATACGATTTCAATGATTATATGATTTCCCTATTATCTTTATTTTGTGACCAATTCACATAAACGATGAGGTAGTCTATGTTTTGATATTAATAGTTGTACTTGGGAAAAACCTTCATTTTTATAGAGAAGCAAACCTTCAAAATAGTCGGGTCTTGGTAGAAGACTACTTTTTATACTAGTAGGAAATATGGGATTTTCTAGGGTTTTCATACTTATACAAACTTTTTCATTTAACATTTACAAGTCTTTTTTATCAAAACTTTTCAAATCAATGACACTAAAGTACTTATGAATTCACCAGCTTAAATGCTGATCTACGCTTTCAAAATAACTTGTATTCTCAGGTCACCAGTAGACAAGTACGATGACCAGGTTTTGAGAAGACGGAGCAATCAAGACTCGTCTTTTATTTTGATTACTTATTATCATGTCTTATTCAATAAAAGAATACACATGTATTAAAATTTTACTATTAATGCAATGGATGATGTTGTTGCTTGTTTACTACTTTTCACTTTTGTGATACTTTACATGACGTCCTCCGGCCCAGAACGTTTTCGCCGTTCTTGGTTTTGGGGTGTGACATCATGGCCCATTTTGAAAGAAAAAGGGAGTTTATGGCCCATTAGGTCAAATTAATTCATTATTGGCCCGTAAGGCCTATTAAGGGTAAACTAATTTGTTTTGGACCTAAAATGCTAAGTTTTATGGAAGTGGGTCCAATTAGACTCCAAATAGGGGTTCCAAGCCCAAAATGGTTGAATTGGATGCTTATTGGTGCATTAGGCCCAATAAGGAAATCCTAGTCCAATATGGACTTAAACCATGGTTCTTAGGGCTTCAGACTCTTTGATGAACATAAATGGTGAATCTAAATGAGAATTGAGTGAGATTTACTTAGAGTATATGTTTTACAACAGTTGAATGGTTACACATGAATAGAATTTCCTATCTAAAAGGTTAGTTATGACAAAAATAATGATAATCTAGATTCCTCACTAATCCCAATGTCTACATCAAGATCTATCAAGTAAGGAACAACAGGTAGGATCCTATTGGAGGTAGGGTTCGTTTGGTATACAAAGTCAACTATTTGGAAATCTCACTTTAAGCACCTCACTAAATTTAGCCTATACATCATCCCCGTAAAGTAGATCAATTAGTTTAATGATTTGGAATCATTCATAAATCTAAATTATAGGTTCATAATAACGACTTATGACTATAATTAAATGATACAGTTAAATATAATAAGCATAGCTTAACTTATAAAGTAATCAAGCTAAAATCAAGAATTAAGCGGGCAGAGCTCTAAATCAAGAGCTCCTAATTTCTGGCTACAGACACTTCAAGGCTTTTCTGAATAAAACTTAAGGGAGGAAGGGCTTAAAATTGATAGAAATTCAGAGAGAAAAGTTTGGAGGGTGTGAAAATGAACTGAATTTTAACTCCTATTTATTGTTGAATTTAGACTGCATGCAACATACATTGTCCCCTGTGCGCCGCATATTTAGTCGAAAGTGATAAAGTGTCATTTTCTGCGTGGTTCCATGTTTTGCATTCTGGGTGGAGTGACAGTGCGCTCCACGCACGCTGTTACTGCGCGCGGGAACACGTGGGAAAATCTGAATTCTTAGAAAATTCATAGCCAATTCACACGAGCTCCATTTTTTATGAGTTTTTATCCACACATAACTATCAACGAGATCTACAACTTTCATTTAGACTTCGTCGGCTAATTTTAAATTTAATTTTAAAGTTATATTTTTAACATGCTTAGACTGTTAATGTCCATTAAAAATTCATAACTCTCTTATATGACATCATTTCTTGATTGTCTTTTTATTGTTGGATAGGCTTTGAAGAGATATTCAACTCTCATTTAGATTATTTTTCCTAACAAATGACTGATTCCAATTTCGGTTTCTGAGTCGTATACTGCTATGTTGAAATATTAAAAAAATATAACTCCCTCTCGCGAAGTCAGATTTAGGCATTCTTTATATGTGCAGAATCCTATCACACATACAATAATTTTGGTTAAGATTATTTATCCTAAATAATCTTCTATCATAAATTCAATTTTAACGCTTATAATATATTCAAATTGACTAGCCCTAATTTGCGGGTATTACAATTTGGTTCGTACGTTGGGCATAAGTTGGAGCTATACTTGGCATAACTCATTTAATAAGGTTGTGATGATTCGTGGTGGTACGTTGGGCATAGCTTGAGTACGTTGGGCGTATTGCCACTATGCTTAACCCTAATTTTTTAGGGTTTGAGCCCTGTATATTTTCCTTAACTCCTTGAGGCCTTTTTCCCCATTAGTATCCAACTCCTAAAAACATCCCATTGCAAACCCTACTCCCTTGGTGTGTGTTTTTGAGCTTGAAAGTGTGTGTTCTTATGCTTGTGAAGAAGAAAGAAGGTAGTAGACTAGCGTAGAAGTTCAAGGCAGCTTAGATCCATAAGTATCTCACCCCAAGCATCCTAGGAAGGTATAAAGCTTGGAACTTAATGATTTAAATTCTAAGATCTTGCTAGTCTAGAGTTTGTGTACCTTTTTGGTCCCATAGTCTTGGTCTAATGGTGTATGAGCTACTCTAGGTCCTTGAGGTGTAGTCTTTTGTAGTCTTGAGCTCATAGATTCATAAAAATGAGAGCTTGGTCACTGTCATTAAGCCATGCATGAGTTTTGGAGCCTTGGATGACTTTTGGACCTAGGGTTTGAATTTATACCCTTTTGTATGCATGAAAATGGATAAAGTCAGAGACTTCATCCACTGAGACGTGTACCTATATTTGAAGTTTAATGCACTGGCTTTCTGTATTAAGAACTTAACAATAAATTTTGGAATCGACGCTAGTACATCGGGCATACTTGGGGGTAAGCTGAGCGAACTAATGAAGAGCCCCGTATCTAGGAAAGGGTCTCGCTACGCTACGCGTAGTGACTGAGTATGTTAGGAGTATTCAATATGAAAGGACCCTTTAACTTTTTGACCTTGACCTTTGACATGAATTTAACCATGTTTCACTTAGGGGCATTTTAGGAAATTTGAGTAGTCGTTTGAGATTAGGTCATTGTTTTTTTTATGTAGGTGACATGTAGAGTCAGTATTTGGAGCAACATTCATTTCAGCTATCTTCCAAACTATGAGGTGAGTTTACATCACTATACTTATGGATCGAAGACACCAATGCCGGCCCGTTGAGTTATGTATCCTATTATATAGGATGTTGTTATGATGTAGCGATCTATATATTTATATGATTATCTGTACTGTTATATGATTTATCTGTTGCATATGTCGACATAGTACGGTATGGGTTGAGGCTTTACTGTTATGTACGTGAACCAACAGACCAGTGTATTCTAGTCCGATGAATGATTAGGCTGAGGCAATCCAGTCTGATGACTGTGGGCTGGAGGTAATCGAGCCCGATGGTTGTGGACCTGAGGGTAATCCAGTCCGATGACTATGGACCCAACATGCATGTTTGTATATGTTGTGTGGGGTATTTTGGGGGAGACTCACTAAGTTTTGGCTTACAGTTTAAATATTATGTTTTAGGTACTTTAGATGATCGGGGCAAGGCAAGGACGTGACCGTACATATCTTTCAATTATATGCTTGGGAGATTATATGATACTCTGCTTTTGGATATTTGTATTTGATACTTGGTTTTTATGACCTGAGTTTTTATCGAAACAATGATTTTACTTAAATTGAAAAATGTAAAATTTATCAATGATTTTACTTAAATTGAAAAATGAAAATTTTATCGTGATTTTGGGGATGTTACATTGTTGGATTGAGGAGATTTTCAAGTTTATCTTGCGCTTTTGAAATCTCATGAGAGAGATGAAATTATGGGAAACAATGCAAGACGTGATCCTTCAAGTGTTAACATGGATAAAGATTACGGCTGTAAAATCAACTAGAAGTGGAGGTAGTGACAAATGTTGGTTCTATGGCTGCAATAGCTCAGGTAGTTGTTTATTTTTATTTTTTAATTTGTATATGTATAAATACCCTTTTTTTATATATATGTTTGGTTGATATATTTAATTGTTTGGTAAATAGAATAACATTGAGAGTACAATGCTATAATAGAGAAAAAATATGATTGGGTTTTCAAAGTACAATCTACTAATAATAGAAAAAATAAACGGGTTTATTTTAATAGTATGACACCTTAATAAGTAAACATCGAAATTTAAATGCTATAAATAAAAAAAAATATAATTGGCTAAACTTTTGAAGTATGATTTCATAATAAGAAAAACATGGAAGTACAATGTTATAGTTATGGAGATTTTTCAAAGTACAAGGGTTAATATGAAAATAACAAGAATAATTTCCTATAAATAAGTAGGTTTAGTTATGTTTAATAATAACTTAGTGCACAAAGTCATATTTCATGTGTGTATGTTTTACCATGTGTAGATGGTCAACTGTCATCTTTATTTACAAATTTTCCCCTAAAGTGAAGTTAATTATTTTCATATTATAGGTTCTTGCTCTTGAATACCTTCATTCACTCGACATTGTTATTGGAGTAGAAGACTTCTTTTATTATTTTCTCCAACAACTCGTTCTTTCACAAGATCCAGTTGATTCTGTTTTGTTCATACATTTTATCTCCTCAAAATAACATTTATCCTTTTAGTCCAGTTAATCATTTCTTATATTAAATATTTATTATTTTTTCCCTAATTAATCTTGAAAAATCAATCCATGTTTGTAACAATGTTATAAACGTTCATTAAGAAATGCATTCTGTGATCCTACCAACCCATTCGTAGCATGGGTCACCCCACTAGTTCTAAGTAATGATCTAAGCTTCGTCTAATATTTTGCCCATAAAATGTATTAGGCTAACTTCAATGGTAGCATTCCAACCAATATTTAAAATACACCAATTTTATATATGTGTTACATTCAAATACCATTTTCAGGACTATGCCATCCTTACATTCCAAATGAATCATAACCCTGCCAAAATAATTGTGCCTATATTCAGGACTATTTCTTTTATTATTTTATCGACCAAACTATTTTGACGCTTCCAGTAGTAAGGTGATCTCAAAGGCCTTTTCCCTATATGTGAGCATGATGTCTATTGTTCGACTTTATCTTTATCTTTATCTTTATAATCTTTCTTTATATTCTATCTCTCTTATAAAGGAGGTCATTCAAATGAAGATGATGCAAGATAAACCATGTATCTTGAACCATATTCATTTGAAACCTCCAAACTCTTCAACTTATTGCTAATTAATTAATATATTAATTGAAATATTTTACTTATATAAGAACATTATTTCTCATGTTTGGTTAACCATACTTGTTTGCTTTCTCTTTCAAAGTTTGTTATGTAGAATACATAAAAATAGAGAAGAATGTTATAATTGTCATATGTCTAAAAGAAAGAACTTAATGATGAAATACATCAGGTTATATGATATTCTTTGTGCACATTAAAGATTAAAATAATCAAGTCATTTGATTGATTTAAAGAAAATACAATAGTCAAGGTTAAGGAAATGATATGATCTATTGTCTCAGGTTTTTTTTCTATATTTTTTTAATTACTAATTTTATTTTGCATGGTATTTTTATGTTTCATATATTATAAACAAAACTGTAAATACATTGTTGTTTTTTATTATAGGCATGGGAGATTTTGAAGCAACCAACAATCAACATAGATGTATATTTCATGATGTTGGATCATTTTTCAATTATAATAGTATTGTTTCTTAATCAATTAGTGATTGATCAATTGTACTATAATGTTATAATTGTAGAAGAAAGGTTTAGAGAGGTTAGGTGTTGAGTCTAGGAGTTGCGTCATTGGGCTTGTTAAACTTAGTCTAATATTGTCACGGTTTGGGCCTGTCCAACCGTGTTTTTGTCATTAGGGTTAGTATTTATGGTGCATGCATGCATCGTTATTTAGTACGCTTCTCAATTATTATTTCTTTCATTGTATTGTAACCCAAGTACACCTCTACAGTAGAAGTTCTTAGTCGAGCTCTTCTGAGGTGTTGCAGTTTAATCATTCAGCGCTTGTTTGATTCATTGTGTGTACATGCTTTTATTCTCTTTCTGATTTACTTGTTAAGGATCTAAACGATATTAAAAGAGTTTTCAACTCATCAATTGGTATCAGAGCAGAATACTGTGTAATCCATACGCATCTCATCTGTTGAAGAATGTTTTAGGGTTTCCGCTATCATCGTTTTTGTTAGAGCCGTCATCTTGTTATTGACGTTGTTCTTCGATCTCGATTTTACCCGAACTCAGTTTACTAGTCTGATTCTTGGCAGGTCATCAAACCAAATCATCATGTCACACGACGACTCTCGTTCAAACCCCATCAACATATCCAATAGTATCCGAAAGTAAACATTCACAAGTCTCAAAAGCAACTATCAGAACAGAAACACCAGCGAAACAAGAGATATCAAAAGAATCTCAATGAAAGGAAGCAATTTTGGCAATCCCAAAACTCCAATTATGTCCGCACAGAAAAGGCGTCCAATCTTAAGGCGAAAGAAAGATCAAAGGCTAACTCTGGTCCATGCACTCATTGCCAATCTTGCAGTCAAACGAACCGAAGAAGCAGTTTTGGTCCCAAATCTAGCACTGACAAGAACCGAAGGACCAGTTTCGGTCCTAAATCCCATCCTCCTCATTCTCAACCAAAGCAAAATCCTAACAAGGATATCAAGGGAAAAGGAAAGCTCATCTCAGAATACGAAACGCAAACAAAGAAGACGACAACTAACACTAGGAAACAAAAGAACAAGTTCGTTAAGAGTCAAAATAAAATTCCACAACTTGATTCAAACAAAACGAAAGATAACAAAATTAAGGTTTTCACCATCAAAAGGAAGGACGAAACCACTTTAATAAAACAAACGTATTTGGTTGATCTTTCTATTGCTATTCCCTGTTCTGTAAAAGGCTCACGTGGACCCAAGCAACTTTGGGTTCCTAAATATGTTTGATTTTTGCAGGTTATCAGTGACGAGCAGTTCGACGACGAATGGTATATCGATAGTGGCTGCTCACGTCACATGACAGGGAGACGAGAAGAGCTAAGGGAGTTTCGGGCTCTAAAAAATGGTGGATGTGTTAAGTACGGAAACAACTCATTTGGCACAATAAAAGACTATGGAATGATCACAAACGGAGATTTTTCGATCTGAAAGGTGGCATACATGGAAGGATTGCAACACAATCTCATAAGTGTCTCGCAATTGATTGTAGGGACTGGCTTGAAGGTCTCATTTTATGATGAAGGATCTGAGATCATTGAAAAGAAAACTAAGACGGTTCTTTTGAAGTCCCAATGCAAAGGTGAAATGTATCCATTAAATCAAAACCCGATATGAGGGAAGCATGCTGTATGTTTTCTAACGAAAGCTCATTTTGATGAAAGCTAGCTTTGGCATCAAAGACTCTCGCACATTAACTTCAAGGAGATCAACAAGTTAGTTCTTGGTGATCATGTGCGAGAATTGCCACTTCTAAAGTTTGACAAGGAACATTTGTGTGCTGCATGCGAAATATGAAAGCAAAGCCGGAAGAGTCATCCCACACGTGTTAACACGAAAATCATCGAACATCTTGAGCTTCTACACATCGATCTATGTGGTCCTTTGGCCATAGAAAGTGTTGGTGGTAGTAAGTACATTATTGTAATTGTCGATGATTTTTCACGTTTCACCTGGGTTTTCTTTCCTTTGGCCATAGAAAGTGTTGGTGGTAGTAAGTACATTATTGTAATTGTCGATGATTTTTCACGTTTCACCTGGGTTTTCTTTCTTAAACAGATATCAGAGGCGACTCATAAGCTCAAAAACTTTATAAAGCAAATGGAGCTTCAACTGAGAAAGGTGGTTAGAAATGTCCGAAGTGATAACAGGTTGGAATTAAAAAACCAAGAGTTTGAAGAATTTCTTGCTGAAAAAGGAGTGTCTCACAACTTCTCTGCTCACTATACTCCACAAAAAAATAGTGTAGTTGAAAGGCGAAACCGTTAGTTGTGTGAAGCCGCCCGAACCATGCTCAGCTTCGCTTCTCTACCTCTGTACTTCTGGGCTGATGCGATTGCAGCTGCCTGTTATAACCAAAACCGATCCTTCCTTAATAAGCGATTTTCCATCACTCTGTATGAAATTTTAAATAATTGCAAGCCTAACGTTAAGTTTTTCCATGTTTTCGGTTCAAGACGCTTCATTTTTAACTCTAAAGAGAATCGAAACAAGTTTGATGTAAAGGCAGACGAATGGATTTTTCTTGGTTACTCGCTCACTTCAAAGGCATATAGGGTTCTAAACAAACATTCAAAGAAAATTGAGGAAACCTATTATGTCACATTTGATGATAGGTACATGAAGAAACTCCCGTCAAGCGAAGGACCAGTGGAGTAAATCTTTCCCAAATAGGTCAAGTCTCAGTTCCAATATCCAATCTGTTTGAAGAGTACATGTCGCTCTTTAATGAGCTGGACAATGCCATTCTCTCCGAAGCGAAAGAAGCTGATAATAAGGTTGACAACTTGAAAAAGATAATCGACGAAGCTACAAAAGCCATGGAAAGCGAACCTCAAGATCGAAACAAACCTCGAGTTCAAAGTGAATCTCAAAGTTAAGGCAAACCTCAAAGCTCAAGTGAACCTACACATAGACGCTCCACATTCTAGGGGGAGGGCTCGTTTACACCAAAGCAACCTGATTTGCCATTCCAGGGGGAGAACCCATCTCCAACAATGAACCATGAAAGTCCAATCAAATGGGAGAATTATGAACCTGATGTTGAAACTGTTTTGTCATTCGAGGAGGATAATCACAATACAAATGACGAAGATTCTCAATCAGAATTTCAAGAAGAAATAAATGTTGAATTGGATCCTGCTTACGATCCGAATTACCCTCCCCTCACAAAATGGACAAGAGATAATCCAAAAACTCAAGTAATTGGTGAATCATCTGAGCGAGTTCTTACACGCTCTCAACTGAAAGCGATGCAAACTGTTTATTCTCTTATGTAGAATTTTGTATGTTTAATTCGTTTGTTTCCAAGATTGAGCCAAAAATAGTGAATACTGCACTTGATCACTCTGATTGGGTATAGGCAATGCAATATGAGCTAAATGAGTTTGAGCGAAACTGAGTCTGGAGACTGATTCCCACACCAAAGAATGCATATGTGGTTGGTTTAAAATGGGTATTCGGGAATAAGATGGACAAAGAAGGAAATGTAATACGCAACAAGGAAAGGCTAGTTGTTAAGGGATATTGTCAGGAAGAAGGGATAGACTATGAAGAAACCTTCGCTCCTGTATCAAGGTTAGAATCAGTTCAGATCTTTCTGGCATACGCTGCTCACAAGAATTTCGAGGTTTTTCAAATGGACGTCAAGTGTGCGTTCTTGAATGGAGAACTAGAAGAGACCGTGTACGTTGAGCAACCACCTGGATTTGCGAACAAGAAGTATCCTGATCATTGCTACATTCTGGACAAGGCGGTTTACGGTCTGAAGCAAGCCCCGAGAGCCTGGTATGAAACACTAACTCGCTTTCTAAAAATGTCTAAATTCAAACATGGTTCGATTGACCGAACCTTCTTTTGCAAGAAAGAGGGTGAACACCTAATGATCGTCCAAATTTATGTCGATGACATCATCTTCGGCTCTACGAATCCAATCTTAACAGCTGAATTCTGAACGTTGATGGAGACTAAGTTTGAGATGAGCTCAATGGGTCCGATTAACTTTTTTCTTGGATTGAATATAAGACAGGGACCAGAAGGCATATTCATTAATCAGGAGGCTTACACAAAGACTGTACTGGCGAAGTTCGGTATTATGGGAGATTCTAAAGTAAAGCTTCCAATGGCATTCAGAACGAAGCTAACACCATCTCTAGAGAAACCAGCTGCTAATATGAACCTCTATCGTCAAATGATAGGGTCTCTAATGTATCTAATTGCTAGTAGACCAGATATTATGTTTTCTGTCTGCTATTGTGCCAGGTTCCAAGCTAATCCACGAGAACCTCATATGGTGGCTGTGAAAAATATCTTCAGGTATTTGAAGCGAACCTCATCTCTCGGACTTTGGTACCTGGCGAAATCTGGCTTCTTTGTTCAAGCATTCTCAGATGCCGATCTTGGAAGATGTGGTCTAGACCAAAAGAGCACAACTGGTGGGTGTTAATTCCTTGATGGAAAACTCGTTAGCTGGCAATCCAAGAAACAAACGTGCATGTCTCTTTCTACGGCTGAAGCTGAATACATCACCACAACTTCTTGCACTTCACAGGTTATATGGATACAAAGTCAACTTAAAGACTATGGCCTAAACATGAAGAAAATACCCCTCTACTGTGACTCAGAAAGCACCATTCAGATATGTCACAACCCAGTGCAACACTCCAAAATGAAACATATAGCACTGAGATACCACTTCATCAAGGATCACATGGAAGATGGTAACGTTGAAATCCACTTTGTTCGATCCGCTGATCAATTAGCCGACATTTTCACGAAAGCCTTACCAGAAGCAAGTTTTAATAAAATACTCTAAGGCTTGGGAATGATGGAAGCTGAATCAGTACCAAAACCGATTTTGCCTCATTAAAATTGGACAAGTGAAATAGAGCGAACGCTCGGTCTATTTCGGTTCCAAATTTTTCAGGAACCGAAATGAACTGAACCTTCGGTCCATTTCGCTTCATCACCTTTAAGGTGAAATTTCGGTGGTATATTTTGTACACTATGTATATCTTTTCTCAATTAATTTTATGTTTTTCATTTCTTTTCATAAAATCCAAAAATATTTTATTTTTTTTATTTTTATTTCTTTCAGAAAAATTCATAAAATCAAAAAAAAAATTTATTTTCTGTTTTTATTTCTTTTTAGAAAATTCACAAAATCCAAAAATATTTTCTTTTTTATTTTTATTTCTTTTCAGAAAAATTCATAAAATCCAATTTTTTTTTTCTTTTCTGTTTTTATTTCTTTTAAGAAAATTCACAAAATCCAAAAACATTTTCTTTTATGTTTTATTTCTTTTCTTGTGCTTAGTTTTAATTTTAACTTCTTCGCACTAAATGGCTCACGGACAACTTCACATGATGGAGCTGGAGTAGGTATAACTCTCTTTCTTTGCACTAGCTACGTGTCCCTAGAAGCATGCTGCTGTATGTTGTCCGAAGCCTCAAAGACTTCAAGTGAAGCCTTACTGATTGAATATATACAAATCGATTCTTCCAAATCAGGCTGATAAAATCACTTAAGTCATGAGCTACCTTACTCTTCTCATATTGAGTCAAGAGTTAACTTCTTGGTCACTTTCACATAGCATAGGTACTTTCAGTTCTTTAACCACCTCAATAATTTTCTCCATCATATTTTATTTCATACTTGTAACCCTTAAGATTCTCAGAATTTACCACTGAGGTTTCCGGTTACACAACATCTGCACTAATGATCTTAGTTTCGTTTCACCACGTGCTAAGTGAAACCCAAAATCCAACACCTACAATGAATTGACGGTGAACAATAAAACGTTCTAGTTTTCACCCAAGTATTAATGAAACAACTTTAGTGGGAGGTACCAAGAAATCACTTTTTATTTTTGAGCGATCATTATGAAATTGTCTAATACCAAGACTTTTCTACCTAAAAGATCCATTTTATTTTTGTTTTTTAGATTTCCACTATATCACCAAGTCACTGAAATATGTTCAAACCTACTTGTTTATAAGCTACATTGGTCTTACAAGTACTTCATCCCACTTTCGGTCTTATATCAAGCTCCGTAGTGTGGTTGAAGCGAAAGCCACTCTAATAGGCTTATACTAAAAAAATCCGAAGAAGATGCTCTCAAAAGAAAGCAAAATGACCGAGAGTGTGATGAAAAGCTTCACATCGCAAAAGAAGAAGAAGAGAGGGAAAGAAAACGAAAAGAAGCGAACGACGCATTGGAACGAAGAAAAACTCTATTTCCTCTGTGGTCGTTAGAGAAACTTTCAAAAGAAGTAATCGAGTCTCCCAACACTCATTGGCTCGAACCGATCATCTCGTTTGATCGAGAGAATTCCAAAGACTCTCAGTTCGACATGCCGATCACCCGAAAGGCGTTTGTATTTCATTGCTTTAAGCCAACCATTGCTATCCCCTCTCCTGACCCGAAGGTTGATCGAGAACTAATTGACTACTATCTTGCATTCTCTCAACCACAATACTTGACCTGGAGCGCACAAAAGATCACATCGGTCAAGGTATTGAAACCAACTTCAGCGGGGAATTTTATAAATGTGAAGTTCAAGGTGACCTGAGGCTCTGGCAGCTCGGTTCATATGATCTCTCTCGCTGATTTGCCAAACTTAAACCCACATGATCGGATCCTCCTGAACAACATTTTGCTGACTGATCAAGAGCAGTACGAGCCTATCGTCGATCACATCAAACGAATGTTGGTGTGCTACATTCTTGAAGTTGCCAAGATGGATCAAGATATCGCTTCTTCCTTAAGGAAGAAGCCTACAATCAAACCAATTGGGAAGGCAAGCGACGTCAACAAAATGCAGATGAGTAAGATCGACCCTAAGTATCACACATTCATGTTCACTAGAGCCGAAGACCAGAAGTGCTTGTTCGCTGTTGATGAGAAACACCTGTTCTCCACTACTTGTCTGGAGCACATTCTCGACATCATTTACAGGTGTAATCAAAACAGTGAAGCTGATAAGCAGATTTTTTTGGATATGCTTCAGTGGTATATTGACTTTCGTCAAACTCTTCTCGCCATCATATCAAAGCTATTCAAGACTGTGAAGAAATCCACCCTCACTCAACCGAAATGATCTCTTGCCTCAATTGACGCAAATGGGGAGATTGTTGAGTCTACGAGTTACGTAATTGGGCTTGTTAAACTTAGCCCAATATTGTCATGGTTTGGGCCTGTCCAACCGTGTTTTTGTCATTAGGGTTAGTATGCATGCATCGTTATTTAGTACGCTTCTCAATTATTATTTCTTTCATTGTATTGTAACCCAAGCACACCTCTACAGTAGAAGTTCTTAGTCGAGCTCTTCTGAGGTGTTGTAGTTTAATTAATCGGCACTTGTTTGATTCATTGATTGTTCATGCTTTTATTCTCTTTCTGATTTACTTGTTAAGAATCTAAACAAGCTTAAAAGAGTTTTCAACTCATCATTAGGGTTATTTGTATCACAAATCAATAGTTATTATTATGGATATATTTTAACTTTTGTGAATTTGTTGAAAATTTATGATTTGTCGTTTCATGTGTATATCTTTTTATTAAAAAAACATTTAATTTAACGTTTACTATTTTCTAACATAACTTGAAATAGTTGTGGAGTATTAAGATATTGACATAAAATTTAAATATTATTTTAGATATTCAATTAGCCAATTTAAAGAAAAACCTTTTTAGATCATATACATAAAAGCCTTTTTTATATTTGTTTTTTTTAATATAAAAATTGTTGTGATTTTAAACTATTCTAAAAAATCACTAATGAAAAGTAGAAACACAATAGTATTTATATATAAGTTTAAAAAATTTTGGTTTTAATAGAAATTAGAAAAGTTTCCCTACGTTTATAGATAACTTTAAAAAAAGTTGGTTTTAATAGAAACTAGAAAAGTAGCCCCACGTTGCGGGGGTTGGACGGTATTCGTTTGTAATATGGAATCGAGAACAGTAAGTTGTAGAAAGTATATTAGCATGTGTAAGAGAGTAAAGTACATTGTTATTTCCTGCAATCTAGCATATATTTAACCAAGTTCTTGGGGCTTTATCTGGACAACCCTAGCAAAAAATAGTCCTTCAATGACAACCTGTAAAGGCGGAATGATTTAGAAGTTTTCATGGGCTGATTTGATTTAAAACGTTAAACCCACAATGTCAATGAACATAACATGGCACACATAAAATGACTACCCAAAATGCAACTCCTTAAAATACAATTAGAAAAAACAAACCTCTTGTGTGTTTTTATTTAATTGAAATTGTTTGAAAACTCCACAAATATTATATCTTGGGCACCTACTTATTTTGTAGCTATCTGAATTCTCAGGTCAAGGCAAACTATATGCGTCAATAAGCTTTGGATGCTCTCATATCACGACTCCTCGATCAATAGCAAGCACCCGCAACAAACCAACATATAATCCATCAACTCAATCATATGGTTACTTTTAAGACATAGAGATACATTATGTATACAAATTTATGAACGTGCTAATACTTGGCTGTAGATGTATTATGTTTTTTTTAATATGTTCAATGGGGTTATTATTATATTCCAATTTTTTCCGCACAAATAAAATAAAAGTATTGATTAATGCTACAATTAAGTTTTGGAGAAGGTACCTCTCTAGTCATGTACGTAACTGCAGGGTTAAGAGCCAAAAATTATACCAACTTAAGGTTTTCTGTGAAATGTTGAAATAGATTTTCATAACATTAATAAGTTTCTATGAGACATTTTTTAAATTTGGTCCTAGTGTAGCAAGGTTTATAATGGTAAGAAACATTATAAACATTTTTGGTCCATGTCTCCTCCCTTGAAACCCTCTAGAAACATTATATTTCTTCCTTCCAAAAATAGCTTTAAATATTTTCTATTAATTTTTTACAATCATTCACCCCCTGTGTCTTGCTTATTTGGATTTTTTTTTATCATTGTCGCTTCTGTTAGATTGTACAAGGGACTGCAACTCCATATATGCTATAAAAATGATTTTTAAGATCAAGTTATCTCCATTTTGGACCTTGCAATGTCCCAGTAAAAAAACAACTAATCATGTCATCCAACATATTTATAATGTTTCGGTCATTAATCCAGAAACAAAGTAAACAACATCTTCATCAGCATGCACTACAAGGAAAAAGGTCATTACCGGCAACAAAAGTCGCCGATAAAAGTCCCAAAAGTCGCCGGTAATATTAATAGCGGCGACGCGTCGCCGGTACTGAGTCGCCACTACTGCCTCGTCGCTATTGATCAGTTTGTCGCCACTAATGATAATAGTCGCCGCTATTGGTATGTCGCCGCTAATGATTATTGTCGCCGCTAATAAGCTAGTTGCCGGTAATGACATCTGTCACTGGTAAAAGTGTTGCCGGCAAAAGTGTCGCCGGTAATGAATTCTGTTGCCGGTAAAAGTGTCGCCGGTAAATTTTTTTCATTTTTTTTTTAAATAATGATTTTCGTTGCCGGTGATAATATCGTAGGTAAAAGTGTCGCCGGTAATAACAATATTCGATTAAATATCAAAACCAATAGTGTCGACTCTAATTACCAAACAAACATCCTATTAAATATCAAATATAATAGTGTCAATGCAAATTACAAACAAACATCCAAAATATAATTAAATATCAAAAGTCATAATATCCGAGTAGCAAAACAACAAAATTTTTACAATCTACCAAGTAGCAAAACGAGACAACATATGCAAATAAAATCCATTCTTACATACCCTCATCGCCGTTCCCATCGTTTCCTTGATTATTTTGGGATTGAAAAAACGAATAAAGCTCATCCCTACATGCCGGGTCGGCGAACATTGCACGAAGTTTTTCCAACTACATAATTAATAACAATATATATAAACTTATGAGTTAGATCGTCAAACATAAACAAAAACTATTAAAATACATTGTTATTTTTAAAGTAAGATAGAAAACCAAAGTACATTGTTATTTCTTGCACTTGGGACAAAAACCAAATTACCAAACTTTTTAGCAAATAACCACCACAAAACCAAAACTACCAAATCAACATGCATTTTATGATGCTAAAGTAGATTGCTATTCTTAAACAAAGATAGAAAACCAAAGTACATTGCTATATTTTGCACTTGGGACAAAAACCAAATTACCAAACTTTTTAGCAAATAACCACCACAAAACCAAAACTACCAAATCAACATGCATTTTACGATGCTAAAGTAGATTGCTATTTTACCTGTGATGGTTGTGATGGTTGCGAAGGCTGTGGAATCGTCGGGAGACCAGAAGGTTTGCGGCCAATGCCTCTAATGTGGCCACGTCGCTCTCCTAATACTATCTCGAACGTAGCTCTTTCTTGAGTTGGCGTTAACTCACTTTCACCTTGAGTTTGTTCTAGCATCTCTTCAACTAACCGATTCTATAACTCCCAAAAGTGAGTAACAATTAAGTATAAATAAACATTTAAATATATGATAAAATTATAATTAAATACTTACATATTGTTGTTCCGATTCAGCAGTAACAAATACACCATTCTTATCGGTATGAGCTTTGCGAAATGTTTCCACTCTCTTAAGGTTCTGTTGAAGTTTAAAAATTAGATTATATTTTAAATGTGATATCCCTATCATATTGTATGCCTATTGGTTTCCCCTGGTTCTGCAAGATTACTTTTTCAAGCTTTATATTTTTTGCTTTTCCTCGAACTTTCCTTCGGGCACGTCCCTCAACTACAAATGTAATTAAAAATGATTAGAAACGACATTTAATTTCTGATAATTGAAAAAAAATAGTAAATAAAAATTCATGATAAGACTTACCGTCCTGCTCGTGCTGGCCAGGACCTCTACCACCTGGGAAAGGTGGGTCCTCAGCTCCGTCTCCCCCATGTCCACGACCCATGACAGCAGCCATGGTAAACATAAACAACAGCCACACTCTCATCATTTCCTGAAAAATTATAAGATATACAAATACAATTTTTATTATAGATACACATTACATAGAAATAAACATTTAGATAGGAATAAACATTTAGATAGGAATAAACATTTCTATTTAAACTAGAAATCCAAATAAAGTTCATATTAGAAACACATATTACAAATACACATTACATAAGAACTATTCTAATCAGAATCTTCCTCATATCCTTCAATGTCTTCTTCAGTATCATAGTCAGAATCGGTGTCATTGTAATTAGTCTCGCAATCAGAAACATCATTGACTCTACCAGTTGGCGGAGGAACTTCAGATGCACTTTCTACATCAATAATGACTCTAGGAATGTTTTGAAAGTACATGCTGAAATCGATAAAAAGTGGAGCATCGGATGAAGAGATATTTTGAAGTACATCGACATCGTCTACATTTTCGTGTGAGACATTGTCAACATTTTGAACAAGGTCATCGTTCGATGGTAGATCCCAAATACTTCAATGATTAACATGCTCGACAACAAACCGATGGTTATTGTTTGGCTCTCTAATGTAGAACACTTGTTTGGCTTGTGACGCATATATGAGTTGATCATCTTTGTATGCTTCGCGTCGTGTGTCGATACTAGTGAAACTATCACTAGAAATAACTCCTGTTCGAGTATCAAACCATTTGCAACGAAATAGTACAGTTGAATAATCATGTGTATACCTCAACTCTATAATCTCTTCTAACTGGCCATAATATTTCTCGCCTTTCTCACCCACCGCTAAAACCCCAGAGTTTTGTGTTGTTCGTTGTGTGTCACGACTAAGTACCATAAACCTAAAACCATTGACTATGCATGCGGTGTAAGAATAGGCATTCATTTGCGGGCCCATTGCAAGAACCGACAACTCTTTGTGGAATTCTGGAGATTTTTCTATTTTCATTTGATGAACCTAACAATTATAAATTAATATGTATTATGTATTCGTTAGATCAATGAAACAAATTTGTTTATTAATTTATATTACCTTTTCACGAAACCAATTACGAAATTCTCTCTTTTCATCACTTTGGGGATGCTCAGATTTGAATTTCCTATGTTGATGACCAAAAGATATAGATTTAAAAAGATAAAATAAAAAATTAAGAATGAAAGTTAGAGATAAGATTAATTACTTGATATACTGTCTGACTTCTTCACAGCTATTCAATACAAACCATTCCATGTTATGCATTTCCGTTAAATTAAGAGTTTTGATTTGAGTTGTGCTGGTCGGTCGACATTTAGACTCAAACATCCAAAACTTTCTTTTTTCAATGACAACATCTACATTTCTTTCCGGACGATTCTTTACATCTCAAAGGTACATTGAACAAAATGATAAAGCTTCTTCAGCAACATAACCCTCAGCTATAGAACCTTCTGGCTTCGCCTTGTTTCTGACATAGTTTTTTAGTTTTTTCATATATCTCTCGAATGGAAACATCCATCTCATACAAACCGGGCCTCCAGCAATTGCTTCATCAGGTAAATGCAAAAGTAAATGAACCATAATGTCAAAAAACACCGGAGGATAAATCAATTCTAACTTGCACAAGATTGCAATAATGTCTACTTTTGCTTTCCTCATATCCTCCACCTTCAATGTTCTGGAACAAAGTTGCTTGAAAAACGTACAAAGGTCTACAATAGGTGTATAAGTATCTTTGTCTAACAACCCTCTTACTCCAATCGGTATCAAACGTTGCATAAGAATGTGGTGGTCATGCGATTTCAACCCAATAATGTTAGTATTGGTATCGTTCACTTTCTTACTAATGTTAGAACCAAACTCATCCGGCAGTTTAACCTCTTTTATAAATTGACAAAAGAGTTGTCGACTAGATTTCGTGAAAGAGTATCTTGCCTGGGGTCTATGAAACTTGTCACCATTTTTTTGCAACCATTCATTTCTCCGAATGTTTAGAATTCTCAAGTCCTCTCGTGCATTTGATGTGTCTTTGCTTTTATCGTTCATTAGGAGAGTACCTAACAAACTCTCGTCCACATTTTTCTGGACATGCATGACATCTGTGTTGTGTTTCAACTGTAGAGAAGACCAATACTCGAGTTCGAAGAAAATGCTTTGTTTCGACCAGTTCAACTCTTTATCTTGCCGCTTTGGCTCCCCGCCTCCATGCTCAGGATGTTTACCCGGTTTACGAGTTAGTAGACGACCTAGTTGCTCTTGTATGTCATCATTACTAAAGTGTCTCAGAGCGGGTCTTGTCTCTTCCATCCCTTTAAAGTCCAACCTCTTTCTTAACGGATCATTAACATCTAGGAAACGACGATGACCGATATATACGACTTTGTTTGTTGCACGGTACGAAGGAGTGTCTTCATTGCAAGTAGCACATGTTCTATACCCTTGCCCACTCCAACTTGATAATCTACTACGAGCTGGCTAATCGTTTATTGTCCACAACAACATAGCTCTCATCGTGAAAAATGTGTTTGTCGCCGCATCTTTAATACGTACGCCTGAGTTCCACAAATGTTTAAGCTCTTCCACCAACGGTCTAAGGAAAACATCCATATCCTTACCTGGAGCTTTCGGTCCTCGAATCAACAAAGTCAACATGAATGATGACTCTTTCATATAAAGTCAGGGTGGCAGATTGTATGTGGTGAGTATGATCGGCCATGTGCTATGTGGATTACACATGTTTCGAAATGGATTGAAACCGTTAGCTGAAAGACCTAGGCGTACGTTACGGGGTTCACTCGAGAAGTCGGGGTATGTTTTTTTTATCAAAATCTTGCCAATGTTCCCGATCAACATGATGAATCATCACACCATCTTCTGAACGTCTGGTACTATGCCAAATCATATTTTTGGCAGTGTGCCTCGAACAATATAAACGTCGTAGTCTAGGGGTCACAGGAAAGTACCATAACACCTTATGAGGTACTTTCTTACCCTTGGTGTTTTTATCGATCCATCGGCTCTCTTTACAAACGGGACAAACTTGCAAAGAATCATGTTCTTTCCAAAAGAGACAACAATCGTTTTTGCACACATGTATCGACTCATACCCCAGGCCAATAGACTTTAGTTTCTTTTTGGCTAGATAAAGTGAAAGGGGAACCTTGTTGCCTTTGGGAAATGCTAATTGCAAGAGCTCAAGGAGTTGATCAAATGAACTATTAGTCCATTTGTTGTTCACCTTGATATGCATTAACTTTGCTAGAAACTCAAGGGAAGAAAAGATGCAACCAGTATACAATTGAGTTTCCATTTCTTCCAACAACTGTGCAAAGTCATCATCCACACCGCTACCCCTTGTATTCGAGGTTCCTTCATCGAGGTTGGTATCATTTTCTCTCGACTCCCACATCACATCGTCGATTAAATCGACCATTTCATTACTTGGCAAGACGACTGGAGGAATAAAAGATTCACCATGATAGATCCAAATTTTGTACGCCTTACTGAAACCATTTATAAATATATGGCGTTCAACTGCAGTCGGGTACTTGAAGTAACGGTTATCACATTTTTCACACGCACATCTGATTTTACCATTACTATCAAGGTGCGACTTGAACTTCTCAATAAAAGCTTTGAGTCCTGCTTGGAACTCGGGATGGTTTCGATATGGATTAGTAGTCCAGCTTTTATCAATAGACATGATGTTGTTGAAACATAATTTTGGGTTTAGAGTTTAGTATACAGAATTAGCATTGTTTTTTTTCCAATCCACATTTTTTTACATCTAAAATAATACAAAAATTAAGTAATAAAGAAATGAAAAAAATAAATTAAAAATTTTTATTTATGCATTTTTTAATTAATTTTAATTAAAATTACTTGTAAGTTTTTAAACAATTTTACAATAGACATTATGTTGTTGTGTTGTTCTTTTTTACCGTCGAGATTAAAATATATATAAGTTTTTAAACAATTTTATAATTTTTTTTGTGTTTTTTTTTCCAATTATAACAATAATTTATATATATACATATATATATATATATATATATATATATATATATATATATATATATATATATATATATATATATATATATTGTGTTTTTTTTCCAATTATAATAATCATTAATTTTTATTTTCTTTTCAAATTATAAAAATAATGTATTTTTATTTTTTTTGTGTTTTTTTTTCAAATTATAAAAATAATGTATTTTTTTTTTTCAATTATAGCATCCTACTTATAAGAAAACCACATAATTTTACATAATACATAAGAACATGAAATTCACATACTTTAGATACATATTATGTTGTTGTGTTGTTTTTTTTACCGTCGAGATTAAAATATATATAAGTTTTTAAACAATTTTATAATTTTTTTTGTGTTTTTTTTCCAATTATAAGTTAACTATATAACTTATTGGTTAATTAATTTGGAGTTAGCTTGGGTAAAAACCAGAAGCTTTTTAGTTTTTGTATATAAGTTTTTAAACAATTTTATAGTTTTTTTTGTGTTTTTTTTTCAAATTATAAAAATAATGTATTTTTTTTTCAATTATAGCATCCTACTTATAAGAAAACCACATAATTTTACATAATACATAAGAACATGAAATTCACATACTTTTACATACATATTATGTTGTTGTGTTGTTTTTTTTTTACCGTCGAGATTAAAATATATATATATATATATATATATATATATAAGTTTTTAAACAATTTTATAATTTTTTTTGTGTTTTTTTCCAATTATAAATTAACTATATAACTTATTGGTTAATTAATTTGGAGTTAGCTTGGGTAAAAACTAGAAGCTTTCTAGTTTTTGTATATAAGTTTTTAAACAATTTTATAGTTTTTTTTGTGTTTTTTTTCAAATTATAAAAATAATGTATTTTTTTTTTTTTCAATTATAGCATCCTACTTATAGCAAAACCACATAGTTTTACATAATACATAAGAAGGTGAAATTCACATACTTTTACATACATATACCACATATACACCAAATACAAATACACACAAAATAACATCCTACTTAAACCAAATACACATAATTTCACATATATACATAATAACATCCTATTTATACCAAATACAAAAGTTTCACAATCATATATCACATTTACAACAAACATACATACATTCACATACACACAATAACATTCTACTTATAACAAATACATATAATTTCTACCAAATACTAATATACCACATATACATCAAACACACATACATTGGAATATATATATACCAAATTCACATATATTCAAACAAATACGGAATATACAATCCAGTTTTCACATATGACAATTTTAACATAATTTCACATATAAATACAACTTGAAGCTATACAACTAATTGCAATTCAATAACCACAAACAAAAAATTGAATAACTTGCTTCTAATCCAAAACAACACCACCAAAAACAAGAATATGAACAATTTATTATCATTCAATCACTATATAAAGCTACAAATCGAAATTCATACAAAATAAAAATGAAATCATCAAAAAAAACTTACCTTTCTTCAAGAAATGGAGGTAGAAATTGATCCCAAAGCTTTAACCACACCTAGAGACACTTGCTTGGAACAATGTGGGGAGAAATTTGCTTGGAAGAAGCAGATTTAAGAGGAAATCGGCGAGATGTCGAAGGAAATTGGAAGCAAACAGAAAGGAAAATGAAGAAGGGTGGGTATATGCGTGCGTTTTTTTTTTTTTTTATCTGCGACAGGCAATAGCGGCAACACCAGGGGCTTTACCGGCGACAATGAGTAATAGCGGCGACAAACTGGAAGGAAGGGTACCGCGTCATTTTTAGCGAACAATTAGCGGCGACTTTTTTTAACCTTTAGCGGCGACATCTGTGTCGCCAGTATTAGGTTAGACAGGATAAGGCACCCCACCCGTTGGATTGGATATATCATCAAACGGTTGAGATGCAATAGAGGGAGAAAGTGCGGATTCGGGTGACAACCCTTTAACGGCGACACTATTACCGGCGACAAGGGGCTTTACCGGCGACATTAGATAAAGTCGCCGGTAAAGCCTCTTGTTGCCGGTAATAACGTCGCCGTTAAAGAGTATATTTCTTGTAGTGATGTGCGCACATTCTTTGTAAGCTCTGAAAACTTTATAAAAGTAAAAAGGCATGCATCAGATTTGCAAAAACATGAAACATGAGAAACATGGTGAGATTAATGAAAATCAAACCTGGGAAACCGCAAAGTCTTCATTAAAAGTTAACAAATAAATGGAAATTCTCATTTAAAACCTAAAAAATCAAATTATAAAAGTGGTAAGTAATTTACTTATAAGAGTACAAAAACCTAATTAATTAGATTGCATGGGCATAATTATCATCATAAATTTATAATTTATTAATAAAGGAAAAGTGGGAAATATGCTATTTTTAAGAAAAATGGCATACCATGAGCGATTGCTAACGTAGCTGACATCAAAAATACTTAATTCAATTCCATACTGTAACATGGATGTAAACCTCTTAGTCGATAGAAAAGGTATATTTGCTGGATAAACACGAGAATCGGGATTCCCACACCATAAGAACACAGTAAACAAACCAACCAATATCGTAATTCTTATTTTTGAGAAGGATAAATCCTAAAAAATGAACATAAGAAAAAAAGGAAACATACTTACTACAAAATCGAAAAAGAAGTTAACCCGTGCAAAAGTGAGGGTCTGGCCAAGAAGGGAAAGAGGAATAGGATCATATATATATATATATATATATATATATATATATATATATATATATATATATATATATATATATATATATATATATATATATATATATATATATATATATATATATATATATATATATATATATATATATATATAGGTTTAACACTTGCTACAACAAACTATGGTGTTGTAGACACTGATTAACGTTTTTTAAAACGAAATACATACCTGTGGTATGATCATTGAAAGGTTCTTCTTCATCATATCCATAACCATGTTTGGTACAGAAAGCAATTATGCCTGTGGATTCTAAGATTAACCCTTAGGAACATGAAGTAAACCATTTTCCTGAAAAACGAGTAACAATGTCATCTTATATGCTAATTATCATAAGCAGTACAAATAAATTTGAGGCTTGTAATCGACATCCAAGCTCATAGAACTCAAGTGGATTAGGAGATTGGGACATTTTACTGCGATTACAATTCCAACACATGGAATTGAGTTCCCAAACATAGTTAAAAGAGAACTTCTATTCTTCTCAACTTAAGAAAGATTCAACCAAATCATCTAATTTTACAGCAGAAAATGAAATTAAAATGCTATTAACTTATCCCATATAGTTGGCAAAGTATGTTCTACATGCTCACCAACACTATTACCTTCATAGAATATTTGCAGGCTATCAAGTGTATGAAAATTTATCTCCCTCACATAACCAACATCTATAGAAACAACAGATGCAACTTCTTATCACTAACTTTTCAATAAAAAATAACTAACTTTTCAATCAAAATTTTGAATTAAAAAAATCAAAAACAATAACTCACCTCGACATTATTTCGAGCACCTGGTAAACCAGAATTGGTAGCGAGTTTTATCAGTCTCGAATCTTTCTGTAGTGATGGTGTAGAAAGAACAATAGTGATAAAATTAGTCATCCTTTAAGGGTTCTTCAAATAACTGACGGTGTAGACCAAACAATAATGAAAAATAGCCAGTCGGTAGTTTAGTAGTGGTTTTTAAAAAAGGAAAGAGATGTAGATGATATTGTGATGTGTAACAACCCGTTAGTTTCAAGTCAATAAAAATCAATTCCTCTAAATAAAATGAAGTTTTATTTATTTGCTAAGTTCATAAGGGTTAAATGTTGATTTTAAAATATATAAATAATGTTTTATTATAAGTGTTTTTAAAATTAGGATTTAATGCATCCCAAACGCAAAACCCTCGCATGGCCCTACCACTCAACCGAAAACTCCCCCACTTAGTCGTAAACTCTAGCCTCGGACTGAAATCTAATACCGGACAAGACTGATATCAGCGAAGATCTAACCCTACCTCAGACCGCAAACTGTTAAGTCAGAAGCAAAATCAGCTTGCGAGCACCCACATAGCTACACCGAAATCACCATTTTTGGGCTACTTTCACTCCGAAAACACTTTCAAGCCGAACATGAAGGACCGAAAACATAAGATTGAGGCCCAATAGGACCGCAAACCTCCTTTATGTATTTATGTTTGGCTGAAATCTCAATTCATTTCTCAAGTTCCAAACCGTAAATACCCTCTTTTTGCTCTCAAAAGTCATCCGAAATCCTCTCAAATATCATACGTAATCATCAAATCTTTATAGAATTTTGCCACGATTTTCATCCAATATTCAAATCTTCATACTTTCCCCAAGAACAATCTTTAAATCTTCATAATTTCCCAAGAACACACCGAAAACTCCTCAAGCCATTGAAAACCCCCATTTGTCCATCGAAAACTCCTTGCAACACTTCAAACAATTCCAAATAATTTTGTAACTACTCATTACATAATTAAAGTGTTGTCTAACACTTTAATTATTATTTAAATCATTGCTTAACTTATTATTTAAATTGATATCTTATTAATTTAAATACGACGTCGGATACAATTATTTTTAGGATAACATTATTCGCACGAACGCTAGCCCGAGGATCGTCTCTATAGTTTGCTATCCGATTGCAAACACGTACTAGAGGTGAGTTCATACCCCTACGTTTTTCTATATTTTTCAATGTCTTTAGGGGGAATACAACTAAAACATAAGGACTCTTGTGTTAAGATTCAAATGATTTAAAACCATTTGCAATTGATTCAAACCGATTTATCGTTACATTTTATAAAAATATATGTTTATATATTTTAAACCCTTTTTGTAAAATATCGAGCAAAAAGGTACTTTTTCATGAATCGCATACTACCACTTCATACACACAGTTAAATTGCAAAGGTTTTCAGTACATTACAGAACAATACATTTAAACTATAATTGGTATAGTTTGTGAACAACTACACTATTTTACCAATTCAAGAGCACTACTCAGAAACAAGTATATAAACTATAGATGGTATAGTTCAAGGAACACTACTCTATTACATTGATTCAAGGATACACTACTTAAATAATTATTTAAGTAAAATTATTTTACAATACAAAGTACACTACTACAAGGTGACACATACAGTTTCAAGTACAAGATAACACTACTACACTATACGTAAACTAGTGAATATAAGGTTGTGAGGCACTACTTCAATTGTACCCATCGGGGTACAGGTCCAAGTCCTATATGTAACAACACAAATTTTCAAACAAATTTTTGATTTTAAAAAAAATAAAGTATTTCCATTCAAACGAGGCATAAATAATTTAAGTATTATGTCAAATACAAATAGTCTAAATCCCAAGATCATAAAAACATCTTTCAGTGTGTATCGATCATGCCGGCGCCTTCCCACGGTCCTCGCTAGTACCTGAAACACATACATAACATCTGTAAGCATAAATGCTTAGTGAGTTCCCCAATATACAACTTACGCACATACGCCTTTCCAGGCCCTGACCTTCCAGTCCTCAACTCAACGCCTTCCGGCCCATAACATAATCGCCTTCCGGCCCATAACATATTGCCTTCCGGCCCACATAACATACATAGCACACATACCAAATAACTTACCACATATAGCATGCATATCCAATATCATACCTGACCTTCCGGTCACACAGTCAAACCCTTCCGGGTACAGTATAGTGAGAAGACTCACCTCGTGAATATCGAAGGCTAGCAAATCTCGAAATCACTCGTGCTCGATCCGCCGAGTTACAGACTCCCTATAATACCATATACCCCTTATTAATACTCTTATCATTCAAGACAACTGACCCTAAGAAATTACATGCAGGTCAACTCTGGTCAACGGTCAACGGTCAACGGTCAACTTGACCGGACTCGGCGAGTCTAGACGTCCTCCAACTCTCTGAGAGTCCCTATCTACTCGTCGAGTATCCTCCTTGACCCGACGAGTTACTCCTGGAAGAATCGCGGGGCCACCCCGACTCAACTCGCCGAGTCTGAAGAACAACTCGACGAGTCCCAGTTAATCTTCAAGCTACTCGCCGAGTCTGTTCATCGACTCGGCGAGTCCATGCCATGCAACCGCTCAAACTGCATCCTGGGATAAGTATGGTTCCGAAATACACAAGCATGGGACCTTCTGGACCTATAAAGGTCCTAATACAGGGTTATATTCGTTTGGGTAACAAGGTAATAATCCATCTAATCACCAAATGGGTTCCATAAACCCTAGATCCATGCACACATCAATATAACAGAAATGATCCGAAATGTTACCTGAATAATGCACTCTCCGTGTCCCCAAACTTCAGAACTCGAATCCCTTGCAGTTCCTTTAGCCAAAACTCTTCTCCTCCTTGCACCACAATTTCTTCAAGTCACCAATGGCCTTCAATCTTGCTCTAGATGCCCACAGCCGCTTAGGGTTCTTCTCAATCGACTAAAAGACGAACAATGACGGCATATAATGCGTTATATACGACCCAACCCTGAACGGTTAGGGTTTTCGCTAAACAGCGTAGACTCGCCGAGTCCATATCTGGACTCGTCGAGTCCAGTTGCGAACCCGCGACCAAGTCTGCGATCCTACTCGGCGAGTCTAGGCTCCAACTCGCCGAGTCCCCTCTTAATTCACCCCAAAAACATAATTTAACAATACCTGAGATCTCGGGCTGTTACAACTCTCCCCCACTAGGATTAGACTTCGCCCTCGAAGTCTCACTCTGAAAATAGTTCCGGATGCTGCTCCCGCATCTCACGTTCCGGCTCCCAAGTCATTTCCGATCCCTTACGGTGTTGCCACTGAACCAACACCAAAGGTACCTCCTTGTTTCTCAGAACCTTGATCTTCCGATCCCTGATAGCTACTGGTCTCTCGGCGTAGTTCATGCTCGCATCCACCTGAATATCCTCTAGTGGAACCACTGCCGACTCATCGGCTATGCACTTTCTCAATTGCGACACATGGAAGGTGTCGTGGATCTGTCCCAACTCCGCTGGCAACTCCAACCGATAGGCTACCCGGCCTATCCTTGCAATCACACGAAATGGCCCAATATACCGGGGCCACAACTTGCCCCTCTTCCTGAATCGAATCACTCCTTTCCAAGGAGAAACCTTCAGGAGAACGAAGTCGCCGACTTGAAACTCAAGCTCGGATCGGTGCCTGTCTGCATAACTCTTCTGTCGGCTCTGGGCGGTCAATAACCTCTGTCTAACTTGCTGAATCTGCTCTGTCATCTGAAGCACGATCTCTGTGCTGCCCATCACTCTCTGTCCCACCTCTCCCCAGCAAATGGGGGTCCGACATCTCCTACCATACAACAGCTCAAAAGGTGGCATACCAATGCTCGAATGATGGCTGTTGTTGTAGGAAAACTCTGCCAATGGTAAATACGCATCCCAACTACCCCCGAAGTCTAACACACACGCCCGGAGCATGTCCTCCAGCGTCTGAATCGTTCGCTCGCTCTGACCGTCTGTCTGGGGATGGTATGCGGTACTAAAATGCAATTTAGTACCCAGCTCCTCATGGAATTTCTTCCAGAACCTGGAAGTGAAGCGCACATCACGGTCTGAAACAATCGAGATCGGCACCCCATGCCGAGATACCACTTCTCTCACATATATCTCTGCCAACTTCTCCGCTGAAGAACTCTCGCTGATGGCAAGGAAGTGTGCACTCTTTGTCAACCTATCCACAATCACCCAAATTGCATCAACTCCCCTGGCAGTCCTCGGCAATTTGGTGATGAAATCCATAGTGATCTGTTCCCACTTCCACTCGGGGATCTCCAATGGCTGTAACTTGCCGTGCGGTCTCTGGTGCTCGGCCTTAACCCTACGGCAGGTCAAGCACCTCTCCACGAACCATGAAACGTCTCTCTTCATACAGGGCCACCAATACTCCTTCCTCAAGTCCAAATACATCTTCGTAGCACCGGGATGGATCGAGAATTTCGATCTATGAGCCTCTTCCATCAAAGTAATACGCGTACCGCCCACAAACGGTACCCAAATCCGACCCTGAAACGTCATAAGCCCTCGCCCATCCTTAACGAACTCTGAAATTAACCCCACAACCTGCTCTTTCTTCTGCATTTCTGGTCGCACAGCTTCGGCCTGTGCCCCACGAATAGCGCCCAATACTGGAGTCATCACAGTCAGTCTCAAGCATACATCTCGCAATGGAGTGCTCTCCGCCTTGCGGCTCAACGCGTCGGCTACCACATTAGCCTTACCTGGGTGGTACAGGATCTCGCAATCATAATCCTTGACCACATCCAACCACCTCCTCTGACGCATATTTAGGTTGGGCTGATCCATCAAATACTTCAAGCTCTTATGGTCCGTATATATCGTACATCGAACCCCATACAGGTAGTGACGCCAAATCTTGAGAGCGAACACTACTGCTCCCAACTCTAAATCATGCGTGGGGTATCTCGCCTCCTGAGGCTTCAGCTGCCTCGACGCATAAGCTATCACATGACCCCTCTGCATCAACACTGCACCCAGTCCCGAAATCGATGCGTCGCAATATACCACAAAGTCTTCCATCCCTTCTGGGAGAGCTAATACCGGGGCTTCGCACAACCTCTTGCGAAGTGTCTCAAAGGAGGTCTGCTGCTCGGGCCCCCATGAGAATGCAACACCCTTCCGGGTCAATCTGGTGAGTGGCACTGCGATCTTGGAGAAATCCTTGATGAATCTCCGATAATACCCTGCCAACCCAAGGAAGCTCCTGATCTCAGAAGGCGACTTCGGCACCTCCCAACTCATCACCGCCTCAACCTTGGCCGGATCGACCAATATCCCTTTCTGATTGACAACATGTCCTAGAAATTGGACCTCCCGCAGCCAGAAGTCACATTTAGAGAACTTTGCATAAAGCTTCTCCGACCTCAATACCTTGAGGACCTCCCTCAAATGCTCCTTATGCTGCTCTCTAGATCTAGAATACACTAGAATGTCGTCGATAAATACAATCACTGACCGATCCAACATCGGTCTGCATACCCTATTCATGAGATCCATGAACACAGTCGGGGCATTGGTGAGCCCGAAAGGCATCACCACAAACTCATAATGCCCATATCGTGTCCTAAACGCTATCTTCTGGACATCCTCATCCCGTACTCTCACCTGATGGTACCCTGACCTCAGATCGATCTTGGAAAACCAAGATGCTCCTTGCAACTGATCGAATAAATCATCGATCCTCGGCAACGGGTAACGGTTCTTGACCGTCAACTTGTTCAACTCCCGGTAATCAATGCACATCCGGTGTGAACCATCCTTCTTCTTGACGAACAGAATAGGTGCTCCCCACGGCGAGCTGCTCGGCCGTATGAATCCTTTCCCCAGCAACTCCTGGAGCTGCGAAGACAACTCTTGCATCTCTGGAGGTGCAAGACGATGCGACACCTTAGCAATAGGCGCGGCCCCCGGAACCAGATCGATACCAAACTCTACTTGCCTCACAGGAGGTACTCCCGGCAGTTCCACGGGGAAAACATCTGGAAACTCACGCACCACAGGGACCTCCTCAACTGACTTCGGTCTCTCGGAAACCTCCCGCGTATCCATCACATACGCCACAAAACCCTTACAGCCCTGCTGTAGACACTGCCTCGCCCTAGCGGCCGAACAAAAAGCTGATCCCGAACGGGTACCCTCGCCGTACACCGAAAGAACTCCCCCACTATGGTCTCGTATAGTCACCAGCTGACGCTCACAGTCGATGACAGCGCCGAATCGACTCAACCAGTCCATGCCCACGATGACACAGACATCACCCATCACAATAAGAATCAGGTCAATCGGGAATTCGACCCCGAAAATCTCTAACACGCATCCCCGGAGAACCTCCGTGGCACAAATCACTCTCTCGTCAGCTATAGAAACCCTCAGAGGCCGACTCAACGACTCACGACTAACGTTGATATGCTGACTAAAGGCTAAAGATACAAAGGATCTACTCGCACCCGAGTCAAATAACACTAAGGCAGGCACAGAGTTCACAAGGAAAGTACCTACGCATATAATAACATAAGTATAACATCTCGACATTAAAATAAATACATGAATTACAGCATACCTGCCACAACATCGGGCGCAACGCGGACCTCCTCCGCAGTCAGCTGAAAGGCTCTCCCACGAGCCCTCGGGGCCTCGACCTTCACCGGTCGAGTCTCAGTAGTCCTGGCAGTAGGTGCAGATCCCTGACGAAGCTGAGGGCACTCGGCCTTCCGATGGCCGGTCTGGTTGCAATGAAAGCAAACCATAAACCCCTTGGGGCACTCCCTAGCAATGTGCCCCTCCTTGCTGTAACAACTCAAATTTTCAAACAAAATTTTCTTTTTAATAATAGAGTAATTTCATTCAAAACAAGGCATAAATAATTTAAGTGTCATGTCAAATACAAACTGTCTAAATCCCAAGATCATAAAAACATTCTTCAGTGTGTATCGATCACGCCGGCGCCTTCCCACGGTCCTCGCTAGTACCTGAAACACATACATAACCACTGTAAGCATAAATGCTTAGTGAGTTCCCCAATATACACTTACGCACATACGCCTTTCCAGGCCCTGACCTTCCGGTCCTCAACACAACGCCTTCCGGCCCATAACATAATCGCCTTCCGGCCCATAACATATTGCCTTCCGGCCCACATAACATACATAGCACACATATAACAAATAACTTACCACATATAGCATACATATCACATATCATATCTGACCTTCCGGTCACAAAGTCAAACCCTTCCGGGTACAGTGTAGTGAGAAGACTCACCTCGTAAATGCTGAAAGCTAGCAAATCCTGAAATCACTCGTGCACAATCCGACGAGCTACAACCTCCCTATAACATCACATATCTCTCATTGACACTTATATCTTCTAAGTGTGACTATCCCTAAGAAGTCAGACTTAGGTCAACTCTGGTCAACGGTCAACTCGACCGGACTCGGCGAGTGCCATGGCGACTCGGCGAGTCTAGACGTTCTCCAACTCTCTGAGAGTCCCTATCTACTCGTCGAGTATCCTCCTTGACCCGACGAGTTACTCCTGGAAGAATCGCGGGGCCACCCCGACTCCACTCGCCGAGTCTGAAGAACAGCTCGACGAGTTCCAGTCAATCTCCAAGCTACTCGCCGAGTCTGTTCATCGGACTCGGCGAGTCCATGCCATGCAGTCGATCAAACTGCTTCCTGAGATAAGTTTCGTCCCGAAATACACAAGCATGGGACCTTCTGGACCTCTAAAGGTCCTAATACAGGATTATAGTCGTTGGGTAACAAGGTACTAATTCATCTAATCACTAAATGGGTTCCATAAACCCTAAATCCATGCACACATCAACATAACAGAAAGGAATCCGAAATATTACCTGAAATATGCACTCTCTATGTCCCCAAACCGCAGAACTCGAATCCCTTGCTGTTCCTTTAGCCAAAGCTCTTCTCCTCCTTGCACAACAATTTCTTCAAACCCTAATATCCTTCAATCTTGCTCTAGATGCCCACAGCCGTTTAGGGTTCTTCTCAGTCGACTAAAGACGGACAATGATGGCCTATAAGTGCATTATATACGACCCAAACCTGAACGGTTAGGGTTTTCGCTAAACAGCGTAGACTCGCCGAGTCCATATCGGACTCGTCGAGTCCAGTCGCAAACCCGCGACCAAGTCTGCGATCCTACTCGGCGAGTCTAGGCTCCAACTCGCCGAGTCCTCTCTTAACTCACCCCAAAAACATAATTTAACAATACCTGAGATTCCGGGCTGTTACAACTCTCCCCCACTTGGATTAGACTTCGCCCTCGAAGTCTCACTCTGAAAATAGTTTCGGATGCTGCTCCCGCATCTCACGTTCCGGCTCCCAAGTCATTTCCGACCCCTTACGGTGTTGCTACTGGACCAACACCAGAGGTACTTCCTTGTTCCTCAGAACCTTGATCTTCCGATCCCTGATGGCCACTGGTCTCTCGGCATAATTCAGGCTCGCATCCACTTGAATATCCTCCAATGGAACCACTGCCGACTCATCGGCTATGCACTTCCTCAATTGCGACACATGAAAAGTGTCGTGGATCTGTCCCAACTCCGTTGGCAACTCCAACCGATATGCTACCCGGCCTATCCTTGCAATCACACGAAATGGCCCAATATACCGGGGCCCCAACTTGCCCCTCTTCCTGAATCGAATCACTCCTTTCCAAGAGGAGACCTTCAGGAGAACGAAGTCGCCGACCTGAAATTCAAGCTCAGATCGGCGCCTGTCTGCATAACTCTTCTGTCGGCTCTGGGCAGTCAATAACCTCTGCCTAACTTGATGAATCTGCTCTGTCGTCTGAAACACGATCTCCGTGCTGCCCATCACTCCCTGTCCCACCTCTCCCCAGCAAATGGGGGTCCGACATCTCCTACCATACAACAGCTCAAAAGGTGGCATACCAATGCTCGAATGATGGCTGTTGTTGTAGGAAAACTCTGCCAATGGTAAATACGCATCCCAACTACCCCCGAAGTCTAACACACGCCCGGAGCATGTCCTCTAGCGTCTGAATCGTCCGCTCGCTCTGACCGTCTGTCTGGGGATGGTATGCGGTACTAAAATGCAATTTAGTACCCAGCTCCTCATGGAACTTCTTCCAGAATCTGGAAGTGAAGCGCACATCACGGTCTGAAACAATCGAGATCGGTACTCCATGCCAAGATACCACTTCTCTCACATACATCTCTGCCAACTTCTCCGCTGAAGAACTCTCGCTGATGGCAAGGAAGTGTGCACTCTTCGTCAACCTATCCACAATCACCCAAATTGCATCAACTCCCCTGTGTCACACCCCCAAACCTGAACGGCGGAAACGTTCGGAGGCGGATGACTTCATGTGGTAACGTAACAAATGAATACATAGTAAAGAAAGCAATACAACCATCATATATATAATTGAAAGTTTACATTTGTCAAAAGTTACATGTTCAAAACTCAATTACAATATGATGTCAAAATACGAGATTAAACTGGCGCCGCAGCATCCCTTCATCAAAAGCGAAATGAATACCTGAAATTACTGATTTCCTGGGACATACAAGTAATTTTGAAAGAGTAGATCAGCATTTAAGCTGGTGAATTTCATAAGTATTTAAGTGACAATGTTTGAATGAACTGAAATGTTTTATCTTCGTTTGTTTGTGGTTAGAAAATCCAATATTTTCTACTAGTATAAAAGTAGCCTTCACTCAAGACCAATGTTTGTTTCTAAAATGTATGTAAATGTAAAATAACCAATGAATTTGAAAACCTTGTAAATCAATGCATTTTAATACCCCTTGTGAGTTTTATAACCATACTATTGACTCTGAATGCCTATACACAACGTTCTTCAGGCGTTGGAATGTTATGACGTTTGTCACCCCAAACGGTGGACTGCACCTAACAGTCAGGGCGCGGGTTTGTCAAGCCCGTATAGATCTATACACAAACACCATGCTCCCCCTCCAAGGGATTCTGGTATATAATACAGGACTTGAAATGTGTACTCGAACGTACATGAAGTTAGTGTCTCACAAATTCGTGGTATAAAAACAGATCTACTTGTTAAAATGTTACGTTTGTTCTTGTATACGAAAGTAAACTTCTTGAAATGTATGTTTCTAGTATATAAGAGTTAGAAATCTGTTCGTAAAACTATACCTATTATAGTTTTTCAAAAAGCGTGTCTTGTTTGTTTAGAAATATTTAGAAAAGAAATCAATTGTTTATGAAAGTATAGATTTTTGGTGTAGAGTCTAGGATAGACAAGAAAAATCTAAGAACAGTTTAGTTTATACATGCATTACAACAACATTATATTTTAAAAGGTAAGATGCTATTGTGACATATGTTATATATATATAAAAGTTCCTTTAAATGTTTATAAATCGCATGATATTTGAATTTATAACAGTATATAAAAGAGTTTCTTTATGGAACACACGATAATACTCGTGTGTTTTACTTGTAATCCCCCCCCCCTTGAAAGCATATAAAAGTATTTAGAATAATTAAAACGGTTGATTAAGGGGTATGAAATTCACTTGAAAGTTTTGGAGATAGCGAGATGGAAAACCGGGCAGAGTTTCGTCTCGGGAAACGGATTTTCCTCGGGATTCTCGGAAATCTCGGGAGCAAAATCGACCTTCGGGACTTGAGCCAAAAAGACCAGAGCTTCGGGTTTGAACGGACACGGAAAACGAGGAAATGTTGAGAGAGAGAGAAGAGAAATGAACCCTTTCTTTGTAAACCCTCGCATTCTATTTATAGGAAGGCTGGTCTGCCTCGGTACGCGGGGCGTACGCTCGTACGCGCTGCGTACGCGCACGTCATGCATGACCGAAGCCTCGACTGCCTCGGTTCGGATGGGACGGGTTGTTGGGTTCTCGGGTCGGATGGGACGGGTTGCTGGGGAGGTGGGTCGGATGGGACACCGGGTCGGATGGGACGTCGGGTCGGACGGGTCGGGCGGGTCGGATGGATCGGATTCATCGGATATGGCGACGTGGACGATCCGAGGCCAAGTCTTACGAGTACGCAGGGCGTACAGAGGTACGCGGCGCGTACCCGGATGAGGAAGCGGACCCCCCCTTCGGATAATGTCCGAATTTTGAATTAAAAAATTAACTAATTTATTTAATAAACTTCCAAAATTCATATCTTCTTCATACGAACTCTGTTTTCGATGGTCTTTATATCCTCGCGTAGGTGAGACTACGCTCTACAACTTTCGTTTAGACTCCGTCGGCAATTTCTAAAATTATATTTTTATTATTTATTAAAAATCCATCGTGTTTAAGGAATTTCTTAGAAAATTCATAACTTCTTTATCTGATGTCGGTTTTTGCCAGACTTTTTACCGATGGAATACCATTGACGAGACCTTCGATTCTCGTTTAGGTCATTCCAGCCAAAAGTCGCTCGATTTCCGATTCGAGTTTTTAGTTGTCTGATGCTAAGCCGAACTTGGAAAATTCATAACTTCGCTATGTGAAGTCGGATTTGGGCGCTCTTTTCACGTACGAACATGGTTCAAAGACATTTAATCATAGAAGGAAATTAAGTAGAACTTATTTATACATGTTATTATGAAAGTAACTTTTTATTATTCAGAAGTGGTTACAATACTTGACCCATTTTGGTCGTTACAAAGAGTTGAAATATCGGGTTGTCACATCATCCCCCCGTTAGAGAGAATTTCGTCCCGAAATTTAAAGTAGTAAAGATACTAGTGAACATGAAAGAGATGAGGGTACTTTTGTTTCATCTGATCTTCGCGTTCCCATGTGAATTCGGGTCCCCGCTTGGCGTTCCAGCGAACCTTCACGATGGGTATGCGACTTTGTTTTGTTTGTTTGACCTCTCGGTCCATGATTTCTACTGGTTCTTCCACAAAGTTGAGGCTCTCGTTGATCTCGATCTCGTCGAGTGGAATAACAAGAGTCTCGTCGGAAAGGCACTTTTTCAAGTTTGAGACGTGGAAGGTTGGATGGATGTTACTAAGTTCGCGTGGTAGGTTAAGCTTGTAAGCCACTGGGCCGATTCTGGCAAGAATCTCGAAAGGCCCTATGTATCTTGGATTTAGTTTCCCACGCTTTCCAAATCGTATTAAACCCTTCCACGGTGAGACCTTTAATAAGACGTGGTCTCCTACCTGGAATTCCAAAGGTTTCCTCCTTTGGTCAGCGTAGCTTTTCTGTCGGTCTCTTGAGGCTTTCAATCGTTCACGAATCTGAACAATTTTCTCTGTTGTTTCACGTATGATCTCCGGACCTGTGAGAGTGCTTTCAGGAATTCTTCCTCTAGCTAACTGGGTATCGCCAACTTCAGTCCAGCACAGAGGGGATCTGCACTTTCGACCATAGAGGGCTTCAAACGGAGCAGCCTTTATGCTTGTATGATAACTATTGTTGTATGAAAATTCGACAAGGGGTAAATGAATATCCCATGCCTTACCAAAATCAATCACGCAGGCTCTCAGCATGTCTTCTAAAGTTTGTATTGTCCTCTCACTTTGTCCGTCTGTCTGTGGGTGGTAGGCTGTACTCATGTCTAGCCTAGTTCCCAGGGAACTTTGTAGTGACTGCCAGAATCTTGAAGTGAATCTACTATCTCGATCGGAGATAATGGATATTGGAACACCATGCAGTCGCACTACTTCCCTTAAGTAAGTTCTTGTAAGCTTCTCCATCTTGTCAGTCTCTTTGATGGGTAGGAAATGTGTGGATTTGGTCAATCTGTCGACAATGACCCATATGGTATCGAGTCCACTTGTCGTCTTGGGTAACTTGGTTATGAAGTCCATAGTAATCCGCTCCCATTTCCATTCCGGTATCTCTGGTTGTTGTAGTAGTCCTGACGGTTTCTGATACTCGACCTTAACCTTAGCGCAAGTAAGACATTTACTCACGAAGGTAGCAATTTCTGCTTTCATGTTAGGCCACCAGTATAGTTTCTTAAGATCCAGATACATTTTATCTGAACCCGGGTGAACGGAATATCTTGAGTTGTGAGCCTCGGTCATGACTACGTTTCTGAAACCACCATGATTTGGGGTCCAGATTCGGTCCATGAGATAGTAGGCTCCGCCACCCTTGACTTCTAAATTCTTCTCCATTCCTCGCAGGGATTCACCCGCCACATTTTCAGGTTGCAAAGCTTCCATTTGTGCTTCCTTAATTTGTGTGGATAGGTGGGAATGGATAGTCATGGTCAGAGATTTGACCCTCCGACCAGTGTATTCCTTTCGACTGAGGGCGTCGGCTACTACGTTGGCCTTGCCAGGATGATAACGAATTTCGCATTCGTAGTCATTCAGTAACTCAACCCATCGTCGTTGTCGCATGTTGAGTTCCTTCTAATCGAAAATGTGTTGAAGGCTCTTGTGATCGGTGAATATAGTACTCTTTGTTCCGTATAAGTAGTGCCTCCAGATCTTCAGAGCAAATACCACTGCTCCTAACTCGAGGTCGTGTGTCGTATAGTTCACTTCGTGTGTCTTAAGCTGTCGGGAGGCAAAAGCGATAAACTTCCCTCTCTGCATAAGAACACAACCAAGTCCTTGATTTGAAGCATCGCAATACACCACGAAGTCTTCTATCCCTTCGGGGAGGGATAGTATCGGTGCGGTGCACAAGGCCTGCTTTAGTGTCTGGAATGCCTTCTCTTGTTTCGCTTCCCAGTCAAAGGCCACACCTTTCTGGGTTAATGAAGTAAGAGGTTTCGCAATGCTCGAAAAGTTCTTTATGAATCTACGATAGTAGCCAGCTAGACCTAGAAATTGACGAATTTCTGTAGGCGTCTTTGGTGCCGACCAGTTCTCAATAGCCTTAATTTTGGAGGGGTCCACGTGTATACCTTTCTCGCTAACAACGTGACCTAAAAATTCGACTCTTCGAATCCAAAATTCGCATTTAGAGAACTTCGCATAGAGTTTCTCTGTTCGCAGTGTTTCTAGGACTTTTCGTAGGTGTTGACTATGCTCTTCCTCACTTCGAGAGTAGATAAGTATATCATCGATAAAGACGATGACGAACTGATCCAAGTAAGGGCGACATACCCTATTCATTAGGTCCATAAATACTGCTGGTGCATTGGTTAATCCGAACGGCATCACTACGAATTCGTAGTGTCCATAACGAGTTCGGAAGGCTGTCTTTGGAATGTCCCCCTCTAGAACTCGTAATTGATGATATCCGGATCGCAGGTCTATTTTGGAGAAGTAGTTCGCCCCTTGAAGTTGATCGAATAGGTCGTCGATACGGGGTAGAGGATAGCGGTTCTTGACAGTAAGTTTGTTCAGCTCTCTGTAGTCGATGCACATACGGAACGATCCGTCTTTCTTCTTTACAAACAAGACCGGTGCTCCCCAAGGTGAGAAACTTGGTCTTATGAATCCTTTGTGAAGGAGTTCATTAAGTTGACTGGAAAGTTCCTGCATCTCTGCTGGTGCAAGACGATAAGGCGACTTCGCTACTGGGGTAGCTCCTGGAATTAAGTCGATTCTAAATTCGACTTGGCGTTGTGGTGGTAATCCTGGTAGTTCTTCTGGAAAGATATCGGGAAAGTCGCGTACTACCGAGATGCTCTTGATGTCCTTCAGTTCTTGACTTGTATCGACGATGTGCGCTAAGAATGCTCGACAATCCTTCCGCAAGCACTTTCGAGCTTGGATGCACGAAATGATGCGAAGGTTTGTACTAGATTTGTCGCCGTAGACAACTAATGTTTCATTGTTTGGGAGGTTAAGACGGACTGCTTTCTCAAAGCACATGATGTCGGCGCGAAGAAGGCTCAACCAATCCATGCCGATGATGACGTCGAAACTTTTAATTTGAACAGGCATGAGATTGATTGGGAAAGAATGGCCGTCTAATGTTAACGTACAGCCCATGTATATGCAATTTGTGTTTTCGGTTTTTCCATTGGCCATCTCTATAGTGAATGAATTTTCTAACTTGCTAGGTTTAGGTTTAAGTAAATGAATAAAATTTTGACTCACGAAGCTTCTCTCCGCTCCACTATCGAATAATATGCATGCGTATGAATTATCGAGAAGAAACGTACCAGCAACTATAGTTGGGTCAGCTACAGCTTCGTCGTGGCCTATTGCCAAAACTCGTCTAACACCTCCGGTGCCTGCTGCCTTAGGACAGTTTCTCTGGTAGTGGCCCACCTCGCCACAACCGTAGCAAGCCTGCCCTACACCCGCACCGGGAACTTGAGTGATCGGCTTTGCGGGTTCCTTGCAGAAACGGGCTGTGTGCCCTTTCTGGCTGCAGTTGGCGCACTGCATAGCTCGACAAGGTCCATGGTGGTGGTAATTGCATTTGGTGCATTTTGGGAGGTTGCCTATATAAGGCTTTGTTGGGTAGGTATTTATAGGGGCTGTAGTAGGTACAATGGCAGCATTTACTGACACTAGTTGTTTCTTCGCGGATTCTTGGGAAGATCCACCCTTCCCTTTAATCCATGCTCTCTTCCTGCCATTGTTGTTGTTGTTGTTGTAGTTGTTGTAGTTGTTGTTTGCTTTCTGTGGTGCTGGTGCAGAAGTGGTTGAGTTCTGATGACCTCCGTAGTCGATCAGAGATTGTGCCAGTTCCTTAGCACTTTCAAAGGTGTCAGGTTTAGAAGCTAACACGCTTGATCGTATTTGGGGCGTCAGTCCCCAGATGTACCTTTCTATCTTCTTGCTCTCGGGAGCAATCATATCTGGACAAAGGATTGCCAGTTCGCAAAATCTGTTGGTATAAGTAGCGATGTCGGTACCCACCATTCCGAGAGTCCATAGCTCGTGTTCAAGCTTTTGAATTTCTCCCCGTGGGCAGTATTCTCTCATCATCATGGCCTTCAAGTTCTCCCAGCTTATGGAGTTCGCCACGATTAGGGTAAGTACTTTAACGTGGCCATTCCACCAGGTTAAAGCTTTATCGAGAAGGGTGAAAGTTGCAAATTTGACCTTGCTGTGCTCGGGGCAGGAGCAGATTTCAAAGACTGCCTCCGTCCTTTCAATCCACTGCCTCAGGGCCATCACACCACCAGTACCATAAAACATCCGAGGCTTGGCATTAGTGAAGTCCTTATAGGTGCATTCTCGAGGTGGTCCATGACTCTCGCCATGGTTGGATGGGTGTGTGCCAGATCCCGAGCCATTAGTACTTGAGTTATTGATCTGTGACATGGCAGCTGCCACCGCTGCGGTGACTGCTGCTTGAAACATTACAGCATCAAATTGGGGTGGTGGAGGTGGTGGTGGTATAGGTGCTTCCTCACCGTTGTTTCGCCTTGGATTCCTACGCGGAGGCATCCTTCAACTATAGATTGAAAAGACAAGGATAAGAATCTCATAGAATGGAAAAATGTATGTGTCTCATGAACTAAATCGCTATAGTTCAATAACAGATGAAAGTATGAGTCTTAAAGTAGAAGAATGAAAGTTATTTGTAAGACTGAAGGTATGAAACGAGTATTTGGGTTCACAAGGACCATTCAAGGTTCGAACGAAATACTCAACATAGTAGTAATAGTGCCACTTATATTAATATAAAAGTTGTTACAACGATCATGAAAATTTGACCCCTATAAGGGTCTTCGATTACAAAGTTCGAGAAATTTAAAGACTTTTAGCCGAGGTCCTAAGCTATAACAAAATTTGAGTCCTAGGCAAGCACTACTTGCGTCGCAGGTTGCGCTTGGAGCTTGACTCCGCATCTGATTGCTTTGACACCATTAGACGCCTATCGAAAGCGGCTTGTTGTTCCCTTAGTTCGGCGAGGGCTGCAATCATTTGCGCTTGAAACACTTCGGTTTGAAATTGAGCATTGTCTTGCATCTTGTCCAGCCTACGGATATCAGAAGTGTGAACCTGCACTTCCACGTTGATATCCCGGAGTCGACTAGCTTGAACTCCAGACTGATAGGACTGATTTGCTAACTTACCCACCATTACCGGGAGTGCTCGATCAGCCGAACCTCCGCCGCGGACATCATAGAAGTCCCGGCACATGCCGTAGGGAGGGCGTAGGTTTTGCTGTTGGCTCCAATGGTGGAGGTGACTTCCCCAGACGGGAGTCGGTCCTTGAAAGTTCCTTACGAAGACGGGAGGTTGAATGGGTGGTGGATCGATAACTTCCGGCTCTGAGTCGGTACCGGAGTCATCACCCACTTCTATGGGTTCCTCGTCCTCTTCGGGATCATCTTCGATCCATCCTACGTTGCCTTGGTTGGGAAAATAGGGGTCGCCAGGGTGGTGAAATCCAGCCATTTGACTGTACGAGAAATAGGGTTATAAGAATTGAGTAAAGCCGAAACATGTAAGTTAAACTAGTTTAGATAGCAAATACTCCTATAGTATTTAAGTGCTTGTGTTTGATTCTTGTAATGGTTTGGTAAGTTTTGACTTGTTGCTTACTACGATCATTCCTCGATATACGTTGGTCCAATCTTGGGCAAATATAGTTGATCACGCTATATTTGTCCAAAATCTGATTACATATATCGAGTCTCAATCGTAGTGTCAACTTGTCTAAATACTTGTATAGTTGTATAACATGAAAATAGTTCGTGGTATGCATGTATTTGTACTTAAATGAACTACCAATTTAAGTTGAACGAAATGCTGCTTAAGTGTAAAAAGAAAATTTGTTTTGTCAGAGAGTATTAGTCCCTTAAGCATTTATAGTTTGTATATCTTATGTGGTTCGATATACTTAGTTCACTATAAACATTGCTCTGATACCAATCTGTCACACCCCCAAACCTGAACGGCGGAAACGTTCGGAGGCGGATGACTTCATGTGGTAATGTAACAAATGAATACATAGTAAAGAAAGCAATACAACCATCATATATATAATTGAAAGTTTACATTTGTCAAAAGTTACATGTTCAAAACTCAATTACAATATGATGTCAAAATACGAGATTAAACTGGCGCCGCAGCATCCCTTCATCAAAAGCGAAATGAATACCTGAAATTACTGATTTCCTGGGACATACAAGTAATTTTGAAAGAGTAGATCAGCATTTAAGCTGGTGAATTTCATAAGTATTTAAGTGACAATGTTTGAATGAACTGAAATGTTTTATCTTCGTTTGTTTGTGGTTAGAAAATCCAATATTTTCTACTAGTATAAAAGTAGCCTTCACTCAAGACCAATGTTTGTTTCTAAAATGTATGTAAATGTAAAATAACCAATGAATTTGAAAACCTTGTAAATCAATGCATTTTAATACCCCTTGTGAGTTTTATAACCATACTATTAACTCTGAATGCCTATACACAACGTTCTTCAGGCGTTGGAATGTTATGACGTTTGTCACCCCAAACGGTGGACTGCAGCTAACAGTCAGGGCGCGGGTTTGTCAAGCCCGTATAGATCTATACACAAACACCATGCTCCCCCTCCAAGGGATTCTGGTATATAATACAGGACTTGAAATGTGTACTCGAACGTACATGAAGTTAGTGTCTCACAAATTCGTGGTATAAAAACAGATCTACTTGTTAAAATGTTACGTTTGTTCTTGTATACGAAAGTAAACTTCTTGAAATGTATGTTTCTAGTATATAAGAGTTAGAAATCTGTTCGTAAAACTATACCTATTATAGTTTTTCAAAAAGCGTGTCTTGTTTGTTTAGAAATATTGAGAAAAGAAATCACTTGTTTATGAAAGTATAGATTTTTGGTGTAGAGTCTAGGATAGACAAGAAAAATCTAAGAACAGTTTAGTTTATACATGCATTACAACAACATTATATTTTAAAAGGTAAGATGCTATTGTGACATATGTTATATATATATAAAAGTTCCTTTAAATGTTTATAAATCGCATGATATTTGAATATATAACAGTATATAAAAGAGTTTCTTTATGGAACACACGATAATACTCGTGTGTTTTACTTGTAATCCCCCCCCCTTGAAAGCATATAAAAGTATTTAGAATAATTAAAACGGTTGATTAAGGGGTATGAAACTCACTTGAAAGTTTTGGAGATAGCGAGATGGAAAACCGGGCAGAGTTTCGTCTCGGGAAACGGATTTTCCTCGGGATTCTCGGAAATCTCGGGAGCAAAATCGACCTTCGGGACTTGAGCCAAAAAGACCAGAGCTTCAGGTTTTAACGGACACGGAAAACGAGGAAATGTTGAGAGAGAGAGAAGAGAAATGAACCCTTTCTTTGGAAACCCTCGCATTCTATTTATAGGAAGGCTGGTCTGCCTCGGTACGCGGGGCGTACGCTCGTACGCGCTGCGTACGCGCACGTCATGCATGACCGAAGCCTCGACTGCCTCGGTTCGGATGGGACGGGTTGTTGGGTTCTCGGGTCGGATGGGACGGGTTGCTGGGGAGGTGGGTCGGATGGGACACCGGGTCGGATGGGACGTCGGGTCGGACGGGTCGGGCGGGTCGGATGGATCGGATTCCTCGGATATGGCGACGTGGACGATCCGAGGCCAAGTCTTACGAGTACGCAGGGCGTACAGAGGTACGCGGCGCGTACCCGGATGAGGAAGCGGACCCCCCCTTCGGATAATGTCCGAATTTTGAATTAAAAAATTAACTAATTTATTTAATAAACTTCCAAAATTCATATCTTCTTCATACGAACTCCGTTTTCGATGGTCTTTATATCCTCGCGTAGGTGAGACTACGCTCTACAACTTTCGTTTAGACTCCGTCGGCAAATTCTAAAATTATATTTTTATTATTTATTAAAAATCCATCGTGTTTAAGGAATTTCTTAGAAAATTCATAACTTCTTTATCTGATGTCGGTTTTTGCCAGACTTTTTACCGATGGAATACCATTGACGAGACCTTCGATTCTCGTTTAGGTCATTCCGGCCAAAAGTCGCTCGATTTCCGATTCGAGTTTTTAGTTGTCTGATGCTAAGCCGAACTTGGAAAATTCATAACTTCGCTATGTGAAGTCGGATTTGGGCGCTCTTTTCACGTACGAACATGGTTCAAAGACATTTAATCATAGAAGGAAATTAAGTAGAACTTATTTATACATGTTATTATGAAAGTAACTTTTTATTATTCAGAAGTGGTTACAATACTCTTTCCTCAAGTAGAACCCATTTTGGTCGTTACAAAGAGTTGAAATATCGGGTTGTCACACCCTGGCAGTCCTCGGCAATTTGGTGATGAAATCCATAGTGATTTGTTCCCACTTCCACTCAGGGATCTCTAATGGCTGTAACTTGCCATGCGGTTTCTGGTGCTCGGCCTTGACCCTACGGCAGGTCAAGCACCTCTCAACGAACCATGCGACGTCCCTCTTCATACAGGGCCACCAATACTCTTTCCTCAAGTCCAAATACATCTTCGTAGCACCGGGATGGATCGAAAATTTCGATCTATGAGCCTCTTCCATCAAAGTAATACGCGTACCGCCCACAAACGGTACCCAAATCCGACCCTGAAACGTCATAAGCCCTCGCCCATCCTTAACGAACTCTGAAATTAACCCCACAACCCGCTCCTTCTTCTGCATTTCTGGTCGCACAGCTTCGGTCTGCGCCCCACGAATAGCATCCAATACTGGAGTCATCACAGTCAGTGTCAAGCATACATCTCGCAATGGAGTGCTCTCCGCCCTGCGGCTCAACGCGTCGGCTACCACATTAGCCTTACCTAGGTGGTACAGGATCTCACAATCATAATCCTTGACCACATCCAACCACCTCCTCTGACGCATATTTAGGTTGGGCTGATCCATCAAATACTTCAAGCTCTTATGGTCCGTATATATTGTACATCGAACCCCATACAGGTAGTGACGCCAAATCTTGAGAGCGAACACTACTGCTCCCAACTCTAAATCATGCGTGGGGTATCTCGCCTCATGAAGCTTCAGCTGCCTCGACGCGTAAGCTATCACATGACCCCTTTGCATCAACACTGCACCCAGTCCCGAAATCGATGCGTCGCAATATACCACAAAATCTTCCATCCCTTCTGGGAGAGCTAATACCGGGGCTTCGCACAACCTCTTGCGAAGTGTCTCAAAGGAGGTCTGCTGCTCGGGCCCCCACGAGAATGCAACACCCTTCCGGGTCAAACTGGTGAGTGGCACTGCGATCTTGGAGAAATCTTTGATGAATCTCCGATAATACCCTGCCAACCCAAGGAAGCTCCTGATCTCAGAAGGTGACTTCGGCACTTCCCAACTCATCACCGCCTCAACCTTGGCCGGATCGACCAATATCCCTTTCTGATTAAGGACATGTCCTAGAAATTGGACCTCCCGCAGCCAGAAGTCACATTTGGAGAACTTTGCATAAAGCTTCTCCGACCTCAATACCTCGAGGACCTCCCTCAAATGCTTCTCATGCTGCTCTCTAGATCTAGAATACACCAGAATGTCGTCGATAAATACAATCACTGATCGATCCAACATCGGTCTGCATACCCTGTTCATGAGATCCATGAACACAGCCGGGGCATTGGTGAGCCCGAAAGGCATCACCACAAACTCATAATGCCCATATCGTGTCCTAAACGCTGTCTTCTGGACATCCTCATCCCGCACTCTCACCTGATGGTACCCTGACCTCAGATCGATCTTGGAAAACCAAGACGCTCCTTGCAACTGATCGAATAAATCATCGATCCTCGGTAACGGGTAACGGTTCTTGACCGTCAACTTGTTCAACTCCCGGTAATCAATGCACATCCGGTGTGAACCATTCTTCTTCTTGACGAACAGAATAGGTGCTCCCCACGGCGAGCTGCTCGGCCGATTGAATCCCTTCCCCAGCAACTCCTGGAGCTGCGAGGACAACTCTTGCATCTCTGGAAACAGATCGATACCAAACTCTACTTGCGTCACAGGAGGTACTCCCGGCAGCTCCTCGGGGAAAACATCTGGAAACTCACGCACCACAGGGACCTCCTCAACTGACTTCGGTCTCTCGGAAACCACCCGCGTATCCATCACATACGCCACAAAACCCTTACAGCCCTGCTGTGGACACTGCCTCGCCCTAGCGGCCGAACAAAAAGCTGATCCCGAACGGGTACCCTCGCCGTACACCGAAAGAACTCCCCCACTATGGTCTCGTATGGTCACCAACTGACGCTCACAGTCGATGACAGCGCCGAATCGGCTCAACCAGTCCATGCCTACGATGACACAGACATCACCAATCGCAATAGGAATCAGGTCAATCGGGAATTCGACCCCGAAAATCTCTAGAACGCATCCCCGAAGAACCTCCGTGGCACAAATCACTTTCTCGTCAGCTATAGAAACCCTCAAAGGTCGACTCAACGACTCACGACTAGTGCTGATATGCTGACTAAAGGCTAAGGACACAAAGGACCTACTCGCACCCGAGTCAAATAACACTAAGGCAGGCACAGAGTTCACAAGGAAAGTACCTACGCATATAATAACATAAGCATAACATCTCGGCATTAAAATAAATACATGAATTACAACATACCTGCCACGACATCGGGCACAGCGCGGACCTCCTCCGCAGTCAGCTGAAAGGCCCCCCCACGAGCCCTCGGGGCCTCGACCTTCACCGGTCGAGCCTCAGTAGTCCTGGCAATAGGTGCAGATCCCTGACGAAGCTGCGGACACTCGGCCTTCCGATGGCCGGTCTGGTTGCAATGAAAGCAAACCATAAACCCCTTGGGGCACTCCCTAGCAATGTGCCCCTCCTTGCCGCACTTGTAGCAAGCACCGGCTCGACACGCCCCATGGTGACCCTTGCCGCACTTTCCGCAAGTGCGGCTCTTCGGACCTCCCGTCCTCGAATCGGCGGACTTGATCCGCTTGGCTGCCGGCTGAGACTGAGCCGGCCGCCGGTCTGCCTGCTGAGACTCGGCCACCTCCCTGGCCTGAGTCTCCAACTCGATCTCACGCTTCCTGGCATTCGCCTGAAGCTCCGTAAAAGTATGATAGGTGGAGTTCGACACAAACTCCCGGATATCCCTCCTCAAGACACCCAAGTACCGGCTCATCCGAGCCTGCTCTGTGGACACCAGCTCGGGGCAAAACATCGCCCTCTCATGAAACTTCCGTGTGATCGCCGCCACCGAATCTGTACCCTGCTTGAGGGTTAAGAACTCCTGAACCAATCGTTCCCGCTCCACCGGGGGAACGTACTCATCCCTGAACATGGCAGTAAACCCCTCCCATGTCACCGCTGTAGTCTCTGCCAAAGTGAAGTTCGCCGTCACGAACTTCCACCAGTCCTTCGCTCCCAGACGGAGCTGGTTCAAAGCGAACCGTACCCTCAGGTGCTCCGGGCATGAACAAGTGTAGAAGCACCCCTCTATGTCCGCGATCCACCTCATCGCAGCAATCGGATCCTGCGTCCCATCGAACTCCGGTGGCTTCGTGTTGCTGAACTCTCAGAACAGCAACGAGTCACCCCCCTGTGGCCTAGCAGCGGCCACAGCTGCGGTAGCTGCAGCGGTTGCAGCCTCAGTCAATGCGGCGTACCGCTCATCGAATGTCTCCATCAGGGTGGTCTTAATAGACCCAAACATCTCCGGGATCTCAGCCCGGATTGCCGCAGCTACCTCCTCGTGAATCATCTGACGAATCTCCTCGTCACTCACACCGCTCGAACTCGCTCCGTGGCGTGGTCTAACCATGATGTCTCTGAAATACAACATAAAACTATCAGAGACTCCATCGAGTATAATCGTACTCGATAACGCAACCCTACTCAGTCTCCGATATCCAGGGATTCTTACTTGAGCCTCCCACTGACCCGGTGTCTTCGGTAGTACGGGCCCAATACTACCGACCACACCGCATCAGCATTCATCCCAAGTCTTCCTCCCCAAACCCCGGATAGTGAGTACTCTACTTCTGATATGCACTATCTACCCGCATACTAGCAAAGCATCTCATATCGGCAAACTTCCCTAGACTAAGGCATCACAAATCAGGCCACTCTAGTCCTATCATGAATACCTAGTCTTCTAGCATGCATAACAATTTACATTATATAACATTGTAAGGTATTTTGGGGATCTTTACCGTTCGGGCGCTGACTGATCGTACACACTGCTTCTTTCTTGCTTACCACAAAACCATTTACATAAGTTTATGCCTTTATTTAAAAAGTTTTCCTCAAATCCTCAGTTTGAGTTCAGTTACTCCCGAAGGTGCACCCGAATCCCTCAAACCTGGCACCCCTCTATATCCGCGATCCACCTCATCGCAGCAATAGGATCCTGCGTCCCATCGAACTCTGGTGGCTTCGTGTTGCTGAACTCTCGGAACAGCAACGAGTCACCCCCCTGTGGCCTAGCAGCGGCCACAGCTGCGGTAGCTGCAGTGGTTGCAGCCTCAGTCAATGCGGCGTACCGCTCATCAAACGTCTCCATCAGGGTGGTCTTAATAGACCCAAACATCTCCGGGATCTCAGCCCGGATTGCCGCAGCTACCTCCTCGTGAATCATCTGACGAATCTCCTCGTCACTCACACCGCTCGAACTCGCTCCGTGGCGTGGTCTAACCATGATGTCTCTGAAATACAACATAAAACTATCAGAGACTCCATCGAGTATAATCGTACTCGATAACGCAACCCTACTCAGTCTCCGATATCCAGGGATTCTTACTTGAGCCTCCCACTGACCCGGTGTCTTCGGTAGTACGGGCCCAATACTACCGACCACACCGCATCAGCATTCATCCCAAGTCTTCCTCCCCAAACCCCGGATAGTGAGTACTCTACTTCTGATATGCACTATCTACCCGCACACTAGCAAGCAATCTCATATCGGCAAACTTCCCTAGACTAAGGCATCACAAATCAGGCCACTCTAGTCCTATCATGAATACCTAGTCTTCTAGCATGCATAACGATTTATATCATATAACATTGTAAGGTATTTTGGGGATCTTTACCGTTCGGGCGCTGACTGATCGTACACACTGCTTCTTTCTTGCTCATCACAAAACCATTTACAAAAGTTTATGCCTTTATTTAAAAAGTTTTCCTCAAATCCTCGGTTTGAGTTCAGTTACTCCCGAAGGTGCACCCGAATCCCTCAAACCAAGGCTCTGATACCAATTGTAACAACGCAAATTTTCAAACAAATTTTTGATTTTAAAAAAAAATAAAGTATTTCCATTCAAACGAGGCATAAATAATTTAAGTATTATGTCAAATACAAATAGTCTAAATCCCAAGATCATAAAAACATCTTTCAGTGTGTATCGATCATGCCGGTGCCTTCCCACGGTCCTTGCTAGTACCTGAAACACATACATAACATCTGTAAGCATAAATGCTTAGTGAGTTCCCCAATATACAACTTACGCACATACGCCTTTCCAGGCCCTGACCTTCCAGTCCTCAACTCAACGCCTTCCGGCCCATAACATAATCGCCTTCCGGCCCATAACATATTGCCTTCCGGCCCACATAACATACATAGCACACATACCAAATAACTTACCACATATAGCATGCATATCCAATATCATACCTGACCTTCCGGTCACACAGTCAAACCCTTCCGGGTACAGTATAGTGAGAAGACTCACCTCGTGAATATCGAAGGCTAGCAAATCTCGAAATCACTCGTGCTCGATCCGCCGAGCTACAGACTCCCTATAATACCATATACCCCTTATTAATACTCTTATCATTCAAGACAACTGACCCTAAGAAATTACATGCAGGTCAACTCTGGTCAACGGTCAACTTGACCGGACTCGGCGAGTGCCATGGCGACTCGGCAAGTCTAGACGTCCTCCAACTCTCTGAGAGTCCCTATCTACTCGTCGAGTATCCTCCTTGACCCGACGAGTTACTCCTGGAAGAATCGCGGGGCCACCCCGACTCAACTCGCCGAGTCTGAAGAACAACTCGACGAGTCCCAGTTAATCTTCAAGCTACTCGCCGAGTCTGTTCATCGACTCGGCGAGTCCATGCCATGCAACCGCTCAAACTGCATCCTGGGATAAGTATGGTTCCGAAATACACAAGCATGGGACCTTCTGGACCTATAAAGGTCCTAATACAGGGTTATATTCGTTTGGGTAACAAGGTAATAATCCATCTAATCACCAAATGGGTTCCATAAACCCTAGATCCATGCACACATCAATATAACAGAAATGATCCGAAATGTTACCTGAATAATGCACTCTCCGTGTCCCCAAACTTCAGAACTCGAATCCCTTGCAGTTCCTTTAGCCAAAACTCTTCTCCTCCTTGCACCACAATTTCTTCAAGTCACCAATGGCCTTCAATCTTGCTCTAGATGCCCACAGCCGCTTAGGGTTCTTCTCAATCGACTAAAAGACGAACAATGACGGCATATAATGCGTTATATACGACCCAACCCTGAACGGTTAGGGTTTTCGCTAAACAGTGTAGACTCGCCGAGTCCATATCTGGACTCGTCGAGTCCAGTCGCGAACCCGCGACCAAGTCTGCGATCCTACTCGGCGAGTCTAGGCTCCAACTCGCCGAGTCCCCTCTTAATTCACCCCAAAAACATAATTTAACAATACCTGAGATCTCGGGCTGTTACACTATACATTATAGCTAGAGTTTCCTAGCGGGAGAGCATGAATTTGTGTATAGATCTATACGGGATTGATAACCCCGCACCTAAACTATTAGCTACAGTGAGGCCGGCAGGCCTGGGGTGACAAACGTCATAACATTATGCCGCCTGAAGAACGTCGTAGAGGTCACTAGTCTGTTTAGCATGGTTATATGCAACTCACAACAGTATTAACTAATACATTTGTTTACAAGATTAACACTACTTTAATGGTTTTATTTTAATTAATAAAACTACAGTACACTGCTATACACTACATCTGGTGGTATCCAGGCATTCATACAAAGGTTTTCATACAAACACTACTACTATACACTACTTTTCCTAGTATATATTACACTAGTAAGACATATTGTAACGCCCACGTTTTCAGGCTAGGCATTATCATTGATGTAATAGTCTAGGTTAACCCTTATAACTCTTTTTGGAGTATTAATGATGAAATATTTGAGTATTATGTGAATCATGTGTTTATTTTCTTAATTATTATAATTTAATAAATTAAGAATAAAATAAGCGTCAAAATTAAAGTATGAGATAAGCCCGATATCTTTGCATAAATATGTAGTGGTCGAAACAAGGATTCCGAAGATATAAAGAATGCCAAAATCCGAGTTATAACGAAGAAGTTATGACCTGTCGAAGTTTCGTGACATAACCGGCAACGCTGAATGACGTAAAAAGTGAAATTTACGTTAGAGCGATATTTAGCCTTAGAAATCTAAACGAAAGTCATAGAGTTCGTTAAACCGAGAGCGTGCATAAAAAGAACGCCCAAATCTGACTTCGTATGAGGAAGTTATGATTTTTCGAAGTTTCGACTTAGCAATATGCAGCCCGAATACTCGATTTGAGATCGAGCGGTTTTTAGCCGAAACAATCGAGAATTGAAGATCTCGTTAATTGTAGTCAAACGATGAAAAGATAGGCGAAAACGGACATCGGATGAAGAAGTTATGATTTTATAACGGAGTTTTCCTGTTCCGGCCTACTAAAAATAAATAATAAAAATAAATTCAAAATTAGCCGACGGAGTCTAAATGGAAGTTTTAGAACATAGTCTCACCTACGTTTGGATATAAAGAACGTCGAAAACGGAGTTCGTATGAGGAAGATATGAATTTTTGAAGTTTATTAAATATTTTCGATATTTAATTTAAATATAAATTATCCGATATTATCCAAGGGGGGGAGTCAGCGAGCTGATCCTCATTACGCCCAGTGTAATTTCATATTATGCCCAACGTAAATCGAAGTTCCAGCCCTTATAAAAGGATGTCGAGGGCAGCCGATTCTTTTGCTCATTTCTTCCCTTTCTCTCGCGTTTTTGCATCGTTTTTTGTGCAAGAATTATCCCGAAGCCCCGGTATCATTCCCGAGCCCCGAAGCAACTCCCGAAGCCCCGAAGATCCCGAGAAGTGCAATTCCCGAGCCAAAGCTCTGCCCGCGAGCCGTAGTGCTGTCCGATCATCTTCTGATCAAGTGCTTGTGTGGTTACTTTCTTCTAACACATAATTATGAAGTATTTTATATAAAATACGTGTTATGTGTATATTTTGTTGTTATATGTGTGAATGTATATTCACTTTCTTCCATCTCATGGATTTGATTTATTCTCTATGAAATACGTGTTATGTGTATGTGTCTCATTTGTTGTTTGGAATATGTATTGAATGAGAATGCTATATAGGTTTTAAACAATGTATAAAAATATATATTTTTATCTACTAATATGTTGGGTAGAACATGGGTAGATAGTTGTGTGATAAACAGATGAGAGGCCTCGATGTTGTTTTGATTTAGTCATCTAGCGGAGTTTAGATGACGACCACAGACTTTTCTAGACAGTCCTGTGGAATGCTAGCAAGTTCGCCACCTATAGGTGTTAATGAACTCGGGTGTTCATTCGCTGTACTCCATCCCCCTCATGGTTGCCTTATTTGACATATATTGCCGGGAAACCCCCGAATGCATGTGTTGTCGCCCCGACGAAATATTGTAAGACTAGGTCCCTTGTGTTAGTTGTTTTAGGGACGTAAAGTGAGAATAACGGGAATGGGTAACTGGGTTATAGTTGGTTGGTGGAATTAAATATAATTATTTATTGTGGGTTGACAACCCTATATGCTCACCAGGCTTCCAAGACTGACCCACTCAGTTTTATTTGTATTACAGGAAGTGGCGCAAGGGCATAAGATGGATGAATCATCAAGTTGTTTTGTTTACAAGTATGTATATGTATATATATTTGTTGAACGACTTGTAATGTTATCGTTTATGCTTTATGGTCTGTATCGGAACATGACATCCCGAGTTTTGATTATATAATGAAAGTACATTTCTTGATGAAATGTTGTGGTACATATTATTTTATCATACTTTGTTTTTGGGAACAAATTCTGCAACTCTTTCAAATCAAAAGGATTTACTCTGAAATTATTTCAAAAGCATAAATAAAAATCGGTCTTTTCTGGCCGAGATTTTGGGGATGTCACAATTGGTATCAGAGCATTAGTTTTAGCGAACTAGGAGTTTGTAGGATTTCTAGACTTAAACTTAAAATGCTAAGTGAAATTTTGAGATGTGTGTCTGTTATGTTTTAGACACGAGCACTAGTTTATTTTAGGAAAACTGCCTAAAATGCTTTTATGTTCTAAATGTTATATGTTTCCATATATGATATTATTTTTTCGGATCTATGGTCTGTTGCCAACCGGATCTGGAAACCTTATGTGTGTAGAATTCTATGCGTACGTCTACGATATTAGAACTAGCATGTAAATGTTTCGGAGTGATAAGGATGATTTGAATATCTATCGTGAATGAGGATCTAATTTCACCTTATTCGGTGTATAGATCAAAAATGGTGAGAACGAGGAGTGGAGTTGGAAATGCTGATGAAAACAGGAATCAACCACCAGTGCTTGAGCAAATACCTGTCATAGCAGCAGCACCTGAGCCGATAACAATGGCTGGTGTACAAATGATGATTCAAACAATGTTGGATCGTCAAATGGAGGAGACTAGGCGGTTGCTTCAATAGAATCGTGAAGAACTATCAATTCATGTGGAAGAGCCCGAATTAAATGAAGGGCACTCGGAAGGCGGAAACTTCAGTAGGTCTGTTGGTCAAGCCAACCCACCGATAGTTAGGAAAAACAATCAGGGTGGAAGAAATGATGGAATGGGATGCAATTACAAGGACTTTCTGACTTACAAACCATCGACCTTCGCTGGAAAGGAGGATCCGATCTGAGTTATGGATTGGATCTCAGAGATGGAATTGGCCTTTATGACTTGTGGCTGCAGAGGCAAGTTACAGACCACGTACGCAGTGCGTCAGTTCCGAGGTGGAGCCGTTCGTTGGTGGAACACTCTAGGGAAGACTTTAAGCCCTAATGAGCCACTCAATTGTCATGGGCAGAGTTCTTGGCGCAGTTCAAGCGCAAGTTTTGCTCGGCTCAAAATCTATTTGAGTTGGAGAATAAGTTTCTGACATTGACAAAAGTCAGCATGTCAGTCGATGAATACACTAATAACTTTACAGACAAGATGGAGTTTGCTTTGCGCATCGTTCCAGATGAGCTGACAAAGGTTGACCGGTACCTGAAGGGACTCTCACGGGAGTATGCAGTGCCAGTTCGTCAGGCACCTACTCTAGAGGCAGCTATTTGGGCTGCCAAGTCTGTTGAGGACATGATCAAGGGAAGAACCGCCAGCAAGGTTGAAGTTGGAGAGAAGAGAAAGTTTGAAGGAACTTCAGGTTCGAATAAGAAAAGCAAATTTTCGAAGTCTGATTCGAAAAAGTTTGGAGGAAAAGGAGGCGAAGCGAAATGGTGTGAGAAGTGAAAGAAAAAGCACTTTGGGAAATGTAGTGAGGATGTAACCTACTATAAGTGTGGAAAAATTGGGCATTTTGCCAATGAGTGTCCGTCCAACAAAAGGATGTGGTTTGGTTGTAACGAGGAAGGGCACATTTTGAAAGACTGTCTGAAGAAGAAGGAGGCAGCTAAGCCCAACATTCCACCAAAGCCGAAGGCGAGAGCCTTCCAGACGACACTTAAGGCTGCGAAAGATGAAGTTGATGTCGCTTCAGGTACCTTTCTCATAAACGAATTACCTGCTCAAATTTTGTTTGATTCTGGAGCCAACTCCTCCTTTATTTCACATGAGTTTGGTAGAAAACTAGCTTTGCCTATTGATAGACTAGATAATGCTTTATTAGTCGAAGTTGCTAGTGGCAAGTTTGTACTTGTTAGCCATCGTATGAAAAACATCTTAATTGACCTTAATAGGAAAAGTTTCATGAGGAATTATTGCCTATCGAACTAAATGGTTTCGACATCGTTATGGGAATGGATAGGCTTAGCGCCAATGATGCCGAAATTTTATGCAAGAAGAAGACAGTTAAAGTAAACCTGCCTGGGAAAGATTCGTTTATTGTGTATGGGGACAAACGCAGAGTAAATTCTGGAATCATTTCTCTAATGAAAGCCAGAAAGTGTTTGACCAAGGGGTGCACATCATACTTAGCATTCGTGATCGATGCTAAGAAGGAAAAGAAGGTGATGCAGAATATTCACGTGGTGTGTGATTATCCGGAAGTATTTCCCGAAGATCTTCCTGGATTACCAACGGATAGACAAGTGGAGTTCAGAATAGACTTGTTACCAGGAACCACGCCAATTGCAAAAGCACCTTACCGATTAGCACCGACGGAGATGAAGGAGCTCATGATGCAACTTCAGGAGTTGCTGGACAAAGGTTTCATTAGACCTAGTTCATCACCCTGGGGAGCTCCGGTGTTATTCGTAAAGAAGAAAGATGGAAGTATAAGAATGTGCATCGATTACAGAGAACTGAACAAGGCAACAATAAAGAATAGATACTCGTTGCCAAGGATTGATGACCTGTTTGATATATTGCAAGGTTTGAGCTATTTCTCGAAGATCGGTCTTAGGTCAGGATATCATCAGCTGAAAGTAAGAGAGCAAGATATAGAGAAGACTGCATTCAGAACACGATATGGACACTACGAGTTTTTGGTTATATCGTTTGGACTAACCAATGCTCCGACAGCATTCATGGATTTAATGAATCGGGTTTGTAATCCATTCCTTGATAAATCTGTGATAGTGTTCATAGACAACATTTTGATTTATTCGAAAAGCCAAGAGGAGCATGATAGACACTTGCGAGAAGTGTTAGAAGTTTTGAAGAAGGAGGAGCTGTATGCAAAGTTCTCCAAATGTGATTTTTGGATTCGAGAAGTCCAATTCTTGGGTCACGTGGTCAACCAGGAAGGGATAATGGTTGATCCAGCAAAAATTGAGCCTGTAATGAAGTGGGAACAACTGAAAAGTCCCACGGAGATCCGAAGCTTTTTAGGATTAGCCGGATATTACCGAAGGTTTATCCAAGGCTTTTCTTTAATTGCTACTCCATTAACAGCTTTGACCTACAAAGGAGCTATTTATGCTTGGAATGATAAGCATAAAGAAACATTCGAGAAGCTAAAGAAGAAGCTATGCGAGGCACCGATACTTTCTTTATCCGATGGAGTTGAAGACTTCGTTGTCTATAGCGATGCGTCTGGGGTTGGATTGGGTTGTGTTTTGACCCAAAGAAAAAAGGTGATAGCATATGCGTCTCGACAACTAAAGGAGCATGAAAAGAATTACCCAACTCATGATTTGGAGTTGGCAGCGGTAGTTTTCGCTCTGAAAATATGGGGGCATTACCTCTATGGCACAAAGTGTAAACTTTTCACTGATCATAAGAGTCTCCAATATCTCTTTAATCAGAAAGAGTTAAATATGAGACAACGACGCTGGCTAGAGTTACTCAAGGACTACGACCGTGAGATACTTTACCACCCCGGTAAAGCTAATGTTGTTGCTGATGCTCTCAGTCGGAAAGTCAATGTTGAGAGAAAAAGGCCAAGAGCGTTGAGAATAGAAGCTGTCTCGACAATTATGGATAGTATAAAGAAAGCTCAAGAAGAAGCTTCTGAAAAGAATGACTGGAAGGAGGAACATTTGGGCAAAACGTTGGTGTTTGTTACAAACGGTCATGGCCTGAAGGTATTCCAAGATCATATTTGGGTACCTAAGTCAGGAGGAATAAGAGATCTTCTGATGGAAGAAGCTCACAAAACCATGTACTCAATTCATCCTGGCAGCACTAAAATGTATAGGGACCTGACACCCTACTACTGGTGGCCGACGATGAAGCTTGATGTTGCAAAGTATGTGGCCGAGTGTGTGACTTGTGCGAGAGTCAAGACACAGCATCAGAAACCATATGGGAGTTTAGAACCTTTACCTGTGCCTATGCGTAAATGGGAAGACATTGCGATGGATTTTGACACTAAACTACCCAGAACAAAGAATGGTCACGACATGATTTGGGTGGTCGTTGATCAATTCACTAAGAGTGCGCATTTCATAGCAGCCAATGAGAAATGGTCTATGGAAAAGCTTGTGAATTCTTACGTGAAGGAAATTGTGAGGCTTCACGGTGTTCCGTTAACGATTGTATCGAATCGTGATATCCGTTTCACCTCACGATTTTGGAAAAGTCTACAAGAGGAATTGGGTACCAAGTTGTGTTTAAGTACAGCTTACCATCCGCAGACTGATGGTCAGAGTGAAAGAACAATACAAACACTTGAAGATATGTTGAAAGCATGTACCCTGGAATTCCAAGGTAACTGGGATGAATATTTACCTTTGGTAGAATTTTCCTACAATAATAGTTTCCACTCGAGCATAAAGATGGCACCTTATCAAGCTTTGTACAGACAAAAGTGTCGTACGTCGTCTTGTTGGCTTGAGGCTGGGGAAAAGCAGTTTATGGATCCCGAGATGGTCCATCAGACTGCTGAGAAGTTGAAAGTGATCAGGGAAAGAATGTTAGCAGCTCAAGATCGTCAAAAGAGCTATGCTGACAAGAAGCGAAGACCGATGACTTTTGAAGTTGGGGATTCGGTTTTACTTAAAGTCTCACCCTGGAAGGGACTTATAAGATTTGGAAAAAGGGGAAAGTTGAGTCCTAGGTTTATTGGACCGTTTAAAGTTCTTCAGAGGATTGGGAACCAAGCTTACAAGCTAGAACTACCAGAAGAACTGAGTGGTATTCATAACACTTTCTATGTGTGTTATTTGAGGAAGTTCACGGGAGAAGTTCCCGATATAATTCCAATTTCTGAATTGAGAATTAATGAAAACAAGAGGTTAATTGAAGAACCAGAGGCAATTGTTGACCGAAAGACTAAGAAGCTTCGACGCAAGATGGTCGAATTAGTGCTTGTTCGTTGAAAACACTCAAATGGGCCAAATATCACCTGGGAAATGGAGAGTGACATGTTGAGTCGCTATCCGCATTTGTTTGTTGATGTGTGATTCCGGTGACCGAATCATCCTAAGGGGGAGAGAATTGTAACGCACGCACTTCCAGGCTAGGCATTATCATTGATGTAATAGTCTAGGTTAACCCTTGTAACTCTTTTTGGAGTATTAATGATGAAATATTTGAGTATTATGTGAATTATGTGTTTATTTTCTTAATTATTATAATTTAATAAATTAAGAATAAAATAAGTGTCAAAGTTATAGTATGAGATAAGCCCGATATCTTTGCATAAAGATGTAGTGGTTGAAACAAGGATTCCGAAGATATAAAGAATGCCGAAATCCGAGTTATAACGAAGAAGTTATGACCTGTCGAAGTTTCGCGACAAAACCAGCAACGTTGAATGACGTAAAAAGTGAAATTTATGTTAGAGCGATATTTAGCCTTAGTAATCTAAACTAAAGTCGTAGAGTTCGTTAAACCGAGAGCGTGCATTAAAAGAACGCCCAAATCTGACTTCGTATGAGGAAGTTATGATTTTTCGAAGTTTCGACTTAGCAGTATGCAACCCGAATACTCGATTTGAGATCGAGCGGTTTTAGCCGAAACAATCTAAATGAGAATTGAAGATCTCGTTAATTGTAGTGAAATGATGAAAAGATAGGCGAAAACGGACGTCGGATGAAGAAGTTATGATTTTATAACAGAGTTTTCCTGTCCCGGCCTACTAAAACTAAATAATAAAAATAAATTCAAAATTAGCTGACGGAGTCTAAATGAAAGTTGTAGAGCGTAGTCTCACCTACGCGTGGATATAAAGAACGTCGAAAACGGAGTTCGTATGAGGAAGATATGAATTTTTGAAGTTTATTAAATATTTTCGATATTTAATTTAAATATAAATTATCCGATATTATCCAAGGGGGGGGAGTCAGCGAGCTGATCCTCATTACGCCCAACATAATTTCAGATTATGCCCAACGTAAATCGAAGTTCCAGCGTCTATAAAAGGATGTTGCGGGCAGCCGATTCTTTTGCTCATTTCTTCCCTTTCTCTCGCGTTTTTGCATCGTTTTTCGTGCAAGAATTATCCTGAAGCCCTGGTATAATTCCCGAAGCAAGTCCAGAAGCCCCGAAGATCCTGAGAATTGCAATTCCCGAGCCGAAGCTATGCCCGCGAGGAGTCCGGTTTTTGTGAAGATCTTCCGGATCTGCTGAAGAATACTACTTCTACAAGCCGTAGTGCTGTCCGATCATCTTCTGATCAAGTGAGTGTGTGGTTACTTTCTTCTAACGCATAATTATGAAGTATTTTATATAAAATACATGTTATGTATATATTTTGTTGTTATATGTGTGAATGTATATTCACTTTCTTCTATCTCATGGATCTGATTTATTCTCTATGAAATACGTGTTATGTATATGTATCTCATATGTTGTTTGGAATATGTATTGAATGAGAATGCTATACAGGTTTTAAACTATGTATAAAAATATATATTTTTATCTACTAATATGCTGGGTAGAACATGGGTAGATAGTTGTGTGATAAACAGATGAGAGGCCTCGATGTTGTTTTGATTTAGTCATCTAGCGGAGTTCAGATGACGACCACAGACTTTTCTAGACAGTCCTGTGGAACGCTAGCAGGTTCGCCACCTGTAGGTGTTAATGAACTCGGGTGTTCATTCGCTGTACTCCATCCCCCTCATGGTTGCCTTATTTGACATATATTGCCGGGAAACCCCCGAATGCATGTGTTGTCGCCCCGACGAAATATTGTAAGACTAGGTCCCTTGTGTTAGTTGTTTTAGGGACGTAAAGTGAGAATAACGGGAATGGGTAACTGGGTTATAGTTGGTTGGTGGAATTAAATATAATTATTTATTGTGGGTTGACAACCCTATATGCTCACCAGGCTTCCAAGCCTGACCCACTCAGTTTTATTTGTATTACAGGAAGTGGCGCAAGGGCATAAGATGGATGAATCATTAAGTTGTTTTGTTTACAAGTATGTATATGTATATATATTTGTTGAACGACTTGTAATGTTATCATTTATGCTTTATGGTCTGTATCGGAACATGACATCCCGAGTTTTGATTATATAATGAAAGTACATTTCTTGATGAAATGCTTTGGTAAATATTATTTTATCATACTTTGTTTTTGGGAACAAATTCCGCAACTCTTTCAAATCAAAAGGATTAACTCTGAAATTATTTAAAAAGCATAAATGAAAATCGGTCTTTTCTGGCCAAGATTTTGGGGATGTCACACATACAATGTGACATCCCCATTTTCACGGCCTAAAAAGACTGATTTTTTGTTTATGCTTTATAAAAATCAGAGTACCTCTTTTAATAAAAATGTTGCGGAATTTGTTCCCAGTAAAATATGATAAATATGTTATCAAAGCATTTCCTAAGAAAAGTATTTTTATTCATTTAAACCATTTGGGATGTCATCGTCAATATAATAACATAAGCATATATAGAACTTACATTCATTATCACTAGTGATTTATATCTCCTTAATCTCTCAGTGTAATGTGACTTCATATCAACACCTGTGATATAAATAAACCGAGTGGGTCAGGTTGAGAAACCTGGTGAGTATATAGGGTTTTCAACCCACAATAATATAATTATTATGTTAAACATCAAGCAATCAACCCAATTACCCATCCCCATTATCTTCTTTAATCTTAAGGATTTACCCTAAGATTCATCTATTCCTCGTTCGTTCATTCCTAAGGAGTATCTTAAGGAATCGACACTAAGTCTGCATAGTCGCCAGGGTTTATCTCGTTTATTCACAATACCGTTTTCGAGAGTCCACTCGCAATAGCTGTCAATGGGTTTTTAGAGTACACCGGGTGAATACATCGTTCACAACACCTACAAGTTGCGATCATGCTAGTGTTCCACTAGACTGTCTAGAATAGTCCGTGGTTGTCATCCAAACTCTGCTAGATGACGGGGCCATCGCTTGGGTCATCTTTTGGCTCATCGTTTTGGCTCATCGCTTTGGTTCATCGCTTTGCACCATATTTTATCACTCATATATCATCGCTCATCATTCATCACATCTTTCATCGCTCATCATTTATCTCATCTTTCATCGCTCATCATTTATCTCACCTCTAATCTACCCATGTTTTACCCAACACATTTTGTAGATATAAAATACATATACAATTTAGATCATTTAAGAACATGTATAAAATGTTTCATCCAGCATAGACAGCAAGTAATCAGACATTATAGACACATAGCACGTAATTTATATAAAATACTTCATATCTATTTGTAAGATGAAAGTAACTATGCACTCACTTGGTAAGGTGGTGATTGCGAACTTAGACAACGCTTTGTTACTCTTAAAACAATTTCCTTCGACAAAGCCTAGTATCAATACCGCTAAGGTTTAGTCTAACGTTAACCGCGACTAATTAATAGTCTAGCTATTATTACTATTATATAAGCGTTAAACAACACTCTTATATAACTGATAATAATAGCCCAAATAATTATTTTAAGGTCCTAATAAGGTTACTATAATTAATTAGAATCTATATTAAAAATAGCGTAGGCATAACTCACATACAGCGAGTTATTATTCAAAAAAAACCGGGCTTCGCTGGAGCAGCGTTTCCGAGCCGAAATCTTTTCTTCTCGGAGCTGTCGGGCGCTCCGGGGTTTCCTTCTCGTGGGAGTGGTTTAAGGTGGCTAGAGAGAAGTTAGAGAAAGAAAGAAAGGTTATGGTGTGAAGAAATTATGAAGGATTCATCCTTTATTTATAGGGATTTTATCGTAGAGTAGCCCCTAAGCTTTGTCTGTATCTTCTGCGTACGAGCTCCGTTTTCTACGTTCTTTATATCCAAGCGTTGGTATTTATGAGTACTACAACTTTCATTTAGACCTCGTCGGCTAATTCTCATTCTATCTCCGATTTGCAAAACTGCGTATGAGCTTCGTCTGTATCTTTTGCATACAAGCTCTATTATCGACGTTCTTTATATCCACGCGTTTTTATTTATGAGTAGTACAACTTTCATTTAGATCCCGTTGGCTAATTCTCACTCTATCTCAAATTTACAAAACTGTATCGAATTCACCGCGCTCGAAGAGTATGGACTAAGCTTCGTCCATATCTTTCACATACAAGCTCCGTTTTCGACTGTCTTTTTATCGTTTAACTCCTATTAACGATATCTTAATTTCTCGTTTAGATTATTTTGACTAAAAATGGACCGATCTAAAATTCAAATTTCGGGTTGTGCACTGCTGTGCTAAATCTTAGAAAAATCATAACTTCTTCATACGAAGTCAGATTTGGACGTTCTTTTTATGCACACTCTTGGTTTAACATATACTATGAATTTTGTTTAGATAGCTAAGGCTAAAAAGTATTTTATCGTAAATTCACTTTTTACGATTCCCGGTGTCGTGCCAGTTTAGCCGTAAAACTTCGATGGGTCATAACTTCTTTGTTATAAGTCGGATTTCAACGTTCTTTATATGTATGAAACCCTTATGACATATACTATAACTTGGTCAAGATTATTTATTCTAAATTATCTTATATCAAAAATGTCATTGTTGATGCTCATACAGTTTAGGGAAAACATGCATGATATGGTTTTATTCATTCATAAGACTACATACATTTTGGTCTTAAGGACTAAGACTACTTTTCATTACTAAAGGAAATATTGGATTTTCTGGAAGTATACTATAACATTTTCAAGGAACAACGACAAGCTTTTCATCTCAAAAACGTACTTATGAACTCACCAACTTAAATGTTGATACACTTTCAAAACGACTTGTATTCTCAGGGAACCGATAGACAGGTACACCCACAGGTTTTGAGAAGACGGAGCTTTTTGAGTCACGTCATTTATACTTATGTTATACACTTTTGATGTCATACAAACTATGTATCGAACATATGTAAATACTTTACTTTATCAATGTAATGGTTGTGTTTGCTTTGGTTACTATTATACAATTGTTGTGATACTGTACATGACGTCCTCCGCCCCCGATCGTTTCCGCCGTTCCGGGTTAGGGGTGTGACAGATTAGTATCAGAGCATTATTTATAGTGAACTAAGTATATCAAACCTTACAAGATATGCAACTATAAACACAATGGGGTCGGAGTGCTCTGACTAAAAGTATACTTTTAAAATTTAAGTATTTTATAAGAAATATACAAACATACATACATACCAGAAACAATATCACAGTAAGAACTATACAAAAGTATTTAGATGTTAGACACTGCCGTTAAACCTACACAATTGAAATTTGCGATTATCTACTTATTTTAGTAAAACTCTATCGTAAATCGCTGATTGAACACTATAAAAGTCAGGTTATGATACGTTTAGGACTAAGATATATCTTGTTTAATATCACATGGCTTATGACCACTGTAGAGGACTTATTGTCATTTCTTCTTGAATCTTTTTAGAAAAAAGATGCCTCCAAAGAAGTCCAACAGACAGAAAAACAACCCTCCAACAAATCCACCACCGCCGCCACCTCCTCAGTATGACCTGTTGGATTAGATGTCTAAGCTCATAACTATTATTGGTCTGTACTCGACCCGAGAGTAGCATGGTCCATTTCGGTTGCAAATCATCAGGACAATTTGTTAGGATGGACTTTTTAGAGAAGGTAATATATGATTTATTAATATATTATAAGATAAAATATATTAATATGAAATCATATGTTTTAATTAGTATTGATCAAGAATTAATTTGGAATTAATTTAGTGATCAAAGGAGACTAAATAAATCTATGGGAATTAATTATGGTAATTAGTTATATTTATATGTGTTGGGCTTGTGATCCAAGTTGGACCAAGTTTATGTATAGATACATAAAGAGTTGGGCCACATGAACCATGGATCATAACAGCCATGGGTATGGATTTGGGTTATACCAATGACCCTTAGAATTCTACATATAAATAGGTGAGTATATAGCCAAAAACGTGACTAAGGTTCTTGGAGTTCATATGGATGGTTTTTGGTGTATGAAGATTCTCTCTCAAATGTCTAGCTTTGTCCATGATGTGTTATGACTTCAGTTGAGTTTTCCACACTATTGGAGGCTAAGCTCTTAAGGCCAAATACATCAAGACTTCAAGCTACATAAAAGGTATGTTACCCTAACTAGTATCTTATATGGTTTATGTCAAATGCATGCAAGTCATAAGTTTAAAGCCTTGGAAACCATTTGCATGTATAATTAGTGAAAACATAAATCCAATGTATTTAGGGTTGTATGTGCACCATAGGATGTTGTAGTATACAAAACCCATTAATGGTATCAGAACAAGGCTTGTTTTCAATTATACTTGATGCAAATTGCTGAAAAAATCAATTTTCTAGCTGTCTGGACTGTGGACTCGCCGAGTCCATGAAGAAATTCATCCTACTCGTCATGTAGGTTCATACACTCGACGAGTAGGAGGCCCAGAGTGCAGATTTTCGACTTTTAAGGCTGGAATTTGACTAGAATCATTACCCTAAGCTGTTTTTGAACTTATAAACCTGTTTTTGATGTGGTAATGATCATTCTAATCCAATTCAAAAGATAATCGTCAATAGATTCATGTTTTGTATTAGTTTAATGGTTAGGCTAATTACATGAAAATTGTTTGATTTGAATTGTCTTGTTCATATGAGTTGAGTCTAGATCATAGTTTTTCTTGACATGCTTGTTAGTTAGATTGATGATCTTGGTGTTTTTAATGGATTCCATAACTTGTCCTCAAGTTATGGAATACCAAAAGTTTTTTGTGTTAAATCTTCATTAAATCCATAGGTTACACAACTTGAAGAGTCATTTTCCCATAAATAGTTTTATGTACTCCATAACTTGTCCTCAAGTTATGGATGTTCAAGAGTCTCTTCATTAAAGTCTTTAAAACCCATATTAAACTCATATGTTATGAAATTGAAATGTTTTTGAATTGTTCAAAACTTGCCCTCAAGTTTTGGAATTTGTAAAGTTTCCCCCCATGAATACTTTAATTCCGAGTTAAACCCTTAGAATTTTACAAGTTAAAATTCAACCTTTATACTATTATAATATTAGTAGTTAATATTTATATATATGTATAAGAACAAATTCAGTCTTACCGTTAGTAGGCCTCATTCACGTAGCTGGTCTATAGGGGGGGGGGGGGGGGTATATGGTTACTACTTATAAAATGACAGTGTAATGGGTATCCACTCTCACCCACCGCTTCCTTAACTGGTGGAGGGTCGTTAGCCGAACGGGTAGGACAAGACTCTAATTCTCCCTTCATTAAAAGTATAATGATAAATATAAAGTAACTAAACACTTATAAATTCCCAATTTTAGTTACTTTAGGAAAATGTGAATATGGTGCTAACCCATGAAATTACACTTTGTACCTTAACAAGTCGTTAGTGGAGCGTGTGTGGTTAACTGACACACTAACATGGACTAGTAAGAGTGGCAAAGGGTAACTTAATGTTTATCATAGATTGGTGGAGCGCATGTGGTTAAACGACACATCGATTAGGTGATAAAGTTAAGAGTACCAAGTTAATTTGCATGGTTATTCACACCTTGTTTGTGATCCTCGACATCTCAGTCACAAACTTGAGAGGGCACAATTGAGATTTAGGTGCTATTTGTTTTTTGGAAAAAACCTCTTCAGACCTTTTACTACTGCACGGCGCAGCACACGCGCAACACTTTTCATCTCGCAGTTGTTTGTTTTTTAGAAGTCTTTTGAGTCAAAAACCTCTGTGCGTGCTCTGTTTGGGGCAGCACTTGTACTGCCTCTTCCAACCTCTTCCAACCTCTTCTTCTTCTTTTTTTATTGTTGAAATTTTGATTATATGTTAAAATTTTATTTCACATTTTTTTCATTTTTTTTTGTTTATTCTTGTTGAATTTTTTTTATTCAATATTGATAATTTCTTGATGAAATATCATTATTTTTTTACTAAAATATCTTTATTTTTTTGTTGAAATATCATTATTTTTTACTGAAATATCATTAATTTTACCGAAATATTATACATTATTAGATTTTACGTATTAAAAAACTATTTTCGGTTTATAAAATTAGTTTATTTTAATTTTTTAATATTTGCAGCAGTATGCAGATGTTAAAAAAACAAACACGCTTCTTATTACAGTTTGCAGCCGTTTGGTCCAGCTCTTCTACTACAGAGGGTGGCAGAGGTGGTCCGCAGACTTCATGAATGTTTGCTTCAGAAAATCAAACAACACCTTAAACATGCCAGTAAAAAGTTCAATGAATCTCAAATGATCTAGGAGTTTCAATCCAATTAAAACTAATACCTATTTCATTTTTCATGGTGGAAATTAGTGAGTCGTCATTCGCCTACCTTCAAATATTTTATAGCTTAGATTACGACATCCCTCTTCCAAGTTAAAAAAATATTGTGTTGGGTCTTAGCCTTAATATTTCATATTAGGTGTTATATTAAGGACTTAAATCAACTAACTTGAATTTCTCCTATTGAAGATGTCTGGTTCAGACAACTATGATCTTCCCAAATCTCTTGGAACAAGCTTTTTCCATCTCCTCCGATTATTCTCCCTAACCCACAAGTTATTGAAAAGTTCAAGGTCACTCAAGCCCTATTGGCAAGTCTATTTGCACTCACATCTTGGAGATGAAGTCAAATATTGACAGGCTGGGAGAGTTGGGTGTCAAAGTCTCAAGGAAGTTGGCTGTTGATTGGGTTCTTTAATCACTTCCTAAGTCACATAGTGAGTTCTTTAAGGACTACTACGTAACAGACTATGACATGAACCTTAATGATCTTACTTATTTGCTTGTTGCTGCTGAATCAGCAATGATTTAGGTCACTGGTAAAGCAAATTTGATTGGAAGATCTACTTCCCAAACTTCCATGGACATTAACAATGGTGACAATAGAAGTCCAGAAAGGTCTTCTCATCCCAATGGAAAGGGATCGGCCATATTCAACCTGGTTGACCAAATGGTAAAGAGAAATGCTAAGTCTGAGATAGTCCCATGTACCATTACCAAAGAGTCTATATGTTTCTATTGCCAAAAGAAGGGGCTTTGATTGTGAAGATGCCGAATTTACCTAAAAGTCCGTAAGAGTGGTAAAAGTCAACTAATTTGACTATGCTTCAGGTAAAGTCCATTATCTGACTCTATTAAGTTCCTATTTGGAGATTCTTATTACGTGTTGTGACTAGGTCACATTTTGATGTTTTGTAGAATCGAAGAAAGGAAGCTTAAAGAAAGAGTAAGCTAATTCGGATAGTGAAGAGATGGATTTCAATCGCATGATCTGAAGATCAGAATTTTGGGTTGCTACTTAAGAGTTATGATATATTTCTTAGGAATAGATAACAACATGTTTTTCATATGCATTTGGATTGTAAGGATGAGTTTTTCCGCAAGTTTTAAATAAAAGAAAAGTTTTTATTTAATTTAATTTAAATTTCCTTACAATGGCATTTGTGAAAAAAAAATGTTCTTTATATGATTCCGTTGATAGCAACATTGGAAAATGGATTTGATTCTTTCATTTGTGGTAGTGTCATAATTTACCAAATAAGGAAAGATTCTCATCACCCAAGTTTCAGTTGGATAAATACTTGGAATCATGAAACTTGCATGATGAATGAGAATTTTCATCTTTGGGGAATTAAAACTAATTCCTTGTTCACATGTATATGTGAGTCAAGTGAAGGACTAGGAGATGAGGTACACTTGGTTGTGCGTTGATCAGGTCCACCACAAAGAATGATAAGACTATTCGTCATGATTTAATAAAGTTTAGTAAATATGGTTGTGCTTACAAGTTTAAGTATAATTCTGAAACATTGGAAAAGTTTCAATGTTTGGCAGGACGAATGAGAAGAATCAAATTAGGCAGAAAGATAAAAGTTTCTCCAATCTGAAAAGATGGGAGAGTACTTTAGTATTGTGTTTTATGATTATCTTAGTGATTATGAAACCATGTCACAATTAATCCTCTAAGGACATCTTTGTGCATTCATATAACTCAGAAGATGAATCGTGAATTGTTGAAATGGTTAAATCAAAAGATGAATCATAATCCGTTCCAAAATTGAGTCTTAGAGTAATACTCCAAGATTGTAACTTGAGTGACATAATCTTAAGAAGGTTTATAACACTTGTCAAATGTAGAGTAAAGCTTTTTCTTACTCTTGTACATTTGAAATTGGTAAGTTGTGATGTTTTGGATAAAAAAAAAAGACCAACTAAGGCCAATTATGTGAAGTGTTTGTCTTGATAAGAATATGCACTAACTCTTGAATATTTGCTTTGTCAAGGAATTGTTCTTGACAAGAGAATCTTATATGTAAAGAGGTTAGTGGGAGTCTTAAAGATCTTTAAAATTTTCAAGAACTAATCAAGAATAAAAACATGTTGTTTATCACTAGCACACGACTTGAGGTTTATAGCCTATCATGTTGACATATTCTTGTTTTTGTGCCCATTCCAGTTAAAGTTAAGTGTGCATGTGAGTTCTATGAGTTCTCAGTTATTTGCATAACTACTTGGAAGCAATGGTAGGCCCTTGTGCTGTCAGGTGACAAGAAGTTAAGATTGAACAAGTTCAGTCCATATGAGTTTGGTTTTGTCACTAACCTCCTCTTGTGGTTATGACAAATTCACATGGATAAGGACACATACACCATAAAATCTAAGTGTCATAAGGTTTCTCTCCGATTCATGAAAATGATGGTGTGGAAACGCTTTCGCTAAATAGATTTTAAGTAGATAGCAACTGTGATATTTGCATTCTCAAAGTTGTTAGTGGAGCGTGTGTGGTTAACCGACACACTAAGATGGACCTATTAGAAATGGCAAAGGTCTAAACAATTGAGATTATGATTATGACATCCCTTTGTTGGGTTTTAGTATACTTGTAACACCGTGAATTTCAAAATAATTTTTCGCATAATATCAAAACATATTCATTTTATTTTCATAAAACATCAGTGTTTGAAACTCCAATCAATGTCATACAATGAATCCCAAGATCACATATCATAAAAATCCCATGTGTGTGTACTGATCAAGCCGACGCCTTCCCACGCTCATCACTAGTACCTGAAACAAATAACACCAACACTATAAGCACAAAGCTTAGTGAGTTCCCCAAAATACCACACATAACACATGTTAGCCACTCGAGGCTATAACTTTGTGGGTCCGTGGACCCTACTCTGTGAACCCTCTGGTTCTAACTCTAGGAACCTTCCGGTTCCAACTCTATAAACATGCACAACATAAATCACATAGAAATAATGCAGTACAACACATAACATACATATAGCATACAAATACTCTGTCACATAAATCTGGTTACCTACTCAAGGTAAAGTATAGTGAGAAGACTCACCTCGCGTATCTCAATAACTCGCAAATCCCAGAAATCACTCGCGCTCGATCCTCCGAGCTATAATCCTCCTATAACACCATATATCTCTAATTAACACTTTCACAACTAAGGTTGACTACCCCTATCAAGTCAACACTGGTCAACTCTGGTCAACGGTCAACAGTCAACTTTGACCGGACTCGGCGAGTGCACTGGAGCGACTCGGCGAGTCTAAACGTGTTCACTGACTCCCTAGGATCCTCTCTTGACACGTCGAGTACTTCCCTGACTAGACGAGTTCCACCTGGCATGAATCGCGGGGCCACCACGACTCAACTCGCAGAGTATCAAGAACCACTCGGCGAGTTCCAGCTTGACTCAATCCACCTGTCATCCCTCTCTGACTCTCCCTGACTCACTGAGTCAACCCTTAACTCGGTAAGACCACTCGCTGAGTGGTTATGGACAATCTTCATGCTACTCGCCGAGTCTGTTCTTCGGACTCGGCGAGTCTAAGCCATGCATGAACTCAAACTCACTCCTGAGGTCAGATATGTTCCTGTAACTCATAGATCCAGTCCTTCCAAGCACATTTATCACGTAAAGTTACAATCTTGGCTACCATGCGACGCCTACAAGGCTTCTTTTGGTGAAATGACATCTAAAATGGTAACCTAAGTCCATAACTCAATAGGAAAGGCATAAAGCAGAGTATTTGGGACTCTCTGTACCTACTAAGGTCCAGATCTAGGTACCAATTCCCCATGGGACCTCTCACACTCCAATTACAAGGTAAACAAGGCATGAAGAAACCCAAGATTTGACCATATCAATAAAAACACGAGAATAAGCTCTGAATATTACCTCAAATAGCTTCCTCTGCCGAAATGAAAGTAGATCCAAGCTCCCCAACTCTCCTAGCTTGGCCTTCCTCTTCCCTTCATGCTAACACACACAAGGATGGTGAACAATGGCCTCTTTTCTCACTCACAAGGACTCTCAGATGCTCTGGTGCTCTCAAGTTCGAAGGTAGCCGCAATGAAGGGCTATAAGGTCCTTTAAATAGGGCTCAGAGCCGGGAAATTAGGGTTTCATTAAACAGCATGGACTCGCCGAGTCCGGACGCGAACCCGCGTCCAAATCCGCGATCATACTCGGCGAGTCTAGGCTCCAACTCGCCGAGTCTCCTCACAAATTACGAAAAATAAATAAATGAATAATACCTGGGAATCCGGGCTGTTACAATTCTCCCCCACTAGAACTAGACTTCGCCCTCGAAGTCTCGCTCTACAAATAACTCCGGATGCTGCTCACGCATCTCACACTCCGGTTCCCAAGTCATCTCGGACCCCTTCCGATGTTGCCACTGAACCAAAACCAAGGGTACCTCCTTGTTCCGCAAAACCTTGACCTTCCGATCTTTGATTTCCACTGGTCTCTCAGCATAATTCTGGCTCGCATCCACCTGAATATCCTCTAATGGAACCACTGCCGACTCATCGGCTATACACTTCCGCAATTGCGACACGTGGAAAGTATCGTGAATCTGACGCAACTCTGCTGGCAAATCCAAACGATAGGCTACCCTGCCTAGCCTCGCGACTACCCGGAATTGACCAATATATTTGGGCCCCAACTTTCCCCTCTTCCTGAATTGAATCACTCCTTTCCAAGGAGAGACCTTCAGGAGCACAAGGTCGCAGACCTGAAACTCAAGCTCAGACCGGCGTCTGTTTGCATAACTCTTCTGACGACTCTGAGCGGTCAACAACCTCTGTCTGACCTGCTGGATTTGCTCTGTCGTCTAAAGCACGATCTCTGTACTGCCCATCACGCGCTGTCCAACCTCTCCCCAGCAAATGGGGGTCTTACACCTCCTCTCATACAACAGCTCAAAGGGCGGCATACCAATGCTTGAATGATGGTTGTTGTTGTAGGAAAACTCTGCCAAGGGCAAATATGCATCCCAACTACCCCCGAAATCCAACACACATGCCCGGATCATGTCCTCGAGGGTCTGAATTGTCCGCTCACTCTGACCGTCTGTCTGGGGATGATATGCGGTACTAAAATGCAGCCTAGTACCCAACTCCTCATGAAACTTCTTCCAGAATCTGGAAGTGAAATGCACGTCACGGTCTGAAACAATCGAGATCGGCACCCCATGCCGAGATACCACTTCCCTCACGTACACCTCTGCCAGTTTCTCTGCTGAAGAACTCTCGCTGATAGCAAGAAAGTGAGCGCTCTTCGTCAACCTGTCTACAATCACCCAAATTGCATCAACTCCTCTAGCAGTCCTTGGCAATTTGGTGATAAAATCCATGGTGATCTGTTCCCACTTCCATTCAGGAACCTCCAACGGCTGCAACTTACCATTCGACTTCTGGTGCTCGGCCTTAACCCTACGGCAGGTCAAGCACCTCCCAACAAACCACGCAACATCCCTCTTCATACAGGGCCACCAATACTCCTTTCTTAGGTCCAAATACATCTTATTGGCCCCAGGATGGATCGAAAATTTCGACCGATGAGCCTCTTCCATCAAAATGGCACGCGTTCCTCCCACAAACGGCACCTAGATACGCCCCTGAAATGTCATAAGCCCCCGACCATCAGTAACGAACTCTGAAACCAAACCAACAACCCGCTCTTTCTTCTGCATCTCAGGTTGCACAGCCTCGACCTGTGCCCCACGAATGGCGTCCAACACTGGAGCTATCACGGTCAATCTCAAACATACATCCCACAACGGGGTGCTCTCCACCCTGCGGCTCAGTGCATCGGCTACAACATTAGCCTTGCCTGGATGGTACAGGATCTCACAATCATAATCCTTGACCACATCCAACTACCTTCTCTGTCGCATATTTAGGTTGGGCTGATCCATCAAATATTTCAAACTCTTATGGTCCGTGTATATCGTACACCAAACCCTATACAGGTAGTGACGCCAAATCTTGAGGGCGAAGACCACTGCCCCCAACTCTAGATCATGGGTGGGATATCTCATCTCATGAGGCTTCAGCTGCCTCGATGCATATGCTATCACAGTATACCACAAAGTCCTCCATCCCTTTCGGGAGGGCTAACACCGGGGCTTCGCATAACCTTTGGCGAAGTGTCTCAAAGGAGGCCTGCTGCTCGAGGCCCCATTAAAAAGCAACACCCTTCCGGGTCAACCTGGTGAGTGGCACTGCGATTTTAGAGAAACCCTTGATAAATCTACGATAATACCCTGCAAACCCTAGGAAACTCCTGATCTCGGAGGGTGACCTCGACACCTCCCAACTCATCACCGCCTCAACTTTGGCCGGGTCGACCAATATCCCTTCTCGGTTAACGAGATGTCCTAAGAACTGGACCTCCCGCAACCAGAAATCACACTTAGAGAATTTGGCATAAAGCCTCTCCGATCTCAGAACTCCGAGAACGTCTCTCAAATGCTCCTCATGCTGCTCTCTAGATCTCGAATATACCAAAATGTTGTCGATAAATAAAATCACCGACCGATCCAGCATCGGCTTGCACACTCGGTTCATGAGATCCATGAACACTGTCGGGGCATTGGTGAGCCCAAAAGGCATCACCAGAAACTCGTAATGCCCATAACGCGTCCTGAACGCTGTCTTCTGGACGTCCTCATCTCGCACCCTCACCTGATGATATCGAGACCTCAAATCGATCTTGGAGAACCAAGACGCTCCCTGAAACTGATCGAACAAATCGTCGATCCTTGACAACGGGTAACGGTTCTTAACCGTCAGCTTGTTCAACTCCTGGTAATCAATGCACATCCGGTGTGAACCATCCTTCTTCTTGACGAACATGATAGGTGCTCCCCACGGCGAGCTGCTCGGCTGAATAAACCCCTTTCCCAGGAGCTCCTGAAGCTGCGAGGATAACTCTTGCATCTCAGGAGGTGCAAGGCGATAAGGCACCTTAGCGATAGGCGCGGCCCGCAGAACCAAATCGATACTGAACTCCACTTGCCTCACAGGAGGCACACCCGGCAACTCCTCAGGAAATACATCAGGGAACTCACGCACTATTGGAACCTCCTCAACAGACCTCGGTCTCTCGGAATCCACCCGTGTATCCATCACATACGCCACAAAACCCTTACAGCCCTGCTGTAGCCACTGCCTTGCCCTAGCGGCCGAACAAAACGCTGATCTAGAACGGGTAATCTCGCCGTACACTGTAAGAACTCCCCCACTAGGGTCTCGTATGGTCACCAACTGTCGCTCGCAGTCGATAACCGCACCGAATATGCTCAACCAGTCCATGCCCACAATGACACAGACGTCACCCATCGCAATAGGAACCAGATCAATCGGGAACTGAACACCGAAAATCTTGACTACGCACCCTAGGAGAACCTCCGTGGCATATATCACCCTCTCATCAGCTATGGAAACTCTCAGAGGCCGACTCAACGCCTCACGACTAACACTGATATGCTGACTAAAAGCCCAAGATACAAAAGACCGACTCGCACTCGAGTCAAATAACACCAAGGCAGGTACAGAATTCACAAGAAAAGTACCTACGCATAACATAATATAAGCATAATATCTCAACATCAAAATAAATACACGAAAGAATACATACCAGCCACGACATCGGGTGCTGCGCGGACCTCCTCCGCGGTCAACTGAAAAGCTCTCCCTCGTGCTCTCGGCGCCTCGGCCTTCACTGGCCGACTCTCGGTAGCTCTGATGGTGGCAGGGGCAGATCCCTGAGATGATCCTCGCAATTGCAGACACTCTGCCTTCCGGTTTCTGGTTTGGTTGTAGTGAAAACACACCGCAAACCCCTTGAGGTAGTCCTTGGCCATGTGCCCCTCTTTGCCACACTTGTAGCAAGATCCCGCTCTACAGACTCCATCATGACCCTTGCCACACTTCCCACAAGTGCGGCCCTTCTGGCTCCCTGGTTTAGGATCAACGGGCTTGGCCCGCTTGGCTACCGGCTGAGACTGTGTCGGTCGCCGATCCCTCCCCTGAGACTCCGCCTCCTCCCTAGCCTGAGTCTCTAGCTCAATCTCCCTCTTCCGGGCATTTTCCTGAAGCTCGGCAAATGTCCGGTACGAGGATTTCACCGCGAATTCCCGAATGTCTCGCCTCAAGATACTCAAATATCGGCTCATACGTGCCTGCTCCGTGGACATGTGCTCAGGGCAGAACATCGCCCTCTCATGGAACATCCTGGTAATCACCATAACAGACTGAGTACCCTGCTTGAGGGTCAGAAACTCCTAGGCCAAACGCTCCCTCTCCACCTAGGGAACGTACTCATCTCGGAACATGGCAGTGAACCTCTCCCAGGTCACTGCCGCAAGCTCAGCAGGCGTAAAGTGCGTCGTCACAAACTTCCACCAGTCCTTCGCTCCTAAGCGAAGCTGGTTCAGCGCGAACCGAACCTTCAAATGCTCAGGAGTTGAGCAAGTGAAGAAACACCCCTCTATGTCAGAAATCCATCTCATAGCCGCAACTAGGTCCTGGGTCCCATCAAACTCTGGTGGTTTTGTGTTGCTGAACTCTCGGAACAGCAACGCATCACCACCCTGCGGCCTCGCGGCAGCAATAGCTGCGGTAGCCGCTGCAAAAACAGCCTCAGAAAGAGCGGCATAACGCTCGTCGAAGGTCTCGATCAACGTGGTCTTAATAGACCCGAACATCTCTGGTATCTCTACCCTGATGGTCGCAGCCACCTCCTCATGGATGATCCGGCGGATCTCTTCATCATTGGTCTCACTGCTCTCAGGCATCAGACGTGTCCTCACCATGATCTACCTCTGAAATACAGTATAAGACAAATTAGAATCCATTCGAGCATACTCACACTCGACAACTCATCCCTCCTTGATCTTTGGTATTCCAAAGATTCCTACTTGGGCTGTACACCGCTCCGGTGCTTTCAGTAGTACGGGCCCAATACTACTGTCCGCACCGTATCAGAATACACCCCAAGTCCTCTCTTCGGATCCCAAATTCCAAGTACTCTATCATGCACAATCCATTCTCTAACAGATCTCTCATAAGCCCCTCGCTGCTACCTACTCACTCTCAAGCATCTCATAGCGGCTCACCTCTCCCTGGGCTAAGGAATCACAAATCAGGCCACTTTAGTCCTAATAGGAGTACCTAGCCTACTCTAGCATGAGAATACATCATATCAATATCAATATCACATAACATGAGGGTATTTTGGGAAATCACCGTTCGGGCGCGGACTGATTGTACACACAACTCTGCTCTGCGTTCTTCCAAAAATCTTTTACTCTTTTGAAAATACTTCTCAAATCCTTAGTTTGAGTTCAAATACGCCCGAAGGTGTACTCGAATCCCTCAAACCAAAGCTCTGATACCAACTTGTAACACCGTGAATTTCAAAATAATTTTTCGCATAATATAAAAACATATTCATTTAATTTTCATAAAACATCAGTGTTTGAAACTCCAATCAATGTCATACAATGAATCCCAAGATCACATATCATAAAAATCCCATGTGTGTGTACTGATCAAGCCGACGCCTTCCCACGCTCATCACTAGTACCTGAAACAAATAACACCAACACTATAAGCACAAAGCTTAGTGAGTTCCCCAAAATACCACACATAACACATGTTAGCCACTCGAGGCTATAACTTTGTGGGTCCGTGGACCCTACTCTGTGAACCCTCTGGTTCAAACTCTGGGAACCTTCCGGTTCCAACTCTATAAACATGCACAACATAATTCACATAGAAATAATGCAGTACAACACATAACATACATATAGCATACAAATACTCTGTCACATAAATCATAAATCTGGTTACCTACTCAAGGTAAAGTATAGTGAGAAGACTCACCTCGCGTATCTCAATAACTCGCAAATCCCAGAAATCACTCGCGCTCGATCCTCCGAGCTATAATCCTCCTATAACACCATATATCTCTAATTAACACTTTCACAACTAAGGTTGACTACCCCTATCAAGTCAACATTGGTCAACTCTGGTCAACGGTCAATGGTCAACGGTCAATTTTGACCGGACTCGGCGAGTGCACTGGAGCGACTCGGCGAGTCTATACGTGTTCACTGACTCCCTAGGATCCTCTCTTGACACGTCGAGTACTTCCCTGACTCGACGAGTTCCACCTGGCATGAATCGAGGGGCCACCACAACTCAACTCGCCGAATCTCAAGAACAACTCGGCGAGTTCCAGCTTGACTCAGTCCACCTATCAACCCTCTCTGACTCTCCCTGACTCACTGAGTCAACCCTTAACTCGGTAAGACCACTCGTTGAGTGGTTATGGACAATCTTCATGCTACTCGCCGAGTCTGTTCTTCGGACTCGGCGAGTCTAAGCCATGCATGAACTCAAACTCACTCCTGAGGTCAGATCCATTCCAGTAACTCATAGATCCAGTCCTTCCAAGCACATTTATCACGTAAAGTTACAATCTTGGCTACCATGCGACGCCTACAAGGCTTCTTTTGGTGAAATGACATCTAAAATGGTAACCTAAGTCCATAACTAAAAAGGAAAGGCATAAAGCAGAGTATTTGGGACTCTCTGGACCTACTAAGGTCCAGATCTAGGTACCAATTCCCCATGGGACCTCTCACACTCCAATTACAAGGTAAACAAGGCATGAAGAAACCCTAGATTTGACTATATCAATAAAAACACGAGAATAAGCTCTGAATATTACCTCAAATAGCCTCCTCTGCCGAAATGAAAGTAGATCCAAGCTCCCCAACTCTCCTAGCTTGGCCTTCCTCTTCCCTTCTTGCTAACACACACAAGGATGGTGAACAATGGCCTCTTTTATCACTCACAAGGACTCTCAGATGCTCTGGTGCTCTCAAGGTCGAAGGTAGCCGCAATGAAGGGCTATAAGGTCCTTTAAATAGGGCTTAGAGCCGGGAAATTAGGGTTTCATTAAACAGCGTGGACTCGCTGAGTCCGGACGCGAACCCGCGTCCAAATCCGCGATCATACTCGGCGAGTCTAGGCTCCAACTCGCCGAGTCTCCTCACAAATTACCAAAAATAAATAAATGAATAATACCTGGGAATCCGGCTGTTACAATACTACAACATCCTATGGTGCACATACAACCCTAAATACCTTGGATCTATGTTTTCTCTATTATACATGCAAATATGAAGTTTCCAAGATATTACCCTATACTAGCATACAAATATCATATACTTGGGTAATAAAATAGATATAATACATACGTCTTAGATGTAACTTGTCTTCATGAAGCTTGAGTGCCTAGTGCCCCAAGTGTGACACCTCAAATGGTTCACACAACACCTTGAACACTTGGAATATCCTTGAGAATAAGGATACTTTTGTTCACTCTAGTGAAATCGGCCTTGCCCTTTTATGTACACACACTAGTGCCAATTTCACCAACCAGGGACTTCTTTATATAGTGTGGAGACTAGGGTTAAACCCTAATACCCATGACCTTTCATTTCATATGATCCATAGGTTAAACACTCCATGGACTATCCATGAAAGCTTAGCCCAACCTAAATGAACTTGGCCCATCATACATATATATCTAAGAGTCCATATTTAATTAGTTCCTTTTGATCACTTAATTAATTATAAATTAATTCTTGATCAATACTAATTAAATAATATGACTTCAAAACTCGACTAGCAATCGTAGCTCTCAAAAGCTTCTGTCGAACTCTGACGTGTTAACTGAACTCTGATCTTGTCAATGACTTGTCCATTAGATAAGGGATCATATATTCCTCCATTATAGATACCATATGGACTGAGACATGGATTATAAATCATTTTCTCTGTCCATTTGTTGTTTCATGTTTTCCGATTTATGATGACTGACTGGTTGAACAGATCAAATCAGTCATGGCTTGGCCAAAAACTATTTCATGTCTCATCATTAAATCATTGAGGGGCCCACATATATTGCTTTTAACCCGAAGGTAAAAGGAATGGATAAACTTCGACTCATATGGCTTATTCTACTACTTGTTGAATCATACATAAAGGCACGTTTTATAACATCGAATTACCAATGCATTTTCATGCAATCAATGTATAACCAACTCATAGTAACAACTCATATCTCTAGGTTTGAAAAATGTACGATATTACTGTCTCATGATCACTCGTGATAAAATCCATGAAGTGATTCCAACGAGCTTGGGTTGAATCCAATACTCAGAACTTATGAGCACTCATAAGTGTTGTAGCACAACTTTGTCCACCAACTTAGACCTCCACAAGCCAACCCATGACAGTCTTGATTCATATCTACTTCCAACATATGACCGACTGTGGATGGTTTGAATAACTTAGTCATTTCGGAAGAATAACCTAGTTATTATGGAAGTCAATACATGCAAAGTGAAACACAAGAATAAATGAATCAAATATGGTATAAAACCCTATGAATATAAATAGACCACTTTTATTTATCACCATACTAACTACTCATTATTCATTGTTTCGGTTTTATCAACTTTATACTTGAAGTAAAAACACTAGTTGTCCCATGCTCCAAGCATGTACATTATGTTTTTCTAAACAATAGCTTTGCTATACACCAAGTATGAACTCTATGTTTTTCTATGATCCTTACTTTGTGAAATAAAGCAATTGACCAAACTTTCAATGATTCTAATTTCACACTCCCAAATCGAAATTTTGTTAGGCTTTAAACTTAAATGCACTACCCTCTTGCAATGAATGTGTACAAAGTCACAAAGACTTGTCAACAACCATTACAGGGTATTCCAATGATGACCTACTACATGGACACAAAGCCTTATGTTCAAAGTATGCATTACTTTGAACATGCTTCTTGCACTAAGTTTTTTCTAATCTTACACAGATTGCTTCTATCTATGGAGACAACTCTATATACCCATTTTGGCTACCACTTCTGAACAAGAGTTGCTTCTTTTCAGACTATGTCAATATGGTCCTTCCAAAATTCACACTATACTTCCAACTGTCCTTGAGCAACCAATCTTTGGTAAACCTTAGATTGTCCTCAACAATTGCTTAATCACTTTAGTCATATCCAATTCTAGACATTTTCCTCCTTAATGCCCCAAGGCATTTGGAAAATTCAAAAAGGATAAATATTATAGCACATGTAATCGATCTTGTACCCAAAGTAAATGGGACGCGATTCATGATGTTTCACATAAAGACATGGTTCTAGACCAGTCTTTTGCCATAATAATTTTTTGTTTGCCATATTCTCAAATTTTGACTATGAAAAGGGATGCCGTAATCATTATCGAATTTTGAGAATGCAATATATAGAATTTTCTTAAGTTGAACCAATCCAACATGATATTCATATATATATATATATATATATATATATATATATATATATATATATATATATATATATATATATATATATATATATATATTCTTGACTAAAGGTGATTAAAATCTCAATATAATCTCTTTAGAATGATTATAAACTCAATCTACGCTTTTTAGAATTGAAATGAAGTATAATTTCCTCTCCCTTAATTATAGCAAACCAACTTTTTCAACCCCTGCAACCTCGCGAATTTAAACGTTTTGTTTTTCTATAATTAACATTGCTAACTTGAAATACTTACCATAATTATCATGCTCTCACTAACATGATGATTATTAGCATAACACTTATGCTCCTACTAGCTTTGACATGTATCCAGAAAATAGTTGGACCTCTCTAAGTCAATACTTTATTGACATTCTTACCAAAGTTCAAATTTCAGATACTAGATTGCTTTGATAAGACTTTATCAAAATCATACACCTTATCTTAGATAGATCACAGGTGTGTCTAAACAATTTTAGAACTATGAAAAGGGATGTTGTAATCATAGTCTTAATTGTTTAGACTTTTTGCCATTTCTCATATGTCAATGTTAGTGTGCCGGTTAACCACGCAAGCTCCACTAACGACTTTGAGAATGCAAAAATTGCTATCTACTTAAAATCTACTTGGTGGAAATGTTTCCTCACCATCATTTTCATGAATTGGAGTGAAACCTTATGACCCTTAGATTATATGGTATATGTGTTCCTTTCCATGTGAATTTTTGTCAAAACCCTAATCACAAGATTGGATTAGTGACAATTCCAAATTCATATGGACTGAACTTGTGTAATCTTAAATTCTTGCAACCTGACAGCATAAGGGCTTGCCATTGCTTCCAAGTAGTTATGCAAACAATTGAGAACATGTAGAACTTCAAATGTATAGCCAACTTCAACTGGAATTGGCACATAATATGTCAACACGATAGGTTATAAAACTCAAGTCGTGTGCTAGTGAAGACCTTCATGTTTTCTTCTTGATTAGTTCTTGAGACTTTCAAGACCTTTAAGACTCCCACTATCCTCTTGACATATAAGACTCTCTTGTCGAATATTCAAGAGATAGTGCAGATTTTTTTTATCAAGACTAACACTTCACACAATTGGCCTAAGTTGGTCTCTATTTTATCCAAAACATCACAACTTTCCAATTTCAAATGTACAAGAGTAGAAAACCTTTTACTCTTACATTTGAATAGTGTTAATAAACCTTCTTTAAGATGTGTCACTCAAGTTACAATCTTGGAGTATGACTCTAAGAATTGTTTTTTGGAACGAAGTATGAATCATCTTCTTGATTTAACCACTTTAACAATTCATAACTCCTCTTCTTAGCTATCAGAATGCACTTAGAGGATGAATTGTGATAAGGTCTCTTAATCATTAAGATGATCATATATCATGATACTAAAGTACTCTCCCATCTTTTCAGATTCGAGAAACTTTTATCCTTCTGTCTAATTTGATTCTTCTTATTCGCTCTGCCACACATTGGATATTTTCCAATGTTTCAGAACTATACTTAAGCTTGTCAGTATAAACATATTTACTAAACCTTAGTAAATTATGACGAATAGTCTTATCGATCTTTTGTGGTGGAGTCTAACCAGTGCACAAGAATGTGTACCCGATCCCTTAGTCCTTTACTAGACTCACACATCCATGTGAACAAGTAATTAGTCTTAATTTTCCAATGCTTGAAAGTTCTCATTCATCATACTATACAACTTGCATGATTCCAAGTTTCCGTTCAATTTAAACTTGGGTGATGAGAAACTTTCCTTATTTGGTAAATTTACTCACTACAACAAATGAAAGAATCAAAACCATTTTCCTATATTACTAGCAATGGAATCATATAAACAACAATTTTTCACAAATGCCATTGTAAGGATACTTAAAATAAATAAAATCAAAATTTTCCTTTTATTTTAAAAAACTTTGCAGAAAAACTCATCCTTACAATCCATATGAAAACCTTGTTGTTATCTATTCCTAAGCAATGTGTCATAACTCCTAAGTAACAGCTCAAAAATTCTGATGCGATCGAAATCCATCTTCGAGATCAGAATCAACATATACTTCCTTTAAGATTTCTCTCTTTTCTTTGATTCTTATAACATCACCGTGTGAATCAGTCACATTATGTAATAAGAATCTCCAAATAGGAGCTTAACAGAGTTAGACAATGGACTTTACTTGAAGTAGAGTCAAACTTATTGACTTTAACATCCTTAGGTAAATTTGGCAGCTTCGAAATCAATGCCCCTTCCTTTGGCAATTTAACATATGGACCCTTTGGTAATGGTACATGGGACTATCACAGACTTAGCTTTTCTGTTTACCATTTGGTCAACCGAGTTGACTATGGTCGATTCCTTTCCATTGGGAAGAGAATGCTTTTTCTGGATTTCCAGTGTCACCATTGTCAATGTCATAAAGTTTTGGGAAGTCGATCTTCTAATCAAATTTGCTTTACTAGCCTTCCCAATCATTGCTGATTCAGCAGTACCAAGCAAATAGATAAGATCATTAAGGGTATTGTCATAGTCTGTTTCATAGGAATCCCAAAGGAACTCACTGTGTGACTTAGAAAGTGATTAAACCACCAACTTTCTCAAGACTTTGACATCCAACTCTCCTAGCTTGTCAATATGTGACTTCATCTCCAAGATGTGATCACACCTAGACCTTGCCTTGCAATTAGGGCTTGAGTGACCTTGAACTTGTGGGTTAGGGAGAATAATTGGAGGAGGTGGAGGAAGTAAAGTTCTAAGAGATTTGAGAAGATCATAGATGTCTGAACTAGACATTTTTTGGGAGATATTCAAGTTTAGTTGATTTAAAGTCCTTAATATAACACGCAATATGAAATATTAAGGCTAGGACCCAACAACCTATTTATAACTGGAAGAGGGATATTGTAATCCAAGTTATAAAATAGTTGAAGGTAGGTAAATGACGATTTACCAATTTCCACCTTGAAAAACGAAATATAATTAAGTTTTAATTGGATTTGAAACTCCTAGATCTTTTGAGATACATTGAACTTTTCAATGGCATGTTTCAATCTCGAGTATGCCCTTCAGGTTTTGTGACTGGGATGCCGAGGATCACAAAACAAGGTGTGAATAACCATGCAAATATACTTGGTACCCTTAATATTTACCCCTTAATCGATGTGCCGGTTAACCACACACGCTCCATCGATACTATGATAAATATTAAGTTACCCTTTGACTACCTTGTTAAATACGAGTTAGTGTGCCGGTTAACCACACACGCTCCACTAACTGACTTAAACAAAGTGCAAAGTGTAATTTCATGGATTAGCAGCTTATTCACATTTTTCCTAAAGTAACTAAGATTGGAAATTATAAAAAAAACATTTAGTTACTTTATATTTATCATTAATACTTTTAATGAAGGGAGAATTATAGTCCTTGTCCTACCCGTTCGGCTAACGACCCTCCACCAATCAAGGAAGCGGTGGGTGAGAGTGGACACCCATTAAACTGCCATTTTATAGGCAGTAACCTTATATCCCCCTTATAGACCGGCTTCGTGAATGAGGCCTACTAATGGTAAGACGACTTGATCTTATACATATATATAAATATTACTAACTTATAATATTATAAAGTATAAGGGTTGAATTTTAACTTTTAAAATTCTAAGGGCTTAACTTGGAATTAAAGTATTCATGGGAAAACTATACAAATTCCAAAACTTGAGGGCAAGTTTTTGAAACTATTCAAAACTTTTCATTTCATAAATTATGAGTTTAATGGTTCATTAAAATGAAGACTCTTCATTTTTTATGTAACCTCTTATCCTTTAATAACACTTTTAAAGAAGTGACTCTTAAACATCCATAACTTGAGGACAAGTTATGGAGTCATAATACTATTTAATGAAAAATACTCTTCATATTTTATGAAACCTATGACACTTTTATGAGTTTTAAGATTCATAAATGTGACCTTTTTTGTAACTTGAGGACAAGTTACAAAAACACATTTTATGAACTATCTCTAGATTAATTAGGATTGAAAACAACTAAAACACAATTTTTTTTTCATTAATCTAAACTAACTCATAAATCAAGGAAACATAATGGAGTTAAATGCTTTTTTTTATGATGAAGCTTTTCATGTTTCATAACTTAAGAATAAGTTATGGAATTCTTTAAAACATGAACACCAAATTTTGTAACTCCATACAAATTTTGAATCAATTTTTCTTTTTTAAAACCTTTTCATATCCATAACTTACGGAGGTTTCAAAAAAAAATCTTTAGATCAAACTTTTAAAACTAATAAAATAATCATATCATTTTATCTTTTACTAAATTTGACCTAATTCAACTCATATAGCAAATGATTCAAATTTTACAAATAATTAGTTTTTCACAAAAACAAGTAATTATCTTAAAATTTGACAAACGTCATGTCTTTTTCCCTTTTTTTTCAACTTTGAAAATAAAACATTTGCATCAATATAAAAGAAAACAACCCATGGATTTGATACCACTATTGGGTTTTAGTATATTACAACATCCTATGGTGCACATACAACCCTAAATACCTTGGATCTATGTTTTCTCTATTATACATGCAAATACGAAGTTTCCAAGATATTATTGTAACGACCGAAAAAAATTCCAACCAATTTAAATTTAAAAAAAAAAAAAAAAAACAACCCGATTCCATTAAAGTTATTACAAAAAGGTTTTCAATACAATTTATTTAAAGTATTCCCAGAATCACATCACGACAACAACATGGGGAGCCATACGATCACGCCTTCGCCTTGCCACGGTCTCCTGAAGAACCTGAAAAACATTAAACCACAACTGTAAGCCCGAAAGCTTAGTGAGATATCCCCAAAATACCAACCACATATACCATACACGCATAACATGCCATAACATATCTGATCACAGAACAACCATGCACTTCGGGTCTACTGTGTGACTGGTCCGCCGCACTGGCCAACAGTCTACCTGGTCCACCCTCCGAGTCTAGCCATATACCTCGATTCTGCAGTGTGATTGGTCTGCCCGCACCGGGCCTTCAATCCACCTGATCCACTCTCCGAATCTAGCCACATACATCGAGTCTGCAGTGTGATTGGTCCGCCCGCACCGGGCCTTCAATCCACCTGGTCCACTCTTTGAGTCTACAGTATGACTGGTCCACCAGCACCGGGCCTTCAGTCGGCCTGGTCCACTTTTCGAGCCTCGGCACGTCTGATCCGCCCTCTTGGGGCCTACAGCCTATCCGGACCGCTCGTTGGGCCTTCGGGACAACCGGTCCGCCCTGGGTATCTTGGCCTACAGCACAAAGCAGGACCCACCTCAACCCAACTCCAGTCCAAACAACCATGTGCACATAAACATACAAACATATAACAATTCACAGTCAACAAACCGATCAACAGATCACATAACATATCATCATCCTAACCAGGATACCGACCTAACCGGTCACTAGCATAGCATCACCCTACATCTCAGGATACCGATCTCAACCAGGTCTCTAGCATATACCATCCTAGCTACCAGGATGCAACATATCAAAGCAATAACATACAACAAATACCCAGATCTCAATCCGATAAAGGGCCGGCCTTGGTGCCTTAGACCCTGTTGATATAGTGAGGATAACTCACCTCGAAACTGCCGATTGAATAGATAAGATCCCGCTGCTCCAAACTCCGACACGAACTCCTCCACTGAACAACACCAAAGCACTGAACTCAATAATTACCAAAATACCCCTGGAAGACAACTGGTCAACCCTTGGTCAAAGTCAAATTCAACCCCTGACTGACTCTACTCGCCGAGTCAACCCGATGACTCGCCGAGTCCCCATGCTCAGAACTTTCCCAATCTGCGACTCAACTCGCCGAATCACCCCGAGACTCGCCGAGTCCAACAACTCTGAGTCCACTCACACACAACTCACTGAGTCATCCCTTGACTCACCGATTCTCGGCTTAACCAGAAAAGATTGGGACTCTTCGACAAGACTCGCCGAGTCCAAGAACAGACTCGCTGTGTCTAAGGCTATCTTCAACCTACTCGCCGAGTTGTTCTTCCAACTCGCCGAGCTCAAGGCTATCTTCAACCTACTCGTCGAGTTGTTCTTCCAACTCGTCGAGTTCTAGCCTATCTTCAAGAAACTCGCCGAGTTCACCTTTGTGACTCGCCGAGTGCCTCTCGATCTCATTCCATACAGAAGCATTCCAGGCCATGCAATTGATCCAAAACGTAGATCTACCCTTCCTAAGGCCATCCATCACATAAAGTGGCAAACTTTACGTGAATCCATGGAGATCTAGGCATTTTCACTATAGGGTTTGGGTTTGGGACAAGATAGCTTCTTCAATCACTCATAAACAGGGACTTTTATGCATTCTAACCCTTTTCCACTCCAGATCTGAGGTAGCAACCTCAGATCTAACCTCTAAACTCCAATACATCAAAAGATATGATCTCTAACACCTCCAAAATGATGCATCTATATGAATAACAGCCCAAGAACGAGATAATACCTCAAAAGGAAGCCCCAACAGCAATGAAACCTGAATCTAAGCAAAGCCCCTTGCTCCAAGCCTCTTAACCTTCAAGATTTCCTCAACAATCACTTCTTCAAGCCTCCGAATGCACTTGATCCTCTCACACACGACAACTAGGGTTTCTGGACTTAAGAGAGAGTAGAGAGGCTGGGGGAAAGGATGTTATGTTCTTTATATAAGGCTCAACCCCAAGAAATAGGGTTTTCTCCACTCAGCGCCTACTCGCCGAGTCCATCCGCTGACTCGCCGAGTCGGCCACTTAACACGCGACCAAAGTCGCGACCCTACTCACCGAGTCCACCCATGGACTCGCCGAGTTCCCCTTCCCAATTTACTCTTTTAGCCCTTCAACTTTACCCTTAATATTCCGGGATGTTACAATTACCCTATAGTAGCCTACAAATATCATATACTTGGGTAATAGAATAAATATAATACATACCTCTTTGATGTAACTTGACTTCATGAAGCTTGAGTGCCTAGTGCGCCAAGTGTGTCACCTCAAATGGTTCACACAACACCATGAACACTTGGAATATCCTTGAGAATAAGGATACTTTGGTTCTCTCTAGTGAAATCGGCCTTGCCCTTTTGTGTACACACGCTAGTGCCAATTTCACCAACCAAGGACTTCTTTATATAGTGTGGAGATTAGGTTTAAACCCTAATACCCATGACCTTTCATTTCATATGATCCACAGGTTAAACACTCCATGGACTATCCATGAAAGCTTAGCCCAACCTAAATGAACTTGGCCCATCATACATATATATCTAAGAGTCCATATTTAATTAGTTCCTTTTGCTCACTTAATTAATTATAAATTAGTTCTTGATCAATACTAATTAAATAATATGATTATATATTAATATAATAGAACTTATAATATATTAATATAAATCACTAGTATCCTTTTTTTCCTCATCTTGTCTATCCAATTGTCCCGATGCCATGCAACCCAAATGGACCATGTCGGGTCGGGTCAAGTACATACCAAATATAGTTATGGACTTAGAAATTAATCCAACACCCTTTTCATAGTTCTAAAAATTGTTTAGACACACATGTGAGCTATCTAAGAAAAGATGTATGATTTTGATAAAGTCTTATCAAAGCATCTCATTTCAGAAATCTGAACTTTGGTAAGAAAGTCAATAAAGTATTGATTTCTAGAAGTCCAACTGATTTCTGGATACATGTCAAAGCTAGTGGGAGCATAAGTGTTATGTTAATAATTATCATGTAAGCGGGAGCATGATTATTACATTTAGTATTGCAAGTTAGCAATGTTAATTATAGAAAACAAAAGGGTTTCAATTCATAAAGTTGTGGGGGTTGAAAAGTTGTGTGCTATAATTAAGGGAGATGAAATTATACTTTATTCCAATTCTAAAAGCTTAGATTGTGAGTTTTCAATCAAATTTAGTCATAATTACATTATTTGCGTTCTATAATTCGATTATGATTATGACATCCCTTCTCATAATCTGAATTTTGAGAACATGCCAAATAGAAATAGAAATATTATAGAAAAAAACCGGTCTAGTGTCATGTCTTTATGTGAGACATCATGAAGTGTGTCCCATATGCTTCAGATATAGCATCGATTACATGTGCTGTAATATTCATTTGTTCTAAATTTTTCCAAATGCCTAGGGCATTAAGAGGGAAAAAGTACTAGAACTGGATATGACTAAAATGATTAAGCAATTGTTGAGGACAATTTGTGGTCTACCAAAGATTGGTTGCTCATGGACAATTGGAAGTATAGTGTTAATTTTGGAAGGACCATATTGACATATTCTGAAAGGAGGCAACTCTTGTTCAGAAGTGATAATCAAAATGGGAATGTGGAAATGTTTCCATATGTGGAAGTTATTCATTAAATCTGTGTAAGATTGGAAAACTTAATGTAAGAAGGATGTTCAAATGAATGTACTTTGAATTTGAGACTTCGTTTCCATGGAATTGCCCTCCATTGGAATACTTTGTAAATGTCTGTTGCCAAGTCTTTGTGACTTTTGTTCATAGTCATTACAAGGGAATCAATGCATATAAGTTTACATTTGCGGTAAGGATTTGAGATTGTGAAATGAGCATCATTGGAATCATGTTCAATTGGTCTATTTCACAAAGTAAGGATCATAAACAAACATAGTGTGCATACTTGAAGTATGGCATAACTATTGTTTGGACAAACATAGTGTGAATGCTTGGAGTATGACATGACTATTTTTTTAGTTCAAGTATAAAGTTGATTATTTGAAACATTATGAAATGAATAATGTGTAATCAATATGGTGATTAAACAAAAGGTGTTTTATTTATATTCATAAGTTCTGAGACCATATTGGATTTGATTATTCTTGTGTTTCACTTTGCATGTTTTGACTTCCTGAATAACTAGGTTATTCAAACTCTCCACAGTAAATCATACTTTGGAAGTAGGTATGAATCAAGACTGTCATGAATTGGGCTTGTAGATGTCTAAAGTGTTTAGACATATCAAAAGTTGATGGAACATTCATGAGTGCTCAAGGAACGAGATTTGAGTATTGGATTAAACCCACGCTCATTCGAATCACTTCATGGATTTTATCACGAGTGATCATGATACAATAATATCTTATATTCTTCAAACGGAGATGTATGAGTTGTAGTTGCGCGTCGGTTGCACATTGACATATGTAAACGCAACCAGTAACTTGGTTGTCATAAAACATATCATTGTGTGTGATTTGATGAGTAAGTAAAAGCGAACATTTGGGTCGAATTTTATCCATTCCTTTTACCCTTGGAGGGGTAAAAGCAATATCTGTGGGCCCCTCGATGATTTAGTGATGACAAACGTAAGTGCTCGGCTGGGCCTGGACTAATTTGAATTTGTTCAATTAGTCGGTCGTCATAAATCGGAAATCGGGAAACAACAAATGGACAAAGAGAATGATTATAATCCATGTCTCAGTCCATATGATATCTAGAATGCAGGAATATATGATCCCTTATCTAATGGACGTGTCATTGACTAGGTCAGAGTTCGACATTGACTTTTAAGAGCTACGATTGCTAGTCGGGTTTTGGAGTCATGCTTGCAATAATAGGTTTAGACTTATCCAAGTGGGAGAGTGTTGGATTAGATGTCTAAGCCCATAACTATTATTGATATGTACTCGACCCGAGAGTAGCATGGTCCATTTGGGTTGCATATCATCAGAACAATTTGTTAGGATGAACTTTTGAGAGAAGGCCATATATGATTTATTAATATATTGTAAGTTATAATATATTAATATGAAATCATAAATTTTAATAAGTATCGATCAAGAATTAATTTGGAATTAATTTAGTGATCAAAGGAGACTAATTAAATCTGTGGGGACTAATTATGGTAATTAGTTATATTTATATGTGTTGGGCTTATGATCCATGTTGGACCAAGTTTATGTATGGATACATAAAGAGTTGGTCCACATGAACCATGGATCATAAGACCCATGGGTATGGATTTGGGTTATACCCATGACCCTTGGAATCCTACATATAAATAGGTGAGTATATAGCCAAAAATGTGACTAATGTTCTTGGAGTTCATATGGATGGTTTTTGGTGTATGAAGTTTCTCTCTCAAATGTCTACCTTTGTCCATGATGTGTCATGACTTCATTTGAGACTTCTAGACTATTGGGGCTAAGCTGTTAAGGCCAAATACACCAAGACTTCAAGCTACATAAAAGGTATGTTACCCTAAAGAGTATCTTATATGGTTTATGTCAAATGCATGCTACTTATAGGTTTAATGCCTTGGAAACCATTTGCATGTATAATTAGTGAAAACATAGATCCAAGGTATTTAGGGTTGTATGTGCACCATAGGATGTTGTAGTATACAAAACCCATCATGACCCTGTTGTCTTCCAAGCAGCAGTAACAACCGTCGTGGCTGCCACTATGTCATAGATCAATGCAGATGACACTAGCGGGGCGGGTAGTGGTGCCAACCCTTCTCATCAGGGGGATAGTCATCGACACCCAAGGGAGTGTTCCTATAAGGACTTCACGAACGCTAAACCCAAGTCCTTCGATGGCACTGGAGGTGTCATTGCTTTTACACGTTGGTTCGAGAAGACCGAATCAATATTCGAGATATGTGTGTGCATCGAGTCTAGCAAAGTGAAATTTGCAGCATGCACTTTCACAGACAGAGCCCCTCACTTGGTGGAATAGCCAAGTCAATTCCCTGACTCTCCCGATAGCCAATGCTATGAGTTGGGATGATTTGAAAGAACTAATGCTAGCAGATACTGCCCGAGGGGCGAGATGCAAAAACTAGAGCAGGAGCTCTAGATTCTAAAGATGAAGGGCTCTGATATCGGTGCTTACACTGCTAGGTTCATTGACCTGGCTCTTTTGTGTCCCAGGATGGTCACCCCGGAGAGTAAGAAGGTGATAATATACATATGGGGATTGACACCCCCGACCCCAGGGAATGTTTTAGTTGCCAATCCACTTACTTTCGATAGTGCCAAGCGTTTGGCACAGACACTAATAGATCACGGAGATCGCCAAGACTTCGTAACAACCATCCCTGAATATCCCAAAGAAAGTGGCAGTAGAAAGAAATTCTTGAACAAAAGAAAGGGCCAATCTTCGCAAGAGCCTTCAAAGAAACAACAAACAGTGGCAATCCACGTTGCTACCATTCTTGCTATTGTTCCTACTGCTCCAGCACCTCTCAGCCACTATGCTGGAAATCTACAGAAGTGCAACAAATGCAACTTCCACCACCACGGGACCTGTCAGGAAATTCAATGCACCAACTGCAACAAGAAGGGGCATATATCCCGCTTCTGTAAGACACCTGCGCAACCTAATGCCCAGACCCCCGACATTGGAGTAGGCTAGGCATGTTATGGGTGGGGTGAAACCGGGCACTACAAGAGGGATTGCCATGAAGCAAGAAATGCTGGTAACACAGGAAGAGTATTAGTAATGGGCCAGGAGGAGGCAGTAGCGAATCCCGCCGTAGTCACGGGTACGTTCCTCCTCGATAACTCTTATGCGTGCATTCTCTTTGATAGTGATGCAGAGAGGAGTTTTGTTAGTCATAAATTCAAACACTTACTCAAACACAAACCACAATTACTAAGCGAAGCATTCACTATCGATAAGGCTAACGAGAAGATAGAGAGTACTAACGACACATTCATAGGTTGCACCCTCACCCTAAATGACCATTATTTCCCAATCAACCTTATGTTGGTCTCTATAAAAAGCTTCGATGTCATCATCAACATGGATTGGTTAAGTACTCATCATGCTGATATCCTTTGCTACGAAAAAGCCATTCGCCACAATTTTCTATGTGGTGAAACCCTCGTTATCTACGGTGAGAAACTCAGTTCGAACCTTCGCATCATCTCATGCATCAAAGCTCAAAAATACCTGCAAAAAGAATGTCACGCATTCCTAGCCCATGTAATCAATAAAAAACAAGAAGTAAAAGACCTTGCGAACATTCACGAAGTCTGTAATTTTCCTGACATCTTCCCCAAAGATCTTCCAGGAGTTCCTCCTGAACACCAAGTCGAGTTCTGAATCGGCTTGATTCCTAGAGCTACCCCCGTAGCCAAATCCCCGTGTAACGACCCATTTTTCACGTCCGAAAATTTCATTTTTCAATTAATAATTGGTAAAATTATTTGCAAATAAACATTGACTGATCAAACCATTTCATAACATATACTATGTTTGAAAACCAAAACATGTGATCAATCAAAATGTCAGAGTATGAATCCCAGAACAATCCCATGAATGCGGAAAAACAGTGTGTGTATGATGTGCCGCTACCGCGCCAACTCCTTCCCCTTCGACGAAGAGGTACCTGAAACCAAAATTGTAAACTGTAAGCACGAAGCTTAGTGAGTTCCCCCCCCCCATCGTACCACATACCATACGATCACATAACATACATACTGCCAGGCTATTCTGGGGTGCCTGACTCCCCGGTGCGGCCATTCTGGGGTGCCGACTACCCGTGCGGCCATTCTGGGGTGCCGTCCTACCCGTGTCAAGCCATTCGGGGGTGCTGACTACCCTTCGGTCCTAACAACCGATCCTCAGGGACTATTTCACCCCTACTGCTACTATCACATATATCATAACGTAAGCATACTATCGGACATATATGGGGTGTCCGAACTACCCTTCGATCCTAACAACCGAACTTAGGGACTATTCCCCTCCTACTACCCCTATCACATATAACATATCATGCCAGCATATAAACATATCATCACATATTGTCAGACATATCTGGGGTGTCTGACCTACCCTTCGGTCCTAACAACCGAACTGTACTGCTATCACATATAACATATCATGCCAACATATAACGTATCAGATAGTAGCAAACCTAGATGATATCACAAACACAATCATCTAACATACAACTCCTACTGGTGAGCCGGTATTGTGGCCGTAGAGCCACCGCTACAAGAAGGTAACTCACCTCGAAGTAGCTGCTGATTTGAGCGGGAACTGAGTGTCTACTGCTGCTACTGCTGTTCCGGGGGTCCTCCGGCTATAATTCCCACAAAACATTCAATCAAACACTGCTAGCCTTCTTAGGGTAAAATGACCATTTTACCCATGACTAGGTCAAAGTCCAAGTCAAAGTCAACTTCCAGTTGACCCGACTCGCCGAGTTGGTTTGCCAACTCGTCGAGTCCTTACCCATTCGATTGTCCTTAATCCCGTCTCTACTCGTCGAGTTAGGCATTGACTCGACGAGTTCTCCTTCTAACTGATGTCAAAAGTCCTTCATCCTACTCGCCGAGTTGTATGAACAACTCGTCGAGTTCATCTTCATCCAATGAACACTCTATGCTTCGACCCGCCGAGTTGTATGAACAACTCGCCGATTCTGTTCCTAAGGTAGGAAGATTGCCTTGGACTTTCGACTTACTGAGTCCACCCATGACTCACAACTTTACCCAGCAAACACGAAAAAGGGGAAAAACTTGGGGACTCGCGACACGACCCGCCGAGTCCGATGAACGACTCATCGAGTCGTTCACATGCAATTACTATATACTCGATTTTGCTTGAATCCAGCTCATGCCATACATAGATCTGGGCTCTTAGGGTAGGTTTTACACGTAAAGTTTCCAACTTTACGTGTACACATGCATAGGATAGGGATTTAAGGCTTAATAAAGGCTAAAATGGTAGATCTTGGTCATTCAAGCAATTTACTTCCATAAAGGCCCTGGATATGAGCTTCTGGAGCTCAAACATGCCTAGATCTAGAGGTTATTCAACTCATTATAACCCCCAATTCCTAATCAAGCTTGGAAATGGTTCAAGAAGGACTTTAATGGTGCCCAAAGGGACTTGAAGCATAAAAACAGAAGGAAACTGAGTTATACCTCAATGAATCTCTGAAATATCACCAAGATATCGGGCCTCCTTCTTCTCCTCTTGATCTACTCTCCTTCTTCTCTCAAAATCTTCAAGAATCACACCAAAACACTTCAATCTCACAAGAAGAGGGGTTAGGTCGATATAACGAGCTTTGAGGGTGAAGGAGTCGGGCTTGGGGCGCATAAGGTTGCTTTAAATAGGGTGCAAACCCTTGAAATTAGGGTTTCATCTAGACAGCGGGGACTCGCCGAGTCCAGAATATGGACTTACCGATTCACCAACTTAAGTGTGCTCAATATCCAGGCTCTACTCGGCGATTCGGGCCTACAACTCGCCGAGTCCAAGGCTAAAAATGTAAATTACTTAGATAGGTCCTACGTACCAGGAACCAGGTGCTACAAATCTCCCCCACTTATTTTAGACTTCATCCTCGAAGTTTACTACTCGGTCCTGGAACAGCTTGGGGTAATGTTCTATCATTTCTTCCACCGGCTCCCAAGTCCACTCCAAACCCTTCCGGTGTTGCCATTGCACCTTCACTAATTCCACCCTCTTGTTCCTCAGATCCTTCGACTTCCAGTCGAGGATTGCGACTGGGCGCTCAATGTAATTCGGGCTGCCATCAACCTGAATATCTTCTAACGGCACCACCGCTGAGTCATCCACTAGGCACTTCCGCAACTGGGAGACACAGAAGGTGCTGTGAATCTGACTGAGTTCGGCTGGCAGATCCAGCCTATATGCCACCTTGCCCACCCGGGCTATAGTCCTGAACGGTCCAATGTATCTCGGGCCCAACTTGCCCCGCTTCCAAAATCGAATGACGCCCTTCCAAGGCGACACTTTCAGGAGAACCATATCCCCAACCTGGAACTCCAGGTCTAATCGGCGCTTGTCGGCGTAACTTTTTTGCCGACTCTGCGTAGTCTGAAGCCTTCTCTGAACCTGCTGAATCCTCTCGGTCGTCTTGAGCACCACCTCTGTGCTCCCCATGACCCTCTAGCCAACTTCACCCCAACATATCAGGGTCCTGCACCTCCGTTCGTACAACATCTCGAATGGAGGACGGTCAATACTTGCGTGGTAGCTTTTGTTATACGAGAACTCAGCCAATGGAAGATAGGTATCCCAACTACCACCAAAGTCTAGCACGCACGCCTGCAACATATCCTCCAAAGTCTGGATGGTCCGCTCGCTCTGACCATCCGTCAGCGGGTGAAAGGTGGTGCTAAAATGCAGACGAGTGCCCAACTCATCATGAAACCTCTTCCAAATCCTGGAAGTGAAACGCACATCTCTGTCTGTTATCACTGACACCGGCACCCCGTGCCGCGCCACTATCTCCCTGATATAGATATCGGCCAAATTTTCGGTCGAGATACTCTCCTGGATCAGAATGAAATGGGCGCTCTTGGTCAATCGATCCATGATGACCCATATCGAATCTACTCCTCGCACAGTCCTGGGAAGCTTTGTGATAAAATCCATCGTAATATCTTCCCATTTCCACAACGGGATGTCCAACGGTTGCATCTTGCCGTGCGGCCTCTAATGCTCGGCCTTGACCTTCCTGCAGGTCAAGCACCGTTCGACGTACCAAGCCACATCCTGCTTCATGCATCTAGACGGAGATCCCTATACATCTTCGTCGCCCCTGGATGAATGGAGAATCGGGATTTGTGCGCCTCCTCCATCAAGATCTGGCGCATGCCTCCGTGATACGGAACCCACACCCTACGATGTAGTGTCAATAATCCCCGACTATCATAATCGAAGGAGGTGACTTGAACCACTATCCGCTTGCTCTTCTGATGCTCCTCCTTCTTAGCCTCCTGCTGAGCTTCCCGAATCTGCCCTAACAGTGAAGTCACCACCGTCATCCTCATACACACGTCCCTGATCGGCACCGCCTTACGGCTAAGCGCATCGGCCACCACATTGGCCTTTCCCGGGTGATAAAGGATCTTGCAATCATAATCCTTCACCACGTCCAACCACCGACATTGTCTCATGTTCAGATTCGGCTGATCCATGAGGTACTTCAAACTCTTGTGATCCGTGTAAATGGTACACTGAACCCCATAGAGGTAATGTCGCCAAAACTTGAGGGCGAAGACCACCGCCCCCAACTCTAAATCATGTGTCGGGTAGTTCGCCTCGTGACGCTTCAGTTGCCTCGAAGCGTAGGCAATGACATGCCCTCTCTGCATCAGTACCGCGCCTAACCCCGAAATGGACGCGTCACAGTATACTACAAAGCCCTCTACTCCCTCAGGCAGGGCTAAGATTGGCGCCTCGCACAATCTCCGCCTCAGAATCTCGAACGCTGCCTGCTGCTCAGGCCCCCATCGAAAGACCACGACTTTCTTAGTCAACCGTGTCAGGGGTACGATTATCTTGGAGAAGTCCTGAATGAATCTCCGGTAATATCCTGCTAATCCTAGGAAACTTCGAATCTCGGATGGAGACTTCGGAATCTCCCATCTCATCACGACCTCCACCTTGGCCGGGTCTACTGAAATCTCGTTCTGGTTGACAAGGTGCCCAAGAAACTGCACATCGCGCAACCCAAACTCACATTTGGAGAACTTGGCGTACAAGCTCTCCCTCCTCAAGGTCTCCAGCACCTCCCGCAGGTGCTCCTCATGCTCCTCCTACGTCTTGGAATAAACCAAGATATCATCGATAAACACTATCAATGACCGATCTAACATCGGTCTACACACGCGGTTCATGAGATCCATGAACGCGGCAGGGGCATTGGTGAGCCCGAAGGGCATCACCACAAACTCGTAGTGACCATAGCGCATTCTAAACGCAGTCTTCTGCACATCCTCCTCCCTGACCCTCATCTGATGATATCCTGAATGCAGATCAATCTTGGAGAACCAAGATGCTCCCTGAAGCTGGTCGAAGAGGTCGTCAATCCTCGGGAGTGGGTAATGGTTCTTCACCGTTACCTTATTCAGCTCCCGATAATCTATACACATCCGATGCGGCCTGTCCTTCATCTTTACAAACAGAATCGGGGCTCCCCAGGGTGAACTTCTCGGTCTAATGAATCCCTTGTCTAGCAGCTGCGTGGACAGCTCCTGCATCTCGGGAGGAGCCAACCAATACGGTGCCTTGGCTATCGGAGCCGCACCAGGGACTAGGTCGATCCTGAATTCCACCTGACGCTCCGGAGGTATCCCAGGCAGCTCCTCGAGGAATACGTTCGTGAACTCTCGAACTACGGGCACCTCGCCCACCGTCGCTCAACCCGCCTCCCGGGTATCCATAACATATGCGACATATCCCGCGCAACCCTGTTGAAGGTAGCGCCTAGCCCTCGCTGCTGAACATACTGTGGGTCCATGTTGTGGCCTCTCGCCGTGTATCACCATCTCTCCCCCACCTGGGGTCCTGATCCGCACTAGCTGCTGTGCGCAATCTATCACCGCCCCGTTAGGACTCAACCAATCCATGCCTATAATCACCTTGTTCCCACACAACAGAATGGGAACCAAATCCACCAAGTAGCGCTCCTCGAATAACCTCAGAACACAATCTTTGAACACTGCTGATGCCCGCACCGATCGATCATCGGCAATCTCTACCTCTAAAGGGAAATCCAACATGCCTGAAGACTCAGTGAACTTCTTGCTAAGCTCAAGAGAAACAAACGATCGGGTGGCGCCAGAGTCAAACAACACCTGAACAAGGATACCGTTCACATGGAACGATCCTAATACATATACACAGAGCACATATCAATAACATAACATCTTATAAATAAAATAGAGGGAAAGAATCATACCCGTTACCACATCGAGTGCAGCGTGTGCCTCCTCGGTAGTCAGCTAAAATGCCCGGCTCCTCACCACTAGAGCCTCTGCCTTGCCCTGCTGGCCATCAGTGATCCGCAGGCTCGCTGGAGCTGGCGCCTTCACTAGTGCTGCTACTGTCAATAGGGGCAATTGGCCTTCTTGTCGCCCCTCTGGTTGCAATGGAAACATAGCAACTCAGACGTCTGTATCATAGGTAGAGGGGCGGTACAATCCCTGCTGAAGTGCCCTGACTTGTCGCACTTATAGCAGCCTGACGACCCCAACCTGCACGCTCCCTCGTGCGTCTTGCCGCGTTTCCTGCAGCGGCCCTGCCCCTGTTAGCCTTTCGGCCCCGCATCTGGTCCCTTGGGCTTCTTCCTTCGAAGCCCCTATAATATGCCCCTCTTCCTCCTTCCTCTTCCGGATGTGCTCCAGATCTATCCCCCTCTCCCTCGCCCTGGCAATCATAGAGTCCAAGGTGGGGCAAGCAGAAAAACTGACATGTTCCCGAATATCAGCTCGGAGCATGTCATGGTAGCGGTTCCTCCTCATATCCTCATCACCCGCGTACTTGGGCACCAACAACGCCCTCTCCCGGAACTTGGTGGTGATCTCTGCCACAGTCTCCGTCGTCTACCTCATATCCAAGAACTCCCTAGTCTTATCTTGGCCTTCCTTGGTTCGGGTATGGATCCTCTGCTTTCAGTAGTACGAGCCCATAATACCTTCCACATCTATCCGTACCTTCTTCAAGGACTGCCTCGACTCCACCAGACCCCTTTCACTACTGCTGATCACTGCTATACTCAGATAATCCTTCGAGTAACATACTTGTCCCATCATGCCAGCATATAACGTATCTGATAGTAGCAAACCTAGATGATATCACAAAGACAATCATCTAACATACAACTCCTACTGGTGGGCCGGCATTGTGGCCATAGACCCACTGCTAGTGGAAGGTAACTCACCTCGAAATAGCTGCTGATTTGAGCAGGAACTGACTGTCTACTGCTGCTGCTGCTGTTCCAGGGGTCCTCCGGCTATAATTCCCACAAAACGTTCAATCAAACACTGCTAGCCGTACTTAGGGTAAAATGACCATTTTACCCTTGACCAGGTCAAAGTCCAAGTCAAAGTCAACTTCCAGTTGACCCGACTCGCCGAGTTGGTTTGCCAACTCGTCGAGTCCCTACCCATTCGATTTTCCTTAATCCCATCTCTACTTGTCGAGTTAGGCATTGACTCGACGAGTTCTCCTTCTAACTGATGTCAAAAGTCCTTCATCCTACTCGCCGAGTTGTATGAACAACTCGTCGAGTTCATCTTCATCCGACGAACACTCTATGCTTCGACTCGCCGAGTTGTATGAACAACTCGCCGAGTTTGTTCCTAAGGTAGGAAGATTGCCTTGGACTTCCGACTCACTGAGTCCACCCATGACTCACAGCTTTACCTAGAAAACACGAAAAAGGGGAAAAACTTGGGGACTCGCGACTCGACCCACCGAGTCCGATGAACGACTCGTCGAGTCGTTCACATGCAATTACTATATACTCGATTTTGCTTGAATCCAGCTCATGCCATACATAGATCTGGGCTCTTAGGGTAGGTTTTACACGTAAAGTTTCCAACTTTACATGTTCACATGCATAGGATAGGGATTTAAGGCTTAATAAAGGCTAAAATGGTAGATCTAGGTCATTCAAGCAATTTACTTCCATAAAGGCCCTAGATCTGAGCTTCTGGAGCTCAAACATGCCTAGATCTAGAGGTTATTCAGCTCATTATAACCCCCAATCCCTAATCAAGCTTGGAAATGGTTCATGAAGGACTTTAACGGTGCCCAAAGGGACTTGAAGTATAAAAACAGAAGGAAACTGAGTTATACCTCAATGAATCTCTGAAATATCACCAAGATATCGGACCTCCTTCTTCTCCTCTTGATCTACTCTCCTTCTCTCAAAATCTTCAAGAATCACACCAAAACACTTCAATCTCACAAGAAAGAGGGGTTAGGTCGATATAAGGATCTCTGAGGGTGAAGGAGTCGGGCTTGGGGCGCATAAGGTTGCTTTAAATAGGGTGCAAACCCTTGAAATTAGGGTTTCATCCAGACAGCGGGGACTTGCCGAGTCCAGAATATGGACTCGTCGAGTCGCCAACTTAAGCGTGCTCAATATCCCGCCTCTACTCGGCGAGTCGGGCCTACAACTCGCCGAGTCCAAGGCTAAAAATTTAAATTACTTAGATAGGTCCTACGTACCAGGAACCAGGTGCTACACCCCGTATCGCCTAGCACCGGTAGAGATGCAAGAATTGTCCAGCCAATTAGGCGAACTGCTCAGTAAAGTATTTATTCGGCCGAGCTTCTCACCCTGGGGAGCACCGGTCATGTTCGTTAAGAAGAAGGATGGATCTTTCCGACTATGCATAGACTACCGTGAACTAAACAAGCTTACCATTAAGAACTGATACCCTCTCCTGCAAACAAACTACCTCTTCGATCAACCCCAAGGAGCCAGATACTTTTCAAAGATAGACCTGAGATCGGGGTATCACCAATTACGAGTCCATGAAAATGATGTTCCCAAGACAGCATTCCGAACTCGTTATGGTCACTACGAGTTTGGAGTAATGTCCTTCGGTCTAACCAATGCACCCAATGCACCCGCGGTATTTATGGATTTAATGAATTGAGTATGTCGTCCCTTCCTAGAAAAATTCGTGATAGTATTCATAGATGATATACTCATCTACTCACGAAGTGAAGAAGAGCATAGCCAACACCTGAGACAGGTCTTAGAAACATTAAGGGCGGGAAAGCTTTATGCTAAATTCTCTAAATGCGAATTTTGGATTAGAAAAGTAAATTTCCTTGGTCATGTGGTCAGCAAGGAAGGAATACACGTGGACCCTTCCAAAATAAAGGCAATCAAGAACTGGTCAGCCCCGAAAACGTCAACAGAGATCCGCCAATTTTTAGGACTTGCTGGCTATTATCGCAGATTCATACAAAACTTCTCCAGAATCGCTAAACCTCTTACTGCCCTGACTCAGAAGGGTGTAACTTTTAGCTGGGGAGAGAAACAAGATACTACGTTCCAAACACTGAAGCAAGCCCTGTGCAACGCACCTATATTTTCTCTTCCAGAAGGGACAGAAGACTTTGTAGTTTACTGCAACGCATCCAATCAGGGGCTAGGTTGTGTGCTTATGCAGCGAGGAAAGGTTATCGCCTATTCCCCGAGACAACTTAAGGCACACGAAGTCAACTACACCACTCATGATCTTGAGTTGCGAGTTGTAGTCTTTGCTCTAAAAATCTAGAGACATTACCTTTATGGTACCAAGTGCACTATCTTCACTAACCACAAGAGCCTTCAACACATCTTTGATCATAAAGAACTTAACATGAGACAACGACGATGGGTATAACTACTCAATGATTACGAATGCGAAATTCGCTATCATCCCGGCAAATCCAATGTAGTAGCAGATTCCCTTAGTCGAAAGGAGTACTTAAGTCGTAGAGTAAAGGAACTAACCATGAGAATCCATTCACATCTGTCCACACAGATCAAAGAGGCTCAGTTAGAAGCCTTGAAGTCGGATAATGTGGCAGATGAAGCCTTAAGAGGGACGGAGAAGAACTTAGAAATCAAGGGTGATGGCGTTCGTTACTTCATGAATCGGATCTGGACACCGAAGTTTGGTGGCTATAGAGATGTTGTCATGAATGAAGCCCACAAAACTCGATACTCCGTTTAGCCAGGTTCATATAAGATGTATTTGGACCTCAAGAAACTGTATTGGTGGCCGAACATGAAAGTCGAGATTGCTACCTACCTGGGCAAGTGCCTAACTTGCGCCAAAGTAAAGGTAGAATACCAAAATCCCTCAGGTTTACTTCAACAACCAGAGATACCCGAGTGGAAGTGGGATCGGATTATAATGGATTTCATAACCAAGCTACCCAAGACCCCGGGTGGTCATGACACCATTTGGGTAATCGTCGACAAATTAACCAAATCCGCTCACTTCCTACCAATAAAAGAAACAAACAAGATGGAGTAGTTAACCAGAGCATACATCAAAGAGATTGTACGACTGCACGGTGTGCCAATCTCTATTATCTCTGATAGAGACAGTGGATTCACCTTAAGATTTTGGCAGTCACTATAGAAATCTCTAGGAACTTGTCTGGATATGAGTACAATCTACCATCCACAAACTAACGGGCAGAGTGAGAGAACCATTCAAACACTAGAAGACATGCTGAGAGCCTGTGTGATTGACTTTGGTAAAGCATGGGATACCCATTTGCCACTTGTCGAGTTTTCATACAACAATAGCTACCACTCTAGCATCATTGTTGCTCCGTTCGAAGCCTTCTATGGCCGTAAGTGCATATCCCCTTTTTGTTGTGCTGAGGTGGGTGACACACAGCTAGCTAAAGGGCAAGTTTATGATGGCACTCTCACTGGCCCGAAAATCATTCGAGAAACCATAGAAAAGATTGTCCAAATTTGAGAACGACTGAAAGCCTCTAAGGATAGACAAAATAGCTACGCAGACAAGAGACGAAAACCTTTGGAAATTCAGGTTGGTGACCACGTTCTGTTGAAGGTCTCACCCAGGAAGGCCGTGATACACTTCAGAAAGCGTGGAAAGCTAAATCCAAGGTACATTGAGCCATTCGAAATTCCCGCTAGGATCGGCCCAGTAGCTTAAAAACTTCGTCTACCACAAGCACTTAGCAACGTACACTCTATCTTCCACGTGTCAAATCTACATAAATGCCTATCTGACTAGAATCTTGTGATTCCACTCGATGAAATCGAGATAAACGAGAGTCTTAACTTTGTGGAAGAAATAGTAGAAATCATGGATAGGGAAGTCAAACGAATGAAACAAAGTCGCATAGTGAAGGTTCGCTAGATGCCAAGCAGGGACCTGAATTTACTTGGCAGCGAGAGGATCAAATGAAACAAAAGTACCCACATCTTTTCCCGAGTCCATGATGTACTCTCTATAGACAGAGTTTCGGCACGAAATTCCCTTTAACGGGGGGACAATGTAACAACCCGTTATTTTCAAATCAATAAAAATCAAACCCTCTAAAAAAATGAAGTTTTATTTATTTGCTAAGTTCATAAGGGTTAAATGTTGATTTTAAAATATAGAAATAATGTTTTATTATAAGTGTTTTTAAAAAATTTTATTTAATGCATTCCAACCGCAAACCCTCGCATGGACCTACCACTCAACCGAAAACTCCCCCACTCAGCCGTAAACTTTAGCCTCGGACCGAAATCTGATTCCGACCAAGATCGAAATCAGGGAAGATCTGACCGGAAAATCAGCTTGCGAGAACCAACATAGCTACACCGAAATCACCATTTTTGGGCTACTTTCACTCCGAAAACACTTTCAAGCCCATCATGAAGGACCGAAAACATAAGATTGAGGCCCATTAGGATCGAAAACCTACTTTATATATTTATGTTTGGCCGAAATCTCAATTCATTTCCAAAGTTCCAAACCGTAAACACCCTCTTTTTGCTCTAAAAAATTATCCGAAATCCTCTCAAGTATCATAGTAATCATCAAATCTTCATAGGATTTTGCCCAAATCTTCATCCAATATTCAAATCTTCATACTTTTCCCAAGAACAATCTTCAAATTGTAACGCCCTGTTCCCGGTACATATTTAGTTCATTAAATATTCATTTTATAAGAGCTACTCGACGAGTTGGTAGCCCTAACTGGTTGAGTAGATGCCAGTTTAATCGCGGGGTTTAAGTGGACAACTTGACGAGTCCAGATTGGACTCGGTGAGTAGGTCCGTCAGGAGGAAACCCTAATCCTTAGGGTTTGCACCCAATTTAAGCAACATTATTGGTCTTCAACCCAGCCCCCATCACCAGCACAGCCTACTCTCGAAACTCTAATCAATCATGTGCATTCTTGAGCCATTTTTCCTTACTTTTGTGTGGTTGAATCTAGGAGAAGGAAGGCAAAGAGTGAGTTCATCAAAGGAGGGCAGAAGATCTAGAGTTCTTAGGTCATCTTAGACTTGTTAGAGGTATAATGCTAATACATTGGCTTCTACCCATTTAGATCTCCTTATAGACTTGATATTTGCACTTTTTTGGTTCCTTTCCAAGGTCATTCTGAGATTTGAACCTTGGGGGAGGAAACGACTTTAGATCTGGACATTTCTGAGCCTTACAAGCCCAAATTTGTCACCTTTATTCAACCATGACTCCATGACATGTTAAAGACCTTCATTTTTGGCTTGGAATGAGTGTTTTAGCTTTATAACATCATGCATGGATGTAAAGTTAGCAACTTTACAAGTAATGCAGGTCTAAGGAGCCTAGATCTATGAGTTAGAAGCATTGAAATGGATTAGAATCGACTGAATGGATATTGCACAAGGAGGACTCGGCGAGTTGTTCTCGGACTCGGCAAGACGGGCGCAAACCGTAACTCTTTTTTCCTGATTTGTAGTAGGACCAGTGAGTGGAGGTGGTGACTCATTGGGTGGAATAGGACTTGGACACGAAATTTGAAGAACTCGATGAGTCTATGAAGGGACGTGGCGAATTAGAGTCGAGAAGTCCCTTTTTTGATTACACTAGGACTCGACGAGTCTAAGGACAACTCGACGAGTCAGTTCATCTAGTCGCGATGTCGATTAGCATGGAGACTTGGTGAGTCAAGTCGCTAATCTTAGGGGTTCTGATTTTTAGAACTCGGCGAGTCAATAGGTTGACTCAGCGAGTAAGTCATCCCAGAAGGTTGACTTTGGTCAGGATGTTGACTTTGACCAGGGGTAAAATGGACATTTTACCCTAAGAAGGATTTTGAATTTTTGATTAAGTGTTGTTATGGAATTTATAGCCGGAGAGTCGCCGGAGCAGCAGATAGGGATCCCTCACCTAGTTTTTCAGCAGCCAGTCATACGAGGTGAGTTTCCTTCCAGTAGGAACGGGTCTACGACCACAATGCCGACCCATTTAGATGATAGTAGTTCCGGGCTTCAGTTCGATGCCAGGGTGGTCCCAAGAAGTAGGATGTATTCTTGATGTCTTCGTGACTCATGCATGTTTATGATATGTGTTATATGTTCCGGACTTCGGTCTGATGCTGGGCGGGGCCCAAGTTATTCCGAACTTCAGTCTGATGCCGGTCGGGTCCCGATGCAGTGGGTGGGGACCAATTTATGTCGGACTTCAGTCCGATGCTGGGCGGGCCCTGATGAATTGGGCAAGGCCCAGTATGTGATTTATGTGTTATTGTATGGTATGTGGTAGTTTGGGGGAGCTCACTGAGCTTCATGCTTACGGTTTTCAGTTTTGGTTTCAGGTATTTCCACTAGCAAAGGGAAGGGCTCAGTTTTATCGCATGCCACACACCACAGTCACAGCCTGGGAGTTTACTCTGATGATTTGTTATGAGATCATGATTTGAGACAGACTCTATGATGTTTTATGATACATGATTTATGATTTTACTTATGACTTTTGATGGTTTATGATTTTAATAATGATTTGAAAACAAAATTTTTGGGTCGTATTTTTGGATGTTTCAAGTTGGTATCAGAGCCTTGCTTTGAGGGATTCGGGTACACTTTCGGGTGTGTCTAAACTCAAATTAAGGAATTGGTATAGAAACTTTCAAAAGAAAATCATTTTTAAAAAAAGGATTTTGAAAAAGAACTTTGAAAAGAGAAAAAGGGTGTGGTGCATGCAATCAGCTGAGCTCAAGTAAGTACTCCCAAATTACCCATAGAAGTTTAAGTTATGTTATCAGTTTTATTGAAACAACATGCTAGATTAGGACTAAGGATCTAGGAAGGATGCCTTATGTGCCTGTTATATGTGTTCAGCTTTATGAGAACTGCATGCTAGTATAGATTAGTCAGTATGATAGCCAGAGTAGTAGATGTTTGATTATGTACTTGATGCTCGAATGCTTCTTGCTTTGTGCTTTTAGGAGTCTTAGTTATCTTTTACTAACTAGCAAACAAATATGTTACGTTACGTATTGCAAGGACTAAATAATGTCAGAAGGTTAGGTCTAGCCCGATTTCGCAACTCTTGTTTGAGTCCAACCATTGTAGGGTAGGATCTCTCATTCAAAGAATTATCTAGCTCGATTAATATGTAATAGTATTCATGAGCTAGTTGGGGAAAGAAAGTAGGGGCTTCTTATGCATCTGATGGCGGAAAGTGAGTTGGTGATTACCCTAGGGAAAGTGTAGGATGAGAGTAGCAGAGAACAGTAGTTGTATAAGGGACTTGGTGAAGTCAAGGAAATTCTTAAGTAAAGTACGGATATATGTGGAAGGTAGTATGGGTCCGTACTACTGAAAGCAGAGGATCCATACTCAAGTCAAGGAAGGCTGAGACAAGACCAGAGAACTTGTAGTATTATGATCCCTACAGTTATATTAGTATTCTGACAATTGTTATGATGTGTTTTCAAAATGGTGGTTTTACGCCCTAGACGAACAGTTTGTAGTTCAGGTGCAGGCGAGGGATCAGGATCAAGCTCTGGAGTCGGGCAGTTAGATGAGCAGACCTTGGAGTTCATCTCCTCGGAGGTCACACGCATCATACTAGACCAGACTCCTGTGATTTTTGGATCGGTCAAGGAGGGTATCTTAGAGCTTCTGGATGAGAGGTTGGGCGCATTCCGTACTGAGATAGCAACCATGATGGGATCGTGCACCTTGACTTTCAGGGAGTTCAGAGCTTGTGGAGCTCCTGACTACCATGGGGCTCGGGACCCCATTGCAAGTACAAGGTGGTTGGCGGATGTCGCCAACGATTTCCACACCAGCATATGTCCCGAGGGGGACAAGGTCAGATTAGCATCCTGTCTTCTGAAGGACAGGGCACGGGATTGGTGGGAGGAGGTTGGGAGAGCCATTGGAGATGACACCGTGTTGGATGATATGACCTGGATTGATTTCACGATCAGGTTCAGAGCTGAGTTCGCACCTGTTATTGAGGTGCAACAGCTTGCTAGGGAGTTTCAGGACCTCCAGCAGACGACATAGACAGTGTGTTGGAGATTACCGCCAAGTTTAGGGATAGGGCTCTCCTCGTCTCGCAGTATGTAGTAGACAAGGAGATGAAGAAGGCCCAATATCATGAGATGTTGCGGAGTGATATCCGCCAGTTTGTGAGCCGCTCCAGCTGCAAGACGCTGGAGGACATGATCGCTAGGGCTCATGAGAGGGAGATTGATCTGGAGATGGAGAGGAAGAGGAAGCCACAGGTGGCGTCTGGCGCAGCAGGTTCTGGAAAAAAGCCCAAGGTGTCTGATCACAGGTCTAGGGGACAACAGAGCCATAGTCGGTGTGGAAAATGTGGCAGGTTGCACGATGGGGTGTGCAAGGCGGGGAGTTCCGGCTGCTTCAAGTGCGGTCGGACCAGGCTTATGAGTTGGGATTATACAGCTACTACCACTACCACCACACCATCTGATCTGATTTGCTTCCATTACAATCATAGGGGACACAAGAAGTCCCAGTGTCCGAGTTTAGCATCTGCAGGACAGCTGGTGGTACCCGCTCCTGCCACACTGAGGATTATAGACAGCAGATAGGGTCGTACTGAGGCGCCAGTGGCAAAAAGCAGAGCCTGTCAATTGACAGCAGAGGAGGCACGAGCGACTCCTGATTTGGTTGTTGGTATGTATTTTCTCCATCTTCATTTTTTTCTTACTTTTGAATATTACTCATGTTTATGTGTTGTTTTTAGGGTCGTTCCTAGTGAATGGAATTTCGGCTATGGTATTGTGCATAGACTACCGGGAGCTGAACAAGGTGACGGTGAAGAACCGTTACCCACACTTGAGGATAGATGATTGGTTCGACCATCTTCAGGGAGCATCTTGGTTCTCCAAGATTGATCCACGGTCTGGATATCACCAGATGCGGGTCAGAGATGATGATGTGTAGAAGACCGCTTTTAGGACCCGCTATGGTCACTATGAGTTTGTGGTGATGCCATTTGGGCTCACTAATGCTCCAGCCGTGTTCATGGATCTCATGAATCGTGTGTGCAGGCCGGGTCTGTAATAATATTCATTGACGATATCTTGGTTTATTCCAAGACTCAGGAGCAGCATGAGGAGAACCTGAGAGAGGTACTAGAGACACTGAGGAAGGAGAGACTTTTCGCGAAGTTCTCCATGTGCGAGTTCTTGTTGCGCGAGGTGCAGTTTCTTGGGCACCTCGTCAACCAGGAGGATATTTTGGTAGATCCTGCCAAAATAAAGGCCATAATGCAGTGGGAGATCCCGAAGTCTCCATCCGAGATTCGGAGCTTCTTGGGTTTAGCAGGGTATTATAGGAGATTTATCCAGGATTTCTCCAAGATAGCAGTTCCGCTGACCCAACTGACCAAGAAGTCAGTGGTGTTTCGCTGGGGTCCTGAGTAGCAGACAGCGTTTGAGATGCTCAGGCAATGACTGTGCGAGGCGCCGATTCTTACCCTGCCAGAGGGAGTAGATGAGTTTGTAGTCTACTATGACGTTTTGATCACAGGTATGGGAGCAATGTTGATGCAGCGGGGGCACGTGCTAACTTATGCCTCGAGAAAGTTGAAGCCTCACGAGGCTAACTACCCGATGCATGATTTGGAGCCGGGGGCGGTGGTATTTGCCCTCAATATTTGGCGGCATTACCTCTACGGGGTCCGGTGTACTATCTACATGGACCACAAAAGTTTGAGGTACCTCATGGATCAGCCGAATTTGAACATGAGGCAGCGTCGGTGGTTAGATGTGGTAAAGGATTACGATTGTGAGATCCTTTATCACTCGGGAAAAGCCAATGTAGTGGCTGACGCTCTGAGCCGCAAGGAGGTAGCGGCTCCGATCCAAGATATCTATTTGAGGATGACAATGATTACTCCACTGCTGGAGCAGATTAGGGAGGCGCAGGTTGAAGGCATGAGGGAGGAGCGCCAGAAGTGCAAGAGGATAGTAGGTCGAGTAGCTTCGTTTGATTACGATAGTCGAGGATTATTGACCCTGCTCGGAAGGGTCTGGGTATCGTACTGGGGCGGAGTACGGCAGGTGTTGATGGACAAGGCCCACAACTCTCAATTCTCTATTGACCCAAGGGCGACGAAGATGTATAGGGATCTTCGACCCGATTACTGGTGGCCATGCATGAAGTGGGACATAGCTTGGTACGTGGAGAGATGCTTGACCTGCAGGAAGGTTAAGGCAGAGCACCAGAGGCCTCACAACTAGATGCAGTTGTTAGACATTCCTGTGTGGAAATGGGAGGATATTATTATGGACTTCATTACTAAGCTTCCCAGGACCGCACGTGGGGTCGATTCGATAAGCGTTATCGTGGAACGGTTGACCAAGAGTGCTCATTTCATACCGATCCAGGAGAGCATATCGGCCAAAAAGTTGGCCGAGATTTATGTGTGAGACGTAGTGGCACGTCATGGAGTGCCTGTCTTGGTGGTGTCAGATCGAGACGTCCGGTTCACTTCCAGGTTTTGGAAGCGGTTCCACGACGAGATGGGTACTCGTCTCCATTTCAACACCGCATTCCACCCTTAGATGGATGGGCAGAGCGACAGGACGATTCAGACTCTCGAGGACATTCTTCGAGCATGTGCGCTAGATTTCAGTGGCAGTTGGGATACATATCTTCCGTTAGCGGAATTTTCATATAACAACAGCTATCACTCCATTATTAACCGGCCTCCCTTCGAGATGCTCTACGGGAGGAAGTGTAGGACCCCAATCTGTTGGGGTGAGATCGTTCAGAGAGTCATGGGGAGTACGGAGGTAGTACTCAAGACCACGGAGCAAGTTCAACAAGTCCAGAGCAGGCTTCAGACTGCTCAGAGCCAGCAAAAGAGCTATGCCGACAAGCGACATTTAGACTTGGAGTTTCAGGTGGGCAATATGGTCCTCCTAAAAGTGTCACCATGGAAGGGTGTTATCAGGTTTCGGAAGCAGGGCAAGCTGGGCCCCAGGTTCATTGGCCCATTTAGGGTTTTGGCTCGGGTGGGTTGGCTTTCTTATCGATTAGATCTTCCAGCGGAGCTCAGACAGATCTACAGCACGTTCCATGTTTCTCAGTTGCGGAACTGCTTAGTGGATGATTTAGCAGTGGTACCCCTTGAGGATATTCAGGTTGATGATAGCCTGAACTACATCTAGAAACCAGTGGTGATTTTAGACCGCAAGACGAAAGAGCTGAGAAACAAGAGGGTAAAGTTAGTGAAGGTGCAATGGCAGCACCGGAAGGGTTCAGAATGGACATGGGAGCCCGAGGAGGAGATGAGGGAGCACTATCCAGAGTTTTTTTCAGCAGACTTCGAGGACGAAGTCTAAGGTGAGTGGGGGAGAATTGTAACGCCCCGTTCCCGATACGTATTTAGTTCATTAAATATTCATTTTATAAGAGCTACTCGATGAGTTGGTAGCCCTAACTCATCGAGTAGATGCTAGTTTAATCGCGGGGTTTAAGTGGACTACTCGACGAGTCCGGATTAGACTCGGCGAGTACATCCCTCAGGAGAAAACCCTAATCCTTAGGGTTTACACCCTATTTAAGCAACATTATGGGTCTTCACCCCAACCCCCATCACCTTCACAGCTTAGTCTCGAAACCCTAATCAATCTTGTGCATTCTTGAGCCATTTTTCCTTACTTTTGTGTCGTTGAAGCTAGGAGAAGAAAGGCAAAGAGTGAGTTCAGCAAAGAAGGGTAGAAGATCTAGAGTTCTTGGGTCATCTCAGACTTGTTAAAGGTATAAAGCTAATACCTTGTCTTCAACCCATTTTGATCTCCTTATAGACTTGATATTTGCACTTTTTGGGTCCTTTCCATGGTCATTCCGAGATTTGAACCTTGGGGGAGGAAAGGACTTCAGATCTGGACATTTCTGAGCCTTACAAGCCCAAATTTGTCATCTTTATTCAGCCATGACTCCATGAAATGTTATAGACCTCCATTTTTGGATTGGAATGAGTGTTTTAGCTTCATAACATCATGCATGGACGTAAAGTTAGCAACATTACGGGTAATGCTAGTCTAAGGAGCCCAGATCTATGAGTTAGAAGCATTGAAATAGATTAGAATCGACTGAAATGATATGTCACAAGGAGGACTCAGTGAGTTGTTCTCGGACTTGGCGAGTCGGTTCATGAACCCTAACTCCTTTTTCCTGATTTGTAGTAGGACTAGTGGATGGAGGTGGTGACTCAGTGGTTGGAACAGGACTTGGACACGCAAGTTGAAGAACTTGACGAGTCTACGAAGGGACTTGGTGAGTTAGAGTTGAGAAGTCCCTTTTCTAATTACGCTAGGACTCGGCGAGTCTGAGGACGACTCGACGAGTCAGTTCATCTAGTCGCGATGTCGATTAGCATGGAGACTCGGCGAGTCATAAGGTGACTCGGCGAGTCGAGTCGCGAATCTTAGGCTTTCTGAGTTCTAGAACTCGGCGAGTCAATAGGCTGACTCGGCGAGTAAGTCAACTCAGAAGGTTGACTTTGGTCAGGACGTTGACTTTGACCAGGGGGTAAAATGGTCATTTACCCTAAGAAGGATTTTCACTTTTTGATTAAGTGTTGTTATGGAATTTATAGTCGGAGAGTCGCCGGAGCAGCAGATAAGGATCCCTCACCTAGTTTTTTAGCAGTCAGTCATACGAGGTGAGTTTCCTTCCAGTAGGAACAGGTCTACAGCCACAATGTCGGCCCGTTTAGATGATAGTAGTTCTGGACTTCGGTCTGATGCCGAGGTGGTCCCGAGAAGTAGTATGTGTGCTTGATGTCTTCATGATTCATGCATGTTTATGATATGTGTTATATGTTCCGGACTTCGGTCCGATGCCGGACGGGGCCCAATTTTTGTTGGACTTCGGTCCGATGCCGGGCGGGGCCCGATGCAGTGGGTCAGGCCCAATATGTGAGATATGTATTATTGTATGGTATGTGGTAGTTTAGGGGAGCTCACTAAGCTCCGTGCTTACAGTTTTCAGTTTTGGTTTCAGGTATTTCCACTAGCAAAGGGAAGGGCTCGGTTTGATCGCATGACACACACCACAATCACAGCCTGGGAGTTTACTCTGATGATTTTTAATGAGATCTTGATTTGAGACAGACTCTATGATGTTTTATGATACATGATTTATGATTTTACTTATGACTTTTGATAGTTTATGATATTAATAATGATTTGAAAACAAAATTTTTGGGTCGTATTTTTGGATGTTTCACAAATCTTCATAATTTCCCAAGAACACCAAGAACACTCTGAAAACTCCTCAAGCCACCGAAAAACCACATTTTTCCACTGAAAACTCCTTGCAACACTTCAAACAATTCCAAATAATTTTGTAAGTACTCCTTACATAATTAAAGTGTTGTCTAGCACTTTAATTATTATTTAAATCATTACTTAACTTATTATTTAAATTGATATCTTATTAATTTAATTATGACGTCGAATACAATTATTTTTAGGATAACATTATTTGCACGAACGCTAGCCCAAGCATCGTCTCTATAATATCCGATCGCGAACACGCACTAGAGGTGAGTTCATATCCCTACGTTTTTCACAAATTTTCAGTGTTTTTAGGGGGGGATAAAAGTAAAACACAAGGACTCTTGTGTTAATATTCAAACGATTTAAAACCATTTGCAATTGATTCTAACCAATTTATCGTTACATTTTATAAAAATATATGTTAATATATTTTTAACCCTTTTTGTAACATGTCGAGCAAAAGGGTACTTTTCACGAACCGCACACTACCACTTCATACACATAGTTAAATTGCAAAGGTTTTCAGTACATTACAAAACAATACATTTAAGCTATAATTGGTATAGTTTGTGAACCACTACACTATTTTACCAATTCAAAAACACTACTCAGAAACAAGTATATAAACTATAGCTAGTATAGTTCAAGGAACACCACTCTATTACATTATAAAGTACACTACTATGAGGTCACCCATATAGTTTCAAGTACAAGAAAACACTACTACACTATACGTAAACTAGTGAATACAAGGTTGTGAGGCACTACTTCAATTGTACCCACCAGGGTACAGGTCCAAGTCCTATAAATTATAGCCAGAGTCTCCTGGAGGGAGAGCGTGACTTTGTGTATAGATCTATACAGGATTGACAACCTCACACCTAAACTGTTAGCTATAGTTAGGCCGGCAGGCCTGGGGTGACAAACGTCATAACATTCCGACGCCTGAAGAACGTCGTAGAGGCCACTAGTCAGTTTAGCAATGTTTTATGAAACTCACAACATTATTAACTAAAACATTTGTTTACGGGATTAACACTACTTCAATGGTTTTATTTTAATTAATAAAACTACAGTACACTACTATACACTACAGTTGGTGGTATCCAGACATTCATACAAAGGTTTTCATACAAACACTACTACTATACACTACTTTTCCTAGTATAGAGTACACTAGTAAGAAATATTGTTTAAGGAAAACATACATGATATGGTTTTATTCATTAATAAGACTACATATACTATTATAGGGTACAATAACTACATACATTTTGGTGTTAAGGACTAAGACTACTTTTCATTACTAAAGGAAATATTGGATTTTCAGGAAGTACATTATAACATTTTCAAGGAACAAAGACAAGCTTTTCATCTCAAAAACATACTTATGAACTCACCAACTTAAATGTTGATACACTTTCAAAACCACTTATATTCTCAGGGAACCAGTAAATAGGTACACCCACAGGTTTTGAGAAGTTGGAACTTTTTGAGTCATGTCTTTTATACTTATGTTATGCACTTTTGATGTCATACAAACTATGTATCGAACAGACTTAAATACTTTACTTTATCAATGTAATGATTGTGTTTGCTTTGGTTACTATTATACCATTGTTGTGATACTGTACATGACGTCCTCCGCTCCCGAACGTTTCCTCCGTTCCAGTTTAGGGGTGTGACATGGTGGTATTTAGAAAATGATAGACAAAGAAATATTGAAAGAGGCCGATATTAAGGTTTATGTAAAGAATAAAGTTAGGCGAAGGAATAGAGAGGTGGAGAACAACTAGCGTCGACAGAGGAGTAATCCAAAGAGATGAAGAAGATGACTTAAGCTCCAATCGACAAAATATATGAACATCGATTTATTCCGTCAATCTCTCTCAAAATGTCAATTTGTAGAGTTAAAAAAACAGAAAATCGAAAGGTGATTTATCAATTTCCTTTAAGGAATGTGATTTATCAATTACCTTTGATAAAGGTGAATGATCAAAGTTTAACAAAAACCCTCAGATTCCGTAAATGTGGTGGAGAACCTCTCTTCCTCAAAAACTGATTGCAATGCAAACTGCAACATAAGTTAATAATCAAAGTTAGCAACAAAGGTAAAGCCGGTGATAAATAAGCAAAAAGACATGACCGGGAGACAACCTAAAATACCCACTGGTGAGTGGGGGTGAATTTGAGTCAGTGGTGAAATGGTGGAGGGAACACTCTTGGGAGCAATAAATCGATGGAGTAAGAGATAAAAGAAGTTGATCACATCAATCTATGTTTGGTAAATACATGTGTTAAGGCCATGTGGCAGTAAATGGTGTAAAGGAAGTGATGAGTATGTAAACCTAAAGCGGTCAAAGGTGAAATGTATGAATATCAAGATAAAAGAAAAACTAAAAAGGGCCAGAAACGTCAAGATAAAAGAAAATATGGGGCAAAAAGGTAAACAACCAAATGTTACTTTTACTAAGGAACAAACTTTTAATATATATATATATATATATATATATATATATATATATATATATATATATATATATATATATAGAGAGAGAGAGAGAGAGAGAGAGAGAGAGAGAGAGAAATTTGTTTTGTCACATTAATAGTAATGATGAATGATGTGCTATGAAAATTTAATATTGACGTTTTTTTTTTTAAAAAAATTAATAAAACATTCAAGTGAAATTAAAAAAAAAATTGGAAATGAGTTGTGAAATAAATAGTCTAAACCTTGTTATTAGTAGTAAATAGTTCATTTAATCATTAATACATTTGAATTAATAGCAAATCATAACTTCTATTTGTTTTTATCCTTAAAACATAATGTTTTTATATAATAACTCATTGTTTTATATAATTTATTTTAAATAAATAATAAACACAAATATTAGAGGATTATAATTAAATCTCATTTAATTAAATATGATAAGTATTAATTAAGTACCATAAATAAAAATAAAACCTTTTGAGTTGTAGAGTGTAGTGGTTTCATTATATATAACCTTTATTTAGAATTTAAAAAGTTGTATTCATAATTAAAACTTTAATATAGTAAGACATTAATACGGTTTTAATATGAAAATTATTTTAATAGAAATTTTAGTTATGGCAGAATAGTGTGACTTTTTTTTAAAAAAAAGAAAATGAAAAATGAGTAAGTTAAATACAAAAGATTTTTTTTACAACGAGTTATCAAATAAATAGTCTAATCGAATATTTTCGTTATAGATACATCACTTAATAATTAATGTAGTTGAGTTAATAGAAAATCAATATTTTTATTAATTTTAGACGTAAAGTATAATGTTTTTATATAACAATCCATAGCAGTATAAAACTTATTTCATATAAATAATACACAAAAAATATTATATGCATATAATTATATTTTTAATAGTAGGTCATGAGGTTTTGATATAACTTTTGGTGTATTCATCAGATGATCATGTTATCTATTTAATTGATTAAACACAATTTAACTATTTAATCACATTTAATTAAGTCTCATAAATAAATTAAGTACCGTTACTGAAAAAAAGTTGTACCGAATTAATCTAAGTAACTCTTACTTGGAATTTGAATGTAATATTAAAATAAAACTTTAATATAGTAACACAATAATATATATATATATATATATATATATATATATATATATATATATATATATATATATATATATATATAGCTTTAATATAAAATTTAATTTTAATAAAAATTTGAGTTTAGACACATTAATATTACTTTTCTCCAAAAAAAGATGAAAAAATATTCAAGTAAAATACAAAAAAAATAACATTTATGTATTAATACAATTTCTTTAGTAAAAAAAATCAAAATTTTACTTATTTTCAATTTTAAAATAAAATGATTTTATATAACATGTCAGTCTTATACAAATAATACTTTTATATAAATAATACATATAATATTTGGTGTTTATAATTAAGTTTTCAACAGTGAGTTTTGAGATTTTTTCGAAACATTCTATCTAAAGATTAGATGATCATATTATCCATTTAATTGGCTAAATGCAACATAACTATTCAAATTATATTTAATTAAGACTTATAACCATTATTTAAGTGTCATAAGAAAAAAAACTTTTAAGTTAGTAGTGGTTAATTTCAAATAACTTTTAATTAGAAGATGAATAGTTGTAATATTAAATGAAAACTTCAATGCAATCAACTAATTTTGATTATCTTATTCTATTTATATAATGTAACTTTATGTTGTTATAATATGAATAGTTTAATATATTATTTTATTATAACTTTAAATATACAAAGTTTGGTATAACTCAGAATATACCGTTAAGACCGTATAATTTGTATCTACATTATGATGTAAGTTTTTATCACAATCTCACATAAATATATAATGTTGTAACATCCTGATGATGAGGTATTTTCAATATCAGCCCTAAGTATGAAAGAATATCGCATTTTGACCCTTGGGTTTGAGGAAGGTTTCAAGAATGGCTCATAGTGACATCTTGGTAATGTTGGCAAGGAAGTTAGTACGTTGAGCGTACGTTGTGTACACTAGGTGTATTGGGGCGGACCCTAGTACGTTGGGCGTACACCTCGTACACATGGGGTACGTGGGGAAACTTCAAACCCTAATTTTTAAGATTTTGTCCATATATAAACATCATTATCTCTCCTTCCTCGTTCCTTATCCAGCCTCCAACCTTCATTTCTTTATTTGCGACCTTAAACCCTTGAGTGTGATCCTTTGAGCTCAAAAGTGTGTGTTTATGGTGCCTTTGAAGCTAGGTGAAGAAAGAAGCATCATATTGGAAGATCAAGACCTTCTAGATCTAGGAACACCTCACCTTCAAGATCCATTTTGAGATATAAAGTTATGAACTTGATGATTCTATGCATTGATCTATGTTAGCTATGGAATTTGTGTCCTTTAGGTCCCATCATTTGGGTATTTTGAGTATAAGCTACCCCAATCCATTTAAGTTTTTATTTTAGTCACTTCGATGTGTATAGAAGCATAAAAATGTAGTCTTGGTCATATCTTTCTTTCCATGCATGTGTTTTGAGGTATTAATGGGTTAAGTGGTTGAGGTTTTTGATGTTAAGACCTTATTGGCCATGCAAGACCGTAAAGTTGGAATATTTATGGTAAAAAATGTTATTTGAGACTTGGATCTAACTTTTCGACGTGGAACTTTGGAGTATTTTAAGCTCTTAATAAAGAAAGGGCTGAACAGGCGCGTATGTTGGGAGCATTAAGCGCTACGATGCGCATACATGGTCAGCACCTCGTAATCTTGTTAACCACTGAGTACACCTCGCATACAGAAAAGTACGCCCAACGTACTTGGCTCAGTCGACTCGGCTGAGTTGGCTCAGCTGGGTTGACTCGGCTGGTTTTTTACTTGACTTTTGACCGTTGACCAAGAGTATTTTGGGAAAATGTTATTAATTTAGAAATGGGAAATGCTTGGACATTTAGGATTTGGATTGAGCCAGTTGTCGGAGCTGGGAGTTATTCAAACTACATTCAGGCTATGAGGTGAGTTTTCCCCACTGGACTTACAGGTCAAAGGCACTAAGGTCGCCCTATTGGGTTGATATCATGGTTTTACCATATGCTGTTATGTTGTAGTGATCTGTTAGATCTATATCCTGGTATTGTTGGATTAGATGTCTAAGCCTATAACTATTATTGGTATGTACTCGACCCGAGAGTAGCATGGTCCATTTGGGTTGCATGGCATCAAAAAAATTGGATAGACAAGTGAGAAAAGGTTATTTATGATTTATATTAGTATATTATAAGTTCGAATATATTAATATGAAATCATATTATTTAACTAGTATTGATCAAGAATTATTTTAGAATTAATTTTTTGATCAAAAGAGACTAATTAAATATATGGGGATTGATTATGTAAACCATTCATTCTTATATATGTGGGCTTGTGATCCATTGTCCTTCAAGTTGGGCTTAACTCATGTGGTAACCCATGGATACTCCATGGAGGTTAAAACCCATAAATCATGAAGGAAATGGAAAGTCATGCACATTAGGGTGTACATGGTGTAACCCTAATGAGCCACACTATATAAAGGATCCCATGGTTCATGAAATGGCACTAGTGAATACACAGAGTGAGGGCAAGGACCAATTTCATAGGGAGAACCAAATTAAACTTCTTCTAAAGTTATTCCATTTGTTGGTGGTGTTTTGTGATTCCATTTGAGGCTTCCACACTATTGGGGCTAAGCTCTTAAATGTTCAGGACTTCTAGCTCCATCAAAAGGTATGTCATCTAACTAGACTTATGTAGTTTACTTGCTCCATAATATGCTAGTTAGTATGATGCTTTGGAATTTTGTATATTTACATGTATAATAGTGAAAACATAGATCCAAGGCACATAGGGTTACATGCACACTATAGGAGTGTTAGAATGCTCAAAACCCATCAGTGGTATCAAAGCCTAGACTTGGTTTTCAATTATACTTGATGCAATTGTTGAAAAAATCAAATTTCTGGCTTTCAAGATTGTAGAATCGCCGAGCCCAAGAGTAAATTCATCCAACTCGCCGAGTTTGTTCCTGCACTCGATGAGTTGGAGGCCCAGGGTGCAAATTTTTGACTTTTAAGGCTGGAATTTGACTAGAATCATTACCCTAAGCTGTTTTTGAAGTTATAAACCTGTTTTTGATGTGGTAATGATCATTCTAATCCAATTCAAAAGATAATTTTCAAAAGTTTCATGTTTTATATTAGTTTAATGGTTAGACTAATTACATGAAAATTGTTTGATTTGAATTGTCTTGTTCATACGAGTTTAATCTAGATCATAGTTTTTCTTGACATGTTTGCTTGTTTATTAGATGATCTAAATGGCCTTTAATGGATTCCATAACTTGTCCTCAAGTTATGGAAAACCATAAGTGTTTCTTGTTAACGAGTCTCTAAAAGTCATGAGTTATATTTTTTGAAGAGTTTTTTCCCATAAATTGTTTTATGACATCCATAACTTGTCCTCAAGTTATGGATTCAAGTGTCTTTCCATTAAAAGCCATATTAAACACATATGTTACAGATTCCAAAAGTTTTTTGAATTGTTCAAAACTTGCCCTCAAGTTTTGGAATTTGTAAAGTTACACTTTTGAATACTTTAGTGCCAAACCCTAGAATTTTAAATAGTTTAAACTTCAACCCTTATACTATTATAATATTATAGGTTTAATATTTATATATATATATATATATATATATATATATATATATATATATGTATGTATGTATAAGAGTAAAAGTCAATCTTACCATTAGTAGGCCTCATTCACGAAGCCGGTCTATAAGGGGGTATAAGGTTACTCCTATAAAATGACAGTTTAATGGGTGTCCACTCTCACTCACCACTTCCTTGACTGGTGGAGGGTCGTTAGCCGAAAGGGTAGGAGAGGACTCTAATTCTCCCTTCATTAAAAGTATAATGATAAATATAAAACACTTATAAATTCCCAGTCTTAGTTACTTTAGGAAAATGTGAATATGGTGCTAACCCATGAAATTACACTTTGTACCTTAACTGGTCGTTGATGGGGCGTGAGTGGTTAACCGACACACTAACATGGACTAGTAAGAGTGGAAAAGGGTAAATTAATGTTTATCATAGATTGGTGGAGCGCATGTGGTTAAACGGCACATCGATTAGGTGATAAAGTTAAGAGTACCAAGTTAATTTGCATGGTTATTCACACCTTGTTTGTGATCCTCGGCGTCCCATTCACAAACTTAAGAGGGCACAATCGAGATTTAAACATGCCATTGAAAAGTTCAATGAATGTCAAAAGATCTAGGAGTTTCAATCCAATTAAACCTAATACCTATTTCGTTTTTCATGGTGGAAATTGGTGAATCGTCATTCGCCTACCTTCAAATATTTATAGCTTGGATTACGGCATCCCTCTTCCAAGTTATAAAATATTGTGTTGGGTCCTAGACTTAATATTTCATATTGGGTGTTATATTAAGGACTTAAATCAACTAACTTGAAATTTCTCCCATTGTAGATGTCTGGTTCAGACAACTATCATCTTCCCAAATCTCTTGGAACAAGCTTTCCTAATGAAGATGATGTCCTGCAATTGGATCATGGAAATCATAATTCTCTTCCTCCACCTCCTCCAATTATTCTCCCTGTCCCACAAGCTCGAAGACATGAAAAATTCAAGGTCACTAAAGCCCTACTTGCAATGAAACATGAAGATGGAAGGCCTGCGTGTACTCACGTGTTGGAGATGAAGTCACATATCGACATGCTGAGAGTGTTGTGTCACACCCCCGAACTAGACGGCGGAAACGTCCGAGGGCTCGCGTGACTTAAATTGAATATCATCACAATGAATATACATGAATCATAACATAAACATCACCGTGCATCAATATATTACAATTGACATTGTTCACATCAAATACATTGTTTTAACGTTATAATTCCATACATAAATTGTTTGATAGTTTTCAAAAGCAAAACACACTAACATACTTGGTACTTACTCCTCAGCTTACCTGTTACCTGAGAATACAAGTTATTTTGAAAAACGGTCAACATATGGAATGTTGGTGAGTTCATAAGTAGGTTTGATATGAAAATGTTTTGTGTAGTTTGAACAAAAACAACCCAGAAAATTTGATATTTTCTGAAAAGACCATTGTTTATAAAAAGTGTGGAGATCCGTAAATGTATGCATGATGATTTTAAAACATGTATAATTGAAAAACTTTGTATTAAACGTGCAAGTGAAAAATGTTGAACTTTCCCGGAAAACCCGATGTTTTCCAAAATAAAAATATCATATACGGTTCGAATTGTTATCCCATCACGTGAATGATTTTGAATTACCTTGATTACTTGATTTATATCGAGTTTATTTATGTGAGTCATTATAACCATGCATGATAATGACTAGTTCATCTGTCTTAGCATTCTGGTGAACGCCAGAATTGATCTTATGATTTTGTCACCCTAGACTGGCCGAGTCTAACTGTAGCGAACAACTGAGGTGTGGGGGAGTCACCCTCGTATAGATCTATACACAAACTCTCGCTCTCCCTCCAGGAGACTTTGATTATAACTACGGACTACGACCGACACACGTTGGTGTCACCCGTTATTACTCACTAAATCCCAATTGACTTGATTACTATTGATTATCAACCTGTATTTGGTTACTTGGACCTTACTAGCAGTACTAATGGGCCACTAAGGCCCAATAGCACTTAAAAGCCATTGAGGGTCCCTTAAATAGTAAATTGGGTCGTAGGAGGCCTAATAACATTTATTATTATTCCTTGGGCCCAAAATCATGTTAATGGGACAAAAAGGCCCAATAATCATGATTGGACTTTCAAGCCCAAAGTTTGGATTGTTTACTTGTTTTTAGGAATTGTGTAATTGTTGGAAGGTTCGATTGGACGATTGTTATTTTGAATTGGCACGAGGCCGCTCGGTTATTGTTAACGATTTTTGGGATTTTACATATGTTCATCTGCATGAGTGGTGGGTTTATATTTTTGACTCAAACATCTTAATAGTAAAACAATTGATTCAAAATATTTCGTTTGACCCATTTCAGCCCTTCTTTAATAAAGATGACAATTTTAGTCCCTTATATAAAAAAAGACATTTTAGCCCTTCAACCATTTTCTTCACACATTTGACCCATAGACTTGTTCAATTGATATTTTTTAGCCCAAAACTTATTCTTTGGCAGTTTCAGCCCTTCCAGAAAAGTGTTTTTTGGTTAAAGCCCAAACTTTTGCAACTTTTACAATTTTGGCCCAAAATCCAAAAACTTAACATGTTTTATCCTTTTTGGTAAAGAAAAGCATTTTTAACCCTTGAAATAATTTTGTTTAACTCTTTATCCCATGTTTTCAGGAATTTATCATTTCATCTCTTTAAAAATTATGTTTTTCGCAACTTTGGGCTTAATGCGCCGAAAAGCCCAAAAATTGGCCCATTGAGCTAATATTTGCATTTCAAGTCCTTTGAAAAGCATAATTTTCATAAAAACATTTATTTTAACTGTTTTGACTCTTTTGACCCTCAAGAAAACTGTGAATGGCAATTTTTCACCCAATTTTTTTTATTTGACCATTTAAGCCCCAAAAATTTGTTTTATGTTACAATATGTTTATTTTAATCTTAGAGGGTATTTTTATTGTCTTGTTTAGTGTAATATACCTTAGATCATGCTTGTTTTCCTTCTTATGTCATATATCTTGAGATTTCTTCTCTTTTTGTTGCATATTTACCACATAAACACTTACAATCACATATACATGCATAAAATCATACATAGCACACACATATACATAGATCTACACATTTTACTTGTATTCTCCCCTATAAAACTTGTAAAAACCAAAAAAGGAGGGGTATGAACTCACCTTGAGTTTGTGGGTTTGGTTTTGAAGAAGAATGGAAGAAGTTTGATGCTATTCTCGGCCTAGCAAGCTTCTTGGAGGATCTTTGGCTTAGATGTGCTCTAAGATGCAAGATCACGAGTTTGAATAGATTCGGAGGAGATTTTTGATGAAATGAAGTAGTTAGATCATGGATTTAAGCACCAATTTACCTTGAATGATGATTTTTGTGGAAGAAAGTCCTTGAAAAGCTCTAAATCTTGAAAAATTTGGTGGAGAAGGAAGCGGTTGTTGTGTGTTCTTGAGATATGTTGAAGTGAGTTGTGTGTGTATTTTTCCCCTTGGCCGAGAGTAATAAGAAGAGAAGAAGAGAGAGAGAGAGAGAGAGAGAGAGAGAGAGAGAGAGAGAGAGAGAGAGTTGCATGGATGTATGGGATGGTTCATGGAAATCCATAAGGTAATAAGGAGGTGGCTAACCCTCCTTATTTCACTAGTTTCTCTTTTTTTTTCTTTTTTTTTTATTCTTAGGCCGTGAAAAGAGAGAAAAGGAAAGATTTTTGGGCCCTTTTGTGCTTAAGCCCATATTATGATCCGATTAGATGATTTTTGGCCCAATTGGTCTTTGGAGAGGGTTCACGGCCCAAAATAGATCAATGAATGATTTTTATGGCCCATTAGGGCTAATTAGGTTAGTTATGGCCCAATAAGGTGTTGGATTAGTGTCTAAGTCCATAACTATTTTGGTATGTACTTGACCCGATTATGAGCATGGTCCTTTTGGGTTGCCTTCACCATAGCAATATGTAGGATGAATTAAGGAGAGAAAGGTTTAAATATGATTTATTAATATATTATGAGAATAATATATTAAAGGAGAAATCATATTGTTTAATTAATATTAGTCAAGAATTAATTGATAATTAATTTTGTGGCTAAAAGAGATTAATTAAACTTAGGGGACTGAAGTTGTAATTATAAGATAATTATAATTGGGCTATGGATCACCTAATAATATATAGGTTGGACGAATTCTATGGGAAGCCCATTAGAAATCGTCCAAGGGATATGTTTAAGGAGTCCATGGGCTGCTTAGGGCCTAAGCAGTCAGATTAGGGTTTCCTAGTTGTAAACCCTAATAGCCTACATGTATATAAAGGACCCTTAAGCCCCAAAAACGTGAACAACACTTCCATTAGGGTTTCCAGCCGTTTTTGGTGCCTCCCCTTTCTTCTCCTCTTCATCCAAGTTGTATATGGTGTTTGTGACTCCATTAGAGGTGCAACATTAGAGGCACTAAGCTTTTGAAGCCAATTCAAGCAAGGAATTGATTGTTATTGCTATATAACAATCAAAGGTAATTCTATAAACCCTAATTCAGTTTATAATATGTTAGATCTAAGTTTATTAGTCTTGGATTCAAAGCATGTTCAATAGAGAAACCTAGATCCAAGCATTAGGGTTGTATGAGCACATAGGATTGTTCTTATGTCTAAAACCCATCATAAGGTCCATTAGGGTATTTTATTTCATTATAGGCCCAATATGGCCCAAATTATTAAAATAAATGGAAGTGGGTCCAATTAGAGGCCATTTAAGAGTTCTAAGCCCAAAATAGTGAAATTGGAAGCTTATTGGCCCATTAGGCCCAATAAGGAAGTCTTAGTCTAAAATGGACTTAAACCGGGATTTCTAGGGTTTCCAATTCTTTGTTGACTATTTGCAGTGCTTGTATAAAGTGTTTGATGGAAGTTTTGTTGTTATTGAATAAGCATCATACATGCTTTCACATTTTTGGTTCACAATTGTTATCATTGTTGTTACAAAGCATCAAAATTCCTAGTTGTGACAACATCCCCCCGTTAGAGGGAATTTCATCCCGAAATTCTTTTGAAAGCTACATTTGAGAATGCGAAAATAGGTGAGGGTACTTCTGTTTCATCTGGTCTTCGCGTTCCCATGTGAATTCTGGCCCACGCTTCGCGTTCCACCGTAGCTTCACAATCAGAATGCGACTTTGCTTAGTACGCTTCACCTCCCTGTCCATAATTTCGACTGGTTCTTCGACGATCTATTTCTTCAAGGGGAATGACAAGGGTTTCATTGGATAAACACTTTTTCAAAATGGAAACATGGAACACAGGGTGTACACTGCTGAGCTTAGCAGGTAGCTGCAGTCTATACGCCACTTGACCGATTCGGGCAAGAATCTCGAAAGGTCTGATATATCGTGGATTTAACTTTCCCTGTTTTCCAAAACGAATAACCCCTTTCCAGGGAGAGACTTTTAACAACACTCGATCCCCGACTTGAAACTCCAAGGGCTTCCTCCATTTATCAGCGTAGCTCTTCTGTCGGTTGAGTTATGCTTGTAGTCGAGCTCTGATTTGAACTATCTTTTCCGTCGTTTCATGTATGATCTCTGGCCCCGTTAATGCACCACCTGATGTTAGTTCTCTAGCTAGCTGGGTGTCACCTACCTCAGCCCAACACAACGGTGATCTACATTTGCGTTCATACAACGCCTCGAAAGGAGCAACTTTGATGCTCATGTGATAGTTGTTGTTATACAAGAATTCGATTAAGGGTAAGTGGGTATCCCACAACTTTCCAAAGTCTGTCACACACGCGCAAAGCATTTCTTCAAGTGTCTGAATAGTTCGTTCGCTTTGACCATCCATTTGCAGATGATAAGCAGTGCTCATGTCGAGATGTGTTCCCAGTGGTTTCTAAAGTGATTGCCAAAAACATGAAGTGAATCTACTATCTCTATCCGAGATGATAGATACCGACACTCTGTGATGTCTCACAATTTCCTTGATGTATATCCTCATCAACCTCTCCATCTTGTAGGATTCTTTTATTGGAAGGAAATGAGCGGATTTCGTAAATCTGTCGACTATTACCTATATGGTGTCTAATCGATCTGTTGACGTGGGTAATTTGGTCATAATGTCCATAGTAATCCATTCTCATTTCCACTCGGGAATTACTGGTTGTTGTAATAATCCTGAGGGCTTCTGATATTCCTCCTTCACTTTAGCGCAATTAAGGCATTTGCTAACATAGGTGGCAATCTCTGCCTTCATGTTGGGCCACTAATAATGTTGCTTAATATCCAAGTACATTTTATCTGAACCCAGATGGATGGAGTATCATGTCATGTGGGCTTCATTCATGACTACCTCTCTGAATCCCCCAAGTTTAGGGACCCAAATGCGGTTCATGAAATAATATGCTCCGTCCTCTTTCACTTCAAGATTCTTTTCCATTCCACGTAACGCTTCGCTCATTCTATTTTCTGTCTTCATGGCATCCAACTGGGTTGTTCTAATTTGCGAGGCCAGGTGAGACTGGATGGTTATCGAGAGAGTTCTCACACGACGATTCGAGTAATCTTTTCGACTCAAGGCATCAGCTACCATGTTAGCCTTGCCTGGGTGGTACTTGATTTCACACTCATAATCGTTTAGTAGCTCAACCCATCTTCGTTGCCTCATGTTTAACTCTTTTTGATTTAGGATGTGTTGGAGGCTCTTGTGGTCCGTGAAAATGGTTCACTTTGTACCATAAAGGTAGTGCCTCCAAATTTTCATGGAGAAGACCACAGCTACCAATTCTAGGTCGTGGGTTGTATAATTCACCTCCTGTGTCTTTGGTTGTCAGGATGAATAAGCTATCACCTTCCCACGCTGCATAAGTACGCAACCTAGACCCTGATTCGATGCGTCGCAGTAAACTACGAAGTCCTCTGTTCCTTCTGGTAATGATAGTATCGGTGCACTGCAAAGTGCTTGCTTCAGAGTTCGGAATGCAACCTCTTGCTTATCTGTCCATTCAAAGGGAACACCCTTTTGTGTAAGCATGGTAAGTGGCTTGGCTGTCTTAGAGAAGTTCTGGATGAACCTCCTGTAATAGCCTGCGAGACCTAAAAATTGACGAATTTATGTGGGTGTCGTTGGGGTCGCCCATCCTTCAATGGCTTTGACCTTAAAAGGATCCATATGTATCCCTTCTTGACTAACAACATGACCCAAAAAGTTCATACTACGGAGCTAGAACTCACACTTAGAGAGTTTTGCGTATAGCTTTTCGATTCGCAGGGTTTCCAGGATTCGTCGGAGATGTCGTCCATGCTCCTCTTCGCTTCGAGAATAGACTAGAATGTCGTCAATGAAAACGATGATAAAGTTTTCGAGGAATGGTCGGCAGATTCGATTCATTAGGTCCATGAATGCGGCAGGGGAATTCGTTAGACCGAAGGGCATTACGACAAATTCATAATGTCCATAACGAGTTCGGAAAGCGATTTTAGGGATGTCCTCTTCTCGAACATTGAGTTGATGGTACCCAGATCGCAGATCTATCTTAGAGAAATAACTTGTGCCTTGAAGTTGGTCAAATAGATCGTCGATTCGAAGGAGTAGATAGCGATTTTTGACGGTGAGCTTATTTAGTTCCCTGTAGTCAATGCACATCCTAAAAGATCCGTCTTTCTTCTTAACAAAGAGAACCGGGGCTCCCTAGGGTGAGAAACTGGGTCGGATGAATCCTTTGTCCAAAAGTTCACTGAGTTGGCTGGGCAATTCTTGCATCTCTGAAGGAGCCAATCTGTAAGGTGATTTGGCAATGGGTGTAGCTCCTGGCACGAGATCAATTCGGAACTCGACTTGTCTTTCTGGGGGTATCCCTGGAAGATCTTCGGGAAAGATATCTGGAAACTCGCAAGCCACAGGGATGTCTCGAATATTGACCTCTTCCTTGGACTTATCCACAATATGAGCCAGAAATGTCAAATCCTTCTTTCGTAGATACTTCTGTGCCTTAATGCATGAGATAATATGAAGGTTCGTGCTAGGTTTGTCTCTGTATATAATTAGGATTTCTAGATTTGGAAGGTGAAGGCGAACAGCCTTCTCGTGACACATAATTTCAGCATGGTGGGAGCTTAACCAATCCATGCCGATAATCACATCAAAACTCCTAATGGAAATAGGCATTAGGTTTATTTGAAAGACGTGTTGGTTCAAGGTTAGGGTACATCCGATGTAGATTTCCCTAGTGGATTCAGTTTTCCCATTAGCCATTTCCACCGTAAGGGTTTTATTAAGCTTCTGAGGTTGTTGTTTTAACAAGTGTTTAAATCTATTACTCACAAAACTTCGTTCTGCTCCGGTATCAAATAGGATGCATGTATAAGTGTAGTTTAGGAGAAACGTACCAGTGACAACAGCGGGATCATGAACCGCTTCTCCCTGACCCATGGTCAGCACTCTTCCTATTCCTCCATTTTCAGGGTTGTTGTTATTGGGGCAGTTTCGACGGAAATGCCCAGTCTTTCCTCATCCATAGCAGGTGTGGCTTGGTTCTGCATTGTTGCCGCTGTTGTTGGTGTTGTTGCTCAGCATCTGGTATTGCTGGGGATGAGTCCTACAATATCTTGTCGTGTGACCTTTTCTATTGAAATTGGTACAGTGCATCTCTCTGCATATTCCATGATGATGGAAACTGCATTTGTTGCATTTTGGAAGACTTCCAGCATATGTTCTCCCTAGTGTTGGTGTAGTAGTTGTCATGGCAACATTGACAGTAATAACATGTTGTTTCTTTGAGGATCCTTGAGTTGGCTATCCTTTTCATTTATTCCCTAACGCTCACTTACTGCTCTTAAGCTTGGGGTTTGGAGTGCCTGGATATGCGATCACTCGTTGGTTTCCGTGGTCGTTACTTCGACTGGTGTTGTCGACGTTATTTCCTCCTCTGTTGGTGTGGTTTGCATTGAGTTGTGGCATAGCAGCAGTTACGGCAGCAGTGACAACAACTTGGAATGTAGTAAGGTCCATTTTCAAGAGTGGTGCTTCACAGGTGTGCTCATTATTTCTATGGAATGGCATCTTCTACTACATGATGATAAGCAGGACCGTAAGTAACGACGGCCATTTCCGGTGGTGCTCTGTAATTTTCGCGTTTTGTCGTATGGTTCACAATGTTTCGATCTATATCCCTATGGTGTGTTTATGTTTGTTTGTGCACATGACCGAAACCTCATATTAAAACATATAGCATTTCTGCTAGAAATAGCCATTTTTAATACAGGAAAATTTGCCTAAATGACAAACATTTCATAAGAAAGTGTACGATCCGACAGTATTACGACATAATATCCCTAGAAACACAATACTAGTAGGAGGTACGGCTGTTTCTACATATTGTAGAACCTATAATAGCAAGTAGTAGAGCAAGTCCCATCGGTAGTGCTGACGATAGCACTCAATCGTCGAGCTGATGTATGAGGAGTTCAACCACTTCATCTACCTCTTAGGTGATTACATCTACCCTTTGCTCGACTCGTACAACCCTTGCCTCGGCTGTAATAAGTTGAAGCTTAAGGCTGATAATTGCCTCCTCGAGAGAGCGTAGATAGTTTGTATCAACCCTTTGAACGGTGCGGGGATCTGACGGGGCTTTTGTCACAACTAGGAATTTGATGCCTTTTAAACATTAAACAATGATAACAAATGTGAGCCAACAATGTGAAAGCATGTATGATGCTTATTCAGTAACAACAAAACTTCATCAAATACTTCATTCAAGCACTACATATAGTCAACAAAGAATTGGAAAACCCTTGAAATCCCGGTTTAAGTCCATTTTGGGCTAGGATTTCCTTATTGGACCTAATGGATCAATAAGTTTCCAATTTAACTATTTTGAACCTAGAACCCTCAAATGGGCCCTAATTGGACCCATATACATGAAACTTAATATTTTGGGGCTTATAAGCCTATAATGAACTAGGTTATCTTTAATGGGCCTTATTGGGTCACAACAAATTTAAATTAGCCCTAATAGGTCATAAAAATCATTCTTTGATTTTTATTGGGCCAAAAATCATCTAACATAACCATAAAATGGGCTTAAGCATCCAAGGCCCAATCCTTTTCTTTTCCCCTCTCCATTCTCGGCCCAAACCACAAAGGAAAGAGAGAGTTGACTTCTCATGGCCACCTCACTATTATTTGTTGGGTTTCCATGCAAAATCCCATGCCTCCATACAACCATCACCTCACCCACTCTCTCTTCTCTCCTCTTTTTCTTTCTCTCAGCCAAAATAACACCAACACACACATTCCACTCAAACTCTCTCTCAAAGAAACACTCTCCATTCTTCATAAAAATTTCAAGATTTAGAGCTTGATAAGGAGATTCTTCCACAAAAATCATCATTCAAGGTAAGTTTATGTTTAGATCTATGATCTAGCTACTTCATTTCATCAAAAATCTCTTCTAAATCTATTCAAAGTTGTGATCTTGCATCCAAGAAGCCACTAAATTCGAGATTTACCAAGAGGACTTGCTAGGATTGAAACTTTCTTCCTTTCTCTCTTCAAAACCGAAACTACAACTCAAGGTGAGCTTCATACCCCTCTCTTTTCGGTTTTCATGTGTTTTATGGGGGAGAATACAAGAAAATGTGTAGATCTATGTGTATATGTATGCTATGTGTTATTTTATGCATGTATATATATATATATATATATATATATATATATATATATATATATGTGTGTGTGTGTGTGTGTGTGTTTTTGTGATAAATATGTAACTAAAAAGGGGTGAATCTCGAGATCTATGATATAAGAAGCGAAACAAACATAATCTAAGTTATTTTATACTAAACAAGTCATGAACAATAGCTTATAAGATTATGATAAGCATATTTCAACATAAAAACCCATTTTTGGGCTTAAAATGTCAAATATACAAAACTAGGGTTAAAAATGGTCAAGTCACAGTTTCTTAAGGGCGAAAAGAGTCAAAACAGTTTCCATAATGGTTTTTCTGAATAATAAAATTTTCAAAGGACTAGAAATGTAAATTTTTAATTTAATGGGCTAAATTTGGGCTTTTGGCCCAATAAGCTTAAATTTGCGAAAAATGACAATTTAAGGGGCTGAAGTGAGACTTTCTTCAAAACAGGGGATAAATAGCGTAATAAAACTATTTTACGGGTCAAAAATGCTTTTCACTATAAAAAAGGACCAAAAATGTAAAGTTTTTGGATTTTGGGCCAAAACTGTAAAAGTTGCGAAAAATGGGGTTTTAACCGAGAAATACCATTCTGTAAGGGCTGGATCGGTTTACAAAATAAATTTTGGGTCAAACTGTCTTTTCAACAAGTTTATGATGCAAAGGTGTCAAGAAAATGTTTTAAGGACTAAAAATGAAATTCTTTTATATAAAGGACTAAAATTGTTATTTTTATAAAAAGAAAGGTAGTGAAAAGGTCAAACTTCTACGTTTAAACAAATTGATTCATTAAGTCAAAATGCAAATTCCACGACTACCAACAAAATGGAAAACGAATACACGTTCAACTCCAAATATCGTTATAAACGAATTGATTCGGTCTCGAATCAATACAAAAACAACAATCATTAAATCAAACACTTCAATAGATACGCGATAACTACGATGAGTAAACTTACAAACTTTGGGCTTGAGAGTTTCAAATCATGTTTGATGGGTCTTGCAAGTCCATCAAAATGATCTTTGGGCCCAAAGGGATAACGCTTATGTGTTATTGGGTCTCCTATGACCCAATTCCGTGTAAAAGGACTTTCAATAGCTCTTTGTGCTATTGGGCCCTAGCGGCCCATTAGTAAGGCTGGTAAGGTCAAGGTAATCAAATGCGAGTTGGACCATCGTGTCTTTCGCATTCCCGACAGCCTAAGGTACTTACGATAGTAGCAGGACATAGTGCTCCTCTTCTCTTCGTTCGCTAAAGCTTATGAGAAATCATAGTAGACGAAATTAGGACGATATACAATGTGGAGTAATCAATATTCATTCGATATGACAAAACAAAAATTAGTAATCACAGATACCTGTCAACATTGGAAAACATTAGGTTTTCTGGGGAATTCAATACTACTCGCTCGAAATTTTTATAACTATCATACAAAATACCCTTCATGTATATGTTTTGAAATCATTCATGCATCAACTTATGGATCTTCACACTTTGATAAACAAAAGTCTTTTTAGAAAATATCAGATTTTCTGGGTTTTACAAATTATACAAAATCATTTTATCACAACATTGCTTATGAACTCACCAACATTTCATATGTTGACGTTCTTCCAAAATCACTTGTATTCTCAGGTAACATGTAAGCGGAAGGGTAATATGAAGTAATGTTAGGATGTTATGTTGTTGAAAACACTCAAATAATTGATGTTATGAAAGTGTAGCGTTAAAACAATGTACTTGATGTGAACAATTCCAGTTGTAATATATTGATGCGTGGTGAATTTTATGTTATGATTCATGTATATTCATTGTGATGATATTCAATTAAAGTCACGCAAGCCCTCGAACGTTTCTGCCGTCTGGTTCGGGGGTGTGACAGGTTGGTATCAGAGCACTATTTATAGTGAACTAGCATATCTAACCACACATTGATATGCAACTATAAACCAAAGAGGGACTAACACAACTCTGAACAAAACAAAACAAATAAAACACAACGATAAAACATCTTTGCTTGTGTGAATTAGGAAATAGAATATAATACCAAACCAAACAAGATAATACTAGCATCTCGGTTAAGTCGGGACTGTTCATAGTTGTATCAAGGAGAGAATGTAGCCTGATCAACTACATTTCCTCCGAGGTACAACTATCACGTGTCCCGAGGAAATCGCAATGGTAGGAAAACCTAAAAAAATACCTCCTTTATCACCAAAAAGAGAACAGGAACTCAATCTATACAATAATTGAAGCATCATTGAGTAATGATAGTTATTCGCATGCCTCTTCTCAGTCGACATGGAAGGAGAACACCAGGGCCTTCAGTTTCACCAGGTCCTAGTAGCCCACGGGATGATCGAAGATGAGCCGGAAGGAGATCAGGGGGGAGCACACGACGCGGGACCTGACGAGTATACGGACACTAACTACGAGTTCGATGAGGCTGAGGATGACATGGAGGAAGAACAAGACTCCAGCAAGGACTCTGCCACGGCACCTGTCAGCGAGGCGCAGCAGGACCATCCCGCCCCACCAGTAAATCCCGCAAGGGAGAATTGCTCCCCAGAAGCTGAGATTGCCGCCCTGTGGCAATAGTTATTCGCTATGGAAGCACAAGCAATGCAAGCTGAGCATGATAGGGATGAAGTCATTGGAGATATGACTGAGATGGCCCAGTTGTTGGCACAACAGTTCGGCATATGACCTCGCTGTAGTCGTAGGACGCTCCATCGATTGTTAGGAGTAGACTTACCCTACTAGTACTAGGATCTATGCTATGTACCATCGACTCTATGTTTAAGTGATTGCACTACTCATAGAGCCGTTATGTTGCCAAACTTACACCACTTATGTATGCTCTTTTGAGCAAAGTTTTCATGTATTAAAATGTGGATAATATTAATGGAAAATTTTATGTGTTCTACTGTGATGTTGTAATCTGCTATGTGTTATATATCCATGATTGTATGCTAATTTGTGAAATTGCTTAAGTTCGTGCCACACACCTAGTTTATAGGATCACAATCTCACAAAACCATAGGCAACCAACATATTTCCGTTCCATGACAGAAAGATGCCTCAACGACCAACTCGCGGTAACCCTGGGCCAACCCCACTAGAGGTTGACTCAGCTGCATTCCAAGCAGCTGTGTCTGTTGTGGTCACCGCAACAATGGCATAGATTCACCAAGGGAACAATGGAGGAGTCAATGGACAAGGGGCTGGAAGTTCGAACAACGAAATCAATCAAGGACCTACCAAAACATGCTCCTACAAAGATTTCACCAATGCCAAGCCGCGAACCTTTAATGGCACGGGTGGAGTGATAGCCCTGGAAAGATGGATTGAGAAGGTGGAATCAGTGTTCGAAATATGTGAATGCCCCGAGGAGGTGAAAGTGAAGTTTACCGCGTGCACGTTCGTCGACCAGATCCTCACCTGGTGGAATGGATATACAGAAGCCATGACTCTGTCTAGCCTGTATGTGTGTTCTCTCTCTAGGATGCTCCACCTAGGGAGAGTTTCTCTCCCACCATGTTCTTCATGCAATATTATGATTATTCTCTCTTGTTCTTTCTTTTTCTTATGAACTCATATTATGTTCTTTGTGTTCATACTTCCAAAAACACGATTAATCTCAAGATATCCTTTTTCCGCACTCACCGTTCGTTATAAAAATGGGTCTCAACACCATGGACGGAGCTGAAAGAAATGCTGATGGTTGAGTACTGCCCTTGTGGCGAAATCCAGTAGATGGAGCAAGAGCTGTGGGATCTCACCGTCCGAAACTCTGATATAGATGCATACATATCAAGGTTTAGCGAGATGTCATTACTGTTCTTTGGCATGATTACGTCTGAAGGAAAGAAAATCGAACGATTCATCTGGGGATTGACCTCCCCAATTCAAGGAAATGTGATTGCTGCAAAACCTGAAACTTTTGACAGTGCTAGGAGATTGGCCAAGAAACTGTACGACCACAACAACAAGAAGGGCGAGAAGCTAGTAGAAGCTGAAGGAAAGAAAGAGAGTGACAACAAGAAAGGAAAGAACAACAAGAGGAAGGGCCGCCAAGGCTCGGAATCATCCAAGAAGCAACAAATAGTGACAGTCAACGCTGCAACCACCCAATTTCCACCCACACCACATGCTCCAGCCTCAGCTATTCCAAGTGCTCCTCGGCAGTATTCGGGAACTCTTCCAAATTGCAACAAATGCGGTCTCCAACATAATAGAGAATGCAGAGATATGCATTGCACCAGTTGCAATCGGAAGGGTCACACGACAATGTATTGCAGGACCTATCCTCCGTAAAATCAACCACAAGGAAACAAAAACAACAACAACAACAACCGCAACAACAACAATAACAACAACACCAACAACAACGGCAATAACATAGGATTAAGCCCCACTTGCTACGGATGTGGAAGGACCGGGCATATCTGTGACATCCCCATTTTCACGGTCAGAAAAGACCGATTTTTGTTTATGCTTTATAAAAATCAGAGTATATCTTTCAATAAAAACGTTGCGGAATTTGTTCCCAGATAAAACATGATAATTTCATTATCAAAGCATTTCCGAAGAAATGTATTTTTATTCATTTTAAAACATTTGGGATGTCATTGTCAATACATAAACATAAGCATAAACATAACTTACATTCATCTACACTAGTGATCTATATCTCCTTAATCTCTCAGTGTAATGTAACTTCACATCGTTACCTGTGATACAAGTAAACTGAGTGGGTCAGGTTGGGAAACCTGGTGAGTACATAGGGTTTTCAACCCACAATAATATGATTAATATGTTTAATCATCAAACAGTTAACCCAATTACCCATCCCCGTTATCTTCTTTAATCTTAAGGATCTACCCTAAGAATCAACTATTTCTTGTTCATTCATTCCTAAGGATTTTCCTAAGGAATAGGTACAAAGTCCATCGTTGTCAATGACACAGCTGTCAAGCACAGCTGGTAGTTCTATCACTTAGGCGCACCTGCCATAGTTGTGACATTCTATATGAGGCGCTTCTGCCGGTATTGTCCTTTAGAAGCTACTGTCAAGGTTATAATGTTCTCTATTAGGCGCATGTGCTAATATTATCGTTATAATGCAGCTGATAGGATGTTTATCATAGCCCAACAACATCTACAGGTTGTGGTGCAGCTGCCAGTGCTCATCTATAGGGTACTAGGTCCATTGCTGCCAATGTTCACCTATAGGGTAGTAGGTCCATACCACTAATATTCCTATATTTCAGCTTTCACCCCTCTTCCTTCATCTACCCATGTTTTACCCAACATATTTTGTAGATATAAAAATACGTATATAGTTTAAAACATTTAAAACATGTATAAAAATCTCTCACCCAGCATAGACAGCAACTATTCAGACAATATGCACACATAGCACGTAATTTATATTAAATACTTCATATCTATGTGTAAGATGAAAGGGACCATGCACTCACTTGAAAGGTGGTGACTCGTCACTCGGGCAGCACTTCGTTACTCTTAAAACAATTTCCTCGACAAAACCTAGTATCAACATGACTAGGGTTTAGTCTGACGTTAACCATGACTAATTAACAGTCTAGCTATTATTATTATTATTATTATTATTATTATTATTATTATTATTATTATTATTATTATTATTATTATTATTATTATTATTATTATTATTATTATTATTATATAAGCGTTAAATAATACTCAATATAACTCATGATAATAGCCCAAATTATTATTTTAAGGTCCTAATAATGTTACTATAATTAATTAGAAGCTATATTAAAAATAGCGTAGGCGTAGCTCACTTACAACGGGTTTTTCGCAAAGCCGGGCTTTGCTGGAGCAGCGTTCCCGAGCCGAAAGGATCTTTTCTCGAAGGCTTCAGGCGCTCTGGGGCTTCCGCCTTGTGCTAGGGAGTTACCCTAGGCTTTGGGGGGTTAGGGAGGCTTAGAGAGAGAGAGAGAGAGAGAGAGAGAGTTTGGAGAGAGAAAGTTGAAGGGTGAGGTGTGAGAATGAATGGAACCAGACACATCTATTTATAGTATGCAATCCTGATGGACTCGCCGAGTGGGAGGACCTACTCATCGATTTGGTGCCACGTGTCATCATCTGATGGCTTTCCTTGGAGAGAAAGAAATGGTTGTGATCGCGCCACGTCACCCAATATCGCATATCAGCCTCCCGACTTAGAAAAATCATAACTCTCGCATACGAGCTCCGTTTTTGATGTTCTTTATATTCACGCGTAGGTAAAAACAAGATCTACAACTTTCATTTAGACTCTGTCGGCTAATTATCGACCGATATTAAATTTAATAGTAGAAGAAGATTAGACTGCTAAATGACCGCGAAGAATTCGTAACTCCTTCATACGGACTCCGTTTTCATCTATCTTTTTACCGTTGATTTCCTATTAATAAGATCTTCAACTCTCTTTTAGGTCGCGTAAGCCAAAAACTGCTCGACCTAAAATCCGAGTTTCGGGCCATGCACTGTTAAGCCAAATCTTAGAAAATTCATAACTTCCTCATACGAAGTCAGATTTAGGCGTTCTTTTTTTTTTGTATGTTCTCGGTTTAACATATACTACAAATTTTGTTTAGATTGCTAAGGCTAAAAGTCGCTCCATCATAAATTTACTATTTACGCTTCCTGGTGTCGTGCCGGTTTTGCCGTAAAACTTCAACGGGCCATAACTTCTTCTTATAACTCGGATTTCGGCGTTCTTTATATGTACGAAAACCTTGAGACATATTCTACAACTTGGTTAATACTATTTATTATAAATAATATTTTTCCGAAAAGTCATTTTCGACACTTATTGTCTCTAAATTGACTAGCCCGGATCTACGGGCGTTACAGTTATCTCCCCCTTAGGATGATTACGTCCCGGAATCATCAACGAAACAGGGCTCGTATAATGACTGCATACGTCATCTCTTCTTCCTAGGTAATAATTATAACTTCTATATTCCTTCAAGTCTATCTCTTAGACTTATTGACTATAAGCAGTACTTGATCATGCACCTGCTCTTTACCTCAGGTTAGACTCCAAATTTTGATCTATCATCATGTGATGCACGTTTAGACTCAGGTCTCTTAGAGTTAAATTCAAAAACAGACTATGCCTTCCTTCATGTTCTAATGTGATATAATCACACTTTAACATGTAGCATTTCTAGCTACCAACTTCTTTAACAACGAGCACGATACTTCTATTGATCGCTTTGATTTCAATTGTTTGGTTTAAGTCGGACGCTACATCAAACTTGGTTCTCTGAACCACGTAACCTACTCATCGTAGTCGGACTTAATGTGATATGACCACTAGGGTCGGGATAACAACAATTTTTCTTAGTCATTACCGAAACAATGGTAACGCCATACTTGAATAAAACGAAATCAATTACTAGCTTCTTGGTAACCTTGTGACTTTCCCTGATCCAAGTGTGAGTCCTGTGCTTCCGGTAGTATAGGCCTCTACTACCATCCACACCTACTCATACTCGTCCCAAGTATTGTCTCGCAGTTTTCCAAGTCACCATACAAGAAAAATCACATAACAGTTTAACACATCAAATATCAAAACGAAGGTTTTATATTATTCCTTAAAATGTTTACATAGGTGTTCAAGTTCACCCTAAACTATGCCCTAACAGGCTACATCACGAGGTACTATCTACACGATTACTCCATAACTCGATCTTTAGATGTCAAGCCTTCACTCCTGAATCCTCACATTGTCATCTGCTTCTTCAAGGATCATTTTAAATGCTCTCACCTTTGGCTTTGGCAGCACATTTGGCTTTGTAGCCCCCTCTCTCTTTGGGCAGTCTTGCTTGAAGTGCCCTTCCTTGTTACATCCGTAACACACCTTTTTGCTGAATGTACACTCGTTAACATAGTGCCCATGCTTCCCACACTTGAAACAAGTCACCTCCTCACCGCATTTTCCACTGTGTTTCTTTTTGCGCTTTGCGCACAATCTTTCATCACTTCCTCCTCCTTTTTCGAACTTCTTCGAGAATTATCTCTTCTCGTTGGACTTTGAAGATCCTTCAAATTTCCTTTTCTCTCCCATATTCGCTTTCACCAGATCCTTCTCTTGTATCTGGGTCTCCACATTTTTAACAGCCCAGATGGCAGCTTTCAGAGTGGTATTTTGCTTGACCATTGGACCAAAGTCCGCTGGTAATCCGAGTGCAAACTTGTTAACCTTGGAGAGTTCTGTTGGGACAAGGTGAGGAACAAGCTTCATTTTCTCAGTAAATCTTGCGGCGTATTCAGTAAGGCTCATTCTTCCCTTCTTCAGATAATGGAATTCGTTGTTGATCTCCAGAAGATCCTGCTCAGAAAAGTATTGCATCTTCAACTGCACCAGAAAATCCTCCCATGACATCTTGCTTGCTTCACCTTTGTGCATTGAATCGGCCAGTAGCTTCCACCAGCTTAGTACTCTAGATTTCAACAGAGGAACCGCGAGAGCGGTCTTCTACCTGTTGCTACACTCGTAACTCTCAAACATCGTCTCCATCTCAGAGATCCAGTTCATGACTTCCACCGGCATCGGGCTTCCAGATAGACGCGGTGGTTTGGACGCCATGAAATCCTTGTATTTGCATCCACGTCAATCATTTCCTCCATCCTGGTGGTTTTCCTAACTATCGGTGGCCTAGCTTGACCAAAAGTCCCACTATAGTTTCCCTCCTCAATTTTCCCTTCGTTCAACTCGGGCTGTTTGACCTGTATGGTCGCTTCCTATCAATTTTGTTGGAGCAAACGTCTGGTTTCCTCCATTTGACGATCCAACATCGCCTGGATCATCGCTTGCACTCCGTCCATCGTTATTGGCTCAACAGCGGCCACCACAACCGGTATTTTCTCAATCATTGGGGGCTGATCTCGGTTCCCATTTGCATTCATGTTTCCGCTACGGGTCCTTGCCATCTTGATTTACACACCAAATAAGGTGAATCTAGATCTTTATATAGGATTGACGTTTAAATCAACCTTATCACCCCAAAACTTTTATATACTAGTTCTAATATCGTAGTTAAACGCTTAGAATCCTAAACACATAAGGTTTCCAGATCCGGTCGGCAATAGACCATAGATCCGAACAAATAACAGCATATCAGGCACAAGCATTTAACACATAAAAGCATTTTAGGCAAAATACCTAAAATAATCTAGTGCTCACACCTCACAATCATCGCTTAGCATTCTAAGTTTAAGTCTAGAAATAAATCCATATTCCTAGTTCGCTTAAACTAATGCTCTTATACCAACTGTGACATCTCCATTTTCACGGTCAGAAAAGACCGATTTTTGTTTATGATTTTATAAAAATCAGAGTATATCTTTCAATAAAAACGTTTCGGAATTTGTTCCAAGAAAAACATGATAATTTCATTATCAAAGCATTTCCGAAGAAATGTATTTTTATTCATTTTAAAACATTTGGGATGTCATCGTCAATACATAAACATAAGCATAAACAAAACTTACATTCATTTACACTAGTGATCTATATCTCCTTAATCTCTCAGTGTAATGTAACTTCACATTGTTACCTGTGATACAAGTAAACTGAGTGGGTCAAGTTGGGAAACCTGGTGAGTACATAGGGTTTTCAGCCCACAATAATATGATTATTATGTTTAATCATCAAACAGTTAACCCAATTACCCATCCCTATTATCTTTTTTAATCTTAAGGATCTACCCTAAGAATCAGCTATTTCTCGTTCATTCATTCCTAAGGATTTTCCTAAGGAATAAGTACGAAGTCTATCATTGTCAATGACACAGCTGGTAGTTCTATCACTTAGGCGCACCTGCCATAGTTGTGACATTCTATATGAGGCGCTTCTGCCGGTAATGTCTTTTAGAAGCTACTGTCAAGGTTATAATGTTCTCTATTAGGCGCATGTGCTGATATTATTGTTATAGTGCAGCTGCTAGGATGTTTATCATAGCTCAACAACATCTACAGGTTGTGGCGCAGCTGCCAGTGCTCATCTATAGGGTACTAGGTCCATTGCTGCCAATGTTCACCTATAGGGCAGTAGGTCCATACCACTAATATTCTTATATTTCAGCTTTCACCCCTCGTCCTTCATCTACCCATGTTTTACCCAACATATTTTGTAGATATAAAAATACGTATATAGTTTAAAACATTTAAAACATGTATAAAAATCTCTCACCCAGCATAGACAGCAACTATTCAGACAATATGCACACATAGCACGTAATTTATATTAAATACATCATATCTATATGTAAGATGAAAGGGACCATGCACTCACTTGAAAGGTGGTGACTCGGTACTCGGGCAACACTTCGTTACTCTTAAAACAATTTCCTCGACAAAACCTAGTATCAATATGACTAGGGTTTAGTCTGACGTTAACCGCGACTAATTAACAGTCTAGCTATTATTATTATTATTATATAAGCGTTAAATAACACTCAATATAACTCATAATAATAGCCCAAATTATTATTTTAAGGTCCTAATAATGTTACTATAATTAATTAGAAGCTATATTAAAAATAGCGTAGGCGTAGCTCACTTACAGCGGGTTTTTCGCAAAATCGGGTTTCGCTGGAGCAGCGTTCTCGAGCCGAAAGGCTTTTTTCTCGGAGCCTTCGGGCGCTCCAGGGTTTCCGCCTCGTGCTAGGGAGTTACCCAAGGCTTTGGGGGTTAGGGAGGCTTAGAGAGAGAGAGAGAGAGAGAGAGAGAGAGAGAGTTTGGAAAGAGAAAGTTGAAGGGTGAGGTGTGAGAATGAATGGAACCCGACACATCTATTTATAGTATGCAATCCTGACGGACTCGCCGAGTAGGAGGACCTACTCGCCGATTTGGTGCCACATGTCATCATCTGATGACTTTCCTTGGAGAGAAAGCAATGGTTGTGATCCCGCCACGTCACCCAATATCGCGTATCAGCCTCCCGACTTAGAAAAATCATAACTCTCACATACGAGCTCCGTTTTTGACGTTCTTTATATCCACACGTAGGTAAAATACAAGATCTACAACTTTCATTTAGACTCCATCGGCTAATTCTCGACCGGTCTTAAATTTAACAGTAGGAGGAGATTAGACTGCTAAATGACCGCGAAGAATTCGTAACTCCTTCATACGGACTCCGTTTTCATCTATCTTTTTACCGTTGAGTTCCTATTAATGAGATCCTCAACTCTCATTTAGGTCGCGTAAGCCAAAAACCGCTTGAACTAAAATTCGAGTTTCGGGTCATGCACTGCTAAGCCAAATCTTAGAAAATTCATAACTTCCTCATACGAAGTCAGATTTGGGCGTTCTTTTTTTTGTATGTTCTCGGTTTAACATATACTACAACTTTTGTTTAGAGTCCTAAGGCTAAAAGTCGCTCCATTATACATTTAGTATTTACGTTTCTTAGTGTCGTGTCGGTTTTGCCGTAAAACTTCGACGGGCCATAACTTCTTCGTTATAACTCGGATTTCGGCGTTCTTTATATGTACGGAAACCTTGAGACATATTCTACAACTTGGTTAAGACTATTTATTATAAATAATCTTTTTCCGAAAAGTCATTTTCGACACTTATTATCTCTAAATTGACTAGCCCGAATCTACGACATCCCTCTTCATAATTGTTTAGAAACACATGTGAGCTATCTAAGGAAAGGTGTATGATTTTAAGAGGCTTAGATAAAGTTTTATCGAAGCATCTCGTATCAGAAATCTGAAGTTTGGTAATGAAAGTCAATGAAGCATCGATTTCTAGAAGTCCAGTTGATTTCTGAGTACGTGTCAGAGCTAGAGGGAGCATAAGTGTTATGCTGGTAAGATAATAATTATTATGCTAGTGGGAGAATAATTAATTATGGTAAATATTTCAAGTTAGTAATGTTAATTATAGAAAACAAAAGTTTCAATTCGTGAAGTTGCAGGGGTTGAAAAAGTTGTTTTGCTATAATTAAGGGAAAGGAAATTATACTTCATTTCAAAAATAAAAGCTTAGACTGTGAGATTTTAATCAAATTTAGTCATGATTACATTATTTGCGTTCTAAATTTTGATTATGATTACGACATCCCTTTTCATAATTCGAATTATGAGAACATGACAAATTATAAGAAATATTGTAGCAAAAGACTGGTCAAGTATCATGTCTTTATGTGAGACATCATGAATCATGTCTTGTATGCTTCGGATATAGGATCAATTGCATGTGCTATAATACTTATCCGTTCTAAATTTTCCAAATTCCTAGGGCGTTAAGAGGGAAAAAGGAAGAGAACCGGATATGACTGAAATGATTAAGCAATTGTCGAGTACAATCTGAGGTTTACCTAAGATTGGATTCTCATGGACAGTTAGAAGTATGGTGTAAAATTTTGGAGAGGGACCATATTGACATGTTCTGAAAAAAGACAACTCTTGTTCAGAAGTAAGAGTCAAAATAGGAATATGGAAATGGTTCCATAGGAGGAAGTTATTCTTCAAAATTTGTATAAGATTAGAAAAACTTCATGCAAGAAGGATGTTCAAAGGAATGTACTCTGAATATGAGACTTCGTTTCCATGGAATTGATCTCCATTGGAATACTTTGTAATGTCTGTTGCCAAGTCTTTGTGACTTTAGTGTATAGTCATTATAAGAGGACCAATGCATATGAATTTAAAATCTAACAGATTACAGTAAATGACAAGAATTTGGTATTCTTACATTTACCATAAGGATTTGGGATTGTGAAATGAGCATCATTGGAATCATGTTCTATTGCTCTATTTAACAAAGTAAGGATCATAGGCAAACATAGCATGCATACTCGGAGCATGGCATAACTATTGTTTGGACAAACATAGTGTGCATGCTTGGAGCATTGCATGACTATTGTTTCAGTTCAAGTATTAAATTGATTGTTTGAAACATTATGCAATGAATAATGTGTAATCAACATGGTGATTAAATAAAAAGTGTTTTATTTATATTCATAAGTTCTGAGACCATATTGGTGAAGTCTGGACTGATTTGATTTGTTTAATTAGTCAGTCGTCATAAATCAGAAATCGGGAAACAACAAATGGACAAAGAGAATGATTATAATCCATGTCTTAGTCCATATGATATCTAGCATGGAGGAATATATGATCCCTTATCTAATGGACACGTCATTTGACTAGGTCAGAGTTCGACAACGGCTTTAAGAGCTACGATTGATAGTCGGGATCTTGGAGTCATACCTGAATAATAGTTTTAGACTTATCCAAGTGGGAGACTGTTGGATTAGATGTCTAAGCTCATAACTATTATAGGTATGTACTCGACCCGAGAGTAGTATGGTCTATTTTGGGTTGCATGGCATCAGAACAATTGGATAGACAAGTGAGAAAAGGTTATTTATGATTTATATTAATATATTATAAGTTCTAATATATTAATATAAAATCATATTATTTAATTAGTATTGATCAAGAATTAATTTGGAATTAATTTTTGTGATCAAAAGAGACTAATTAAATATATGTGGATTTATTATTTAAATCATTCATTCTTATATATGTGGGCTTATGATCCATTGTCCTTCATGTTGGGCTTAACCCATGTGGTAACCCATGGATACTCCATGGAGGTTAAAACCCATGGATCATGAAGGAAATGGAAAGTCATGCACATTAGGGTTTACATGGTGTAACCCTAATGAGCCACACTATATAAAGGATCCCATGGTTCATGAAATGACACTAGTGAATACACATAGTGAGCGCAAGGGCCGATTTCATAGGGAGAACCAAAGTAACCTTCTTCTCAAGTTACTCCATTTGTTGGTGGTGTTTTGTGATTCCATTTGAGGCTTCCACACTATTAGGGATAAGCTCTTAAAGGTTCAATACTTCAAGCTCCATCAAAAGGTATGTCATCTAACTAGACTTTTGTAGTATAGTTGCCCCATAATATGCTAGTTAGGATGATGCTTTGGAATTTTGTATATTTGCATGTATAATAATGAAAACATATTTCCAAGGAACATAGGGTTGCATGCACACCATATGGGTGTTAGAATGCTCAAAACCCATCAGGTATATTTTTTGTTGCTATGTTGTAGTGATCTATTAGATATGTATGACTGCCTGTATATGCTAGCTATTGATTTTATGATATATGTTGATATGTGATGGTTTATCGAGTTGAGGCGGTCATGCTTTGTGTTGAAGACCAAGATACCCAGGGCGGCCCGAATAGATTAAAGGCCTTCGAGGCGGACCAGTCAGGCTGAAGGTGCAGAGAGTAGTCCAAATAGGTTGAAGGCTCGGTGAGGCGGTCCAGTCATGCTAAAGGCTCTGTATGCAAGTTGTTGTTTGTTATGTCTATATGGTGGTACTTTGGGGGAAACTCACTAAGTTTTGGCTTACAGTTTCAGTTTTGTTTCAGGTACTTCGTAGGACCGTGACAATGCGAAGGCATGACCGTACACATCCCTGGTTTTATATTGTTGATCTTTTGAGACTTTGATTTTAAATAATGTTTTGGAAACAATGGTTTCGTAAACACTTCTTTTTAGTAAATGGGTTGTTTTGAAAAGGTTAAATTTGTTGTGATTTTTGAGATGTTACAAATGCATTTAGTATGATTTTTTATCAGAATATGGTAGTCTATGTCATTACAAAGAATATTTCTCTATGTCTTTTCTCTAAAAGAAAGATATCTTAACTTTTGGTCATGTTCATTGAGAAATATGTGTTTCTATAGATTTTTTATTACTATATAATTAATCATTTTCAACAAACGAAACTTTTTGGATTAAATTATAATTTTTATTTATATTATACTTTAGGAGATACAACTTTATGCATTAAAGAACTTTGTGCAAATAGTTATTTTTTTATTTTGAATATATTTGTACTCTCAATCTCCATATTCTTGGCTCTCTTATTGATTTAAACAAATACCCACGACTATTTTAACTGTATAGTTGTATTAATGCGCAACGCGTGGGATTACGCTTAGTAAATCTTATAAAGGAGGCCATTTAAATGAATGTGCTTCAAGATAGGCCTTATACTTGCATCATATTCATTTGAAACCTACACGACTATTCACTTTCATTTGAAACCATATACCTGTATCGGATACCATCACCATCTTTTTTCATTTCTAAACGATGAGGCTCAAAGGAGGTGGTACTGGAATTTCAAGACTCCGACTAAGTTAAATTTTCTTTTTCTTTCTTATTTATTTCCGTTTGCTAGGTGTTTATTTTTATGCTCTATTTCGTACTTTTGAGAGTTTACAAAAACATCCGTAGTGATATTTGCCTCTACATTAAACAAATTAACATCATTCAAAGTATTCTTCATAAAATTTGTTATATTTTTCTTAGGTTACATATTAAATATGGGTTTAAAGTTGTGTTACAGGTTGAGAGAACATGCTCCCTAAGTGTTTGATGAAATGTTTGAATGAATACTCATAATTCTAAGTATTCACTTTACTTTTCTATTCATGTGTATACCTATTTTTGTTTTTGTTGTGTGTAAGTTTTTCAAAACTTTAATTGAAGTTGCTTGGTCCTAATCCACAACATCCATGTTATTTTCCTAATTAAACCATGTAAAATTGATGGTGTTTTTCAAAAGAATTGGTTTTGCTATCCAGAAAAAGATATTGACATAGTTTGTTGCCCGTTTGCCTTCAATCGATATGTATTGAACTTATGTTAAAAGATTTGGAGAATAATTAGAATTTTATTCGTTTGACTTAAAAAAAATTATCTTTTTTTGTTACATATTGATTTGTCCCTATTCATAATTATAATTTATACAATTATACACTGTTGCCTTCTTCTATCAAAAAAAATTGGCAACTGTTCCAACAGAACTACATTACAAATCCTAGCCATTCTAGTTTTTAGCTTGAGTAATCTTATATCCTCATCTCGTTAATTACAGTTTTGTGATAACAAATCAAAATGCATTTATATTTTTCTGTACCAAATTGTAGAGTGGGACCCGATGACTATGAATGTGAAGTAATTAAAAATGGACTTGTTGTCACTAAGCATGTCCCACTACATCGATTCATGGAAACAATTTTAATAGATGGTATTACTCCCGTCTTCCATGAATCCCTGATCAAAGCAGCTCGATAAAATGACTTCTTCTTTGTCTCTTCTCCAACCTACAAAGAGGAAATATCTTCAATGATTTTATTGTATAGACATTTTTTCTAGTGGAACACCATATAGTATGGAGTATAGTTACACTTGGGGGTCTTCATGATCTTGTGATTTTAGTTTTGATTATAAGACTGAATCTTTACATACTTTACGACCTAAAAAGCACATTACAGTTATGGAATCAAAGCTCAAAATCTAAGCTCCAACTTCGATATTTGTATAAATCCACTTAGCTTAAAAGTTTGAATTTTTTATTTTTATAGAAGTTAAAGCAAAAACATATTCCATGTGAACTACTGAACCTTTCTTTCTATTGCATAGTTATTGATAGTTATATTCCCAAATTGATGCTCAAATATCCAGTTCAATAAATATTGTTTTCTATTTATAGCCAATTTTATTGAATTCAATTCAATAATGACATTCAAATTATATTGTTTTTTCACTTAAATAATGATTTTTATTGGTCAAATATGAATTAGAGTGTTTATGTCTTATACTGTACTGGAAGATATACATACTTAAACTTGTTATGATGCAAGTGTCTTTGTTCCGGCTAAGAACAAAACCTCAACAAAGGACATCGACATTAACAAGATAAGAAATCCATATAATCCCTACACATTTAACCTTTTATTTATCTTTCCATTTTTCACTTACGTTTTTGGTAGTATCTACTTATCTATATGTAATAATTTATTTTCCTAATCCAATTTTTTTAAACATGTACAAAAAAAAAGGTAGGCTGTAAAATAAACAAACAGTTAAAGGTACATTGGTGTATTTCTTTGGTTCATAATCTCCTTAATGGTTAAGGTTAAATACATGAAATTAAAAGATGATCACAGAGGTTATACATCTTAATAGGTGTTTTCGAATTGATTCGTAAATTAAACTTTCATACTTACCTAAATGTAAATTTCAATTATATAACTTCTAAAGCAAAATGGTCGATGATTAATAAAAACTACAACATTAGTCGTGCTTTCATTTCTACGTGTTTACTAACAAACACACACAATATCAACATACTTATAAATTAAACTAATAATAATAACATACTTATTTCATTAACAATAATAGTTGTTTGTTACTTGCATTTTTTATAGAGGATAATTTCTGGTACTTATTATGAATATTATGAAGATGGAAGATCTTTGTTGAATTACTTTAACAAGGACCATTTATGTAAATGGATTTTAACTGGACCGTATATTATACATAAAGTGATTGAAAAATGTTGTTACTTACACTTTCTTGGAAATTAATATCGGTGATAATTTTGTTGGAAAGGTAAGAATGATCAAACACTTATCATTATTAAATTTCTTTTACTAATTTATAAAGTACTTATTCTATTTGTTTGAGTAACTATATAAAAAATATCGAATTTTCCTTCTTGGTGAGAAATTTATGATGGTTTTAGCATCTGCCCTAAACTTGGATGGAACACGTGACAATGAATTTTTAACCTGATTATCTCAACACTTGATTTATTTATTTTATTAATTTTGGATTTTGACTTTTGATGATAAAAGAATAATTTGATATTGATTATTAATTCATTATCTTGCATTGCACATACTTTTTTTCCATGGTGCGTGGAAGTGGCTTGCTGACAATTTTGAATATGTGATGAATGGAAAATTGTATCATATCAATGAAGAAAGATTGAAAGTTAATGTCAAAGCGTATGCTAAACTGTATTACTATTATTTTTATTTTTTGTCCAATTTATGAAAATTGGTCTAAGTATCAACTGCTCTTCCTTTTTCAAGGACATTTATGTTTTATCTGGTGGTTTATTGATGTTAGTGAGGGGTGACCTGTCAATTGCAGCTAAGTTTGAGCTTGCTTAGAGGTAATTCATCCCCACCAGGAAGGTAAAACACCTTTTTTGATGTTTTTTAGAACTATTTTTAATGATGAGGTCATTTTTTGTATTTCTCACAAAAAAAGTCGACAAAATACCATTAAATGCATTGATGTTAAGATCGTTTAGATTTATCTATTATTGTTTTTAGAGTTTCTGTATTATGTAATTTGGAGTAAATGATGTTTTTCTGATACTTATTTTTTTTTTTTTGCAAAACTTGATAGGATTATTTCCTTGCGTTACAAGACTATGCAATAGATTGTGATCAAGTCGACAACGTCATAAAGTTTTCTCCAACAAAAGAAGAAACAAGGCTCTTTAAGGTAATATGTTAGTTGATTTGTTTAAATGGTCAAATGACAGCAATAGTTCTTCACATGTACTGTACAAATGGGTAATGCATGTTTACATTGCTTATCTAATTTTTTTATATTGTTATTTCCTTGATTATCATTATGTTTCCCAGTAATCCAGACGTAATTTACTATTTTCTATTAGTATTACCAAAAGGTGAAACACATTAACACGTGAGAAACCCCTCTAGTTTATTACCAAAAGGGTATTATAGAATTGTATTAAAGCTTATATCAAAGTTATTTAGTGGTAATTCGTAACTCATTAAAAGATTATGGGCAATTTTGTAATTTCCACCTATGTCAAGGATTCTTGTGATTTTCTATGGTATGTAAAGACTAAAATGTATATATAGAAAGATGAAGGTCAAATCTACTATAATAAAAGGTTTTTTTTGCCATATATCATCTTTTCATTCATTTGGACACATGGTATTTTCTAGAATTTTTAAATTTTTTATTTTCCACTTATCATTTTATTGTATTTTTTATTTTATTAAATTAAAATTTCATATTTAATGTGTAAGGTAATATATATATATAAAGTATTTATTAGAAAAAGTTTATATATATATAATGTATTCAATACATTAAAGTCTCATTAATTTTATTTTCTTATAAATTCAAACTTTTCAAAATCTTAAAATTTTATATTTATCTTTTTTAATTAAAACCATGTAAGTCTCCCACCTAGTTTTAATAAAATGAAATCAAGTTTAATAGTGAGAGTTATAATATGTGCTCCCATTCCATATGAACGTCTTCGGCAACAAATCGAAGAATCAAGAGAGAAAAATGAGGTGAAACAGAAATGGAGATAACAAAATACAGGTCATGATTCATGAAGTGGAGAGTGTGAATCTAATCTGAGCTTCATGGCGAGATGTGAATCAACGGAAAGATCAGTAGGAAGGATGTCTAGCTTCGAGAAGGAGTGTTTACTTCTGCAATTAGAAGCAACCAATTGAGGAATGCATTGAGCCCATTATGGAAGAGAAAAGGAACGACAGATCTGAAAAGTTGGAAGAGTTCTCTCATCGAAATTGATGCAGGAGTTGGAAGTTACCAGATCAAATTTGCAAACATCAAAGTAATCTATGTAATGAACATCTCAATGTTTTAATGTCGTTAGTAGTAATTGGATCGATGGATTAAAAACAAGTTTGAAGCGACTATAATCACAGTAAATTTATATATGTCAAAAGGTTAGTCCAATCATTGATCGAGAGATTTAGTTCAAGGTCTTGGCTGTTCCACCGTCGTTGGAAAAGGAGGGGCCGCCGGAGAAAGAGAGAGAGAGAGACTTCGACGGAGAAGGGCATGGTCGCCGGAAAAAAAAAAAAAAAAAAAACAGAGCACCGGCGCCAGAGAAGAAGGTGATGTCGGATTGGAGAATGTTACACAAGGTATTCTGATTTTGACTTTTCTTTTTAATTTAATTTAGGTTAAATCATTTGGGCTAATTTAATTTAGTTTTGGTAGGCTAAGTGGTTGTTTGGACTTGGATCAGTTGGAATGTATATTTATTTATTTGGGCTAAATCTTATGGATTAGAGATCAAGCTACTAATAAATCGTTAGGTTAATTGATTTTAGTTTAGCGGCATTGCGGCAAGATCCATTAGGTCAACAAAATTTTGATTTCCTAACTATTTTTTTTTTTTTAAGGAAAAGATAAGTTTTAAAATAAGGGAAATCAAATATCTTTTTATTTTTTTGTTTCAATTTATCATTTGATCGAGATAAATGTCAAAATTAAGAGATATGATTAAGATAAAGAAATAATGAATTACACATATCATCATCTTATATGAATATAAGGATAAATAGGAAGAAAATGTAGGAGAATATTTATTTTTCTTAAAGTTATCATTTTAACCAATCAATGCCTCTTATTTGGGATTAGGTCGATTAACAAATTATTAGGTTAATATGGATACTTAAAGGGATGAAAAAAACCCCAACTTTAACTTTGGGAATTATAAAACTCAAATAGGCTTCAAAATTTAGTTTGAGGCTTTAACTACTATTTAAGCCTATATGTTATTTAGAAATATCATTATAAGTATCTTGGAATACTTTAGAAGATTGGACGTTTAAAAATGAGTGTTGTTTTGCTAAACTTGGAAATGAGTGTTGTTTTGCTAACTTTTGCTAAACAAATTATTAGGTCAATATTGATACCAGGAAACTTACATTCCTTACCTTATTTTATTTTGCTTGATGATTTTTCACTTGGTTTTAATTATATGATATTATATATAAGACTTGATTGCAATGTGAACTATATGTGCATTCATGAAATACTGTTTTTGAAAAGATTTGATATTAAAAACAAAAAGCTTATATACTTTAAAAATGTTTTGAGCATCCTAATTGCGCATATCATGCTAGGATAGGTGTGACTTTGTGGCCCCCAGTAACCAATGGAATAATTGTTTGTTACTTTGTTATTTGTTGTTTGTAGATTTCTAGATAATCCTCATGTGCGAAAAGAAACTCTCTAGCCTTGGTGTGGCCTAGGTTGGATGACCTCTAGTGTCTTGTTGTGGGTGTATGGGTGACATAGCAATTTCGTCTATCGTGCGTTCTTCATACCCGACCATCATTATTTTGTTGTCGGATGTTAGTGCAAAAGTTGGTTGTCTGTCATGACTACTACACATCCGACATTTATTGTGAGCTAAACTTTGTGATTGACAAGTGTAACGTCCCATTTTCACAACCAAAACTTTTCATTTTAAATAAGGGAAAACTTCCTAATTATAAATCCATTATTAAGAAAAACCGTTCATTCCAAAATATATTTATTGAAAATCAGAGTAATATAAAAAACATTGAATCCTCAGTGTTGTTAGTGAGTGTGTACAATCCTGCCTTCGCCTTCCCACGATCATTGATAGAACCTGAAAACATAAACAACTGGGCAAACACAAAGCTTAATGAGTTTTCCCCAAAATACCCCATACAACAAACATATTAACATGCATAATGGGCCCAAAATCATCAGACTGGAATAACATGACCCAAGTGTTGCCTCGGGAAGATTATCCTTGTTGAGGATTTGTTTTACCCAACATACCATGGAAAATTACTCAGCAAAGAAAGTGATCACACACACTGTTCAAACAAATCTAATACGCACCATCTTTAACCCATTTGCCCAAATTTTCCCCAACAGAAACATGGAAAATGTCGTGGATCTGATTGAGCTCCTCGGGAAGATGCAATCGGTAGACAACCTTGCCCAGCTACATAATCACTCTTAAATGCCAAATATACCTAGGGCCCAGCTTGCCCCTCTTCTAGAACCATATGACACACTTCCAAGATGACACTTTCAGCATGAAGTCTCTAAACTGAAACTGAAGATCAGACTAGCATCGATCTGTATAAATCTTTTTTCTACTATGTGCAGTCTGTAGTCTTCCATGCACATGCTGAATAAGCTCGATAGTCTTGAACATGATAGCAGTTCTCCCCATCACCCTCTAGACAACCTCTCTCTAACAAATCGGGGTCCAACACTTCCTCCCAAATGGCATCTCGAAAGGAGGTATAAAAACACTGGAGTGGAAACTGCTGTTATAAGAGAACTATGCCAGTGGAAAATGCAAATCCTAACTCTCACCAAAGTCAAGTACACATGGCCTCAACATATCCTATAAAGCTTGAATCGTCCTTTTACTTCGTCTATCGGCATGAGGATGATAAATTGTGTTGAAATGCAACCGTGTGCCCAAATCATCATGGAATATGATAAGAATAGAAATTCTTAATATCAAATAACAATAATGGAAGCAAGTAATATGAGTTTCAGATTTCCAGTCAAGTATGGAATGATTCCAATCGATTCTAAATTATTAAACAAGATGTATTTAACGCGAGCAAGAGTAAATGAATTAGATAATAAATGAAGAACACACAGAATGTTTGAGATAAAAGTGACTGATTGTATTAAATCTTAAAGTAGTACAGAAAGGTTCAAGTGATACATTGTTTGACTTATCTATTTATAGACAAAGAGTGAACATGTAAAGATACAAGCGAACAAAAAGTACAAAATGCAAAAGCATGAATGAACAAGATAGCATGTTTGACAAAAGATCATGTTGATCTTGTTCCTAGGTCTAGTAACATACATAAGACAAAATAGTCACTTATTAGATGAGCTTCTTCTTGGGCAGAATTGGACTCGCATGGACAAACAAATTAGATGGGTAGCTTTCTCGGATCACTTCAACTTCGAATAGATTAGAGTCACTTTTCTTATTCTATCAACTCCCTAAGTGAATTTAGCTAATATCTCATCTTCAATTCTCATCATCATCCAAAGCATCAAATAGAATTTGTAAAACTATGTTCGAACTTCAATCCATCAACTTATCTCTTCTACGAATTCATTCTTTACTTCATATGGAGCTTCCGATTGTACAGTTCTAGTTACAATCTCTGGTCGAGCCTTTTAGACGAAGGATATATCTGAGCTCAGGATTAGTAATAGGACCGATGGAATTGTTTTCAATTCCCCTTAGAGAAATATTGATTGGTTGGGGAGTTCGACTAGTCTTGAACACTTGGTTAAGCTCAACATTAGTTCCTACAAACTCCATTACATAGCCCTTTAAGAAGTTAACGGCAGATTCGAAGGCATTAGTTGCAAGAGCTAAAGTTTTTGACTCTTGAAGTGATAGGATATGGTGAGAATTTCGGTTGTGTTCATTGTTGAAAAGTTTGCATTTGTAATGGTCATCATTGTTGAGTTACTTCTAATAGTGTTGTAGGAAATGATATGTAACTTCAATGCAATCAACTGATCACCTTCTTGCCATACCCTTCTATCGTGGTGATCTTTTTCATTAACCTGACCTCCTTCATCGATTTTGAATATGCCTTATAAAAGGTCTTAAGTCTCTCCTTTTCCTTCATAATTGAATCCTCCATTAGGGTAGTTGGATCTAGACTTGCAAATTTCTTGTAGAACCTTCCATGTAGCGATAAAGAGAGACCCAATTGCTTGTACTCAGAAATCAACATGACAAACGACTTGTAGGGAAAATAATGATGATCAAATAGGTGAGTATCCGGATTCCAAGGGGAAATCGCAGGGAAGGAATTTGGTTTTTCCCATATCTGTTGAGAGAAACGACTCTCTTTGATTGCACTTTCAGTTTCCTTTTTATAAAATCCCTTAGAGTAGTGTATTGGTTCATTATGCTAATCTTGCCTGTATCCTCGAATGAGAGGATTTCTTTACGCTTTTCTTTCACTAGAGCTCATGGAGTGGTAAGATTTCTTAATTTTTAGGAAGCATGAGTCACCAGGAACTAGTTGATCAAATCAAATAGAATAGTAGGATTGGGAAGATCATCATCGGTTTGGACTGAGGATCCTTCATTAATAGGTTAAATGATCAGAGGGGTTCACTGGAAGGATTGGTTTAGAAGCTTTGAAGGCTTGTGTTAACTCCAATTTCTTAGCCTTTTCATCTTGAATACTTCTGGTTATTGCTTTGAAAAGAGTAAATAGCCAAGTGGACCATTGGGCCCTAACTTCATCGGTTATGATTTTCTTAGATGGAGGATTTTCCTTAGATGGGGAAATTTGAATTTCATCTTTTGAGTCTTCATACCTTAAGTTGTATTTCTTGTTGAGATCACCAACACCAACACCTTCTCCCCCTCTTGTATCGGATGGCCCTGCAATCGATCCAAGCACAATATGATCTTTGGGATCCCCTATCTTCTCCAAGATTTTTCAAGAAATGGAGTTGATAATCTTGGAAAAATTATTATATGCATCTGCTATAAGTTCTTGATTCTTTATCTCGTCCATAATAGTATCCATCACCATGAGTACTTTATTGAATTTGAAGTTTGGAATATTGACAAAGTGCTTAGTGTATTGAATAGTTCGAATGAACACCTGTTAAAGAATCAGATTCGTACCATCCTTAGCTCAAATTTCATTCTCCAGTCTTTGGATCCGTTTCTCATGTCAAATGTGGATCTATTTGATGAGTTCATTGGTAGCATTGACCCTATCAATATGAATTTTCAGAATCTGCTCTAGTAGTCCCATGTGATGGTTTAAGGTCTAATCAAAGTGAGAATTACACTCATCCATAGTATGCTTCAATCTCAAAGAGATAAGATCATCCAACTGCTTTTCTTGATCATAGATGGATGGAGTGGAAGACTTGATATTTATAAGTGTTTTGAGAACTAGATCCATTTTGTTGTCAATAGATTCAACCTTGAATCCAACCGATTCAAATTTTTCTTTGACATTGATGAAATTGGATGGATCAATGGTGACCTCATCCGATGAACCAATGCCCAACTCAAACTCTTCCTCTCTTTGATTATCATTATCTTATTCTCCATCATCACTACCATTTTCCGAGGAGCCATAAATCAAGTTTCCTTAATCTCATCCGATGAAGATTGAAGATCAATATCCGTATGTGGCTTGGAGGATGAGGCTTGTAAGATTCCAGAAAACTGGCTAACCTTTGAACACTCAACACTTTAGTGTCATTTGCTTCAAACACCAATTCCTCAACAACATCGTCTCCATCATTCTCTAAATCTCCATCATAAGCAAAATTTGATGTTGGTTCTCCTTTTTTTGGTTTTCTTATATTTCTCTTTCTGTTCATCATTTTATGTTTCCAAGTCCACACCACCACTCCCAAAAATAGTTCTTGCTTCCAGATCAAGATCATCATTGAGTAGATCATCGATAACTTTTTCTTGAAGGAAGATTCCATGTTAATACTCCTTCCTTTTCTGAATGAAATTGTATATGTCCTCCAACTTTGCTTGAGGATATCTGGTCTTTAGCGTGAGAACCATTGGATCTGAAAATGGTACATTGGTAGCACCCGAAAGTCCGTGATCAATGGTGGATCTTGTTTCGATTATGGAAACTGACACTGAAGGGACAAGCTCAATATTGGATCTCTTCGGACTTTTGACAAGTACTATGGAATCTTGGTTATGAACTCTTGCCTAGTTTCATCATATGAGAGTCAACCAATCCAATTCGTATTAGTCTTACTTCATAATTACTCCTACAATTATAGCCGACTATGAACTTTTAGAACAAAAATATTATTCATGGATTAAACATGTTAGTATAGAACGCAACAAGTATTAATTTGATGATCATATCCCAATATATCAAAAAATACAATAGTTGTTGTTATAATGTTCTAGCATCCAAATACTAAAACCAAATCAAATACCATTTCTAAAGTAACAAAGTCCTATAGCTTAAGTGTGACCATTCATTCTTAGCTTAAAGGGAAGATTTTGTTAATAAGTCTGACTAAATTTAATTTGTGTGAATTCTGCAAAATACTATCAAATCTATATTTAACTTTATTCTAAGTATAGTTGTCACACCCATAAAATTCATGAAAATTTAAAACTTTTTCAAGCATTCAAAATCCATTAATTATTACAAAGTGTTTTCAAAATAGTTTCATATCAGAGTATCCCAGAAATGAAAATCATAAAACGTGAGGAGGTGTACGATCAAGCCTTCGCCTTCCCGCGATTATCCGAAGTACCTGAAAAAAATCCAAAACTGTAAGCCCGAAGCATAGTGAGTTCCCCCAAAGTACCAACACATAAATCGCAGCACATATACAAATAACGACATGCATATAGAGTCTTCAGTATGACTGGACCGCGCTCACCAGGCCTTCAGTCTATCTGTCCCACTCTCAGAACCTTCAGTATGTCTGGTCCGCCCTACCGGTCCTTCAGCCTGTCTGGACCGTTCTCCAGATATAGAGTCTTCAGTATGACTGAACCGCCCTCACTGGGCCTTCAGTCTATCTGTCCCACTCTCAGAACCTTCAACATATTTGGTCCGCCCTTACCAGGCCTTCAGCCTGTCTGGACCGTTCTCCGAGCCTTCGGCCTGACTGGTACGCCCCGATGGGCCTTTAGTCTATCCATGTCGCCCTGGATATGTTAGCCTACTATACAAAACAGGACCGCCCCAACCCACCCGCAAACACACAATCAACATATAGATATAAATCGCTAACACGTACAAACAGTTAGACCGATCTCACATATCACTAATCATAACATCATCCTATATACTAGGATACCGACCTAACAGGTCACTAAACATAGCATCGTCCTATATACCAGGATACGGATCTAACAGATCACTAAGCATATCATCATACGATAACCAGGATAACAATCCAAAAAGAAGGGCCGACATTGGTGCCCTGGACCCTGTTGATATAGTGAAGAATACTCACCTTACAAGTAGTGTTGAATCAAGAAGAGCAAACACCAACTCTCAGCTCCAAACTCAGCTGCCTGTAACCAACATATGATTGATCCCATTAGAATCCCAAGTTAACAAAATAACCTCAAAAGTCAAACTTAGCCAACCCTTGGTCAAAGTCAAAGTCAACGGTCAAGGTCAACAGTCCATGTTAACCCAACTCGTCGAGTTCCTTCAAACTCAAATACTGAGAACTCAAGTCAACTCGCCGAGTTACCTGAGTAACTCGTTGAGTTATTCAGTGTCCAGAAGACCGAGAAAACCCTAATCAACTCGCCGAGCCTTTTCACCCACTTGTCGAGTTTACTCAGAATCTAGAAGGCAGGTAAACCCTATCCGACTCGTCGAGTTCCTTCAGCCGTTTTCTTATTCAGACGCTTTTAAGCGACACCAAGGCTCCAAACTGTAGATCTGGCCTCCTAGAGTGTAGTTACCACGTAAAGTTGCCAACTTTACGTGCATGCCAGGCCTCAAGAGCTTAAAACACCTAAAACTAGCCTAAGGAAGAGTTTAGGACGTGAAGAAAGGACAAAGCTTGCTAAAGTCGAGAACTTTATGACCATGCGGGCCTAGAGGAGTCCAGATCTAAACTTCTCACTTCAAAACGTACTCAATACCATAAATGCCTCAAGAATAAGTTAGAAATGACCCAAAACTTCTTAATGGAGAGATCTTACAAGAAAATGATCAAGGTAATGAATTTTTACCTTTAAATGAATGCCAAAACGAAGTAGATGCTAGATCTACAAGCTCCTTCTCGTTCCAAGGTTCTCAATCTTCAAGTATCTTCAAGAAATTCACCAAAAACACACTCAAAATAGGAGGTTAGCTCGATTAGGGTTTGTTTCTGGACGTGAAGGTGGTAAGGGAGGATGGAGGAGGACTTAAGGTCCTTTAAATCGGGTGCAAACCCTAAAAAATAGGGTTTTTATAATTAGCTCAACTCGTCGAGTTGGGTCCTCCAACTTGTCAAGTAGGTTCTCCAGAATACGCGGCCCTTTAGTCTATCCGGGCCGCCCTGGGTATGTTGGCCTACAGCAGAAAGCAGGACCGCCTCAACCCACCCACAAACACACAATCAACATATAGATATCAAACGCTAGCATGTACAAACAGTCATACTGATCTCACAGATCAGTAATCATAGCATCATTCTATATACCAGGATACCGATCTAACAGATCACTATGCATATCATCATGCGATAACCAGGATAACAATCCAAAAATAAAGGCCGACATTGGTTCCTTTGACCTTGTTGATATAGCGAGGAAAACTCATCTCACAAGTAGTGCTGAATCAAGAAGATCAAACCCTAACTCTCTGCTTCAAACTCAATTGCCTGTAACCAACATATGACTGATGCCATTAGAATCCCAAATTACCAATATAACCTCAAAAAGTCAAAATTGGTCAACCCTTGGTCAAAGTCAAAGTCAACGGTCAAAGTTAACAGTCCATGTTGACCCAACACCTCGAGTTCATCGACCGACTCGTCGAGTTCCTTCAGAACTCAGAAACCGAAAACTCGAGACAACTCGCTGAGTTACCTAAGTAACTCGTCGAGTTCTTCAGCGTCCAGAAGACTAGAAAACCCTAATCAACTCGCTGAGTCTTCTCACCGACTCGTCGAGTTTACTCAAAATCCAGAAGGCGGGTAAACCCTATCTAACTCGTCGAGTTGGCTATGAAACTCATCGAGTTCCTTCATCCCTTTTCTCATTCAGACGCTTTTAAGCGACACCAAGGCTCCAAACTGTAGATCTGGCCTCCTAGAGTGTAGTTACCATGTAAAGTTGCCAACTTTACGTGCATGCAAGGCATCAATAGGTTAAAACACCAAAAACTAGCCTTAAAAAGAGGTTTAGGGCATAGAGAAAGGCCAAAGCTTGCTAAAGTCGAGAACTTTATGACCATGAGGGCCTAGAGGAGTCCAAATCTGAACTCCTCACTACAAAATGTGCTCGATACCAGAAATGCCTCAAGAATAAGCTAGAATGACCCTAAACTCTTGAATGGAGAGATCTAACAAGAAAATGATCAAGGTAATGACTTTTTACCTTCAAATGAATGCCAAAACGAAGTAGATGTTGGATCTACAAGTTCATTCTCGTTCCAAGCTTCTCAATCTTCAAGTCTTTTCAAGAAATGCACCAAACAAACAATCTTTAGCCTCACACACACTCAAAATAGGAGGTTAGCTTGATTAGGGTTTGTTTCTGGACGTGAAGGTGGTAAGGGAGGCTGGAGGGAGGATTTATGGTCCTTTAAATAGGGTGCAAACCCTAAAAATTTGGGTTTTCATATTCAGCTCCATCTCGTCAAGTTGGGTCCTCCAACTTGTCGAGTAAGTTCTCCGGAATACGCAACCCTTCCATGTTTCGACACGACGAGTTGGGGCCTCCAACTCATCAAGTAGACTTTATAAAGTGCACAAATCCCTAAATTTCATTCCTGGAAATTGGGATGTTACAACTCTCCCCCACTTGAACTAGGCTTCGTCCTCGAAGCCTGCTGTAGTGAAGAAATCCGAATAATGCTCTAGCATCCCAGCCTCCGGCTCCTAAGTCTACTCAGATCCCCTCCAATGCTGCCACTTGTACCTTTACCAAAGGTATCTCCTTGCTACTCAGAACCTTGAACTTTCTTTTTGAGACGTCCACTAGCCTCTCGAAGTAGTTTAAGTGCTCATCGTCCTAAAGATCACATAATGATGCCACAACATCCTCGTCCAACATGCTCTTTCACAACTACGATACATGGAAAGTGCTATGAATCTGACTAAGCTCCTCTGGAAGACCCAATCGATACGCTGCCTTGCCAACCTTGGTAACAACCCGAAACGACCCAATATATCGGAAACCATCTTCCCTTACACCTGAAAACCTGAAGTTTTTGCCAGAAACAGAATCATAGATTATATGCTGCCGTCAATAATTCTTTGTTGGAAAGAGATTATGTATTCTTTCATGGGAAATATCATTCAATGATCGGATTTTCAGGGATAACACGAACCACGGGAGGCAAACTAGGAGATGAACCCTTTTTGTGCTGATAAGATAATGCTTCGTTCAGCTCCCGAACCTGCATACAGTAATAGCCAACTGCTAGCACATAACCACAAACACCCATGACTGGCCCGATCAGCCTCGGGCTGGAATATCAACATGTCGAATCCAATCAACCACCGGATTGAAATTCTTAGGGTCTGTTGGCCTACCACCTCAACCCTACTGCTCCCCCCGGAGCTTTCGTGCCTATGACTTACAGTCGACCCACACCGAGTATCTTAGCCTACTGCATAGAGTAGGACCGCCTCAACCCTCCCAAATACAATGTGTCACCATAGACAATCAAGAGAAAGATCTAACCCGGTTCCCAGAACATGAAAGACAGGGACATTCTAACCTAGCAAACCTTGATTTCACCATCGATAACATCACACCTTTCGCCTGAATCTCGTGACTCGCACCACAAACCAAAAGATTCCCCATTTACCTCACTGACTTCCAGAATGCATACCTCACACGAATACACATGCGATTCTCAACGCAAATTTCCACTATAAGCCATTCCGAAATGGCCATCCATGAATCCACACTAAATTTCTAACTGAAGATACCACAGATCATGCATAAAAGATCCTCAATAGGTCGATAGTGAGCCTTTAACAATCCGAATCCATATGATACACCAAAACCTTAGTATACACTTGACTCTCTGTCATTCCATTACCAACCTTCGAAGCAACGAAAGAAGATGATCAAACGAAGAACTTCCACATTTCATCCGATCCCTAACAACAACTTGCGAACAAACAGGAATACGAGGCACACATTTCATAGATTCAATCTGATATCTGATTGATACTCCCAACAGTCCTTAACCGTTCCCTATCCAAACCAACTGATTAATGGGTCTTCCGATCTCCATCCACGCATCAATACTGAGAGTATCACAAAGAGATTGAATGATCAATCATGACCATTGGGCTTACAACCCATGAACTGGAATATCCCTACTAGGTCCTCAGTCCATGGCTGGAATGCTCCTGATCTCATACCGACCTTGTCAGTATTACATTTCTTGCCCATCCTCACGAGTCCTAAAGATACTCTCCTCCTTTCACTGCCTTGAGGGGACCTAATCGCTGTCCCACACAACACTGAATGCGCACCGCTATGATGCAACCCTACCATGTACGATTCACTTATAGAACAAGCTGCTACCCAAGCAAGACCTTACGAACTCATGGTCACACACAACCCGAAGATAGGATAATGGTCGAACTCTCGACCTAATTCGAAGGCCACAACCTAACAGAACCATGTATATTCTTAGGGAAACCAAAACCTCATCCAAAAGGAAAGATTTCCCAAGATAAAGCAACACACCACCTCCATCAATAGTAGAAGACGTTCATATCACTGATCGAAACAAGATCCCACACTTGATCAAGACTGCACGGATCCTACTCACACGAAACTAGCCCAAGAAGACTTCTAAGGCGATCTCAACGGTTGGCAAACCCGAGTATTCTAAAAATAAGAAATTCAACTCTACCACTGAGGGCGAACTTACCCAAGGACCAAGGGAAACATAAACACATTGCACTGGAGGGTGTGTGACATATTCCTTGCTCTTAACTATTGCCTCTTGAATCCTGCAAGGAATTTCCACTAAAAGACGAACTCAATGAAAAATGTTTGAGGCCATCTTGACATCCAAAGAATCGCAAACCCACATGGAGCTGAACATACTCGCTTCCGGAGAGGTTCACCGATCAATATCTACCCAACAAATCTGAAACAACAGTCCGAACAACAGCTGACAAAACCTTCAATGCCTGACACTTAACTTGAGAATTTCCAATTCTCCTCCACTTAGGGTTCTAACTACCACCCAATGGTTAGAAATCAACCTACAACTTAAAACGGCTCAACCAGGTACGATCATTCCTGACCATGGAACGAATAACGTTAACAAAATGATCCTTCTCTATACAGATCAATCAAAACCCAAGAGAAACCTGAATTTCAACTAAAGACTTCCGTATATAACGAATCCTAATAACCCAAAATAGCATAAAGTTAACACGAGATATAACTTACCCAATACAACAAAATTTCAACACAATACAATTCCCGATACCATGCCGAAGAATACAGGAGATGTCACACTCTCAAAGGCATTCGAAGAAATCCTGACTTCTTCCTCTTAGATTACCCTGACCAACCCGAGGGTATGTAGGAAGGCTCCCTTTCAATCCTAGGTAACATGAACTAATCCCTGTTTGCAATCCAAATGACAATCCGACACCCAGACTACCCAAGAATATGGTACCTAACTTGCCTCGCAAGATACTCATTCCACATCGACTCACTTGCGCTTACCAGCGCTGAAATACTACCGTCAATCCCTGCGACCATTGGACCCCGAGCTGGAAATACAACTTGACCCTGGGGTCACAAGCCTGCTCACTCCTGTGAACTTGGAAAAACTGAAAGGGTACAAACCTTGCCATAGACGATAAAATTCCAATCCATCAATCAACCATTCAATTTCCCATCTTCTAATGAATCCCTGAACTCTAACTACCTACAATCCTTTGATAATAAAATTCCCCTGGCACTTCCAATGACCTAACGACTCATGAATTTTCGCAACACATAGATCGGACAAAACAGGTAACTAACCCGAAGTTACTACTTACCCATACTTAACAAGATTCCAAGGCAAGAAAAATAACGATCAAGGAAAATTTAACCATAATATTATTACAGAATGGGGGTTTCCTATTACATACCATATATTTCTTGCGGCTCGAATTTGACCTCCTGAGGAACGATGACCGTTGGAATCTGAATTCCTTACGACCCCAAAGTAGGACAGCTGGACCTGAAATGACCTGGCTGGTGACAGTGAAAGCATATATGATCCTTCTTGCAATCCCGTTGCACATGCCCTCTCTCTCCGCACTTGAAACACCTGAACTTGTGACAAGCAAATCTGTGGGTTCCCCCACACTTTCCACTCACCTCCTGATCCTCTTGACTTCCAGTACCCAGGTCAGTAGCCTCTGAGTCTACGTCCTTTGTTGAAAGGTCTCTCCTCCTCTTTCCTAGTTGTGACCCACAACCGGCAGTCCCCCAGTAGTCATCCCAGTAGCAACATCTCTCAGAATTTGCAAGGATGCAATTTGCTCCTCGAGCTTGGCGATCACCCTGGCGGTGACCCGGTTCACGACACCGAACAATTCTTCTTGCAAAATCTGAGATACCTCCACAGAAAGCATCTCCCACATTTGACTCAACAGAAAATACCGGCCTATCCTGGCCACTAGCTCCCGATCCTGATCCAGATCCCGCCTAAAATTGTCTCGCTATCACCATAATGAACATAAACTAGGGAAATATTAGATGAACACATATCATACCAGGGAAGCTAATTCCCAACAAAACCCTGGGGATTGTGACTTCCTTGCTACACGTATGGGTCCTGTTCATTCAGTAGTACGGACCCATACTACCTTCGACACCTACCCATATTTGTCTCAAGTATCATCACAATGCCCTATCAATATACATAAGCATGGGCGAGCGCTCAATCCTCACTCCTAGAGGAAGGCTAAATATCTCATAACTAGCCAACTGACCTTGTACAAATCACCCATCCTACCACCAACTGCCACACAACCCTCCATTGGTTCCAAATAGTTATTGCATCAAAACTATCACATACCCCATGACTTAAACAACCCTAGGCTAAAAGATTCAATCCCATAATGGTTGGACTCAGACAAGAGCTGCGCAGCAGGACCAAATCCTCTAACCTAGAACCATTTAACCTATGAAGTATGTGACTTAACACACTCATCCAATGACTAATTCACACACAAAAGAGTCACAAAACAATCAATGAGGTACTCTACACAAGCTATGGCATCAAAGATCAGGAAATTCTATCATGCAATTCCTGAAGATCCCTAGCCTGTCACTAGCATGCTGTGCTAAAATATCACAATATCAAGTAACAGTATGGTATTTTGGGGCTTACTTACTGGCTCCGACTGATTGTACACTCTGCATCCTCCTTTAGTATTTTGAAAACCATTTTGAAAATCCTTTTCTTAGTTTGAGACTGGATTCACATGAGTGTTCCTCCAATTCACTCAAACTAGGGCTCTGATACCAACTTGTCATATCCATAAAATTCATGAAAATTTAAAACTTTTTCAAGCATTCAATAACCATCATTTATGACAAAGTGTTTTGAAAATAGTTTCATATCAGAGTACCCCAAAAATCAAAATCATAAAATGTGAGGTGGTGCACGATCAAGCCTTCGCCTTCTCGCAATCATCCGAAGTACCAACAACAAATTCCAAAACTATAAGCCCGAAACTTAGTGAGTTCCCCCAAAGTACCAACACACAAATAACAACACATATACAAGTAGCAACATGCATATAGAGTCTTCAGTATGACTGGACCGCGCTCACCAGGCCTTCAGTCTATCTGGCCCACTCTCAAAACCTTCAGTACGTTTGGTCTGCTCTACTGGGCCTTCAGCTTGTCTGGGCCGTTCTCTGGATATAAAGTCTTTAGTATGACTGGACCGCCCTCACCGGGCCTTCAGTGTCACACCCCAAAACCATGAACGGCAGAAACGTTTTGGGACGGAGGACGTCATGTACAGTATCACAACAATGAATAGTAGTAAACAAGCAACAACATCATCCATTGCATTAATAACATAATTTTATACATGTGTGTTCTGTCAAGTTATATAGACACCAAAATATACCTATCAAAATAAAAGACGAGTCTTGAACGAACTCCATCTTCTCAAAAGCCTGGCACCTGTACCTGTCTACTAGTGACCTGAGAATACAAGTTATTTTGAAAGCGAGTATCAGCTTAAAGCTGGTGAGATCATAAGTATATTAATGTATGTGTTTGTATGAATGCATTTGTAAGATGTTTTGTACTCTCCTAGAAAACCCTATGTTTTCTACTAATTGTAGCCTTCTACCAAGGCATCTAGTGTCTGTGTATGTGTCTATTGTAAGAGTGTGTGTTTTCCTAACTCTGACTATCATTAACCAAAAATATAGTTTACCGTGCATCGTGTGAATATTCATGAAGTGAATGTAGTGGGAAAATATCATAGTACCGTAGTATTTGTAATAAGTGACTACTACTGTACTAACTACCTTAAAAACAAAAGGCGTTTAAAGTAACATGTGATCGACCTGTATCCTGCTACCGACTCTAGTAAAACGACGATGTAAGATGCCATAAGAAATGACATTTGGCACCCGTAGACTTGCAAGTCCCACTGTAGCGAGCAACAAGATGTAGGATAGTCAATCCAGTATAGATCTATATGCAAACTCATACGGTCCCCAATTAAGGAGATTCTGGATACAAAAATGGTCATGGCAGGAAGTGCCATGACCCGTTTAATGGTTCACATAACTGCATGAATGTACATGTAATGAATGTGGTAACTGTAAAGTGTACTCTTTCTCTGTCTAGCCTGTATGTACTGTAATGTTCTGCGTGTGCTAGCTGTAATGTGTTTTCTCTCTCTATCTAGCATGTGTAGTAATGTACTATGTGTACTAGCTGTAATGTGTGCTCTCTCTATCTAGCAAGTATTGACTCATGAATGAACTGACTCATTGTATGATTCTTTGTTCTAGTAATAGTTTAGTATCTTCCTAAACTACCCCTATGGTAGCTTACTAGTAATGTATGATCATGTTTGTGAAACCCTTGCTACCCAAAGGTATGGAACTGGTTGAAAGAACTTTTATGTCTGTATATGTATACATAATATATAACTAATGGATAGATGACCTTCGGATGGATAGCCGATGCCCTAAATCCACATCCCAACGAGGAAAAGGAGATAAAGCGAGCTAGTCTTCCTAAGCCCTTTACACATTACTTATATAACAATACATACATAGGCATGCATTTGATAATAAGTATAAAAGAGTTTAAGTAAAGGTATTTGACAAGTAAAAGAGTTTGTAAAACAGTTTGAAGCAAAACAGTTTGGTAAACAGTTTGAACAGTAAGCAAACTACTGGTTTGGTAGTTATTAATCACATGTGATTGATATAATAACTATAAGTATTCAACTTGTATTCCCCCCATAAAAGCATTTAAAAACATTTAAACCATTGACTAAGGGGTATGAACTCACCTGTAGTGAGTGGTACGGATGAACTGAAGATGTAGGATTGCTAGGTGTCAAGTGAAGACTTGAACACACTCTATGATCCAAGTTAACATATAATATCACATATATGTATCCAATTAGTCTTTAAACAACTAATAAACAAAGTTAAGACACCCTAGGACATGCTAAACACCTTATACAAGTGTTATAAGTCCCAAGGATTGCATCTAAGTGTTGTAGGGAAAGGCTAGTGTGCTTGAGGTTCAAGGAAAACTCCATTATGGAGTTTACGGTTTTGTGGTCACTAACAAAAGAGTTTACGGTCGTAAACCCCTGAGTTTACGGCCATAAGCTCATACACTTTTGACCATTTGTTGGTTTGAAGCATTAAAAGTCCCTAGAAGCTTTTCTACTTGAAGTATGTGTCTATGGAAGGAACTACGGCACCATTTCACTCCTATTTGGAGTTTACGGTTCCTAAACCATTTTCCTTTGAGTTTACTATCGTAAAATCATATGGTTTATGGTATTTTGGGGTTTTCAAGTCCTTAGCTCATTAAGGACATGATTTAGACATGTTTCTAAGGCTTGTGAAGGACTTAGGCACACTTTGGCATCTTTACTTGGGGTTTACGGTTCAAGAACTTCTTGAACCGTAAACACCTTGTTCTTGGTGTTCTTGGGACTTTTTCTTGATGTAATGGAATGTAACAACCTTTATAAGACTCTAGGATAGAAGTACTTACTATATTGAAGCTTGAAATGAGTTAAAAGTCCAAGAACACTAGTGTATGTTCTTGGTGTTCTTGGTGTAAATGGAAGAATCAACCTTTTGGAATGATTTCACGGTTAGAAGTGTGTTAAAACACTAGATTAAGTCATATAATCACTTAAGAAAGCTAGAATCACTTACTAGATTGAAGATCTTGAAAAGCTTTTGGATGATACTTGAGAGAGAAATGGGTTTGGATCTTGAGTTTTTGGAAAAAGTGTAAATAATGACAAATTCTCATATATATACTCCCAAATTTAGGGTTTTTGGCTGAAAATATTTTATTCAGGCAGTAAACTCTAATTTCCTAGACTTTTGGAATAACAGTGTTGCACAATAAACCCTAGTGCATCCTCTCTCCTGATATCTCTAAAGTGTGAATCCTGAAATACTCAAACTTATTCTAAAAAGTCTGAAAATTAACAGCAACTGTTCTGACTTCTATTGACTTGATATGTTTGTATAGAATAGAAATTTCGGGTTGTCACATTCAGTCTATCTGGCCCACTCTCAGAACCTTCAACATGTCTAGTCTGCCCTTACCGGGCCTTCAGCATGTTTGGACCGTTCTCTGGGCCTTTGGCCTGATTGGTACGCCCCGATGGGCCTTCAGTCTATCCGGGCCGCACTGGGTATGTTGGCCTATAGGACAAAGCAGGATCACCTCAACCCACTTGTAAACACACAATCAACATATAGATATCAAACGCTAGCATGTATAAACAGTCAGACCGTTGTCATAAATCAGTAATCATAGCATCATCCTATATACCAGGACTCAGATCTAACAGATCACTAAGCATATCATCATGTGATAACCAGTATAACAATCCAAAAAGAAGGGTCGACATTGGTGCCTTCGACCCTGTTGATATAGTGAGGAAAACTCACCTCACAGGTAGTGCTGAATCAAGAAGATCAAACCCCAACTCTCAGCTTCAAACTTGACTGCCTGTAAACAACATATGATTGATCCCATTAGAATCCCAAATTACCAATATAACCTTAAAAGTCAAAATTGGTCAACGCTTGGTTAAAGTCAAAATCAACGGTCAAGGTCAACAGTCCATGTTGACCCAACTCCTTGAGTTCATCGACTGACTCGTCGAGTTCCTTCAGAACTTAGAAACCGAAAACTCGAGTCAACTCGCCGAGTTACCTAAGTAACTCGTTGATTTCTTCAATGTCCAGAAGACCGGGAAAACCCTAATCAACTAGCTAAGTCTTCTCACCCACTCACCGAGTTTACTCAGAATCCAGAAGGCGGGTAAACCCTATCTAACTCGTCGATTTGGCTATGCAACTCATCGAGTTCCTTTAACCCTTTTCTCATTCAAACACTTTTAAGCGACACCAAGGCTCCAAACTGGAGATCTGGTCTCCTATAGTGTATTTACCACATAAAGTTGCCAACTTTACGTGTAAGCAAGGCCTCAAGAGGTTAAAACACCGAAAACTAGCCTTAGGAAGAGGTTTAGGGCATAGAGAAAGTTCAAAGTTTTCTAAAGTCGAGAACTTTATGACCATGAGATCTTGAGGAGTCCAAATCTGAACTCCTCACTTCAAAACGTGCTCAATACCAAAAATGCCTCAAGAAGAAGTAAGAAGTGACCCTAAACTCTTTAATGGAGAGATCTAACAATAAATTGATCAAGGTAATGACTTTTTACCTTCAAATGAATGCTAAAACGACGTAGATGTTGGATCTAAAAGCTTCTTCTCATTCGAAGCTTCTCAATCTTCAAGTCTCTACAAGAAATGCACCAAACACACACTCTTTAGCCTCACACACACTCAAAATAGGAGGTTAACTTGATTAGGGATTGTTTTTGGACGTGAAGGTGGTAAGGGAGGCTGGAGGGAGGACTTAAGGTCCTTTAAATAGGGTCCAAACCCTAAAAATAAGGGTTTTCATATTCATCTCCAACTTGTCGAGTTGGGTCCTCCAACTCGTCGAGTAGGTTCTCCAGAATACACGACCCTTATTGGTTTCTACACGATGAGTTGGGCCTCCAACTCATCGAGTAGAATTTCTAAATTGCACAAATCCCTAAATTTCATTCGTGGAAATCGAGATGTTACAATAGTTAAATATCTTAGAGAATATGTTTGATGTTCTTATGTAATTTAGAGTCCCTTAGCTTGATTAAGTATACTATTAAAGTCAAAAAAGATTTCTAGGTTATCCTTTCATGTAAGGACTCAACTTAGCTTTTCAACGAACTCTTCATCCAATCATATTTGATTTCATCTTTTATAGTAACAATGTATTCTTATTTTGTAGTAGACTATGTAATTATGTTTTGCTTGGAACTTATTCCAATAAAAACTTACTATTCATTCCATAATGAAGTCATAACCAATATATATATATATATATATATATATATATATATATATATATATATATATATATATATATATATATATATATTGAAGTCAACATCTTGTGTAGCTCCCATACATAAAGATCTTCCACTAAACATCTTATGTCATATACATTCTCTTAGTTCTTCTTAAGTACTGTTAAAATGTCCTTATATCAATTCAATGACTTATCCATGTATCCAATTGCTATCTTATGATATGTTCATATCATAATCATATATATAGTCTTGTGGACAATATGACATAAATGATGGATTCATTTGTCAAATCAAATAGAATATAAATCATTTTATCTAGCCCCAACCTACGTGCTAGGTTATTTTGAGAGTAACTCAAAATGGTGCAATGTGGAAATGTCAAGAGTTCTCCAAAGGAATCTTTTATCTTGATCTATTTTAAGATATTATCAACATATTCATAAAGAATTTATCTTGTCTATACTATGTCTTTCATCTAAGAAACACTTTCTGAGTCAAGGAGAAACATCGTTGCATAGTTATAATGTAGTTCCTCATGATTATATATGTCTCATTCATATAAGATGAGGAATATTACTATGCTCCCACTAGTTTTTAGTAAACAAATATGCTATCTTCATTTTTATATAAAAATCATACCTTGTGTGTTCATATTAAAATGAAAATTCTCACATTGAGATGTTTATTTATATCCACATATGGATCTTAAAGGTAACAAATTTTGTTAGGATAATCTGGACTAAGAAAACCTCCAGACTAAACTATATAGACATCTTTAAGTAGGCGCTATTAAGAAAAAAGTTTTTTCTTGAAATCTATCTGTCAAATCTCATAATTAGTATATGTAGTTATGGAAAATAATATCCTTGTTTATAGACTCATAGATACTTGAGATATGGTTTGATCATATTCATAGAAATGAGTGTTATTAAAACCTTTTAACAATAAGTCTTGCTAAATATGTATAGTTCTCCATGTTTGTATTATTTCTAAAATACTTACTCACTCCTTCTATCTTTGCTATACGAAGGGAGATTAATCAAGCTCATAATTGAGTATTATACATGGATTACATCTCACTGTTCATGACTTAAAGTCATTCAACATGTTCAAAGTATGATATAGCATTTTGGTAGTTGATGGATTTTCTAGAAACCATCAAGAAGAACTCATCAATGAAAGATTCCATATTTATCATGTTATAGATGATTTCTATCATGTATGTGAACAATTTATGTTTATGAATATCTGTTATTCAAGTTTAACAATTTCTTGTAAAAACTAATGTCAACCTTTTCTACATCTGACTATGGTTCTTTAGTTACTTCAAGTTCCATGTGCCTCCCACTTGCTTTGTCATTAGAAGCTTGTTTTATGATAACTCAACTTTCAATGGAATAAGAGAACTTATTTTTTGTGGGTTTATATAAACTAATCTAGGAAACCTTTTAGAATATTCTATAAGTATGTATTTAGTAGATTTTGGATCTAGAAGCTTCAGTATAATATAGGCTTCAAATCTACAAAACATTAAGTAAGATATGTATGGAGCGTTTCCATACGAAATATTGCAGAGTGTTTTATCCACTTATTAGTTGGTATTTGTATTCAAGATACAAGTCATAGTTGTTGGATAAGGTGTCTAAGTCCATAACTATAATTGATATGTACTTGACCCGAGAGTAGCATGGTCCATTTTGAGAAAGATGTTATTTATGATTTATTAATATATTACAAGTATAATATATTAATATAAAATCATGTTATTTAATTTGTATTGTTCAAGAATTAAAACTACTAGAAAACAGCCCTTTAATGACGCGCAAACAATGACGCGCGCTGATAGAGGACGCGCATTCGTGCGTGCCCTGAAAAATAATGTCCGTTCTGGAAAATTTGAAGGATAGAGGGCACGCATTTTTTTGTGCCCTAAAATTAGTGTCCAACAAAAAAAATTAAAAACACGGAGGGCACCTATCCTAAAAAGCGCATCGTGTTACCCTGTCGCTTTATATTTTAGTCTCTGAGCGCACGTTTTCATTTTTTGGGGGGAATGAAATCCAAAAAATTAAAAACCCCGCTTGCGTCTCCTCTTTCAACAGGAACACTCATCAGACTCACCACCATCTCTCTTTCTCTCTATCTCTATCTCTCTCTACCTATCTCTATCTCTCTCTCTCTCTCTCTCTCTCTCTCTCTCTCTCCTTCAAAAAATTGAAAACCCCGCTTGCGTCTCCTCCTTCAATGGGAACGCCATGGTCGTCGCAGCTACATCTCACCACCTGTAACCTCAACACAATCGACCATCACCACCATTCCTACCATCCATCGCCACCCTACCATCTTCTCCATCACCACCTCTTTCTTGTTCTATATGAAACCCTAAAATCAGTTTCATACTCGCCTTCGCCACCCCTCTTCTACCCCCAAAATTATGGCGATACTAATTACGGTGAAACAAGCTTCTCGGTTTCATACTTGCCTTGATGCTACTCGCTTGGTTTCAGTTTCAGGTCTGACCCGTTGTCCTTTGTCAACTCCGATCAAAACCAACCGCCCATCCACCCTTGATGTCACCTCCTCTGCCGGTCACCATGAATCAGCATAAGAAGATAGCTGACAAGAAGATAAACACAAACAATAGAGTGGGAGAAAAAGAAAGAGAAACTTGGAATTTGACTTTAGGTAACCATTATTTTGTCGTTCCCTTAATTTTTTTTTTCTAAAACGATTTGTTGTTCAACTATGGAATATTGAGAAATTTGATGTTTTTTCTCCATCTTCAATTACTATGTCTTTCTTAATGATACCTTAATTTGTTTGAATGAGGGTTCGACATGATCAATTACTCAAACCATTATAGGGTTCGACATGTATACCACCGTTGATTTGCGATTTGCAACTAACTAGTCTTCATTAGCGATTTGCAGGTAAGTACCTTTGACTGAAACATTATTGACTTTTCCTTTGACTTTCTATAAGCATTTTTCACAAGTTTATATCATTCATCCTAGTTTCTGTTTCTTCCAAATACTCATTCTATTATCACTTATAGGAACTAAATGAGAGGCATTTGTACCCCCTTCTTATTCACAATGTAGTTTAGTACAGAAGAATATGTTCATTACCAACCTGATGCATTGATGTTCAATGATCAACCACGTCCAGATTACGGTGTCGAAGTCATGTACAGGGTAATTACTTCCTATTTCTTGAGTCCAATTCTTCTTTTTTCTAAATGATTTTTGACCTTAACATGAATTGCAGTTTGTTGGATTTGATGCTTTTGAAAGATCTCTGTATTTCAGTCCTTCTTTTGATTTGGGACAGGTTAGTAATTAACATAAAACTTTTTTTTCTTCAAAATCTTTGTATCTTACTATCATTAATCGGATTATTTTCTATTAATGTTCATGTTCATGTAGTTTGAGCGATCCAGACGAATTTTCCACCATTCAACATATCGCGTTTTACTAAATCACAAGGAGAGAAACACTTTAAATGCTTAGGAGGTTAGTTTCGTCATTTTACACTAACCATATTTTATCAACAAATTCTTTTATAATTCTTTATTTTGGGATTTAGAATTGTTACAAGCAGAGGGTTTGGATATGTGGGGCACGACCTGAAGAAGAAGAAACATTTTAGTTTACAATAGTTCAGGTATGTTTTTTTATTTTATTTATTCCTTACTTTCTTCATGGGTTGTTTTAGTATCTGGATTCTCTCTGATTCTATCCATGTCATCTTTGAGCAGATTATTGCTTCAAGCCCTTACACCACGACTGACAACTTATTCTTTGAGCCACTCTCTGGTGAGAATTTACAATTTTAACCCTGTAACTGTTCAAAAATCAAAACCACTCTAAACTAACAATCATTGTATTTAAATCATTAACAGTTAGGGCCTTTCATTGATTCGGATCACCCCGAGATCAAGAAAGGAGCTTTAAACAGGACTTATGATGATTTATTCTGTCTTGAAATCCTTAGGAGGGTATAATCGTCTAAACGGCTCCTTTATTTTTACCTGTAACACTTTTATTTCCAACTTTTCCCTTGATTTTTTGTATATCAATTGTTCCTCAGCTTCAAGATTATGTGGAATATATGGGCTCTGTTACACGTGTGATTCTTGTGCCATCTATACACAATGCACATCATGACTATGTATTTCCTCAGGTAAATTTATAATTTTATCGTGAATGAAAGAAATATTTATAAATATTACAGTAAGTTACATGTTGGTCCCTAAGTGTAGCTTTTGATTGTGCATCCTACTTTTGATAAAATTACTCTAAGTATTGGATGACTAAGACGTTTTATAACTGTATCTTTTGATTGTGCAACCTACTTTTGATATGAATATAGCTGATCAAGATCGACAGATAACTTGCATTACAAATCCAGGAATGATCTCAACAAATAAGGTAAGTGTTGTTATTTGGATGATATTTAAAAATGTGAGTTGAGAAATTTTAATAATTAAGTGAAAAAAATATAGGTGAAAGTAGGATGTTGTAGTGTGGATGTCCTGAAACAACTTAGTATGGATGTGGTGTCACGTGGGATCAAGAATCGCATGAATACACTAACAAACCATCTACTGAGTCAACGCAGGCATGTTTTCAAAATTCAAATAATATTTTTCTTTTTTCTTTTTTCTTAATTTACTATTTTTACGTTTGTGACAACAGCTTTTATCCTTTGTACCCACCCATGGAAGACACTTCTGTTTACTTGTCGCTTGCTCCAGAAGCTCCGCTATGTTGAATCCTAAAGGACGGATACGGAAAATGGTGGATGGAGGTGGTGCAAGTGTAATATACATGGATACCGTAAGGCCAGTTTAATTTTATTATGTTTTCTCCATTATTAAGTGTTATTTTTTGTCTGGACTGGTTAAATGATGTTTCAAAAAAAAATGATGGCTCATTTAGGGAAATGGAACTGTAAAAAGTTAGGACATAGCTTTTCATGACTTTTTCTATTCAGTTTTTTTTTCTTCTAAATGAAACAGACATTTATAATGTCACCAGGAGCATGTAGAATCTTGGACAAATCATTTGAGGAGTTCACATTCTACAATACCTTCACCAGTTTGTGCTAAAGGTACATCTATAATGCCACCAGCTTGTTGACTATCCACTGCATTACTTGAAAAGTAGTGCCCCTTAACATTATACAGTTTGTTCAACTACATAATTAAGTACAACCAAATCATTAACTTTTATGATAATTGTATGAAGTTTTATCAAGATTCAGATGAAATACCACTAATTTAATGGAATGCACCCTTGTTCACATAGAAACATGTAAAAGTTACTCAAAATTACAACTGTTGTCTTAGTTTCTGATGTATGACTTAATTTGACTTAGTGTAATATACATGCATATTTATCAAAGACTTAATTTGACTATTGTTGGGTCACGGGTTGGTGAAGTCTTTTTAATTTGCCATGAAACCTGGAACCCAGAGGTATGTTTATTCAACTACACATCGAAATGGTTCATGTACACCACATGATGATATATTATCAATAAATCAAGATAATAATAATAATATGAAAACTTCAGTTACTCCATTAGGCAACCTTTCATCACCTTTACCTATGATGGATTTATTAGACATATTTGGTCCTACCCCTCCACCACCTAGTATGTTTATTTATTTATTATTTTATAATAAATTTTGTTAAAAAAAGTTATTTTTTATATTCTTCAGTTGCATTTGGAACCTACTAGCAGTAAGTCTCTTCCTTGAAATGGTAACGACTCAATAACACAAAAATTACGAGTTACCAAAACTCAACATGGCAAGGTAACTATAAATAAATCATCATGGAATGAAATGTTTGTGTGTTTTTTTTTTTTAATATCGTTTACATGATGAATGTTGATTGTTATGGCAGAAAGCAATCATTATGCGCATACGAATAAGCTACAAGTTGAACAACAAGGACATGTTGGAAGAAAGACATCCCTCGTGAGATATGATAACATTTTTCGCTCTCTTCTATCACAATCTGTTAGTGTTTATATTTGGGACAATGTTATTAAATATTATTTGTATCTTTGTATTCCCATGTTCTTAGGTCCAAATCATGGATATTTGAATTTGTTGATTTTGGAGGTGAAATCAGACAAGATATATGGTGCTAATAAAGGTAAGACAAGGGCAACAAATTATTTCATTAATGACATTAATCACTTGCATTTGTGATTGTATTCATTACATATGGATTCAATACTTAGCTAAGTTGACCTAGCATTTTATTCTTCTAGGTTCACTCAATCAGTTCTTGTTTTTGTTGTAAAATTTAAATTGTAATTCAGGGTATTCTTGGTCCATGTGCATCACTTGAGAAGGTTCATATAGGATTTTAAAGAATGTTAACTCTTTGTTGACTGATTGTTGTTTTTTGTGCAGAAAGGTGCTTTATGTTCTCATACTAGCATTGGTCAAGGGAGTACTACTACATGGAAGGTGCTTCAATAGACACTTGCTTACAACAATGTACACAAATTAACTAAGGAAATAGCAATGTAGTACTAGGTTATATAGTTAAGGAAAACCTATTAATAATAATGTACAAATATTTGTCTACTATCTGAATGATTATTTGTATGACAATAAATTTTATGCAATGGATTGTATTTTTTGTGTATAGTATTTTATTTTCTGTTATGAGATTTTAAATGCAAATTTAATTTGAAAATTAGCAAATTTGTAAATAATATTTTTTTTAACATTTAAAATTATGATACGCAAAAATGTGTGTCATCTTCATTTATGACATAGCCTTTCTTGACAAGGGCTTCCTTGATACGCATTCGTGTCATAAATACGCGCGTCGTAAGGTTACGACACACAAATGCGTGTCATCTTCCTTTATGACAGGGCCTTCCTTGATACGCATTGCGTGTCATAACCGCGCGTCGTAAATGCGCGTCGTCTATAGACGACGCGCAAAAGCGTGTCGTCTCTCTTTATGACAGGGCCTTCCTTGACGCGCATTTGCACGTCGTCTGAGCGTTTTACGACACACAATGAGCGTCATAAAAGGCTGTTTTTCTAGTAGTGTAATTTGGAATTAACTTTGTAATCAAAAGAGACTAGTTAAATTAACGGGGACTGATTATGTAAATCAATGATATATATATATATATATATATATATATATATATATATATGGATTGGGCTATTGATCCATGATGGGCTAAGTTTATTTAAGTTTCCATGAAGAGTTAGCCCACATGATATATGGATCATAACCCAAAGTGTATGGATTAGGGTTTACCCATGACTCTTGGATTCCTACACTATATATATATATATATATATATATATATATATATATGGCTTAGGTTATTTTGGTTTTACTAACTATTGTGTGTTAGAATGCACAGATCTGAACCAACGGATGAAATTAATCAATGGACATGATTTGAGAGTGTATGCTATTACAATGGGATAACATGTACCATATAATCACACAAAATTTAGCAAAAGGGTATTTTGGACATTTAAATACATTTATAGAAGGAAATTTTCAGATTTTTAGGGATAATTAAATCTCCTAATTTAAAAAATCTAATTTTTTTTAATTAATTTAATTTTAATTCTAACGTAATTTGAAAAATAAACGATTTTATTCTGTCAGAATATTTTTTTAGAATGATGTTCTTTCATAATTTTATTCTATTAGAATATTATTGAAGAATAACAAAATTCTTGAATCCAAGGTTAAAAAATAGCAACATTCTAATTTATTCTTTTAAATCCGAACTTAAATACAAATTCATACATAATCTTACAGACTAAAAGTCTTATATATTTTAATATAGTTATAAATATTCTAAAACAATATCAACAAATATGAATAACATTCTTAAAAAAATAACAACATTCTGCTAGAATACTCTCGTTCTCCATGTTTTCTTCATTTTCCACATCAATGGCAGCCCCTTCAAAACCTAAATCCAAAAAAAAAACATAATCAACTTTAAAATAGTATGACTTTCAGTATATTCTGATAGAATAAAACTATAATTCTAACAGAATATGTTAGACATTAAAGACTTTTAATTTATTCTAACAGAATGTACTCGAGTCACTTGATCAAGTATTCCCCGAGTGACCTGATCCAAATTATTGAGTTAAATATGACAGTTCAAAGATCACAAATGTTTCTTAACAAAGAGTGCTAAAAATACAGCTGTAACATCGCATGTTCGAAGGACTATAACTCAGCCAATATTAATCAAATTTAAATGACTTCTGAACCTAACTTGTAGCTAACACCAAGGAGAATATGCAGAAACAAATTTCCGATCATTCCAAGCTAGTATGAGAGAGATATGATAGTTCAAATATTACAAAAAAATTGGCTGGAATATTTGATTCAAGCATTTTAACAAACATTTGGCAGGCAAAATCAGATGCACAAATCTTTATACTCCATTTGATGAAACATACAACATATGTAATTAATAAATAGATGAACGTGACTAAATTTACAATAAAAGAGTGCATACATTCAAATACTAACAAGTAATTTGTATTATCAAGAGTATGAAATTACTTTAAAGAAATCAAATTAAATCATCATGTTTATGGAATAACTAATCATAAGCAAAGTCAAAATCACTTCTTAAAAGCATATGTCAGAATTGTTTTCCATGGTCGGTCTGTTTCTTGGATTGTGTTTCAAAAAATGGAAATGGAAGAGGAACGAGAGATGAGATAGGGCTGAGGAGACAAAACAGATAATAGAGTTCATACCTAGAAGCCGATTATCTCCAAATTAAAGCTTAGAAGTAAATAAGTACTCGTATGCCATCCTCTTTAAAAAATGCTTCGATGGAGGATGGGGGAACAGGGTATACAAATGAATGAAAAACAGAAAAGCCCTAATTTTTAACTTCAATTTGTAGGTAATTCAACAACCTCTTGTCCACTATGAATTGATGGAGCACCTTCTTCTCAATGAGGGTGAGCAGAAACATAAACGGGTGGTGAATGACAGTTGGTGAAGATGCTAGTTGAGGAGGTAGCTATCTCGTGGTTATACATTTCGGCTATGGTGGGTGAAGAAGATAATCATGTTGGAGTTTGATGAATACTCTGATATAGAATTAGGGTTATGAAGATGAAGGAACCATGATTTAAGGGATCAAATACGTGATATTCTATTATTTCCTTAATTATAGGATTCCAATTAAATTATTTCCTTAATTAAAAGTACAAAAAGTCTAAAATACCCTTTAATGATTTATTTAATTATTTATTATTTCTTGAATTCTCATTGATGCATTTAGGCACACAATAGTTGCTAGAAACATTTGAACCTAGCTCATATATATATATATATATATATATATATATATATATATATATATATATATATATATATATATATATGTCCTCATGGCCTAAAATCGGTTCCCCTTGTCTTCTTAGAGTTCATAAAGCTGATTTTGAGTGCATAGTAATCTCTCTCAAGTTCTCCAAATTGTTGGTGGTGTTTTGTGAACCATTTGAGGCATCATATTTGGGGTGCTGAGTTCTTAAAGGCCAAACACATCAAGCGACAACAAGAGGTAATTCTATAACTAGTTTTATAATTCATATGTCATGTTGTATGCTAGATTAGGCTTCATGCTTTGGAAAAAATTGTTTGCATATATAACTAGAGAAGACTTAGATCCAAAGCATCTAGGGTTGTATGTGCACCTTAAGGTTTTTAGAGTGCTCAAAACCCTTCAGTGGTGTCAGAGCCTAGGGTAGTTTTCTGTTATATTGTTGCTTATTTGATTGTTCAAAGTTGAAGCAAACTGAAAATGGCTTTCTGCCAGGATGAACTCGCCAAGTCCATTCATGAACTCGAAAATTCTAAAGCCTGGCTCGACGAGTTGCACTGGCAGATGGCAATTTTTCGGGTTTTTTGGCTTATATTGGATTAGGATCACTACCAAAAACTCTTTTGTATCATAAAATCTATTTTTTCTGATTTGGTATTGATCTTACTCATCCAATCAAAAGATAATTATCAAAATTTTAAGATAATTGTTGGTTTATATGAAAACAAAATTACTTGTAAATTGTTGATTTGATATTATCTTGCGTTATGATTTTGGTTAGATCAATCCTAGATTATATGACAATTTACTTGTTAAAATTAATCTTAATGTTTTTAATGACTTCCATGACTTGTCCTCAAGTTATGGAACATGAAAAGCCTCATCCATTAAAAATGAGATTAAACTCATAAATTACGGAAATGAAGATTTTTGAAGAGTTTCAAAACTTACCCTCAAGTTTTGGAATTTGTAAAGTCTCACTAATGAAACATTTAATTCCATACCCTAGGATTTTAAAAGTTCAAAATTCAACCCTTATACTATTATAATATTATAAGTTTAATAATTATATATATGTATAAGACAAGTCAGTCTTACCATTACCAGGCCTCATTCACGAAGTCAGTCTATAAGAAGGTATAAGGTTACTGCCTATAAAATGGTGGTTGAATGGGTATCCATCCTCACCACCGCTTCCTTGACGGGTGGGGGGTCGTTAGCCGAACGAGTAGGATAGGACATTAATTCTCATTAAAAGTATAATGATAATTATAAAGTAATAAATGTTTTATTAAATTCCGAATCTTAGTTACTTTAGGTAAAATGTGAAAATGATGCTAATCCATGAAATTGCACTTTGCACCTTGCCAAGTCGTTAATGGAGCATGTGTGGTTAACCGACACATTAAATTGGACTAGTAAGGGTGGTAAAGGGTAGCTTGATGTTTTTCGTAGATCAATGGAGCGTGTTTGGTTAACCGACACATTGATTAGGTGATAAATGACATTGAGTGGACCAAGCACATTTGCATGGTTATTCACACCTTGTTTGTGATCCTTGGTATCCCAGTCACAAACTTGATGGGCATAATCAAGATTTAAGCATGCCATTGAAAAGTTCAATGAATCTCAAAGGAATCTAGTAATTTCAATTCATTTAAAACCTAATAATCAATTTCGTTTTTCATGGTGGAAATTGGTAAATCGTCATTTACCTACCTTCAAATATTTTGCAATTGGATTACGGCATCCTCTTCCGAATTGTAAAATATTATGTTGGGTCCTAGCCTTAATATTTCATTTGGGTGTTATATTAAGGATTATTATCTAATCTAAACTTTGTCTTTCTTTCTTTCAGATGTCTTCCAACACCGCTTCTGGCTCAAACCCTTCTAGCTCTTTCTCTCTCATGCACTTGTGTGGGAGAGTCATCTTTGATGGTTCGAACTTCAATAACTGGATTCGGAACATTAGGATGGTCACTCGCTACAAGGACAAGGAATATTTCCTTGACAAAGAGCTTAAGGAAATTGATGAGTCCACTACTACTCCTGAGGAGATCGCTGAATATATGACTCATGAGAAGGACGCCACAAAGGTTTCTTGTATCATGTTGGCCACTATGTCGGCTGAACTCCAAAAGTCCTATGAGGACTACTACCCTTTCGAGATGCACCAAGACTTGATGGAAAGGTATGAAATTATTGCCTCCATGATAACAACACAGATGAAGGATGGAGAGTCCATCATGACCTACTTGCAGAAAATGCAAAGGTTTGTGGACCACTTGCTGAAGTTGAATGTGAACTTCGATGAAGAGTTGGCCAGATATATCATTCTACACTCTTTACCTCCATGTTATGATCAATTCCGTATGACCTATCATATGAACAAGGAGGAGGTCACTCTTAACAGGCTTCAAGGCCTTTTGAGGACTGCTGAAAGCTGTCTCAAAGGTAAATCTATTGTTACTACTCCTACTCCTATTGCTATTGGCCCTGTCTTGGCAATTAGACATCGGAAAGGGAAGAAGAGGAAGGCTCCTTTTAAGAGCCGCAATGGGAAGTCTCTTGATGGATCCTCTTCTAGTGGGACCAAAGCTGGTTATGCTAATCCATCTACCAATCTGAAAGAAGCAGAGTGTTTTTATTGTCATGATAAAGGGGACTGGAAGCAAAGCTGCACCAAATACTTGCATGATGTAGGTGATGGGAAGGTTAAGCCCACCCATGCATGTATTTATACTATTCTATCTAATAACTCATCACATTCTTGTTTTTGGGTCCTTGATACAGGTTGTGGTTTCTACATTTGTTCTGATTTGCAGGGACTAAAAAGAAGTAAGGATGTGGAGCACGGTAAGATGAACTTGATCATGTGGAATAGGAAAATGTCGTTTGTCACCAAGATTGGAGTTTATTCTTTATTGATTAGGAATGGGTTAGAATTAGATGTGAATAATTGTTGCTACTCGTCCGATATGGAGAGAAATATTATTTCCTTTCATGATTTGTATAAACAAGGTTTTAGATTTTTATTTGATAACGAAATTGTTTCTCTTAATGCTTTTTATAATGGTGTATTTTATTTTAAAGCATTGCCTTGTAATGGTGTATATGAAACTGTGATGGTTGTAGACAACTTATGAAATAATGTATTGCACATAGATTCTTCCAATAGTTTGGATAAGGCATGCTTGTGGCATTGTCGTCTTGGACATGTCAACAAGAAGCGCATATGAGAACTCCAAAAGGCTGGAGTCTTGGAGTCATTCGACTTGAAGTCGGATGACACTTTCGAATCTTGTTTGCTTGGAAAGATGACCAAGTCACACTTCATTGGTACTTGTGAAAGGGGTGATGATTTGTTGGATCTCATACATACCAATGTGTGCGGACCCTTCAGAACCGCCACAAGGGATGCTAACCGCTTCTATGTGACTTTTACTGATGATTACAATAGATATGGCTATATCTACTTAATGAAGCATAATTCAGAAACCTTTGAAAAGTTCAAAGAGTTTAAACAAGAAGTGGAGAATCAGATGGGCAGGAAGATAAAGATGCACCGATCCGATCAGGGTGGTGAGTATCTTAGTATCGAGTTCGTAGACTATCTAAAGGAATGTGGAATTGTTTCACAGTTAACGCCACCTAGGACACCACAACTTAATGGTGTGGCTAAGAGGCGCAATCAAACCTTGTTGGACATGGTTCGTTCCATGATGAGTTGAGCTTCGTTACCCATCTCATTCTGGGGGTATGCCTTAGAGACTTCCGCCCATATCGTTAATGTAGTCCCAACTAAGAAGGTTGCCAAAACACCTCACGAGATGTGGACATGGAATGTTCCCTCATTAGCAGACATCAAGGTTTGGGGTTGCGAGGCTTTCGTGAGATGTGAGACTCACGACAAGCTTGAACCTCGTAGCGAGCATTGTATTTTCATCGACTACCCACATAAGTCCTTTGGATATATCTTCTATAGACTGAGTGACAATGTTGTCTTCGTTGCGAGGACAGAAGTCTTTCGCAAGAGAGAACTCATATGCCAAGAGGACAGTGGGAGGCAAATTGACCTTGAAGAGCTTCAAGAGTTAAGTGATGAAGGAACCTCAAACACTAGCGAGCATCCTAGGGAGGAAACTCCTGTTGAACCAATTGACGAGTCCGTACCTCTGAGGTGTTCTAGTAGAGTTAGTGTTCCACATGTGTTATATGGTTTCCTATAAGATCTAAGGGTGATATATTTATCAGTGATAGCAAACTGGTAAATTTGGATGAACCTAACAACTACAAGGAAGGCATGGTAGGCCCCGAGTCTGCAATGTGGAAAGAGGCTATGGACAACGAGATTCAGTCAAGTATGACAATCAAGTTTGGAACTTGGTTGACAATGTACCGGGTCGTAAGACATTCGGGTGCAAATGGATCTTCAAGAAGAAGACCGACATGGATGGGAAAGTACACACATATAAGGCGCGACTAGTTATGAAAGGCTTTACTCAAACTCATGGAGTTGACTGTGATGAGACCTTATCACCAGTAGCAAAGATTAAATCTATAAGGGTTATGCTAGCCATAACTGCATTTCATGACTATGAAATATGGCAAATGGATGTCAAAACCACTTTCCTTAATGGAAAGTCGGCTGAAGATGTTTACATGAGTCAGCTAGAGGGTTTTGTCAATGCAAAGTACCCTAATAGAGTGTGTATGCTTGAGAAATCCATTTATGGATTGAAACAAGCATCTCGCAGATGGAATCTTTGTTTCGAAGAGAAAGTCAAAGAGTTTAGATTTTCGAGAAGCGAGGATGACTCCTGTGTATATGTCAAAGTTAGTGGGAGTATAGTTAGCTTTCTGGTGTTGTATGTGGATGACATACTTCTCATAGGAAATGACATCCCAACCTTTTAGAAGGTTAAGTCCTGGCTTGGGAAATGTGTCACTGTGAAAGACCTTAGAGAAACTGCCTATATCCTAGGGATAAGGATATTGAGAAACATGAGTAAAAGACTAATTTTACTTAGTCAAAGTATCTACTTAAATAAGGTGTTGAAGCGGTTCAACATGCAGGATTCCAAGAACGGTGACTTACCTATCCAAGGCAATACCAAACTGAGTAAGACTCAGAGTCCGAGTACAGAGGCAGAGATAGTTGAGATGAGTCGAGTACCATATGCTTCCGCGGTTGGCTCGATCATGTATGCTTTGACTTGTTATCATCCTGATGTGGCCTTTGCTTTGAGCATGGTCAGCAGAAATCAAGGGAATCCTAGTAAGGCTCACTTGACTACAGTAAAGAACATTCTTAAGTACCTGCGAAGGACTAAGGACTGGGTCCTTACCCTCGGTGGGAGTGATGACTTGAGAGTGAAAAGGTATAGTGATGCCAACTTTTAGACTGACATAGATAATTTCCGCTCTCAGTCGGGCTGGGTATTTACCCTGAATGAAGGAGCAATAACTTGGAAAAGTTCCAAACAGGAGACTATAGCTGATTCAACGTGTGAATCAAAGTATATAGCGGAAGCGAAGCGGCGAAGGAGGTGATATGCCTAAAGAAATTCATCGGAGACCTTGGAGTTCTACAAGATATAAAGGAGCCTATGGAGATTTTATGTGACAACAAGAGTGCGGTCGCCTTAGCCAAGGAACCAATGGATCATGGTAGATCCAGGCACATCGACAGAAAATATCACTTCATAAGACACCTGATAGAAGAAGGACCCCTCGTAGCAAAGAGGGTATCGTCAAAGGAGAATGTAACATATCCCCTTACAAAGGGATTGAGTAGGGTTAAGCACTTGCAGCATACGAGGAGCATTGGGCTAAAGGACGATATTAGTTTCAATGATTAGATAGATGTTTAGAAACTTGTAATAGATAAAATGTAATTGACATTTGATGATTATATAAAAGATGTTTTATTTATAATTAAAGTTACTATCTTGTGTCAATTGTTTACTATTGTTTCATTTTGCATGTTTTGACTTCCAGAATATTTGAATTATTCAAACTATCCACAGTCGATCATACTTTGGAAGTAGGTATTGAGACAAGATTGTCATGAATTTGGCTTGTAGATTGTCTGAAGAGTTTAGGCATAGCAAAGTTTGCTACAACATTCATGAGTGCTCGTAAGTTCTGAGTATTAGATTACACCCATGCTCACTTGAATCATTTCAAGGAATTTATCACGAGTGATTGTGAAACAATAATATCATATAGTCTTCAAACCAAGAGATATGAGTTGTTGACTATGAGTTGGTTGTACATTGATGGTGCGAAACCGCATCAATAACTTGATGCTATAAAACGTGCTATTGTGTATGATTTAACGAGTAGTTAGTACAAGCATATGAGTCGAAGTTTATCTGTTCCTTTTTGATCCTTGGAGGATTAAAAGCGATATCATCTTGGGCCCCTCGATGATTATGTTTTGACTTATGTGCCAGGCCCGGTCAGAACTCAATTGATGTGTTTGATTAAGTTCTATGTCAAACAAATCGGAAATCGGGAAACAAACTATTGGACAATAAGTATGACATTGTTCCATGTATTTGTCCGGTTGATATCTTAAAGAATAGAGGATTATATGATCCCTTATCTAAAATGGCATATTAGAGTTCGACAACGGCTTTTAAGAGCTACAATTGTAGTCGGTTCCTGAAGTCGTACTTGAAGCTATTATTATTATACTTATCCAAGTGGGAGACTGTTGGATAAGGTGTCTAAGTCTATAACTATAACTAAATGTACATGACCCAAGAGTAGCATGGTCCATTTTGGGTTGCATTCACCAAAACAATCTGATAGGATGAACATTTGAGAAAGAGGTTATTTATGATTTATTAATATATTACAAGTATAATATATTAATGCGAAATCATGTTATTTAATTAGTATTTATCAAGAATTAATTTGGAATTAATTTAGTGATAAAAAAAGACTAATTAAATTAATAGGGACTGATTATGTAAATCAACGATATATATATATATATATATATATATATATATATATATATATATATATATATATATATATATTATGGATTGGGCTATTGATCCATGAATGGCTAAGTTTATGTAAGTTTCCGTAAAGAGTTAGCCCACATGAGATATGGATCATCACCCAAAGTGTGTGTATATATATATATATATATATATATATATATATATATATATATATATATATATATATATATTATGGATTGGGCTATTGATCCATGAATGGCTAAGTTTATGTAAGTTTCCATAAAGAGTTAGCCCACATGAGATATGGATCATAACCCAAAGTGTGTGTGTGTCTATATATATATATATATATATATATATATATATATATATATATATATATATATATATATATATATATGTCCCCATAGCCTAAAATCGGTTACCCTTGTGTTCTTAGAGTTCATAGAGATGATTTTGAGTGCATAGTAATCTCTCTCAAATTCTCCAAATTGTTGGTGGTGTTTTGTGAACCATTTGAGGCATCATATTTGGGGTGCTAAGTTCTTAAAGTCCAAACACATCAAGCTACAACAAGAGGTAATTCTATAACTACTTTTATAATTCATATGTCATGTTGTATGCTAAATTAGACTTAATGCTTCAGAAAAAATTGTTTGCATGTATAACTAGAGAAAACTTAGATTTAAAGCATCTAGGGTTGTATGTGCACCGTAAGGTTGTTATAGTGCTCAAAACCCTGCAATAGTGACTAAGGTATAATCCCAAAGAAAATGATAAAGGAAGATAATTTCTACCAATTAGAAAATTAACCATATCTAGTAAGGTTTACCTCATCCTTTATTATTCTGAAGAACTTTGATGATCCTATTGAATGGTTTCCCAAATTTATATTTGAGAATTTAAATAAAAGTTTCATACTTATGTTTTAACATATACAATATTATTATAACGACTATAGTTTCTAAATAAATTTGATAAGTATCTTATAATAAGTCTAGACATTTATTAGAAAGGAAGTCATATATCACAGTGCATAGTTCCTAAGTATTTATTTTCTCTACAATTTAGTGAAAATATCATTAAGAATCTTTCATATATAAATATGATTCACATATGTCAAATAAACTACATTATGTAACGTCCCAAGTTTCAAAATAAAATTTTGTTTTTAAACACATATTTTTATAAGACATATTGAAGGCAAAACCCTTTATTTGTAAACCGTAGTTTAAAATTAGAATTATAAATAAAAGTGTCACAGAATCTCAAATCATTAAACTGTTGATGGGTGTATACAGTCACATCTTTGCCTTCCCATGAAATTTTAAAGTACCTGAAAAATATTTAATCCACAACTATAAGCCAAAGCTTAGTGAGTTCCCCAAAATACCTCACACAACAATACATATACAATGCGTGCACACCAGGCCTCCAACACAAGGTTGGATCGCCAATGGAGCCTGCAAAATCCAATTTAGTCTGCTCCCCAGAGCCTACATCATCCAAGCCAGGTCGCTCCCCTTGGGCCTACCATATGAACTGGATTGCTCGGGCCTCTTGGCCTTCAACACACAATTCGACCGCCTCAACCCAACCATAATATGTCGACATATAAAAATAGACAATAACAGGCAAACACATGTAATCATAACAAATCTACCTGTCTAACAAATCACTACATCATATCAACATCCTAACATACAAAGAATACATACTTTAATACAAAGTATAGTGAGAAAACTCACCTGAGCTAACCAGCAGAAACTCAACAACATAAAAACTAACTCAAGCTTTCTAAAACCAAACCAGACAAGTTGTTAGCTAAACACTGAATTCTAACAATGTTTGACCATAAGTCAAACTGGTCAAAAAGTCAACGGTCTACGGTCAATGTCAACAATTGAGTCACCACGCCGTGGTGGCTAAAATACAGAATACTCGTGTTTCAACCCGCGAACTCACCATGGCCTATACAATGTCGCACCACAGCTAGAGCCTAAACAACTTAATTGGTTAAGCACTTAACTGTTAAGCGCAAGCTTCCAACTTTTCAGACCTGGTACTTAATAGCTGCGTAATGGATAACATTTCCAACTTTATCCACTAGGATGGTCCAAACAACCAATATCTATACTTTAATCTCAAAGAGTCCAAAAATGCATCTTTCTTAATTTAATCCGTTAAGTCCAAGTCTCTAACTTTCAGATCTAAACCGACATGATGTTTAGATAGATGAAGTTTCCAACTTTATCTATAATAATATCATGAACTTCCATGATATAAAACCCTAAGCAAAGAAACGCCCAAAAACCCACTCTCTTCATGCATAGAGTAAGGAAAGTTCTTGCACACACTCTTTATTCCACCAAATCACTAGATCTGAACTTTAAACATGAATCAAAGCTCATGGAGTACTTCAAACTCCATAGAACAAGTCACAAAGGGACCAAAACTAATTAAAGTGGACCAAAATACCAAATATTCATAGATCTAATGATGAAACACACTAAAACAAGTATCTTTGCAACTCGCAAGGGTCCAAAAGATAGATGAAGGCTGGTCTCTTCAGTTGCAAAGCTTCAAAACCATGTATTAGAAGAACACAACACCCAAAATACATAAAAACTCAAGAATATGGATGAGAGGAGACATGATGAGCTTAATCTAGGATGGGAGGTTAATGTTTGCTAAAATAGGGGTTCTGATGCAATGGAGGTTGTAAAATGACCTAAAACATAGGGTTTAAGCCTTTAAATATGAACCAAACCCTAATTTAATGGGCTTGGACCACACAATTCACCATTTTGTGGTGAACTCCTCACCACGTTGTGGTGATAGGTTTTTCCCTGAATCTATTCCAGCTTCAAACACCCAAAACTTCTTCGTTTCAACTTCATTTTTAGTGATCCTTATATGCACGCGATGGTATTGACAAGCCCCACAATTATATATAATTACTTCTAACTTAAAACATACTGAACTAAAATCATCAATTCATGTAAAAAGTCCGAAATATCATTCTTCCCATTTTACCCTTTGTCTCTAAAGCACAATTCAAGGGCTTAGATTACTTAACCAACATCAAATGTCTCAAAATATGATCCAAAAATTTCATTTTTAATTTAAGTTAAAACAATATTCCAATATTATCTATACATCCTGAATAAAATAAGTGTATCAAACATCATAAAAGTTAGAGTGAAATGTCAAATGCAGAGTCCATATGGTGTGCGATGCAGTCAACTCGAGATCTTCCCTTTGGAGCCGAAAGTACTTGAAACATAAACTGAAAACCGTAAGCACAAAGGTTAGTGAGTTCCCCAAGATACCGCATACCATACATACATAGCATATAATGGGCCCCGCCCTAACTCGCTTAATGGGCCCCACCCAATGAGTATAACAGGAACCACCCAAAGTCGGATAACGGGCCCCGCCCAATGAGTATAATGGGCCCCGCCCTAACTCGGATAATAGGCCCCGCCCACATACAAATCATAACACATAACAACTAATAGCATACCTTATAATCATCGGGGCTGCCTAGTAAGCATACAAACACATACACATACTAGTGTCACATAGACAACGAGTATTCTATCATATCACATCTTGGGTCGGCATTGGTGCCTTCGACCCTCTATACATGGTGAGGAAACTCACCTCAAATGCTGAAACTCACTGAAGATCCATTGCTGTTGTCCTGACGAATCCCTGAGCTATCAGTACAAAATAACACCCAATTAACACTTGGGTTCCAAACTATGTCTAATAATCAATATATAGGGTAAAATGACCATTTTACCCCTGATCTAGTTTGATCCAAGACTAAGGCCCACATCCACAATCTAAATGGTTTGTACGCTACGCGTATAGAGTTGTATGGCCAACGCACTCATCCATTAAGCCAACTTTTCCATTAAGTTCTTATTGCTTAAGTCGAAGGGTCCAAACCACAGATCTGAGTCCCAAGGAGTATCTAGAACCATAAAGTCACTAACTTGGTGGCTTTGCATGCCCCAAAAGGTCCCAACTTTGAAATTTAGCGTTCTACTTCCATTAAATGATCTCAAACTCATGCATGGGAATTCTAAGCCCTAAAGGTGTCAACTTTATGAATCTAGGACCATAGAAACACCAAGAGTGGCAACTCTAAGCTTCTGGAGTGGTATCAAACACTAGATCACATCCATGGGACCAAGAAAGGTCCAAAACTCAAACATGGGAGATCTAAGCTTCTAAAGAGCAAGGTTAAATCTTTATACATCAAACAAGCTAGAAATTAAGAAGATAATGCAGATCCACAAGTTCTTCTTTGATCCACCACCTTGCTCCAATCTTTTACTTCTTGAAAATGGGTCAAAACACACCAAAATGGATACTTTAAGCTCAAAATGCAAGAAAGAGGCTTAGGGTTTCGAGTATAAGGCTAGGAGGATAGATGAGGCTGAGAAATAAGGGTTTCAAGGTCCATAATGATGTTTATATAGTGTCCAACCCTGAGAATTAGGGTTTCTAAATGACCCACGTATGCCCAACGTACATACACGCACGCCCAGCGTACGTGTCCGAAGTCCTAATCCATTCTCGCATGATTAAGTTAAGCGTACCATGTGGTACACCCCACGTACTCGCTTTACAACTTGTACGCTAAGCGTATCATGTGGTACGTCCCGTGTACAACTCATGGACTAAAATGCAAAATTCATAAGAATAAGGAAGTAAAGAAACTTACCAGGATTGAAGTGTTACACAACATTATCAACATCAAATAAGGTCTAAAATATGCTACCTTGAAGCCCCACACCTTTATTCGATAAAATTACAGTCCGCTAACCCAAAATCAGAAGCATCCCAAAACGTGATGTTACAATTCTCCCTCACTTAAATGGGATTTCTTCCTCGAAATTCGACTCAGTTTGAATTTCTAAAAACAACACCAACACAATCCATTCGCTTCCTCTAATCGCTTCATAAAATTAAAACACTCATAGAGAAAAATCCAAAAGAGCACTCATAACCCAACCACTGCTAATAAACAACCCAATTCTTTGAAAACAATCAATTTCAAAAACTCATTTTCTCTCCTGAAAGGTACGAACCAACTCATAGCGAAAACATTCAACTTGGGAAAACTCTCGAAACTGCGACTATGAACCAACTCTATTAATATACTTCATAAAACCAGGAATCCGTCGTCCTAAACTCTAAGAAACGTACATAATGATCAATGATAATCCATTTGTCATACCTACCCCCTAGTCCTTGACTAGGAACACCACCTAACCGTGTAAAATGAACACTCAAACTATTTTGATCATTAATTCCAACCAATCCAAAATCTAGAAATTACACCTAAAAGACCTCAACTGACACTTGACTTATTGACAAGTCATCACTAACCCACTGCTCCCACGAGCGTAACAATGGGCAATCTAGAAGTCTTGGGGGTATTCAAACTCCCACACTAGCACAGGTGCACAACCATATGGCAAGTCATCCAAGAGACTCACAATGAACTCCATCATTGGTGATTTAACTCATACGAAACCATTCTCACAAAAAAAGAGCAAGGATCCTCTAAGAAGGAACTCAACAAGGAATTGCCGATAAAAAAACGTGACTTTTCAAACAAGTGAAAATCCTACAAATGTCCAACCCAAACCAGTTGGTCACTAAGCCACAAATAGTAATACCATATCCCTTAAACACCTAAATATGCCATACGACTAACAAACCAACATATGAGTCTCCACTACACAACTGTTGGGTCCAACTAACATAAAATAAATCCACGATGGTTCACAATACATAGGAAGATTCACGACCAGTACCTTAGTAGGCCTATAGGAACACGACCATCATCCCACCGACCTGCAAAAAATGGATCAACATCTTACTCTGTACTTACCAAGCACAACACGAGCCATACAATTCTATAACACACCCTTTCACAATCCAGGCTGCCACCGATGCATCATCAAACAAAACAAGGTTGTAAGCAATATCCTGAAAATGCCTCTGTAGTAAGTCATGTGGGTCGTGTGACTTTTTGGCCTACCTCCTGTGCGGGCCGCATGAGTTAGTCAACAATGGGTCACTTTTGCCTCTTCGGCCTACACTACATTAGTTCATAAGCCCAGCTTTTCTCCATTGGATTTTAGGCCTATGATTCTTCTAAATTACTCCAAATTCGGCCAAATTCATTTACTTTTAATCATCAGTAGCTCGAATACCCGAGTGATTAACCAAATCCAAAAACTTAAATGTTGCTTCCATCTTCTTTAAGTCCAAGGCTCATATTTTCTTCATTTCTCCATTCACCAACTAGCCCATTTTGTATCATCTCCAAAAGTCACCAAACCCAATTCTCCTCAATCTTTGAGTCTATTTGATTCTCACAATCCCCAATCATCTCTGCTCCATGCTAGTCTTCTAAAAAAATGAAACTATACTCGAAGAGTAGAAAGTTTCCGATATAGACAAAAAAAATAAGAAAAAGGAAAATACGCAAGATGATTAACTAAAATTGAAAAAACATATGCTAACATATACTATAAAAAGAAGTAAATAAAATGAACCTATCAAATCACACGAAGCTTGAACCTTACTTGTCATCAAGTAAGACAAGACAAAAATAAGCTTGGGATGAATTAATCTAAGAATAAAAAGAAGGGGTGGAGCCATAGAACTTAGATAAGGCTAATCAACATGCTTAGAATTGATCTTATTTGAACCCCATAAACTTTTTATCTAATTGATTTCTAATATCATAAACGACAATACAGAATGACTTCTTCAGGTAAGTAAGGAGGGAAAGTCAATAAAAGTCCACATTAAAATTTCATACAATGAAAAACCTCTATAGATGAGAAGAAAGCAGGTTGATGGGCTCTCTCAGCACTCTTTTTAATTGTTCACTCATTATCACAAAAGGTGTGTGATCTCACGTGTGAAGTCCATTCTCAAGATGTAATTGGGTTTCATTGCTCTAGCATTGGTGTAGGAATCAATTCACTTAGTGTTGACCTAAACTTATTGTAGCAATCTGACTCAATAACATTTTATAACCTCACCAAAGTTATGGAAAAGACGAAAGAAAAAATACAACTCAATCTATATACAACTAAACCCACTTATAGCTATAACATCCACCGGGTGATCAATGATATGCCAAAATTTGTCTAATAATTGGACATATAACTCCTATAATATTTTTAATTTAAATTTGCTTATTATTATTTTTTTGGTTTTTTTAACCTACAAATGAATACATAAAATGAATTTTACCATAATTTAAATCAAAAACTTGGTTCAAAAAACATGTGCACAAAACCTATAGATAATGATCTGAAAGGTCAAAATTCTAAACATCACCATAATATGGAGCACAAAGTTGTATGCTCCTATTCATTACATCTCAGTGTAAGATGTGATGAAGACCTCTAAAAAGTTTTCTAAAAAACTAACAAAAATCTCGCAAAAAAGGCGAGTAAAAAGAAACACTCAGAACCACTCAAAAAGATAGGTATGGATTTACTACTTTGGGGCAAGCACCAATGTTTCATCCTAATCATTTCAAACATGATCAAGTGTGACTCCTTTATACAGAATAAACCACAAGTATGTGATGGGTTTGAGCCATAAGAACTTTCCTGTGTGAACATGCAAACCCTAATTCTTGGATCTAGGTTTCTCTAATTGAACGTGCAAGGTTTCCAAGGATTATAATTCTAGATCTAGTGTAAACAATTGAATCATAACATATGAAATTAGATCTAGAAGAATACCTTAAGTTGCTTGCTTGAATCTTCTTGTTCTTGGAGCTTAGAGTCACAATTGTCACTCCTCTAATGGCTTACAGACACCAACTAGCAAGCGGATGATTTGGAGAGAGAAGAGGTGAGGAAATCGGCTCTAGGGTTTCAATCTGACAAGAGTGGCCAATTTCCCTCACCCATAGGGTCTATTTATACTATGAGCTACTAAGGTTACATCCTTAACCCTAATTAAATAACTTAGGCCCTAAGCAATTCAAAGATCCTTCTAAATATGAGGCTTGGACGACTTTTAAGATATCTAACCGTAAAATTCAGCCACCCTAATATCCATAAGGATTCATAGCCCAAAAACACAACTATCACACATTTGACAGTTTATGCCCCTTTATTCAATTAACCTCTTTAAGTCACCAAATTAATTCCTAATTAATTTATGACTTACATTAATCAAATAATATTATTATTCCTTTAATATATTATTATCATAATATATTATTATCATAATATATTAATATAATAATATCTCTTCTCTCTTTATAAATCACCCTGTCAAGTTGCTATGGTGAAGGCAACCCAAAAGGACCATGCACAACCGGGTCAAGTACTTACCAAATATAGTTACAGGCTCAGACACTAATCCAACAGTCTCCCACTTGGATAAGTCTAGTAACTATAAATGCAAACACAATCCGATTAGCAATTGTAGCTCTCAAAGACGCTGTCAAAATCTGATCTTATCAGTATCATGTCCTTCACATAAGGGATCGTATAATCCTCTATTCTAGATATCGTGCGGACAATTACATGGAACATTGTCATACTTATTGTCCAGCAATTGGTTTCTCGATCTCAGATTCATTTGACGTAGAACTTAATTGAACACATCAATTCAGTCCTGACCGGGCCCGACACATAAGTCAAATCAAATCATCGAGGGGCCCTGATATCGCTTTTACCCTCTTAGGATAAAAGGAACATATAAAATTCGACTTATATGCATTTAGTATTTACTAATTAAATCATACACAACAATGTGTTTTATAACATCAAGTTACTGATACGTTTTCATATTATCAATGCACAACCAATCAGCAAACAATAAACCATATATCTAGGTTTTAAGACCATATGATATTATCGTCTTGCGATCAGTTGTGATAAATTCCACGAAGTGATTCCAGCAAACGCGGGTTTATTCCAATGCTCAAAACTTGTTCATAAGCACTCATGAACGTTGTAGCAAACTTTTGCTATGTCTAATACCTTTTAGAAAATCTACACACCTATTCATCACAGTCTTCATTCATACCTACTTCCAACATATGAACGACTGTGGACCGTTCGAATAATTCGATTATTCTCAATAACTCAATTATTAAGGAAGTCAAAAATGCAAAGTAAAACAATAGTTAAACAATTAACATAAGACAGTAGCTTTACTTATAAACAATACTCCTTTATTTAATCATCAAATGTCAATTACATTTATCTATTACATGTTTCTAAACTATCTAATCTAAACTAATATCGTCCTTCAGCCTAATGCTCCTAGCGTGCTGCAAGTGCTTAACCCTACTCAGTCCCTTCGAAAGCGTATTTGTTGGCATATCCTCTGACGATACCCTCTTTACTACGAGGTGTCCTTCTTCTACCCGATGTAGAATAAAGTGATATTTTATGTCGAAATGTCGAGATCTACCATGATCCCTCGGTTTCTTGGTTAAGGCAACCGCTCCATCATTATCACAAAAATTTTCCATAGGATCCTTTATGGCAGGTACAACTCCAAGGTCTCCAATGAAGTTCTTCAACCATATTGCCTTTTTTGACGCTTCGCTCGCTGCAATGTACTCTGATTCGCACGTTGAATCAGCTACGGTTTCTTGCTTGGAACTTTTCCAAGTCACTGCTCCTCCATTAAGGGTGAAGACCCAGCCCGACTGCGAATGGTAGTTGTCTCTGTTGGTCTGAAAGTTGGCGTCACTATACCCCCGCACCTTTAAGTCATCACTCCCACCGAGGACTAGAAACCATTCCTTGGTCCTCCGAAGGTACTTAAGAATATTCTTGATTGCGGTCCAATGTGCTTTGCCAGGGTTCCCTTGATATCTGCTAACCATGGTCAAGGAGAAGGCCACTTCAAGGAGAGTACAAGTCATAGCATACATGATCGAGCCAATTGTGGAAGCTTAAGGTACTCTGCTCATCTCTGTAATCTCGGCTTCGGTACTCGGGCATTGAGTCTTACTCAACTTGGCATTTCTTTGGATTGGTAACTCTCCCTTCTTTGAATTTTCCATACTAAAACGTTTTAGTACTTTCTCCAATTAAGTGTTCTGACTAAGTCCTATTAGTCTATTACTTCGGTTTCTCACTATCCTTATTCCCAGAATATAGGAAGCCTCTCCGAGGTCCTTCATAGCGAAGCACTTCCCGAGCCAGGACTTAACCTCCTGCAGTGTCGGGATGTCATTTCCTATGAGCAGTATGTCATCGACATACAATACGAGGAAGTTAACTATACTCCCACTGGCTTTGACATAAACACATGATTCATCTTCACTTCGTACAAACCCAAACTCTTTGACTTTCTCATCGAAGCAAAGATTCCATCTGCGAGACGCTTGCTTAAGTCCATAAATGGACTTCTCAAGTTTGCACACCCTATTGGGATGCTTCGTATTAACAAAACCCTCTGGCTGAGCCATGTAAACATCCTCAACCAACTTCCCGTTAAGGAAAACGGGTTCGACATCCATTTTCCATATTTCATAATCATGAAATGTAGCAATGGCCAGCATCACCCTAATAGACTTTATTTTAGCAAATGGTGAGAAGGTCTCATCATAGTCAACTCCGGGAGTTTGAGTAAAGCCCTTCGCAACCAGTCGTGCCTTATATGTGGGCCCCTTCCCATCCATGTCGGTCTTCTTCTTGAAGATCCACTTGCACCCAACCGTCTTACGTCCGGGCACATGGTCAACCAAATTCCAAACTTGGTTGTCGTACATGGAATGAATCTCGTTGTCCATCGCCTCTTTCCATTTTGCAGAATCCGGGCCTGCCATGGCTTCCTTATAGTTGTTAGGTTCATCTAAATTTATTAGTTTACTATCACTAATATACATGTCCCCTTCTGTAGTAATACGAAAACCATATACTTGGGGTTGAACTCTAACTCTTTCAGAATGTCTAAGAGTTAAGGACTCGTCAATCGGTTCAACCGGAGTTTCCTCCTCGGGTTGAGCACTAACGTTAGAGGTTCCTTCATCGCTCGACTCTTGAATCTCTTCAAGATCGATTTGCCTCCCACTATCCCCTTGGCTTATGAGTTGTTGCACTCGGAAAACCCCTCTCCTTGCAACGAAGACAACATTTTCACTCAGTCTATAGAAGAGATATCCAAAGGATTTCTGCGGGTAGCCGATGAAAATACACCGCTCACTACGAGGTTCAAGCTTTTCATGAGTCTCTCTTCTTACGAAAGCCTCACAAACCCAAACCTTGATATGTGCCAATGAGGGAGCTTTCCCTGTCCACATCTCGTGAGGTGTTTTGGCAATCTTCTTTGTAGGGACTAAGTTAAGGATATGGGCGGCAGTCTCTAAGGCATACCCCTAGAATGAGATATGTAGTAAAGCACGACTCATCATGGAACGAACCATGTCCAACAAGGTTTGATTACGCCTCTCAGCCACACCGTTCAATTGCGGTGTCCTAGGTAGCGTCAATTGCGAAACTATTCCGCATTCCTTGAGGTAGTCGTGGAATTCAAGAATTAGGTACTCTCCTCCTCGATCGGATCGAAGCATCTTGATTTTCCTGCCCAATTGATTCTCCACTTCTTGTTTAAACTCTTTGAACTTTTCAAAGGTTTATGACTTGTGCTTGATTAAATAGATATACCCATATCTACTATAGTCATCGGTGAAAGTCACATAGAAGCGGTTTGTATCCCTTGTGGTGGATCTAAAGGGCCCATACAGATCGATGTGTATGAGATCCAATAGACCCTCACCCCTAGCACAAGTGCCAGTGAAGGGTGACTTGGTCATCTTTCCAAGTAAACAAGACTCGCACACGTCATCATCCCTAAGGTCGAATGACTCCAACACTCCATCCTTTTGGAGTTGGGCTATGCGTTTCTTATTGACATGTCCAAGACGACAATGCCACAAGCATGCTTTATCTATTGGAAGAATCCACACACAACACATCATTTCCTAGGTTATCTACAACCATAAAAGTTTCATAAATTCCATTACAAGGAAATGCTTCAAAATATAAAACACCATTTAGATAAGCATAAACTGAACCTTTCTCATTATCATACAAATATCTAAATCCTTGTCTAAATAAACCGTGAAATGAAATGATGTTTCTTGCCATATCTGGAGAATAGCAACAATTATTTAAATCTAAACCTAATCCGTTACTAAGTGCTAAAGAATACACTCCAATCTTGGTGACATGCGACGATATTCTGTTCCCCATGATTAGATTTATTCTTCCACGTTCCACATCCCCATCTCTTCTTAGTCCCTGCAAATCAGAACATATGTGAAAACCACATCCTGTATCAAGAACCCAAGAAATAGCATGTGATGAATCCTTACATTTAATTGTGTAAATACCTGCGAAAGACAGCTTGATCTTCCCATCCTTGATGGCTTGCAGATATTCCGGGCAACTTCTTTTCCAATGCCCTATTTTGTGGCAGTGGTGGCACTCTGCCTCCTTCGGGTTAGATTTGGGCTTAGCAAAACCAACCTTGGTTCCATTAGAATAGGTACCATCTTGGGATTTACCATTGTGGTTTCTCTTGGAGGGATCCTTCCTCTTCTTGCCCCTCCCTTGCCCTATGGCCAAAACAGGAACATCGGTTGGAGTGGGAGTTGATGCAACAGACTTGTCTTTCAGAGTGCTCTCAGCAGTTCTTAGCAATCCTTGGAGCTTGCTCAAGGTGACCTCTTCTTTATTCATGTGATAGGTCTTGCAGAACTGGTTGTAGTAGGGAGGCAAGGAGTGAAGGATAATGTCAATTTCCAGGTCTTCATCCAAGTTAAAATTCAACCTTAGCAGAAAATTGACATATCTCTGCATCTTTTGCAGATAAGCGGTAAGGGACTCTCCACAACCCATTTTGGCAGTGATCATCGAAGTGATGATCTCATACCTCTCTTGCCTTTCACTTTGATGGTAACGGTCCACCAAGTCTTGACGCATCTCATAGGGATAGTAGTCCTCATAAGACTTTTGAAGTTCAACAGTCATGGTTGCTAGCATGATGCAATGGACATTCGTAGCATCACGCTCATGGGCCTCAAAGGAAGTGATCTCTTCGGGAGTAGCAGTGTTGATGTGCAACATCCCGAAACATCAAGAGTAGAGTTGATGGGCAAAAGGGTAAATTGGAAAAGAGGAACTCGGCGAGTCCATGGGTGGACTCGGCGAGTGGGGTCGCGAATTGGTCGTGTGTTAATTGGCCAACTCTGCGAGTCGGCGGCTGGACTCGGCGAGTTGGTGTTGGGTGAAGAAAACCCTAATCTTCGGGGTTTGCCCCCTATTTAAAGGATGTTATGCATCCTTTTCAGCCTCTATGCCCCCCCCCCCCTGAGAGTTCTAGAGAGCACCCCCAAACGTAATAACTCCATTATTGAGAGGATTGAAGCTTGGAAGAAAGGGTTTGTGAAAAGAAGTGGGAGGAATTCGTGGATAGCATCAAGAGGGCTTGGAGATCTGGAGTCTACATCAGTTTAGGCTCATCTTTGGGGTAAGGATCCTCTGTCTTGAGCTCTTTTCCCCTTGTTGTCTTCTATGGGGTTGGTTTGGTGTTTTTGGGTGTATTTCATGAGTTATTTGGGATTGGAAGATGGATCTGAGGATGCTACCTCAGATCTGGAGTGGTGATGGTCCAAATGTGCATAAAGTCCCTGTGTTGAGTGTTGAGTGAAGCTATCATGTCCCAAACCCTAGCCCTAATGTGCAAAATGCATAGATCTCTTTGGATTCATGTAAAGTTTGCCACTTTACGTGATGGATGGGTTGTAGGAGGCTAGATCTATGTTTTGAATCAATTGCATGGCCTGGAGTGCTTCTGTATGGATTCAGACCGGTGGTACTCGGCGAGTCACATGGGTAGACTCAACGAGTTGCTTGAAGATGAGATTGGAACTCGACTTATTGGAAGACCAACTCGGCGAGTTGGATGAAGATGGCCTGGAACTCGGCGAGTTGTATGAACAACTCGGTGAGTAGGTTAAAGATAGCCTTAGACTCGGCGAGTCTGTTCTTGGACTAAGCGAGTCTTGTCGAAGAGTCCCAATATTTTCTGGTTGAGTCGAGAATCGGCGAGTCAAGGGATGACTCAGTGAGTTGTGGGCGAGTGGACTCAGAGTTGTTGGACTCGACGAGTCTCGGGGTGACTCGGCGAGTTAGGTCGCAGATTGAGGGAAGTTCTGAGTATGGGGACTCGGCGAGTCATCGGGTTGACTCGGCGAGTAGAGTCAGTCAGGGGTTGACTTTGACCTTGTCCAAAGGTTGACCAGTTGTCTTCCAGGGGTATTTTGGTAATTAAGGGTATTTATTGAGTTGAGTATTTTGGTGTTCAGTGGAGGAGTTCGTGTCGGAGTTTGGAGCAGCGGGATCTTATCCTTTCAGCCGACAGATTCGAGGTGAGTTATCCTCACTATATCAACAGGGTCTACGGCACCAAGGCCGACCCTTATCGGATTGAGATCCGGGTAGTTGTTGTTATGTTGTTGCCTTGATATGTTTGCATCTTGGTAGCTAGGATGGTATATGTAAGAGACCTGATTGAGCTCGGTATCCTGAGAGATAGGGTGATGCTATGCTAGTGACCGGTTAGGTCGGTATGCTGGTTAGGATGATGATATGTTATGTGATCTGTTTGATCTGCTTGTTGACTGTGAATTGCTATATGGTTGTATGTATATGTGCACATGGTTGTTTGGACTGGAGTTGGGTTGAGGCGGGTCCTGCTTCGTGTTGTAGGCCAAGATACCCAGGGCGGACCGGTTCTCCCGAAGGCCCAGCGAGCGCTCCGGATAGGCTGTAGGCCCCAAGAGGGCGGACCAGACGTGCCGAGGCTCGGAGAGTGGACCAGGCCGACTGAAGGCCCGGTGTGGGCGGACCAATCATACTGTAGACTCAGAGAGTGGACCTTGTGGATTGAAGGCCCGGTGCGGGCGGACCAATCACACTGCAGACTCGATGTATGTGGTTAGATTCGGAGAGTGGACCAGGTGGATTGAAGGCCCGGTGCGGGCGGACCAATCACACTGTAGACTCGAGGAATATGGCTAGACTCGGAGGGTGGACCAGGTGGACTGTTGTCCAGTGCGGCGGACTAGTCCCACAGTAGACCCGAGATGCATGGTTGTTCTGTGATCGGATATGTTATGGCATGTTATGCGTGTATGGTATATGTTGTTGGTATTTTAGGGATATCTCACTAAGCTTTCGGGCTTACAGTTGTGGTTTTATGTTTTTCAGGTTCTTCAGGAGACCGTGGCAAGTCGAAGGCGTGATCGTACCGCTCCTCGTGTTTATGTTGTGATGAGATTCTGGGAATACTTAAAATAAATTGTATTGAAAACCTTTTTGTAATAACTTTAATGGAATCGGGTTGTTTCGAAAATTTTAATTGGTTGAAATTTTTGGTCGTTACAAGTTGGTATCAGAGCCTTGGTTTGAGTGAATTGGAGAAACACTCGTGTGACTCCAGTCTCAAATCGAGGAGAGTTTTCAAAAGAGAGTTTAAAATGGTTTTCAAAATGAGTAAAGGAGGACGCGGAGGTACGATCAGCCGGAGCCAGTAAGTAAGCCCAAAATACCATGCATGATATTTTTTTTGAGCTTTGATAGAACAGCATGCTAGTGTTAGGCTAGGGATCTTCAGGATTTCATGATAATGTTGCCTGATTTGTGATGCCTGTAGCCTAGGGTTTCCTTATGGGAGATTTTCAATGTTCCTCTAGTGGTGAGGGTTGGGAGTTGTCATGCATGTTTCTCTAGGGTGTGGTGGTAGTACTTCACACAAATATGGGTAGGTGTGGAAGGTAGTATGGGCCCGTACTACTGAAAGCACAGGACCCATACGCGTATCAGGGAAACCATGACCTCTAGGGTTGGGTTGAGAGAGTTGGATCCCAGGATAGTGGGAAGAGTCTGAGATTTTGTGTGGTGTTTTTCAGTATGGAGATTCCGAGGCATGATGAGAGTGGATCCGGATCAGGATCGGGAGCAGGAGAGGGAGTTCCGGGCGGGTCGGTACCGCCCGAGGTTATCGTTCAGATGAGCACGTGCGAGTTGGTGTAGATGTAAATTGTAAAAAGTCGAAAATAGTGTATTGTATTGTTTCGCATTTTATGTTATTTTACTAAGTCATTTTGTATGCGAAGTGAAAATGTATAGACTTAGTATATTTTTTGTAAGTTCCCTATAAATAGGGACTAAGGCTAGAAGTAGAAAGGGACGAAGTCGAAACTCAAATCTATCTTCTGCTTATTTTGTAATCAGTCTTAATCAATATGAGATCTGATTAATATTTACTCTTTGTGTTCTTCATCTTCAATCGTTCAAATCTATCTTTTCTTTTCTCAATTCTCGATAACAATTCTCTTCAAATGGTATCAGAGCAGGATTCAAACTGCTTAGATCTGATTTTCGTATAAGAATCATTTGCTTTTTGAGTTGCAAAATTTACTCAAAATTTTCCGCGCATTTTTGGTTTTGAAAATCACTTTTGATCTTCAGATTTGAATTGATTTTGTATTTGAATTGTTAAGTCGAGTAATCGATTAGTGATTTGTGATCAATTCATTTGATCAAATTCTGAAATTCATCAAGTTTTCAAGTTTTCAGATATTCTCTGTGTTCATCAATGGCGAACTTCAACATGAATACAATGACTTCTTTCTCTCACTAGCTTGGTTCCTCAATCAAAATTCCGATGTTGATTCCAGAATACTATGATCAGTGGGCTGATAGAATGGAAGATTACTTAAATGGAATTGATGAAGAACTTTGGAATTTTATCAATGGAACAGTACAAGCTCCTGCTAATGTTCAACAAATTGGACCATCCACTACATCTACTGATGTTGAAGAACAACGAAAACGACTGAAGAATAATGAAAAGAGGTGCATGAAGGAACTAAGAGGTGCTCTACCTCCTGTGGTTTACAATTACATTCGTAGTTGTAAAACAGCCAAAGACATCTGGAATACTCTAAAAGAAAAGTATCAAGGTAGCGAAAAGACGAAAATCAACTCTGTGAAGCAATGTCTAGTTGAACTGAAGGAATTCAGACAAAAGGATACATAAACTCTCGAAAATTACTATGATCGTCTGAATGAGCTTATGTTTCGCTGCAATAGGTATGGTATCACTAGATCTCTCATGGAATTCAATTTAACTTTCATTATGGGTCTTCGCAAGGAATGGCGAAGTGTGAGCATGATGATTAAGAATCAACAAAGTTTTGATACAACTACATTGAATGATCTCTACAATCAACTGAAAACACATGAATGTGAGGTCTGAGAAATGTATGAAGAATCAAAACTAGCTATTGGTGGTCCTTTGGCTCTTGTTTCAAAGGTATCAGAAACTGATGAAAAAGATGGTTCATATGAAGAAGGATTTTTGATGAACTCCGATGATGAAGCTGTAGCATTCTATTCAAACAACAGAGTTAAGAAGTTTTTCAAAAAGCCTTTTAATCCAAAAGGAAAGAATAGTGATGCGAAAAATACTGTCACAAGAACTGGAGGGGAGGAGAGGAAGAAAATGGAGAAAATAGATGAAAAACAAAAAAATGCAAATGAAGAGAAAAAGTTGAAAGGTGATTCAGGAATTTACTGTCACTATTGCAATGGTGCGAATCATTTCGCAACTGATTGCATGTTGCGAAAGAAAGAAGAAAAGAAAGAAAAAGTTAAATATGAAGCATACTACTCCGAAAAGATTGAAGAATTACGTGCTAAGACCAAAGGAGTGTCTTTAGTTGCTAAGGGAGAATCTACTGAAGAAGAAAGTGGAACTTATCAGATCTGGTCTTCAGGATCTGATGATGAGGAAATGAGGCATCCCACACATGGAGCAATGTTCGCAAGTTTTGAGGATTGCAAAGAGAACATTTCAGGGAGATGTTTTGTGTCTAAATCCACTGACAAGTCACCCATGACAACCAAGGTACGTGCAATTCTTGAATGTTTTAATATTCCTTTATCTGCTTATGATGCTGAAATTGTTTCATTTGATGATACTGTGGCTTATTTTGATTTTGTTATTGTGTCTGCTAGTAATGAAGCTAAGAAATTAAATGTGCAACTTAGTGAGACACGAAGAGATTTAGAAATAAAGAAGAGCAGAGTTGAAAAATTGGAAATGCAAGTCAAAAATATAGATTGTGATAGGAATAATCTTACTAATGATGTTAGGTTATTGCTAGCACAAAGAAACATATATTGTAATTCTGCAAAACGACTGTATGCAAAATTAACAGCTTTACACCATTCTTCTGATATTAGCAAAGAACAACATAGGAAACTTTTACCTTTTCTTGAGTATGAACGTGAAAAAGTTGATGTTGTTTCTTATGATTGCGAAAGTACAATAGCTCAATTTGACAAAATACCTGATGATAGATATTCATATGGTATTGTCAAAATTGATGAATTTCTGAATGCTGATGAGTTGGTTAACATTGTCAATGAAAGTTTGACAAAGAGTGAACAAGTGAAAATCATAAAGAAAATTGAAAATTCAAATCTTGCCTCACAATTCAATTATGCTGATATTGATGAAAATTCTGATAATGTGAGTGAAATTAGTGAGATAGAAGAGGAAGAAGAGGTTGATTGTTCTCAATTGTCAATCATTAATATCACATCTAAGATCAAAGATAAAGAAATATTAGTTGATTCAATAGTAAAGGATGAAATTGATAAATCTTCAACTTCGCAACATTGTAAGTTTGATAATGTGGAAGTTGAAAGCTGGAAATCTGATGACACTGATGAAAATAAAGAAGAAAAGAAAGTTTCAACTGAAACACCTCAAAGGGTTGTGGTTGATCAAGTGTTTGAAAATACAAAAGAATTTGACAAAATTTTAAATGACAAAGGCGCACATTATTTGGAAACCAACACAGTGGTATATCCAAATTTTGTATGTACTGATAAAACCATTTTTCCAAATCAAGTTTTTGTCACTACTGGAAATGCTGAGAAAGTTCATCCTGAGTTCAATAAAATGATTGAAAAAGATACTCAAAATTCTACAACAGAAGGTTTTTTCGCAAATCAAAACACAGAAGAAAACAATTTAACCCAAAATTCTTATGTGTTTCAAAAACAAAAATCATTACAAAAATGGGTGGTTAAAGGTGAAAAATCAAACAAAATTTTTGAAAAAGTTGGAAACTCAAAGGTTGAAGTGAAACTAAATTCTCATGAATTCAAATTGATGGTTGGAAATTATTCAACAGAAAATAATGTTTCAAAAAGAAAAGCAAGAAGAGCAATATTCTGGCAAGTTGTGTCTAATGAAAAATCAAGAGATGAAAAAGAACAAATTTCAAAAACATCATCAAAATTTCAAAACAAAAACACACAAACATATTCAAGTTTTCATAAACAAATAAACTCTGTTGACAAGGTTCCATATATTCGCAAATATGACAACAATCGAAAATTTGAGAATTCGCAAAAATTTGCAAATAATCAAAAATTTCAAAATGTTGGCAAATTCACGAATACTTCATCAAATTTGAAAAACTCAACTCAAGCCAAAATGAAATTTTCACCAAAACAACCAAATTTTCCAAATCCTTCAATATCAAAACCAACCAAAGTTTCATACACAAAAGGAAAATCTGATGTAAGTACGATCAATCATTGGTTTGAAGGAAAAGGAAAGAAATATCAAAGTGGGAAGTTTTCAGAAGAACAAATCAAAAGTGCATTTGATAAGTTCACAAATAATTCTTCAATTGAAAGTACATCATCTCATAATTCGCAAGTTCTGGTTCAAAAATGGAAACCAGTTATCAAAAATGCGAATGTTGTGAAGGATAAGATTACAATCAATGGAAATCCAAAATTATTGAATGACTATATCTCAATATCTAGAACTAATGATGTTGATATAATGGATTCTGTTACAAACAAAGTGAAAACATGGTTTTTAAATTCCAAAAATTTGTTTCATTCTACTAATGATGGACCCAATAAGTCTTGGGTTCCTAAATTTTTTCAATAAATGCAGGTGATATGTGACGAGCAATATGATATGAAATGGTACATTGATAGTGGTTGCTCTCGTCATATGACTGGAAGAAAGGAAAATTTGCGAGATTACAGAAGCTTGGAAAATGCTGGAGTAGTCAAATTTGGAAATAATCACAAGTGTCAAGTGAAAGGATATGGGAAAGTCACAAATGGAAACTTCACAGTAAACCGAGTTGCTTATGTTGAAGGACTTCAACATAATTTGATAAGTGTATCACAACTTGTTGTGGGTACTGGAAATCAAGTTGTATTTAATGAAGAAGGAAGTATCATTTCAAATGCAAAGACAAATGAAATACTCCTCAAATCCAAAAGATATGGTGATATGTTTACACTGGACATCAAACCGATTGTGGGAAAACCAACTGTGTGTTTACTATCAAAAGCATCTAATGATCTAAGCTGGCTTTGGCATAGAAGATTGTCACATTTGAACTTTCGAAATATAAACAAACTTGTAACAGAAGATTTAGTTCGAGGGTTACCAGTACTAAAATTTGACAATGATTCTTTGTGTGCAGCTTGCGAACAAGGAAAACAACATCGAAAGGGTCATCCAATTGTGATAGATTCAAAAATAGTAGATCCATTGGAACTTCTTCACATTGATCTATGTGGACCATCAACTGTTGCAACAATAAATAAAAAGCGGTATATTTTAGTTGTTGTAGATGATTTCTCTAGATTCACGTGGGTGTTTTTTCTCAGGTTGAAATCTGAAGTTGCTCAGACGATGATTGATTTTATCAAAAAGATTGAAATTAGTCTGAAGAAGAATGTACGAAAAATTAAAAGTGATAATGGCTCTGAGTTTAAAAATCAAACTCTTGACATTTTTCTCACAAGCAAAGGCATTTCGCATAATTTCTCATCACCATATACTCCACAACAAAATGGTGTAGTTGAAAGAAGAAATCGATCTCTATGCGAAGCAGCCAGAACCATGATAGCATATGCGAATCTACCTCAATATCTTTGGGCAGAAGCTGTGTCCACAGCATGTTTTACTCAGAATCGATCATACATTCATCGAAGATTCAATGTTACTCCATATGAAATAATCAATAATCGGAAACCTAATGTAAAATTCTTTCATGTTTTTGGTTGCAGGTGCTTTATCATGAATCTAAAAGATAATTTGTCCAAGTTTCAAGCTAAAGCTGATGAAGGCATCTTCTTAGGATATTCACAGAATTCAGTTGCATACAGAGTGCTTAATAAACGAACAAGAAAAATTGAAGAAACTTTCAATTTAACATTTGATGATTACTATCTTAAACAAATTGATAGTAAATTCGATAATAAACCACTACTTATGGATTCAAATACTCAAATTGACAATTCTGAAATCAATGATTTTGATTATGACTTAATTTTCGGAATTCCTGACAGGACAATTGATGCAGAAAATAATGCTCCAGATAATCAAACATCAGAATCTTCAAAACATACTGATGAATCAACGATAACTACAACATCGATAACTTGTGAAAGCACACCAGATGTTCGAATGGAGGAGGAACATACGAGTATTCATGAAGATTGTTTGCCAACTTTTGAGGGGGAGAAAGAAATTATGAATCATCAAGTTGAGGGGGAGCATTCGCAAAATCAACAAGAACATCATTTTGAGGGGGAGTATCAAGATGAAGATCATGTTGAGGGGGAGCATGATAAAACAGAGACAATTAATCTTGATAAAAATGATGAATTTCATGAATTTAATGATAACTTTTCTGTTGCAGGATCTGAAAATGAAGATATGTATGAAGATGCACCATTAGAATTTGATCCAAATTTTCCACCACTTGAGAAATGGACAAGAAATCATCCAAAAGAACAGGTAATTGGTAATCCACAAGAAGGTGTGTTGACTAGAGCTCAACTTCGTGCGAAAAATGAGGTACTGAATACAAACCAAGAACTTTGTATGTTTAATGTCTTTATTTCGAAAATAGAGCCAAAAACAGTAAAGAATGCTATGGAACACTCAGATTGGGTTGTTGCTATGCAATCTGAATTGGCTGAATTTGAACGAAACAAGGTTTGGAGATTAGTTTCTAAACCTTCTGATGTTTCGATTGTTGGATTAAAATGGATTTTTAAAAACAAAACCGACAAAGATGGCAATATTATTCGAAATAAAGCAAGACTAGTAGTTAAAGGTTATTCGCAACAAGAAGGTATTGACTATGAAGAAACATTTGCACCTGTTGCAAGACTTGAAGCAGTTCACATATTTTTAGCCTATGCAGCTCACAAAGACTTTGATGTTTATCAAATGGATGTTAAATGTGCATTCTTAAATGGAAAACTCGAAGAAACAGTGTATGTTGAACAACCACCAGGATTTGTAAACAATGAGCGTCCTGATCATGTGTATATCCTTGACAAAGCTGTATATGGGTTAAAACAAGCACTAAGGGCCTGGTACGCAACACTTACTAATTTCTTGAAACAACCTAAATTTAAACAAGGATCAGTCGACCCCACATTATTTCGCAAGAAAGTTGGGTGTCATCTAATGCTTGTTCAAATTTATGTTGATGATATTATCTTTGGTTCAACTAATCCAACATTGTCAATTGAATTTGAAAATTTAATGAAAAGTCAGTTTGAAATGAGCATGATGGGAAAAATTAATAATTTTCTTGGTTTAAATATAAGACAGAACAGGGAAGGAATCTTAATCAATCAAGAAAAATATACGAAGAACTTGCTTGAAAATTTTGGAATGCTTAATAGCACAAAGCTCAGAGTACCTATGGCCATAGGAACAAGACTAACTCCTTCGTTAGATGCTCCTGCTGTTGATCTAACATTGTATCGTAGCATGATAGGGTCTTTATTGTACTTAACTGCAAGTAGACCTGATATTATGTTTTCGGTTTGTTGTTGTGCTAGATATCAAGTTAATCCAAGAGAACCTCATTTGACTGCAGTGAAAAATATTTTTCGCTATCTAAAGGGAACCGTTTCTTTAGGACTTTGGTATCCTGCGAAAACAGGATTTTTCATTCAAGCTTTTTCAGATTCCGATCTAGGAGGATGTAATTTGGATAAAAAAAAGTACGACCGGTGGATGTCAACTATTGGATGGAAAGTTGGAGAGCTGACAATCAAAGAAACAGACGTGTGTGGCAATATCAACCGCTGAGGCAGAATACATATCTGCGGCTGCTTGCACTTCGCAAATTATTTGGATTCAGAGTCAACTTCGGGATTATGCAATAAACATAAAAAAGATTCCTTTGTATTGTGATTCACAAAGTGCAATTCGCATTTGTCACAATCCAGTGCAACATTCAAAGACAAAACACATTGCTCTTCGATATCATTTTATTAAAGATCATGTGGAAGATGGGAATATTGAAATTCATTTTGTCAAAACAACTGAACAACTTGCTGATATTTTTACAAAACCTCTTGATGAAAAATCATTTGTTAGAATTTTAGCAGGTTTGGGGATTATTAATGCGAATTCAATTTCATCAACACAAGATTAAAAGTTTTGTTCAGCAGATAAGAGTCAACATCATTCAGAGGTTACTGTTCATTAAGAAGCTTCGCATGGCTTCGCATCCACATCTTTTCGCATTTGAGCTCATGACAACTACGGTAAAGTTTTTTTTTCTCTTTTCTTTTGAAAAATCAAAAATACAAAAAGATTTTTTTTTGTTTTTGTTCTTTAATTTTGAAAAATTCAAAAATCACAAAAATATTTTTGTTTTCTATGTTCTTTAAACTGTGTGTGCTGAGAATTTAATACAGGGCTACAATGCGAAGAGGTCATACATTTGTGTTTCTATGGGAAGGTATTAAAATTTCTTTTACAAACTAGTTAGGATGTCCCTAGAAGTATGCTGTTGTATGTAGACCAAAAGCCTCAACACGACTCTATGTGTGAAACGAAAGCCTTAATGAAATTATCTCATGAAAATTTCTTCCCAAAAAGGCTTATATTCGCATAAGTCAAAACGAGCTACCTTACTCTTCTCAAATGAGTTAAGAGTTTTTTGTTTTGGTCATTATAACAGAGGTACACTTCGATTCTTATCCAATCTTTTTAAACCAAACAATTCTTACACTCCAAATTTTTTTGAAGAGATTTGTCCTTGAGGTTTTTGATCAAACCAATCAAAACCTAGACAAATCACAACTCTGAGTTTATGATCTAACATCATGAGTCCGTGATGAAAGTGCAACCCAAAAATCATAAACCTTAAGGAATTGACGGGGAACTTTGTTCCAGAGTTTTACGAAACCTTTGTTTCAGTATCAAAAATTTCAAAACTTCAAATCATATTCAATTCGCATGTGTGGTCTTGATCAAATATTCACAACCAAGAATGTTTGTTACCCAACAAGATCCAGAACAAATTTTCTTTTGAATATGATTTCAGTGTAAGTTTTATTCGCAAATCCTTGTCATGATAAATATTTTCACAAGCCAACTTGTCACTGACTACACTGGTCAAACAAGTAATTTCATTTACAATTTCTCACCTTATGTTAAGGCTGATATGTAATGAAATTTCAAACCAATCCAAAATGACTTTTAAAAGAAGCCCTTTGATACTTCTCTACAAGTATTCGATTGTAATTCACGGGAAACTACACAAGCTGTTGATTATCTCTCTTGATGATTAACGAAGCAACCTTTGCCTGGGGTTTTACTGCATTCATGTCAAATTAAATTTTTGACATCACAACATTCCAAATTTTCTTGTTTCTTATCTTATTTCGATTAACAATGCACACACGAAATCCTTGAGGTTCTGAGTAACACCAACTCAAACTGATGATTTCGCAAGTCTGGCATATGACTTCACTTTAAATCCCAAAAGTGAATGAGCCTTTCTTCCATGCGAAGGGTTTTACCGGTTCGAATTCTATAACGGATACTTGATAGGCTGTATACTCAAAATGGTTGGTATTCTATCCGGTTTTCGAGGAGATCTGACAGTTACTTTTTGAAACATAGTTATCTTTTGCAGTCATGATCCGAGTTTCAAGGTGCCACATTGGATAACATTAAATGTATCCCGCTTTAATTTCAAAACAATTTTGAGTAACCTATAAAAGGGGGATCAAGAACACTATGTATGGTTACGCAAACAAGAACTCTCACAAAACTTCAAAGATTAAACCTTGATCCAAACTTCAATTTTCTTTCTTCAAACCCTAACAATGGCAGCCACTAATTCCAACACTGATAAGGTTCTTTCTCAATCACTGATGAAGATTCAAAGCACTAATTACCAAGTTGATCCAAATGTTTCAGCTTATCCAGAAGAATTGAAGATACTTATCGTTGCATTGAAACGATCACCTTTATCAACTGCCATGTTCAGTTCATTCTCTGTTCCTATGGTGTGGTTATCTCATGCAGCTTCAACGGCATCATACAATCACACGGCGGATGTGATTACTTTCAATCTAACCAACAACAAACGGGTTAAACTGTCCAAGAACTTGTTTGTGGAAATCTTGAAGATTCCAAACAACCCTCTATTTGTCAAACCTGTCAACTCGCAGATCATTCATATGTTCAATGAGATGGGACATCAACCGGAGTTGGAGAAAATAAGTGACTTCAGGAAGTCTGGATTGCCATGTATCTGGAATTTCCTTTTTGGTATTTTTCTACGGTGTCTTACAGGAAGGTCAGTCGGATTGGATAGAGGAAGAGTCGAAGTATATGCTATGGTAATGGGCATATACTATGACATCAATGTTGATTATGCAACTCAGCTGTGGAAGGAATTTGTTAAAAGCCTGGAAAATACAAATTCGGAGAAGGGGATTTCTTGTGCAAGATACTGGAGCTTAATCCTGGAAAAAGTTTATGAGAAAGAAGCAATTCCAGTGATGACAGATGTTGAAGTTGCTGAATTTTCCTTCTATCAATTTCCAAAAGTTGTAGAAGATGATGAGGCCATTTTTTCTCATGTGGCTCGTATTCCGGATGCGATGCTTCGCAAAGTTTCTCCAACTCACAAAGTTTTGGTGAGATATTTGCGAAACATTGATACAGCTGATCAAACTGGAGTATTACCAGACGTTGCTACTCCATCGAAGAAAAAGAAAGTTAGCAAGAAAACTGCGAAGGGTTCATCCTCACCAACAAGATGAAGCTATTCCAACCGAAGAAACTTTATCCAAATCGAAGAAGGAACTCTTACCTTCTAAGTCTGGGGTTCTGAAGCAAATTCGCAAAGTGGAAGTAAGTAGTAAAGGAGTTACTATTCGCAGTATTCCTGGACCGGTGTCTCCAGGAAAGAAAAGACAACGGGTAGAAGATGCTGCCAAAAACATGCAACACACGCTTGTCAAACTGAGAAAGATGGTGATTCGCAATGAATCATCAGATGAAGAAGTAGTTACGGAAACTCCACCTGTCACATCTATGGTAAATGTCTCTTTACCAATACTTCCAACTTCGCAAATTTCTACAACCATTCCACAAACCAAACCACTCGAAATAGTTGTTACCAAATCAGTTTCTGAGGAGGTACCTATTTCCGATACGGTTGTCAACGTATCTGATACGGGGGCACCTATCCTGAGTGTTGCACCAACAATTCAAATATCTTTACCCATTTCATTACCTATTACCACTTTATCCACCACTTCATCCATATTTGATCATGCCCTTCAAAACCCATTCACAACACTTTTTTCCATCCCAATCACCTGAAAATCCTCCACCTTCGCAACAATTGTCTGATACTGAAGTCGAAGGAGGTGCCTTTGGAGGAATACTTGATGACATTACTTTTGATTCAGATGAAGAAGATATTCCTGATCATATGCTGATGACAGGAAAACAGTTTAAAATTCTGAATCAAAAGTTAAAGGCCATTATCCAATCGCAAGCCGATTCTGGTAGAATGTCTTCGATATCAGCTATGGAGGTTGATGTTATGATAAAAGGAGCTGAGAAACGGATCATGGAGAAGGTTGATCAATCCGATAAAAATAATAAGCTCAGAGTTAAAGCACAAGGGAGCAATTTTACTTCTGCTGTTCAAGATCTCAAAGCTGCTACAAAAGAACGTCACCTTCTTTTTATTCAAGATGTCAAGAAAGTTCGTGAGGATGTAAACTTCAAGATTCAGGAGTTGAAGTCTGAACTTGCGAAGGATCTTCAGGATGTTCAAACAAAACAAGCAGATCTTCAAAAGCAAATTGTGGAGATTTCTTCTCAACTCCAAAAGCTCAATGATATTCCTGTTCTTGAAACTCATCAAGCCGCAACAACGGAGAAGTTTGATCAACTGATAAAGTTGGTCACTGAGCTTAAATCAGCAGTTTCGCATTCTTCATCATCATAAATCCTTACTCCTGAATTCTTGTCTCTAAAGATTAATACTTTAGAACAAGCTATTCAAAAAGCTCTTGCTCCACTTACGAATTTCACTTCTTTACTTCCGAAGAGTGCTCCACCTGTTTACACAGGGGTGCAAGGGGGAGAGAAAAGTCGAAGTAAAGAAGAAGAGGCAAAAACAGTTGGAAGAGTGATGTCGAATCAACTTGTAGCTACTCTTCCCATTCCTACAAAACCGATTTCTTCAACTACAATTACCACAAAAATAGTTTCCAAGGGTATTGTTATTGGAGAAAACGAAGGAGGTTCAAGCTCAAAACCTCAGAAAGATGTGATAGGAAAAGGAAAAGGAAAAGGAATATTGTACGAAAAGTCGAAGGAGGAGTTGAAAGCTGATGCAGAAGCTGAGTTGGAGAGGATGAGACAAGTTCAAAGCATCATGAGACAAAGGGCAAGTGATCCTCCCTCCATGAACAAAGGAGATCCTGCGAAACTTTACTCTTATGAAACAATAGAGTCGAAAGTTGTGGGTAGGGAGATGTATGAGTTCGAGAAGAAGCCGAAAAGAAGTTATGATATTGCAAACTCAGATCACTGTCAATTAGATTTCCCAATAAACGAAATGTTGTTCATCACAACTCAATACAAGATCAGTGAGAAATTTGATAATCCAGATGATTATACTCATATGAAAATCAGATTTCATGCTGTCTTGGGGATGAATCCAGATGAAGTTTGGTCATTGATGAAGATCAAAAAGGTGCTGACAATAAAGAAGGATGTTTTGTTTGAAGACATGCTTCAAAATTTTCGGTATTTTGTTATCAGAGCTGACAACAAACAATATGACTTCACAGTAGCTGATTTTCCATTGATGAACTGCAATGATTTAATTCAAGTAGCTCTGATCCTGAAGCATATGGAAGAAAACAAACTCAAAGGCTCTGAGACAGATGTGTTCAAGGTTGGATTCGTACACGTGAAGACATACATCGATAACTATTTCGATTGTTTGGCTCTTACAGATGAAGAATTAGCGAATGTGCTGGGAAGAGAAGTAAAAGTTCCATGGGAGGATACTTTGACACAATCTGCTTTGTCGAAGTATGTTGTTGGTGAGATATGCCTGAAACCATTTGGCATGGTGTTTTCGGGAAGAGATACAAAAGGAAAACCGAAGAAATTTCTGTTCAAAGTCTAAGAGATTGAAGGATATAATTCTTCGCAATATACGCACTTCATTGTACGTATGAATAACTGCAAGAAGAATAATGAAGGAGACAAGAAAGATCTGAAGAAGGTGATCCCCTGGTATGGAGAAGTGCGAAGGACAATTCACTCTGCAATTCAAAAGCTTTTGAGTTGAATTGGATCGACTGTTTACAAAGGGGGAGAAATGTAGATGTAAATTGTAAAAAGTCGAAAATAGTGTATTGTATTGTTTCGCATTTTATGTTATTTTACTAAGTCATTTTGTATGCCAAGTGAAAATGCATAGACTTAGTATATTTTTTGTAAGTTCCCTATAAATAGGGACTAAGGCTAGAAGTAGAAAGGGACGAAGTCGAAACTCAAATCTATCTTCTGCTTATTTTGTAATCAGTCTTAATCAATATGATATCTGATTAATATTTACTCTTTGTGTTCTTCATCTTCAATCGTTCAAATCTATCTTTTCTTTTCTCAATTCTCGATAACAATTCTCTTCAGTTGGATGCGAGGATTCGTGAGATCCTGCATGATGAGATTGCTGAGTTGTTCTGGGCTGAGTTGCCGGAACTGTTTGGGTCGATCAAGACCGCCATGATCGAGTATTTTGATGAGCGCTATGCAGCTCTCACAGAGACGGCTGCCGCGGCGGCTATAGCAGCTGTAGAAACGGCAGGGGGAGGAGTTAGTCGGGGCTTTCAGTATCGGGACTTCGATAATACGAAGCCTCCCACCTTTGATGGAGTTCAGGACCCGATTGTTGCTATGAGATGGTTATCGGATGTGGAGGGGTGTTTCTGCACGTGTTCATGCCCTGCTGATCAGAAGGTGAGGTGTGCTCTGAACCTGTTGAGGCTCGGGGCGAAGGATTGGTGGAGATTAACCACGGAGTCATATTCGGATGCGCAGAGGGCTGCGGTTTCATGGGATCAGTTCAGGGAGATGTTCAACACTCGTTATGTTCCGCAAGTTGAGAGGGAGATATTGGCTCAGGAGTTCCTTGAGCTGAAGCAGGATTCGGAGTCGGTGACTGAGGTCACCAGGATGTTCACTGAGAGGGTGATGTTCTACCCAGAGTTCGCTTTGGAGCAGGCTCAGATGTCTCGATATCTGAGCATGCTCAAGAGGGACATCAGACAGTTTGTGTCTACGCAGAGGTGCGAGACCTTGTTGGAGTTGCAGGAGGCCGCTAGGCGGCGTGAGTTAGAGATTGAGTTGCAGTTGCGTGAGCTGAGGCAGGCTCCGGTGCAGTCGCAGCCGGCGCCGAAACGGTCCAAGACCGTTGATGTTAGAGTAGGGGATCTGAGCAGCCACACTTGTGGGAAGTGTGGGAGCGGTCACACCAGAGTTTGTAGGTCCGGTGGTGAATGCCGCAAGTGCGGAAAGGAGGGGCACTATGCGAGGGATTGTCGGCAGCCAGCGTCGGTTCGGGATTTGAGGATTTGTTACCATTGTCATCAGGTTGGGCATTTAAGGGTCAACTGTCCACAGCTTGCTGCAGGACCGGTGCAGGCTCCAGCACCGGCCACTTTGAGGATCACAGGTGGAGGTCAGGGTGGAGCGGATCCCCCAAGGGCTCAGGGTCGTGCTTTCCAGCTTTCAGCAGAGGAGGTCAGAGCAGTGCCGGATGCAGCTGCGGGTATGTTTCTCCCTTGATATCTTGTTATCTTGTGTTTATTGTGGTATATTGTTTATGTGCTGGTATCTTTGTGTGGTTTTCGATGCGGTATTCATCGTTTTTTAGGGTTTTGGGTTAGTTATGGGTTATTGTTTTGGGAATTTCGTTGGTTATCATCCATGAGGGTTATTAGTGGAAACCTGGCATTGGTTTGAAGGTCGGGTAGCATCTGCTTTCTGAGGACTGGTTAGATGCAGGCTGAATTTCTTTCGAGCGGGTTAATCAGTGTTGATGTGGGATCTTGTTAAGGTTGTTTATGCCTGTGTAAATCAGTCCACGTGTAAGTGTTGGTTTTGTACAGAGTTGTTCTAGGAGGTCGGTGATGGCGACCGGTGGTTGTTAATCAGTGCTACAAGTGGGGGAGAATTGGAAAATTCTCCGGGAGATCGATGAGTATTTGAGGGTGCTTAGCTGTTGGGATTCAGCAGTGTTCCGTCAGTCCAGAGTGTAGGTTGGTAGGAGCAAGTTTCGGGCATGCGGGGCGAAATACAGACCTAGGGCATTCGATTTTGGAGGGCCTGGGAGCAGGCCGGGATCGAGCATGTGCGTTTGAGACAGAGTTCGGAACCCTTAAAGGGCAAGAACAGTATGCATGGGAGGATTTCCAGGAGAGATAGCTCGGAATGATGAATGTTAGTTGAGCGGTCCGGATAGACTGAAGACCGGTGGGCGTACTAGTCAAGCCGAAGGCTTGAGTCGGAAAACGGTCCAGCCAGGCTGAAGGCCCGGAAGGGCGGTCCAGATTGGCTGAAGGTTTTGAGAGTGGTCTAGATTGGCTGAAGGCCTGGTGAGGCGGTCTAGTCATGCTGAAGGCTCTGCAGGTATTGTTAGTCCGGTTGAGGAGATGGATTGAGTATGTTGCGATGTGTTAGCATTAGAAGGTCTGGCCCCGGGTAGTGATCTTGATTAGTTGAGATAGTGCATGGGCTTGAGAGTCCCTACGACTAGAGTCAGAGTATGTGTGTTGGATGGATAGCGGTTACGCTATAAAGGAGTGGTGTGGCGTTGGGCGAGCACCGTGGCACTTGTCGCAGTGACAAGGCGGCCAAGTGGATTCATTGGTAAAGGAAAGAGAGAGGTGTAACTCCGAGAGGGAGTGCAACTTCACGGAAGTGAAAGCGGCAGAGTAGAGTTATGATTAGAGTGATCCGAGTATGGTCATTGAGCAGCGTGTTTGCGGCAGTAGAACAGAAACACATCCGGATTGGGATGTGTGCTGAGGTCGCAGAAGGAATTCCGCGGGTGCAGAGCCAAGAGGCACGGAAGGGATGCAGAGAGGGATTCTTGGGCTCTCAGTGTGATTCTGATCAGGAAGTTGTGTACGTAGCAGTGGTTCATCCTGGGGGATGTTTGGAGATATCATCAGTGTATCGGGTTTTCCCAACCTGAGGGTGCTAGAGCTAGTTCAGCATGTGTATGTGATTGCAAGAGGAGAACTCATGGGAGTTGCTCTGAAGAATGTGTCTTTCTGTCAGCAGAATGATTAGATTTGGAGTCGGATCGGGAATCCGGTGGTGCATGGTTATCTTCCAGCTCATATGGGTTGAGTGATGGTTGTGATTTGGAGCAGTGTTGCATCGTGAGTAGTACTCAACGGTTAAGTGGGGTTATCAGAGGGTAAAGTCAGTGGCCGGCTTGAGTCGGTGGTTAGGGCATCGTAAGAAAGGAGAAAGTGAGCTTCTGGTTTCTATGGTTGTGCCTTGAGGAACTTGGTCTGGTTAAGGCCAGGAGGCGCGTTGTGGGAGTATTTTGGAGTTGAGTTGTCGTAGGCTTCGAGGACGAATCCTAATTTAAGTGGGGGAGAATTGTAACATCGCGAAATATCAAGAGTAGAGTTGATGGGCAAAAGGGTAAATTGGAAAAGAGGAACTCAGCGAGTCCATGGGTGGACTCGGCGAGTGGGGTGGCGAATTGGTCGCGTGTTAATTGGCCAACTCGGCGAGTCGGCGGCTGGACTCGGCAAGTTGGTGCTGGGTGAAGAAAACCCTAATCTTCGGGGTTTGCCCCCTATTTAAAGGATGTTATGCATCCTTTTCAGCCTCTATGCCCCCCCTGAGAGTTCCAGAGAGCACCCCCAAACGTAATAACTCCATTATTGAGAGGATTGAAGCTAGGAAGAAAGGGTTTGTGGAGAGAAGTGGGAGGAATTCGTGGATAGCATCAAGAGGGCTTGGAGATCTGGAGTCTACATCAGTTTAGGCTCATCTTTGGGGTAAGGATCCTCTGTCTTGAGCTCTTTTCCCCATTGTTGTCTTCTATAGGGGTTGTTTTGGGGTTTTTGGGTGTATTTCATAAGTTATTCGGGATTGGAAGATGGATCTGAGGATGCTACCTCAGATCTGGAGTGGTGATGGTCCAAATGTGCATAAAGTCCCTGTGTTGAGTGTTGAGTGAAGCTATCATGTCCCAAACCCTAGCCCTAATGTGCAAAATGCATAGATCTCTTTGGATTCACGTAAAGTTTGCCACTTTACGTGATGGATGGGTTGTAGGAGGCTAGATCTATGTTTTGAATCAATTGCATGGCCTGGAGTGCTTCTGTATGGATTCAGACTGGTGGTACTCAGCGAGTCACATGGGTAGACTCGACGAGTTGCTTGAAGATAAGCTGGAACTCGACTTATTGGAAGACCAACTCGGCGAGTTGGATGAAGATGGCTTGGAACTCGGCGAGTTGTATGAACAACTCGGTGAGTAGGTTAAAGATAGCCTTAGACTCGGCGAGTCTGTTCTTGGAATCAGCGAGTCTTGTCGAAGAGTCCCAATATTTTCTGTTTGAGTCGAGAATCGGCGAGTCAAGGGATGACTCAGTGAGTTGTGGGTGAGTGGACTCAGAGTTGTTGGACTCGACGAGTCTCGGGGTGACTCGGCAAGTTAGGTCGCGGATTGAGGGAAGTTCTGAGTATGGGGACTCGGCGAGTCATCGGGTTGACTCGGCGAGTAGAGTCAGTCAGGGGTTGACTTTGACCTTGTCCAAAGGTTGACCAGTTGTCTTCCAGGGGTATTTTGGTAATTAAGGGTATTTATTGAGTTGAGTATTTTGGTGTTCAGTGGAGGAGTTCGTGTCGGAGTTTGGAGCAGCGGGATCTTATCCTTTCAGCCGACAGATTCGAGGTGAGTTATCCTCACTATATCAACAGGGTCTACGGCACCAAGGCCGACCCTTATCGGATTGAGATCCGAGTAGTTGTTGTTATGTTGTTGCCTTGATATGTTTGCATCCTGGTAGCTAGGATGGTATATGTAAGAGACCTGATTGAGCTCGGTATCCTGAGAGATAGGGTGATGCTATGCTAGTGACCGGTTAGGTCGGTATCCTGGTTAGGATGATGATATGTTATGTGATCTGTTTGATCTGCTTGTTGACTGTGAATTGCTATATGGTTGTATGTATATGTGCACATGGTTGTTTGGACTAGAGTTGGGTTGAGGCGGGTCCTGCTTCGTGCTGTAGGCCAAGATACCCAGGGCGGACCGGTTGTCCCGAAGGCCCAGCGAGCGCTCCGGATAGGCTGTAGGCCCCAAGAGGGCGGACCAGACGTGCCGAGGCTCGGAGAGTGGACCAGGCCGACTGAAGGCCCGGTGTGGGCGGACCAATCATACTGTAGACTCAGAGAGTGGACCAGGTGGATTGAAGGCCCGGTGCGGGCGGACCAATCACACTGCAGACTCGATGTATGTGGTTAGATTCGGGGGGAGTAGACCAGGTGGATTGAAGGCCCGGTGCAGGCGGACCAATCACACTGTAGACTCGAGGAATATGGCTAGACTCGGAGGGTGGACCAGGTGGTCTGTTGGCCAGTGCGGCGGACCAGTCCCACAGTAGACCCGAGATGCATGGCTGTTCTGTGATCGTATATGTTATGGCATGTTATGCGTGTATGGTATATGTGGTTGGTATTTTGGGGATATCTCACTAAGCTTTCGGGCTTACAATTGTGGTTTTATGTTTTTTAGGTTCTTCAGGAGACCGTGGCAAGGCGAAGGCGTGATCGTACCGCTCCTCGTGTTTATGTTGTGATGAGATTCTGGGAATACTTAAAATAAATTGTATTGAAAACCTTTTTGTAATAACTTTAATGGAATCTGGTTGTTTTCGAAAATTTTAATTGGTTGAAATTTTTGGTCGTTACATGATGTTCACCTCCTTCAGCTCCTTATCGAGAAGATACTCGTTGTCCTCGTAACAAGTGACCATTCGGATGTTGCGGATCCAATCATTGAAATTGGACCCGTCGAATATCACTCTCCCACACAAATTCATGAGTGACAACGAGTCGGAGGAGATCGAGCCGGAAGCATTGTTGTTGTTTGAGTTCGACATCTGACATAGAAAAGAACAAATTTTATTAGAAATCAATCCCTAATTAAACACCCAAAAAGAGAAATTAGGGCTAGGATCCAACAACATTATTTACATATTGGAAAAGGGATGCCGTAATCTAACATGCAAATAATTTAAAGGTAAGTGAATGACGATTCACTAATTCTTCACCATGAAAAACATAAAGAGATTAAGTTTTAAATGTATTGAAAAACTCCTAGATTCTTTTGACATTCATTGAAATTTTCAATGGCATGTTTAAATCTCGATATGCCCCTCTAGTTTGTGACTGGGATGCTGAGGATCACAAAGCGGGTGTGAATAACCATGCAAATATACATGGTGCCCTCATAGTTACAGTCACCTATTCGATGTGCCAGTTATCCACACACGCTCCATCGAACTATGACAAACAATGAGTCACCCTTTGCCACCTTTTCTTAGAACCAATTAGTGTGCCGGTTAACCACACACGCTCCACTAACTTCTTAACAAGGGTACAAAGTGTAATTTCATGGGATTGCATCAATTCACTTTGCCTAAAGTAACTAAGATTGAGAATTTTGTAAAATAGTTTAGTTACTTTATATAGATTCATTATACTTATTAATGAGGAGAGAATTGCCCTATCCTACCCGTTTGGCTAACGAACCTCCACCAGTCAAGCAAGCGGTGGGTGTGAGTGTACACCCATTAAGCGCCATTTTATAGGCATCAACCTTATACCCACCTTATAGACCGGCTTCGTGAATGAGGCCTAGTAACGGTAAGACTAGCATTTAAATTATATATATATATATATATATATATATATATATATATATATATATATATATATATATATATATTAAGCTTGTAATTATGTAATAGTATAGGGTTGAATTTTAACTTGTAAAATTCTAAGGTTTGAAATTTAAATTATTCTAATTAAACTTTTAATCACAAAACTTAAATTTCAAAACTTGAGGAAAAGTTTTGAACTTTTCAAAACATAAAGGATCAAATAGCAAATAATATAAATCAATTAATTAGTTTAATGATTATCTAAATTTGACCTACTCAATATTACTTGCAAGACAATTTACCAATTTAATTCAAATAATCAATTAATATCATATAAGGAAATTATCATTCAATCAAATGGTAATTATCTTAAGTTTGCTCAAGGATATACTCAAATATATGATAAAATTCGGATATTAATGACCCAAAGCAATTAAGGCAAGTATCCTCAAGCAAAACAACAAGAAATCCCAAAATCTGCTCTAACTGACGCTCGAACTCGCCGAGTTCCACTATGAACTCGCCGAGTTGAAGCTACTCGCCGAGTCCACAATGGAACTCGCCGAGTTCATCAGTCAGGGGCACAAAAATCGATTTTTTTCATGCAAAAAGCAATTAAACAAAGCATCAATTCAATAGAAATCAATCAAAGCTCTGATATCACTGATGGGTTTGAGCCATAAGAACTTTCCTATGTGCACATGCAAACCCTAATGCTTGGATCTAGGTTTCTCTAACTGAACATTCAATGTTTCCAAGGTTTATAATTCTAGATCTAGTGTAAACAATTGAATCATAACATATGAAGTCAGATCTAGAAGAATACCTTAAGTTTCTTGCTTGAATCTTCTTGTTCTTGGAGCTTAGAGTCACAATTGTCACTCCTCTAATGGCTTACAAACACCAAATAGCAAGAGGATGTTTTGGAGAGATAGGAGAGGTGAGGAAATCGGCTCTAGGGTTTCAATCTGACAAGAGTGGTCGATTTCCCTCACCTATAGGGTCTATTTATACTATGAGTTACTAGGGTTACATCCTTAACCCTAATTGAATAACTTAGGCCTTAAGCAATTCAAAGATCCTTCTAGATATGAGGCTTGGACGAATTTTAAGATATCTAACCCTAAAATTCGGCCACCCTAATATCCATAAGGATTCATAGCGCAAAAACACAACTATCACACATTTGACAGTTTATGCCCCTTTATTCAATTAAATTCTTTAAGTCACCAAATTAATTTCTAATTAATTTATGACTTACATTAATCAAATAATATTATTATTCCTTTAATGTATTATTCTCATAATATATTAATATAATAATATCTCTTCTCTCTTTATAAATCACTCTGTTAAGTTGCTATGGTGAAGGCAACCCAAAAGGACCATGCACAACCAGGTCAAGTACTTACCAAATATAGTTACAGGCTTAGACACTAATCCAACAATATGAACTTCCATTGCTACAGTATAGCCTATAATTGTTAGTATCATATGTATAATTCTTCATGAAATAATCCTAGAATTTGTGTCACTTACCCCTTTGAACACCTCTAGTTGATCCCAAGCACGAAGTGCACACTATGACATAGTGGTCCCACTAGTATAATGTATGGAATATCAAACAAAATCCAGGAACAACTATGATTCAATAGTCATGACTTGGTTCCATAGAGTACTAGAGGTAAGAAGAAACACTGAACAAAAATGCACGATTAACTAATCCTAAGCAAAATGTTATGTTAAATAAAAATGAAAAAGAAGAAATAAAATCCTTTTGACTTTTATATAAAAAATGAATGCAAATTAATCTACATACAACCTAAACACCCTACCATAGCTAAAAAATAAGCATTGTGCTCAATGCTTTGGGGAATGGTGAAATGCTCTAAATTGGGTGAAAGGGAGGGGTATAGGGGTAGGTCTTAATCAATTTATTCTAATAAATAATAACCCCAATTCCATCCAATCCAATCCAATCACGTCATACACTTCGTAGACAATTAATAGAAAATATACTCTACAAGGAAGAATTGTACCCATTTTATAGTTGAGCATAAAAGTTAAACCACAAATGATATGTCTCGAGACTACAATCCAAGCTTGCTTGTTTACCTCTCTTTTAGTCTCTGAAACGTGTTAATAACCCCAAAAAGTGTTGTGAAATTTTTTCTGACGACTAACACAGGTGATACTTACTTTCTAGCGACGATTTTCGATGAACATTTGGGTAATGGTTGGTATGGTTTTGTATCCCTTGGGAATAGGAACAAAGCATGGTGGTAGAAGTTGGCCACAAAATGGATTGAAAGGTTGAAATGGGTGGTGGCCGACACACCTAACTCTAGCAATAGATCAGAGTGTTTCTTGGATGGGATTTGTAGATGGGATAAAAAGAAGAAGAGTGGAGGTGTTTTCGTGGAATTTCAACCAACAAAACTCCGGCAAACGGAGATTTGCTAGTGAGCTTAATCAAGGAGGGTGGTGTTAGAGAGAGAAAGTTGAGTGGAGAAGAAGGAAAATAAGTTGGCTGACGTATGGAAGGTAAAATCTCAAGGCATATAGGGTAATTCTATTGGTTAGTTAAATTCAAACAAATTCATCTCATTTAAGTGTGGTCAACATATGTACGGAATGTGTAGGGAATGGGCCTCACTAAATTTTTTCATTTCAACATCAAGAGATCCGATTCCAGTTTTTTCATATAACGCTTGTAACCACCTGACTTTTTCTACATAATATACTTGGGATTTATCAGAGTTTTTCTTACAAAATGAGAAATTCTACTCTTTTAAAAACATTTTACATCCTAGGAATATCATCGGTTTTACAATGAATCATAACCATAAAAATAAGAAATGTGGAAAGTATAAAGAAATGAAGTCTACTTCTAGTCCAAGTCCTTGTGCTCCTACCTTCTCTCGTACAACGATTACTACCTGAACCTATAAAACATGAAAAATATCTACAACATCACACCATAGGTCTGGTGAGTTATATTCTATCCGTTTTCATGTTATCATAATCTTCTTCTAATCTTTCTATATTTTCATACAATCTTTATGTTCTCTTCTTGTCATTCTTTAACCTTCTATTCTTTCTATTTCCTTCTTATCTCATATACTCTATTCTTTTCTTCACATGCTCTTCTACTCCATCTTTAACTTTTTCTCATCTCACATCATACTCTTTCTTTATTTCTATCCAAGCTCTTCTCATAATTTCTCTTCTTATATATATATATATATATATATATATATATATATATATATATATATATATATATATATATATATATCTTTACCTCTTTTATACTCCTCTTACTTCATCTCTTTTTCTTGTGCCATACTTTTGTATCATCTCATAAATCCATGTTCTTCACATACTCTACACATGCCCTTCTCACACTCTTACTCTACTTTTCTCACATCTCTTACTCTTAGCCTGCTTTCTCATACTCTCCTTATACTTTACCTCTTTATTCTCAACTTCTCATCCCATAGCATTCTATTCTCATCTGGACCCAATGGTCCAATCTCATATGATCGACTAATATATCATCTAGGGGAACAACATCACACTAACATTGTCGAGTACACTCATTCGTACTTAATCCCCTTCCTTTGATCACTCGTAGATCCTTAGAGATTCTTCTTCTCTTGAATCCCTCACAAATTCCTTACTCTTAATCCCTCATAAATTATATCAATGTTCTTAAAAGAACTCTCTTGCTTTGTTTCACTCATGGAACCCTTTCCCTACCTTCTTTAACCACACGCAATCTCATTCTCTTATGAATCATCTATCTACATTCCCAAAGGAATCATAATCTTATTCTCGTAGGAATCATAATCTTATTCCCATAGGAATCATATCTTATTCGCTTAGGAATCTCTATCTAATTCTTGTCGAATCATCTTTCTACTCTTCTCATAATATTTCTCAACACTTGGCATATGGACAGTCTATCTCTTTATCTCTTCAAAATATCTTTTCTACTCATCTAGTACTTCATCTCCATTTTCATATAATAACGTGTAGGTATTTTACACAATACCATTAATGTATAAACACACATACATTCTTATTCTCATGATTATAACACTTATAATCATATTCTATCTCCATCTAATATCTCTAAGGTATTTAACATAATGCACTTCTCACCTAATCATACCTACATATTCTTTCATAGGATTATAATGCATATAATCCTATGCTTTTCTCATGTATATCTATTAGGTTTTTAACCTAATATCATTAGCATATACTCATGCATCCATAATCATCTATAAGTTTATAATTTGTATAACCGTACATTACGTTCATCTAATCACCCGTGGGTATTTAACATACTATCACTACTTCTAAACATACACACATAAATACATGCATAAATACATACATTAAAATATTATAAAACATATAATCATTATCTAGAGAGAGAGTGAGAACTATAACTCACCTTATTATTTAGTGAAGACTAATTACCCCTTTCTCTTTAATTCTTCCATTGATTTATCTTAATCCATCTTCTTTTCTCAATGCCTATTCATACATCACATCAAGTTCCTTAGAACTTGACTTAGCCTATTAAGAGCTTAATCCTTCTCTTATGTCATAATGACCACTCAAGGGATCAACATTCTAACATCTCATCTACTACTTCGAAATCTATTCGAACCAATGAATAAAGCATCCCATAATACCTAATTCATTACACTATAATCTCTAATGCATCAATCATAATCCTCAATAGTAAGGGTTTGAAACTGAAGCTCTCTATGGATTTATTTCACCATGAAAATCACTTCCAAAGCTTCTTAAAAACTTCTAGACACTCTCAATAGCATCATACTCAAGACATATTATCACTTCAACCATTCTAGTCAATCTAAACATTTCACCATTTAAAACTCAAAGATTAACCAAAGGATAAATATTTAACTTAATGTGGAGAGGATGATAATCCTAGCAATCCACATTCTTTACATTTTCTTGGCATGGTTTTGGTATCAAAATCGCTATCTCCAATCTCTCCAATCAATTCCCCAAAGAAATGATCGCAAATGAGCTTTTTACAGGTTATAACCTGTGTTCTATCCTCGAAACTGCACCATAATAATCTATTTACAACTTCGTGGTGTGCTTAATTCAACCACGGTCTCCCTCTTGCCAAGTTGTGGTTCCTTTCTCCCATAGCATCCTACTTTTGCCACCGCGCCCTTAGCACCTATATGCCACACCATGGTGCAAAGTATATTGCTTTCCACTTACGACCACACTTCTTTTTTAAATCACTATATCCATAACCACATCATGGAAAGAGCCTCACCATGTCGTGGTGCTTGCATATCAACAACCTTCATGGCTAATTCCATTCCATCTTTGGGACATTTTCTTCCACTGTTCTAAGCTACATAACTTCTTCATCTTAAACCTGTTTTCTATGATCTTTATATCTAGACGAAGGTGGCGATAAGCCCTACATCTCCATTAAGTCACTTCTAATTGAATTAATATGGGTCTTAGTCTATTAAGTCACAAACTTGGCCTAAAAACATAATATTTTCCATTTTACCCTTTTGGCGAAAATGCATCTTCTCTTGCATTTATTCTCTTGAATTTACTTATCTAATATCATATAAGTGACCTAAACTTATCTTGGCCATTTTTGTGAAATAAAAACTTCACAAACTTATAAAATTCTTCTAAATGACTAAAATACCCTTTTGGTCAATATTTGACTCAAAGTCAAATCACTCTAAATTTTAGGTTTTTACAATCTCCCTTCCTTTAAGAGATTCTATCCTCTGAATATTTCTCTAGTCTCTTAATCATTTTATGATTCAATGTATAATTTCTAAAGTTAATTTCTTCTTTAACCTAATAACCTAAAATAGCAATATACATTCAATTTCTTTGTATTTTCAATGAAATTACTAAACTCTCTTCATCTATGTACTCATAATGGTTGTTACTAGGCATCTACCACTCTATTTGCTCTTATGTAATTACATTGCATACTTAACATGATACTTCATCTTTTTTCCCAATTTACACTACTATCAACATATACTTACCATTTTTCATTCTTTTTCTCACAGGCGAGGCTTCAAACCAACACTTTCTTAACCATCTACTCTTAAGTAAGTTACAAACCCATTGCGCTTCCACCGTGCCATTCTAAATCAATTGGTGGCTACACCGCCACTTTTCTAACTCTTTTCTGAATTCTCTTGTGAAGTATTACATCTAATCACTTCACACTCATTCTACTTTCGCATCAATTTTCTCAAGAATCTATTAGTGTTTATAAATTAAACCTTGATATCTATCTCTTTATTACTCACGGGACACAAAGTCTCAACCTAGACATGTAACAGCCCGAAATCTCAGGTATTGTTAAATTATGTTTTTGGGGTGATTTAAGAGGGGACTCGGCGAGTTGGAGCCTAGACTCGCCGAGTAGGATCGCAGACTTGGTCGCGGGTTCGCGACTGGACTCGACGAGTCCAGATATGGACTCGGCGAGTCTACGCTGTTTAGCGAAAACCCTAACCGTTCAGGTTTGGGACGTATAAAAAGGACTCATTGGCCGTCATTGTTCATTTTAGCCTTCTGAGAAGAACCCTAAATCGATTGTGTGCATCTGGAGCAAGGATTATAGGCCATTGTTGATTATAGAAGAGTGGTTGTGCAAGGAAGAGAAGGGATTGGCTAAAGGAGCAGCAAGGGAGTCACATTCTGAGGATTGGGGACACAGAGGATACATCATCCAGGGAGGTTGTAGCTCGTCGGATTGTGCACGAGTGATTTCAGGATTTGCTGGCTTTCAGCATTCACGAGGTGGGTCTTCTCACTATACTGTACCCGGAAGGGTTTGACTGTGTGACCAGAAGGTCAGATATGATATGTGATATGTATGCTATATGTGGTAAGCTGTTTGTTATATATGCTATGTATGTTATGGGCCGGAAGGCGATTATATTATGGGCCGGAAGGCAATATGTTATGGGCCGGAAGGCAATATGTTGTGTGATGGACCGGAAGGTCGGCGTGGGTAGGACCGGAAGGTTTACCCAGCAGGGACGGAAGTCCCCTGAGACACATGGACCGTTAGGTCAGGGCCTGGAAAGGCGTATGTGCGTAAGTTGTATATTGGGGAACTCACTAAGCATTTATGCTTACAGTTGTTATGTATGTGTTTCAGGTACTAGCGAGGACCGTGGGAAGGCGCCGGCGTGATCGATACACACTGAAGGATGTTTTTATGATCTTGGGATTTAGACTATTTGTATTTGACATAATACTTAAATTATTTATGCCTTGTTTTGAATGGAAATACTTTATTTTTAAAATGAAAAATTTGTTTGAAAATTTGCGTTGTTACAAGACATGGCAAATTCTTCCAACACACCGTGCTAGTATCTCTCATCCTAAACCACCTGATCCTCAGGTAACTAATGATTCCATTGAATCACAATAAGTACCATGTGTCTGTAGCACTTATACACTGCATGGACACTATACTTATATAGTTTCAATTTCACCATTCCATTTCCTAATTCATAATTTTTCTATCTATTTTCTCTCTACCCAAATTCCTCTACATAAAAATTCTTGGGTATTTATTTTCTTTAGTCCTTAGCTTCTCATAAGCCAACTACTATGACTTTATTACTTCTACTTAAAAATTCTATAATTGATACATCTAAAAGATGTATTTTAACATACATACTTATCTCTTACATTGGGAAGTCACACACTCCCAATGATTCTATCTTCTCAGCTATATATGACACTTGGTCATCATATTCGCTACAAGGACTCTATACCCAACCTTAGACTCTTCTCACGAGTCCACTATCTTCTCATCATTATATACAACTTCACCATCTTTCTTTAATTGTCCCTAATTACACAAGGTTCATTTCTCTTCTTTCTCTAAGAATACTTTACAAATAAACTTTTACATAACATACACATATCTGTATAATCTCACGGGTCCAACTCTTTTCACTCTAGGAGTTATATATCATCTTATTTCTCTCTAAATGGATAAGGTTTCCAACTTTATCCATAAAGACCTTCCAAATCAACCAAGAGCTAAACTTAAAGTCTCATAGAGTCCAAAAATGCATTTTTTTTTGTCTAAATCCAAGGCTTTTACTTTTAGATCTCAATCAACATGATGTCTAAAGGGATCAGGTTTCCAACTTTATCCATCATAAGTCCACAAACTTCCAAAATCTAAGGTTTTACACTCAAAATCGCCTAAAACACCACCAAGGCTTGTATGGCTCAAAAAGAGGGTAAAGGTTTAGACTTTATCAACCCATAATGCTCTAGAAACATTATAAAGTGCATAAAAGGTGTTGGATTCCATCCAACACCAAGATCCCACATCAAAAGGCAAAACAAGGCATGAAAGGGAAAAAGCCAAGATCTAACAAACTAGAGATCATGATTGATGCATTCTACGCTTGAGCTTAACACCCGAACACCTTGAAACAACTCGATCTTCAAGCTTCACACCAAAGACATGAGAAATGAGCTTCCAAAAGAGATTTCATGCTCCAAATGAGAGATAGTAGGCTAGGGTTTCTCTAGGGTTTGTTTATGAGTGAAGGTGGGTGAGAATGAACAAACCCTAGGCCATAAGTGTGCTTAAATACTTAACACACCCTAAAATACCGTAATTAGGTTGGGCTAGAACTCATGCCACACACCATTAATAAAAAGTGCCCCACGTGTTTCGGGATTAAGTCACATTTTGTAGTTTCAACAGTTTAAGGCTAAAGCAACGCATACCGGGAAATGTATGTTACACTATAATCCAAACTAAATAATTAATAAGAACTATGAAATTAAACTTAATACAAACCAATGCCTTATAGTTCAAGTTTGCTACTCTTCTTCCTTCTATATTCTTCTCTGTTGTCCTCTTTTTTAAACGAAATTAAGGCTCTATTTTTATGATTTGAGAACCAACTTATTTCACTATAACATCCTGCTTTAAATAAAATAATTAAATGATAAACCCAAAACCTTGAGAAATAATTATTATTATTATTTTATGTTGTTATAGCCAAAATCATATAATAATTAGCAGCGTGTTTGTTTCGGGAAGCCAAATGTGATGATTTAGAGTCTTAGGGGTAAAAATGTAATTTCGGGATTTGTTTAAAAAGGATTTCAGAGGTTAGGGTGTGTTTGGTAAATATACCTAAATTTTAATGAATTATGAGAGATGGAGGTTATTTGGTAAGTATTGGATAAAAGTTGAAAGGATTTTATGGAGTCAGGGGTTAAATGGTAATTTTGAGGTTTAATATGATAGGAAAGGAGAAGGAGGGGCGGGTTTTGTCAATATGGATAATAGTTTTGAAAGGAGCGGTATAAACTGCTTCATTGCCCCGTAACCCTAAACCTAATTCCCTTACATTACCCGTAACCTACCTTATACCTCCCTCCATGGACGCCGACGAGCTACTGCCATGTTGTTGAAGACGGAGCTGCCGGTGGGGACTCGAGTAGGTGCCTCTCCGCCACTATTGTCACTCACAAGTGCCCACTTCCTTGCCTTGAAGCGCCAACCCCAGCCGTCGGTGATGATGTGAGCAATCAAAACGATTTCCATGAACGCCACCGCTGACGACGGAGAACCACTAGTTGGAACCATCACGTTATGGAGGTCGGGGAGCAACACCGTAGCTGTAATGGTTGTTGTTCACGGTTGAAGAAGAATAAACCTCTCGCCTCTCCACTCTATTCTGTTCGCTGTTACGTCGCCACCAACGCTCCCTAGCAGACGAAGGGTTGCTACCGCCGCTCACCACCACTGTTAGGTGTGTGTGTGTGCTTCAGCTAATGTATCACAAGCAGAGGATGTGTGGGTGTGTTTTTCTGTTAGTGAGTGGCTAGTAGACCGTATTTCATAAAAGGGCCACCACCACCACCGTGAGGTGGTGGCTAGCACCTTCGACTACCACCTGCCGCCACGGTGCGACTGTGTGTATTTTTGGGTGTGTGATTCTGCTCCTGGCATCTGTGGGTGTATTTCTGTCGAGTAGGTGTTGTGTGGGTGTTTAGTTGGTGGGAAAGCCACCGTCGGCCACCACAAGGGTGGTTGTGTGTGTGTGTGTGTGTGTGTGTTTTAGTGTAGTGTGTGTGTGTGTGCGTTATTTTGGTATTTTCATTGTAAAATGTAAAAATGGAAAGAAATTGAAAACCACCACCTTAGGGTGGTGGCTGCCGTACCTCCTACCGCCACCGTCGACCGTGTCCGGTAGCGGTGTGCCTCGTTTGCAGGGTGACTCGTTTGGGATGTTTGGTCAAGTGACTAAATCCCTAATGGGCCTAATAGACCTTAATGGGCCCAATGAAGCCCTATTGGACCTAAAAGCCCAAACATATGACTAATGGGCTTAGTGAAACCCTAGTGGGCCTAGTGGACCCTAATTGATCAAAAGACCTAGCTATTAGGCCCATTGGGCTAAGATGGGGTTAGAAACCCTAATTAGGGTTTAGAAAACCCTAATATTGGATTTATGGGCTTGGACCTATCGGGACCCATGTTTGGGCTATTGGAATGGAATTATGTGTTAGGCCCAATCACGCCATATGATTTATTTAGAAGAGTGATGGACTTAATGGATTAAGTCCTTAATGGGTTAAGTGAGAAACACTTAACCCTAATTGTCATTTTATGTGAAACCTTGATTTCATTTGGGTATATTGTTGGGCCTTTCTATTGGTCCTTGATGATTAGGTTATTAATGGGCCATCCAAAGTCAAGCAATTGGACTAGAATAATTAATGGGCTTTGAGGTAAGGAACATATGAGGAGTTGAGCCCAATTGGAAAATTGGGCCATAGATGGGCCATAGTTTGGGCCTTAATGACTATATAATGTTGCGCCTTGTAATAGGACTGTGTAAATGCTTGGGCCTAATTTGGAAAATTGGGCCATATGTTGGGCTTTGATTTGTAGTTGGCCTTCGGCCTATAGATTAGGCCCTGGGCTTGAATAAAGCCAACCTTGGGGTAATTTAGTAATTATCCAAAGTATATACTTATGGTTATGTAGTGGAACCCAATTATTAATTGAGTGATGTTTTGATGTTGACAGTTTGAGAACTTGTCAATCAGCACTGGAGTTTTATCTGCGGGACTTAAACAGCGCCAGGTGAGTCTTCTCACCATACATATGGTTCTAAGGCACTAATGCTAGCCCATTATGTGATTATGGTATATGTGTTAGTCTTTCTGTGATTTGTTATGATATGTGATTGTGTGTTTCACATGGAAGACCCCGGGGGGAGCCCGTGGCATTGGATGTAAGACCATTTAGGGTAGCCCATGGCAGTCCTAGGTAAAGACCATGTGGGGTAGCCCGTGACATTGGATGTAAGACCATATGGGGTAGCCCATGGCAGTCCTAGGTAAAGACCATGTGGGGTATCCCATGGCATTAAATGTAAGACCATATGGGGTAGCCTATGATAGTCCTAGGTAAAGACCATGTGGGGTAGCCCATGACATTCTTGCAGGTTTTATGTATGCATGGCTTATGCGATATGTGTGTAGCTTTTATAGCTAACATGATATGTGATATGTGGATTGTGTGTGTGGTATGCTCTGGGAAACTCACTAATCTTCGTGATTACGGTTTTTAGTTTGGTTACAGGTACTTCATTTTCAAGGAAAGGAGCCGGCTCGATCACAACGCATCACACTATGTTTTCCGCACAGGAGGTCTTGGGGATTATACTATGATATTATTTTATGATGACATGCTTGATTCTTGACACACTGGTTTTGACATTAGTTAAATATTATGGATGCTTTTATACTATTGATTTTTATAATGACCTAATTAAAAACGAAATTTTTGGTCTTGAATTTTGGGACGTTACAATTTGGTATTAGAGCCTTGGTTTGAGCGAATTAGAGGAACATTCGTGTGAACCTAGTCTCAAATCAAGGAAAGATTTTTAAAATGGTTTTTAAATGGTTTTCAAAATAAGTAAAGGAGGATGCAGTGTGTACAATCAGTTGATGGCAGTAAGTAGACCTCAAAAATACCATACAGTGTTTGATTATGTGATATATTAGAACATCATGCTAGTGCTAGGCTAGGGATCTTTAGGAATTGCATGATATAATTACCTGATTTCATGATGCCTACTAGCCTAGGGTTTCCTTTATATGAGATTGACATCATTAATGTAGTTGCTTAGTGTATGCATCATGGTTATACATAATTAAGATCTTATAGCTTGAGAATGTTTGATTTGGCCTTACGTTCTATTCTTGTTCGATTGGGATCTTAGAGTAGGATTGGATATTCGAAATTCTATAGGGTCCAACGTTATGCATGGCTAGTATACACTAATGTTGCAGGGTTGGTGGAAGTTTCATGGATGGGTGGGTTGTGTGAGGCCGGGAGGCTAATTATGAGATATTTAGCATTCCTCTAGGAGTGAGAATTGAGCGCTCGCTATGTTATGTATATTGTTAGGGTGTTGTAGTGATACTTGAGACAAATATAGGTAGGTGTGGAAGGTAGTATGGGCCCGTATTACTGAAAGCACATGACCCATACGCGTATCAAGGAAGTCACAACCCCTAGGGTTGGGTTGGGAATTGGTCCCATATCATTATATGGGTTATCAGAGGTCTTTCTAGTGTATTATCAGAATGGTGGTTACGAGACATCTTAAGACTGGATCCGGGTCAGGATCGGGAGCTAGCAGTCAGGATAGGCTAGTATTGTCAGAGGATCATGTCAGGGAGATCATCCGGGAGAAGGTGATCGAGATCATTCGGGGACAAATTTCGGAGATGATTGGGTCTTTCAAGACCGTCATGGTTAGGTATTTGTTGAGCACCATGCAGCCACTGCTGAGACGGCTGTCGTAACAGCTTCAACAGTTGTAACGACGGCAAGGAGAGGAGCTGGTCGAGCTTTTCAGCACTGAGACTTGTTATTGCTACTTATTCTGATGAGCAGAGGGCTGCAGTTATTTGGGATTAGGAAGATGATTTGTACTCATTATATTTCCACGGGTTAAGCGGGAGAATCTAGTACACGATTTTCTAGATTTGAGGTTTCGGGGGTTTTGCTCAATGCCGGAATGTGAGTCGCCGGGACTCCGGAAAGGAGTGATGATTAAGTTCAGTTGGAGTTATGCAGCTGGAATTAGAATGGTTAATTGATAGGATTGGAATGTCGTTTTATAGGGCAAAGATTGTGCCCTTTCAGTTTACGAGCTCGAAGGATTAAGCAGGCTTGTGACCCCAAGGGGTTTAGCAGTTGAGTAGCAAGTTGGGAGATAAGTGCAATAAACTCGACAATGATCAAGTGTAGGCGGTCTGTTAGGAAGCCAGACCATCTCGAGACTCTAGATTTCGGATTGAGTAAATGTGATCATATTGTAAGGGATTCATTTATTTTCAGGTTTTAGAACCCAGCGAGGGGTGGTTACTGTTGCCTTGGAAAGGCTGGGGTTGTGCTCGTAGTTGGGGCCATGTTGCTCAAGTTGTCTGGCGTGTAAGGAATGATAAGAAACAATTTCGAGAATGAAATCAAATTTAAATGGGGGGGGGGGAGTTATGTCCAGATAAAATGACGATTGGGGTTAAGTGTTTCTCACTTAACCCATTAAGGACTTAACCCACAAAGGACTTAATCCACTAAGTCCAATATTGATTACATTAATTTTTGCCAATAATTCTCGTGTGTGTCCAGATAAATTCTCAAAATTAGGGTTTTATTGGCATTAGGGTTTTCTAAACCCTAATTAGGGTTTCCAACCCAAATACTAGCCCATTTATCAATTTGTTGGGCTTCTAGGTCAATTAGGGCTTTATTGGGCCTATTAGGCCCACTAGAATATCATTGAGCCCATTAGGGATTTATTGGGTCAATTAGGGTCCATTAGGGTTTCAAGCACCCTAAACGAATCAAACTTAACGAGGCAAGCACACCACCACCCGGCACGACGGCCAGTGGCGGCAGCACCACCCTACGGTGGTGGTTAGGGTTTCTTTCTGATTATTCCATTTCCAATTACATTTTACAAGGCTAAATCTCAAGATGACACACACACACACACTAAACAAAATAAGCACACATAGGCGGCACATGGCGGCAGCCACCACCTCACGGTGATGGTGGTGGCTGTTCTTGGTATTCCAACTAGACAAAACACACGCACATAAACTTTAGATTGTATCCAACACTCCAGCCACCCACCTGGTGGCTCAAGGCGGCGGCTGCTACACCAAAATGGCAGTAGCAGCAGCGGTTACGACGATAGCCACCACCTCACGGTGGTGGCAGTGGTTTTTCTTTGTCCCCAGTCGAGCAAACATACACACGCACTCGTAAGAAAGAGCTGGACACCGAATTACTCCCAACCCAACCACTACGGTGGCAAGTGCCGATCGGAAACACCAAAAACGGTGATCTAAAACCACCGGCAGCCCCTGTCGACATAAACTACTGCAAATCATAGAAAGAACGAAGAGAAAGGAGTAGATGGGTGGTTACAATCATTACCGAGAACTTCGTATCCACACACACGACTTGCACAGTGGCGAACATAGCTCGTTTCACCGGAGGAGGGCAGCGACAGCCCGCTGCTGGCATCCTTGTGCTGCTCTTCGTTGCTGGAAGCAGCTTCGCCGACGATCTTGGGTGAAGTGGACTCCAGCTTCAACATCAAGGAGGCGGCGGTCAGACCCGACACCGAAGATGGTGGCTAGGGGTAGTTTCTTGTGGTGGCAGTTGAGCATTAATTAGGGTTAGGGGTCCTGTTCTATTAAAATGAGAGGGAAGGAAGAGTCGCCGGGTATAAGTCCCGTATTCTTGAAACTTTCACTCATTTACCATTTTTAGTCCCTCCCCACAATATCTTCTACACTTTAAATCTAATATTTACCCATTAGCCCTTGATCTCATAAATTCCTTTCAAATTCGACCCATAAATTACCAAACAACCCCTGATATCTTAATTATGACATATTCAGCCCCTCCACCTCTTTTCCTTTTTTAAATTAAATCCTAAATAATTACCACGGGGCCCCTAATTTCTTAAATATTTATAAACGGGGTCCAGAACTTACACTTTTAATCCCCGACTTCTAAAATTGCCAATTAACTCCTCGAAACCAACACCCTCCATATATAATTATTTATTTTAGAGCTACCATTCGCTCATTAATTAATTTATTTATCTAATAAATAAACAGGGTGTTACACCCGGTACATCTTGGTGGCCCCTGGGTGAATAGAGAAGTGAGACTTGTGAGCCTCCTCCATAACTATCTGTCTGACCCCACCAGACATTGGAACTCATACCCGACCGCATCGGGTCAATAATCCCTGTCTATCCTGCACAAACCCATCGTTCTCGCGCCTGATCCTCTCCAATTTCTAGTTCTCTAGTCGCATGCCCTCAACCCGAGCATCTCTAATCAAACTCACGAGTGGAGAATCCACCGCTATCCTCATATATGGGGTGGAAGACCCAACTAACTTGCGGATTAGAGCTTCCGCTACCACGTTCGCTTTACCGGGTGGTAAAGGATCTCACATTCGTAGTCCTTAACTACATCTAGCCACCTGCGCTATCTCATGTTCAGGTTCGGCTGATCAAGTCTATCCGGAAGGACACCCTGAAGATCTCCAACTCACATCCTTTGTAGAACGAAGAAGCAGAAACCCCGTGATCGTTGGCGATAGAGAAACGCAATAGACACTCTAGGTCACCAACTAGTACACTGAACTACCTACTAAATGTCTGGGATTCAAAACACCGACTCACTCCCGAGTCAAATAAAACCAATGTAGGCAAGGAGTTCACTAAAAACGTACCTAAACACAGGTATAGATAGATAAGCATCAAACATATAAAACCAGTAAGATAAGGGATAGAAACATACCAACAACCACATCTGGTGTTGCCCTGGCCTCCTCTGCGGTGAGCTGGAAGGAACGCCCCTGAGCCTTTGGGGGCTCTGCTCTACCTGGCCTCTTGTCCGTAATCCTTAATGTAGCTGGCGTGGGAACCTATGCCGGCTTAGCGTCAAGCACCAAACAGTTGGCCTTCAAGTGGCTAACCTGATCATAGTGATAACATAACCTCATACTTGGACCGAGGCGGGCTGGCGGTAATCATTCGCATAATTCCCCTCCTTGCCACACCTGTGGCACCCACTACCAGCTCGGATAACCTCAGAATGACCCTTGCCACACTTTCCATAAGTGTGGCTCTACTGACCCCCAGTCTTAGAATCAACGGTCTTAGACTGCTTCGGCGCCGGATGTGACTGTGCTAGGGCTTGTCGCTGCTCCCTCAACTGCAACTTAATCTCCAACTCATGCCACCTAGAAGCCTCCTATAAATCCAGTAAAGTATCACATCGCTGTGTGGCAACAATCTGATGAATGTCAGTCTTGAGCATGCTCAAATAACGTGTCATCTGGGCCTGATCAGAAGCAAACTCTAGGCAGAACGCCCTCTTAGTGAACATACAGGTGATCTCCGTCACTGACTCCCCATCCTGTCTCAAACTCAAAAACTCCCGAGCCCAACGTTCCCGCTCGACCCGTGGAATGTAACGAGTGTGGAACATATCCCTGAACTGCTCCCAAGTAACAGCAACTCTCTGATCATTAGTGTACAACCCAGTCGTCAATCTCCACCAGTCCTTGGCCCCGAGTAGATCAGTCAATATTATAACCAGAGTTATTAATAAAACTTATTTACACATTCATAATAATGACTATGAATATAAACATACGTTACACTTAAAGCGTAGTAAGTGTACCCTAACTTATAGAGAGTTTCTAGCGAAAACTAGGATTTACGCTGGGAGCACTTTGATACCGAGCACTTCTATTTCTCCAGACCCTCAGGTTCCTCTGATCCTTGCTAAATGCTCCTAATAACTCAACTTATAATATCAGAGAAAGAAGTAGAGTACTAAAAAATAAAAATAAACAAAATAATAATAATATCTTGAAGGTTCAGACAATGGGAAAAAATGTGCAAGAAACATAATAATACGTCCACAAAACACCACATCGTTTGACTGAAAAGTTGAGAGGGCAAAAATGTCATTATTTAAAAAAGCAAATTGCAATTTTCCCTTCATTTAAATTGCCTTTGAAAGACGACGAAGAAGTTGATTGCAAGTTCTTAACATTACAAGCTTTCCCCTTGCAAAAAGTTTTGGCTGTATGAATTTATGTAAGCGAACACAAGAGTAGATAAAAAAAATTATTTAAAAGACCCTATAAAAGTAGAGAATTTACACACCTTACCCAAGATGTCTTGCTTACTTTCTATATAACCAAAGACATCTTCACAGTTTCTCATTGTGGACTTTTCTATCAAATCTTCCAAAAGCTGGAATATCTTGCCCCCTTCAATGTGTTCATTTTCACAAAGAGATAGCATAATGTCTAAAAAGATTTCAAGAAATGGAAATATAAGTGCTAGAAAATTGACTAATAAGTCATGAGAGTAAAAAATATATAAAATATACTCACCAAAAAGCCGAGGTACTTTCCCCTGTGTGTTATCACCATCATCAAATGATGCCCTATAATGTATATTATTTTCCCTTGATTAAACAGCAGTTGACTAGGTCAAACAACAATTACATGATGTTGAGGCATATGACATGTTGACTACTCAACCCATGTGAAATATGAACATTAAGAAAGCATGTAAGGAACATACCACGAGCTCTTGAAGTAGTATTCTTTGAATGTTTTCCAACAATTGGTTCTCATCCTGAACTAGTTTTGTTTGCCTCTGTATCAAATATAATAATTTTGGGTGAGTTCAAGGGCAATTTCAGGTGATATCAAAGGCTTGAGATCGAATTTCTTCCAAATCCAACAAGATTTTGTTGGAGTATTACAAGGATCAGAAGCTATAATCTCTATTTCTTTAGGGTTCATGAAATTTGATTTGTAAAGATGATTCTTGATGTGTGCTTGTTATTATGATGTGAATGTTGTTTATTAGTAAGGCATGTAAATGTTGTTTATTAGTAAAGATGATTCTTTTCAAATATGTTGATCTTCTTTAATGCAATGATTTTATGAGTTGGGATACAATTATCTTTTTAAATTACATTTCTCACACTGTTGCTTATGGCTGCAAATATTTTCTTTCATCTACATCATTTGTCAATCTTTATATGCACTTTTGTAGTATGATTTCATTAATGTTGTATACTCCATAAGATCGACTAAGTAAGTTGATAGTTCCACTATCTGATAGTTTGATAAAAGTAAATACAAAACTGGTTAAGTTGGTGTGATATGCATTAGAATGTTACCTGTATATGTTAAATTACCATATATGAATAACAAGGATCCATGGATGATCCGGAAGAAAGCCCTTTTCAACATCAAATAGTAGTAAGAGTTTCTTTTTCAACTCATCTGGTGCAACCATAGTAAATTAACTTTGAGCAACACTACCACATCCTTCTATCATTGTGGCTGGTTGTTTGTCCAGAATATAAACATACACATCAAGAGTCATAAGCATAAGCTTTATGAGTGTTTGATCATAGGCAAATGTTATTAAGCATCCATGTAATAATTGGTCTCTTATATAAAAAGAAATCTAATCTATCTACACACATTGGTTAACAGATTTTAGCATAGGTTAATAGTAAAATTTGAACCATGAGTTCTTAAGGTGAGCATAAACTAAACTATTCTCTCAGACCAATGATTCGTTGATTATAATGATAGAAATGAGGAGTGATTCGTTGATTATAATGATAGAAATGAGGAGTGATAAACAGAGGATATAACATACTCAGTAAAGTAATTTGTCTATGTTTGATCTCCCAATCACTTTCAGATTGGTGTAAATAGAAATATAAACTTTTTTACAAAGCCTAATCAGATCAACATTGTTCTCGCACTAGGAATGATAAAAAAAACATCATTATTTTGTGTTGATTATATAATGATTAAATACTAATCTGTCTAGAATGTAAGAACTTATAACCGAATGAAAATCTATAAACCGGATATAAAGTAATCAATACAAAGTGATAATTACCTTTATCTCGGCATAACTTGCCATAGATTAACGGAGCAATGCAACTAGGTGGATCATGGTGAGCAGGGTCGGAGCAATGCAACTAGGTGGACGAGGGAGAGGATTAGGATGAACGAAAATAGGAGAAGATTTCTGATTGCAAATGACGATTTAGTGATCGATTTCATAGTTAGGGTTTTCCTCTTTTAAAATATTGGGACTTTGCAAAGACGTAGGAAAAGAGGAAAAAGCGAGGTTAAGAGGAGGAAACAAAAAGGACGAAAATATATATAATATACTCTTCAATCAAATGGTCTTTTATCTATAGTGATATAAAAATAATTTGTTAAATTAAAAAAAATGCATTAAGTAGTTTTTGACATAAAATGATATTTTAAATTATTTTGTTGATAGGTGCTATTAATTTTTTTCTTTTGATTTTATTAAAATTCAATAACAACCAATTTTGATATAACATATCTAATTTTAATGGCATTTAAATTTTTATTCTGTTATAAAATACATAATATAAATTATTAAACGTAAGTTTTTATAGTAGTATATAAAATGTGCCACTAGAAACATATGATATAGTGGCATAAAAAGAAAATGCCACTAAAAATATGATATAGTGGCACATAAAAGAATATGTCACTAAACGTTATTTTGTTTGTAGTGTTGTTTTGTAATCTTATCTTGAATTTTGGCATCTTGATGTTTTGTATATATGTTGCATAATGAGAAGCTCTCTATTTAGAGAAGAAATTAATCATTATAATAGCATGAAGTCCTCGTAGTCTAGCTCTAACCAATAATAAACATAAACATCTATAAGTTACGGTTCAAATTCATGTATAGATATAAAATTCTTTACTATGACGATGTTACGATTATTTTTCTCATGTTAACCATGAGAGCGTCTCCACTAAACGTCCATGAGATGCTTTTTAACTTTTTAACCATATATATAAGAACGATTACAAGAATCTAAGTCATTTAGAATTGATGATAAAACTATTCTTGCCAAACAAAAAAAATACTATAGATAACGAGTAAAAACAATTACATCATATTAGTTACTTAATTTGAATACAAGCTCATGCGCAAATTTAGGTAACGACATTGCTACTCTATGGACAAATGACTACATGTCTCATATTAACCAAAAGAGTGGCATTGGTGAGTTTAGTATCACTCACTTTATAGGATTGGAATCAATACCAAGTGTCAAATGATGATTTAAATTGTGACTCAATAAAAGTTAAACGTGAGGAGTGCACATTTGTATATAAGAAAAATTTGATCCCGAACATGACAAAAGATAATGGAGGTCAAAGGGGTTGTGCCCACTTACATGGTCAAGGGGCAAAGCCTTGGTGCCAATGCCACTCCGAACCAAGTTGTCTGTTGCAATTTCAACCACACAATTTAACCAGACAGCTCGCAGGAATTGTTTGTGAAGTTTTCCAAGAAACCGTTTTATTACTGCAAAAATGCAAATTTTATTGTCCTTATCCGGTTTTTTTGATACTCAAGTGTATATATATATATATATATATATATATATATATATATATATATATATATATATATATATATATATATATATATATATATATACTCATATTTTGCCACACTTGAAATTCTCTTACAAAAATTAGCGTTATGTTTATCTTATATTAAATTTCTTATTAACACACGGGCATTAAGAGATATTAATAAAATTAGGTGTGAAACTCATGTATTACATGAGTTTATTTTAAAAAAACAAATATATAAAATTTTAACAATTTGAAAAGTTTAATTTATAAGAAAAATAAGAAAATTTTTGAATTATTAAAATCAAAGAGACTTTAATGTATTAAATACATTACATATAGAAACTCTTTTTAATATATATATATATATATATATATATATATATATATATATATATATATATATATATATATATATATATATATTATCTTACATATTAAATATGAAATTTTAATTTAATAAAATAAAAATTACAATAAAATGAAAAATAAAAAATTTAAAAATTTAAAAATTCTAAAAAATATCATGTGTCCAAATGAAAGAGAAGAGAACATGTAACAAAAAACCTTCTTTTATTATAATAGATGAAGAAGATATCTTATACACTAATGGTAAGTAAACCATATATTACCATATTATGTTTTCTACCCCAAATTTCTAGCAAGTGGTTCTATATCATTTTAACCGCACGTGATTGATGAAGACGTTCATATGTAGTGTTGAGCTTTCTTAATGTGTAAAAAGTAAAAAACGATCACATGCTACCCAGTCATTTTAGCATGACGTAAAAACTAACCTGGTTCCAAACCATGTATTTTATAGGTAAGGATTACATCATAATAGTCACCTAATTTGAATTCGGAAGCTCCATTGTGAAACCAAATGTCAAAGTTATCCACAGATTTGTGACCCCACACAATCCACCACTAGCTAATTCAAAATTTCCGTCAATGATTTTCTGTTTTGTAATTATCTTTTCATTTTCTACAGAAGTTTCATCATCATAGTTTTGGTAAATCTTTAAAATATCAAATTGATTAATTAACAAATTAACAATAATATTGGTTTCTGTGAACTTAATTTATTGATTTTATCATTGCCAAAGGACATTTTTATATTTCTTGAAAGAATTATATTTATATGGTTTCAGCGTAGTGTCCAGGACCTAGCTAGATATTTGAAACTTTTATCGAAAAAGATGGAATTGGGAAAATAAAGAGAAGCATCGATAGCTAGCTAGCAACATTTTCCAAGATAAAGCACGCTTTGGTTTCCAAAGTCAAAATAAATAAGACATAAAGATGTTTAGAGGGTACAAGATGTTGAGAGGGTACAAGGATACAAATTGTCTCTCTTCTTTCCGGAAACAAAGAAGAAAAGAGCCAACGAAAGTGAAAGTTTAACCAAAAAGGAGCATAAGAATTTCAGCAACTAAGTGACCTTAAACTCCTGGAAAAACCCTTTTCATATCACTTCAAGACGATCTTGATCTTCCTTCTGGATGTAAAGGAAAGAGCTCCAATGTTTTATTATCTTCCTCATCTTTTTCCAAACACTCAAATGACCAACTTCTACACTTCTTGTATGGACTCTCCACTACTTCTCCCTTCAAGAATATTAAAAAGATTGTTTATATCACATGCAAGAACTAAACTTTCACAAAACCCACAAGAAAAAGATTACATGTAAGTCAAAAAAACAAAGAAAGGAAGCTAGCATACTCTAGGGTTTAATGAGATGGAGTTGATCATGGTGGAGGCTGGGGTTGATCTTAAGGAATGGTTAAGACCGAGGTTGTTACGCTTCTGCTTTTGTCTCTCACGTGCTTTATGATTTTGGAACCAATAGAACACATTCTTGCCTTCTATTTTGCCATACTTGCATAGTTGTGAAGTGATTTGTTCGATTTGTTGTGCGTTTGGAGTCCGCATTCCACCTCTATATAACATCTCCAAGATTCCAATTTGCTCTTGTGTTGGATTCCATCTTGTTCCTCCTGGATGTGTTTCCACCTTCACAAAGTTCACCATTCTCATCAACTTATTGTAGATCCCAAATAACAAATGAGTTTTCCGCTTTAAGTTTTATATTGTTTATAAGGATAATATCTTCAAAAGAGAAAAAAAAAATATTCCATATCATGTCATATACATGTTTAAACAGTGAAGATCCTTGGCAACTGTAAGCATATATGTGTACAAGTGAAATTCAATTACTTTTAACTAAAAGGCACAGTATGTAGTTGAGCATTACACCTCGCTTGTCTTGTAGTGTATCATATTAATTAACATGCATGATGAAGTTACACATAAACGTAAGTGAAGATTAAGAAGTAAATGATGAGTACCTGAGGAGAATCTTTCTTGTGGTCAGGTGAAACAAGTTGAATAGGACAACTTTCAGGTCTAATGAAGCTCTTGAGATCAAAAGTAGCGGGTGTGACATGGCTATTACTACTACTGCTATTGCTAACGTTAACGCTAATATTATTCATGGTGAAACAAGTGTCAGTGCTATCACTAGTTGTCAACTTCGGTGTGAGAGGGTGTAAGCGTTTGCAGACACCGAGGGTGAGGCCAGAGGATGAGGATTGATCATCGTCCCCCCAGAACCCACCACCACGTGCAAACTGATGCACCTTCATGCTGCTAAGTCCCATGGATGGGTAAAAACATGGTTGATAGAGAGTGTCAATTATATAGACAAATCAAGAAAGAAAAAAGAAAGGGGTTGTCATCATATCATGGTGAATTATGCAAATGAAGGTGAAAAAGGAGGGAAAGAAAAGCAAGAAAAAGAAAGTGGGTGCCCCATGAAGAACCAAGACCAAATGATGAGGTGAGGTTGACTTGAGCGATGATCCTTTTTAAAAAGCGTAACAACTCTTAATCTAAAGAGAGAGAGAATGAGAAATAATGTATGGACGTGTGGTCTAGATTGGGTGAAATTCTTTCTGTCATGAACATTGATTATTAAATAATATAATTCCGTTTTGAGAAAAAAACACAAGATTTCAACACCAACCATGACTTTTGATCACTTTTAATAAAATCCAGCATTTCCAAGATTTGTGGTCGATCTATATTGTAATTTCGGTAAATATATTCTTTTTCAAGCAAATATTTGGTAAGAAAACACCATCGAAAAATACTAAAAAACGATCAAACACTTGTCCAATAACATATAAAAATGCAAAAGTTTTTTTTTTTTTTTTTGAAGATGTTAACATCTAAAAATAAAGATGTTCAAATGATGCAGTATATTTGAAGAGATTGTAAATGCGTGTGCGTTGGGTAGTCTAATCAGGGGGTTTGTGTATTTGCTTTAATGATAAGGTGTCTATGCTTTTCGGTGGCCTCTTTGGCTGTGTTTGTGACTTTATTTGCTATAAAGTGAGATGAGAGGGAATGAGAAAAGATTCCTCCAATCCCAAAACTTGAAAATGGGAACTTTTTTTTTTTATTTCATTTTCATGATACGGATATGGGAATTTCATACTCTTTCTTTTCCCTCTCAATCTGTGTTGTTTTGGGTGGGAAGTGAATGCAGCCTTAAAGTGGTAGAGAATGTTGAAAAAGAAAGCAAACAAAAATTAAGTAATAGCAACAAAAAGGCAACCCCAAATCTATGTGATATCTCTTGCTATATATAAAATTCCCCTATTTTTCTTTGGAAACTGTAGCCATATTTCTTATGTAAAGCGTATTTTTGAACCCACTAACTATGTCTTGCGGTAATACCGAGGTACGTTTATGATATTTGGGCTTACAGTTTAGTTTCTTTTTATAGAAATACGAATTAATTCGTAATTCCAAGAAGAGAAATTAAGATGATGATTACATCATCTGTTAGTTACCGAACGTTAGCTTGATGATGCCAAATAGAGATCTATGACTGTATGCATTATTTATAATTTTCTTTACCATAATATATTATGTAACTTAAAATAAATATTTAATTTTAATCATATTAGTATATTATAATTCATTTGATTTTATATATCATAATGACTTCCAACCTAATGTACTTAATAACATACTGCATCCAAATAAAGCTTTAACGAAACAAGTTCATCATGCCCAAATGGCCGAACCTGCCTATAATGGACCCAATCATCATAGCCAAGCAAAGGCTCAACACGAAGCGAGAAGTCTTCGGCTAAACTCACGTCTCATGGGTCAAGGCTAACCAACAGTATTCAAGGTTTGCCTGAGCTCAAAAGTTCAAATTCCAACCAACAAAGGATGATGGCTAAACCCAAAAAAGTTGAGTAGGGAGGATTGTGGAACCAAGAGGAAGTGCCAGGCTCACAGCCTTGATTCGGCAAACCTCTCTAAAAGATAGATTGTTTGTAGTATATAAATTTGTTATTTATCATCTTAAATAAATAAGTAGACAATAGTTGTTTATTATTTATTGGTCGAAATCAGAATAAATAAATAGAGTTATATTTATTATAAATTAAATAATAGGCATTTATAATTTATTTGTCAAAATCTGAAATGAATGACACTCTGGGAAAGTCGAACAATCACAACAAAGGGTGGACAAAAGTCGGGTGAAGGCACTGAAAAACAAAAACATTCAAGGAGAAAACGGAGAATTCATTTCATTTTTACGTCTCTAACATACCAGATATGCATTCGATAGGATCGAGTTGAAGGAAGTATCCAGAAGTTTGGCAAGGTGGTGGACTTATACACATCGAAGAAGAAAGATTTGTTAGGGGCCATGTAACGCCTACTTTATAGGTACGTTTGTAATTGCTAATTATTTATTATAAGGAAATAAGAAAGATGGTTTTGGAAGGAAAATAAATTTGAGACGCAACCATGTGTTGGTCGCTACGCGATGGGAGAATCATAGTCGCAATGTAATGCTTGCAACAGCCCAAAAACCTAATCTCGTGATTCTAACATTATATAAAGGCATTAACTCCTATGGTTTTCTCTTATATCTACTGTAAACCTCTAGAAAACCTAGAAGCTTGAAACCCTAGCTTCCTTCCCTTGATTCTTGAGTTTTAGTGTCATTTGAGTAGAAGCTTGAAGAAGAAGCAAGAGTTGTGGTGCAAAGGAGGAGAGATCCTGAGAGTTTAATTCTTATTATCAGCTCATCATCATTGTAAGTGATAAAGTTTGCACCTTTATGGATTGTTACTACTAGATCTAGAGTGTTGGTCATTTTTATTCCATTTTACTATGATATTCTTGGAGTTTGGAAAATTGTAGGTTTGTGAGTTGTTTTCAATATCTATTCTAGAATCTTTGAGGTGAAAAGAGAACATGTTAAACTCTCTTTGAACCATGAAAGAAAGCCTAATTCATTTTGGCTTGTCTTGGATCTCGGGTTAGTTTTTAGCATGCTAAGGGATTTAATGTCAGTAAAGTTTGGATTTTTTTGTATCCATTAGACACTTCCTAAGATGGTCTCTAAAAACTTGCAGCTCCTCACTTAACAAATTAAGCATTGGTAAAAGTGGTTGAATCGCCCACTAGATGAAATGTGACGAACCTTAGAACTTTTGGACTGTTGTGGTCATTGTACAACTAGAAGGTGGTCAAGACGTGTTCATCGTTGACCGGTTTGACTTTTGATCAAACTTTGATGGACATGGAGATTTGGACTAAGGTTGATCTCTGTCTAGTATCGATTGATGAGATACGTTTAATGGTGCATTTAGGCGGTTTACACTAGTTGATTTATTAGTTAAGACTTGCATGTGGGACTTAGATTGCTAACTTCAACTGAGGCTTCTCACTAAATTGTAGGTGACCTTATATCCTTTATGTGGTAGGATTCTTGTGTATTGTTAGTGTATGAATGTGTGATTAGGGCTTGTTTTATTGATTAAACTAAAGTATTCTTTTGTTATGATAGTTGGAGGATCGTATGATGAGATCACATGCCTTCATATAGGATGATAGTGGAAGGACGATATGCCATGAGCCTATAGACTTGATGGTATAGTAGTAGAAAATGATAAACCGTGAGCCTACAAGCCCGATGAAATGACAAAAGAATGGTGTTAGACCATGAGTGTACATGCCTGAAAGGATGGGAAAGTTACAAAGGTAGAAACAATGACGCATCCCCTTAGGTCAATCTCCTTTTCCCCATATTATCTTAAAACCAAGGTTGTAAAAATCATTCGACGTTAGCTAGTCGGTGGACTGGGGTTAAGGGATTAATCGGCTAGGCGGAAATTAATCGGGGACCATTAATTGCTAATTTGTTAGATTTTAAAAAATTAAATATGACTAATATCATATAAAAGTTCTTAAATATCATCAATATCATAACAAAATAGGTTAATATGATAAATACAATACTAATCATAGCTCAAATAGTTTCTGCTGAGATATAACTTCTTCAAAGAGTTAAAATTTCATCGGGTTCTACTGTTTCAGTAATTGTGTATGTAGAGATTAATCGCTAGGCGCCCTCTAATCGGTCGAGTAGCGCCAAGGGATTAATCGGGACGTAATCGAGATTTTTACAACACTGCTTAAAACTAACCAACACTATTATTTCTTTGTTAGAAAATCTACTTTTCTTGGTGAAGCTCTTTCGCTAGAGACACTATGTAACTTTCAAACCAATTAAAGGCCGATGGACTAACAAAATTTGAAGCCATGTATCTGGGAGGGATATGTGCTCTCTTAAATTTTGAAACCTCAATAGGTGCTATGGAGTTTCTAAAAACAATATTTTCTAGGAAAATTGGCTCAAATGTTTAAGAGTAGGAGACCAATGTGAGCACAGATTCGAGAGAATACCATGGATAAAAATCGTCGGTCTCCTTTAACCTTATGAACCCAATATTGTTATATCCTTTGGTAAGGTTATAGCTCTACTCAATCGCCTTCTTGATAGATATGATCTTTCATAATGGTAAGGTTAATATTCTCACTATGTATCAGAGATGTTAAAGGGCCAAACTCGGGTGGAAATATCCTCCCCTGCCCATGAATTCGTCTGCTTCCCCCACCTCAAACACGAATCTGAATTCCCCCTTCCGTGCCCCTGATCCTACCCTTGAATTTCACTATCAACGTCACTTTTATCCATGTTACTCTGTTTCCCCATTTCTCCTTAATTCCTCGTTTGTCCCAAAGTCACGTATGTAACCTTATTTACCCTATGTTTCACTCATTTATTTCATTTAACCTTTAACATTACATTTATATTAAAATACATAACATATATATATATATATATATATATATATATATATATATATATATATATATATATTATGTGACAACCCAAAATTTCTATATTGTACAACCACTCAACTCAATCAAAGTCAACATATTTTTGGTATCTTTTAGCATTGTTTAAAGTCCGTTTGAGTGTTTTAAGCCTAGTACATCCAAGGAATGAGTGATAGGAAGTGTCTGTTGAAGTTCAAAACCAACAAACAAGCCATAAACCCCTTCATGAGGAGTTTACGGCCAAGAGACATGAGTTTACGGCCGTAAACTCATGGTGGCCATAAACTCTTGGCTATATATTTGATACTTGGCCATTTTTCAACACTTTTACCATTCCTAACTCAAGAACTCAATTTCTCTCTCAAGTATCATAAGGATCTTCATTTTATTCTTCAAAAATGTAAGTGTTTCATCCCTTGATTAGTGATACATCTTCTTAGCTAGCATAACCCATTGATTCCATCCATTAACATCATCTTTTGGGTTAGATATTCAAGAAACACCAAGAACACACACTAGTGTTTTGGGCCAAAATAACCATTTTTAGCTACTATATCGTAAGTATCCCTTCCCTATACTCGATATCTAGTTGAAACACATGTTAAACACCTTGAAAACATCCATTTCCCCAAGAACAAAAGGTGTTTACGTCCAAGAGCATCTCCTTTGGCTGTAAACCCTAGTTAGAGGTGCATATGGACCATAACTCCTTCCTAAGGCTTGGTCTTGAGTCTAGAACACTTCCTTGTGATTTGTAGGACCTTAAAACACCTTTTCGCACAAATCATCATGAGTTTACGGTCGCAAACTCAGGAGGCCATAAACCCTATGGCCGTGAACTCCTAAGGTCGTGAACACTTGGCCGCAAACACCAAGTGTGGTCGTAAACTCCCCTTATACACAATCATTTGTGATTTATAACTTTCCATTCAAGTGTATCCTAGTACCTAAGGTGTTTCCCTTACCTGATTAGTTGTATAAATACTAATTACATACATATATGTGTCATTATATGCTAAATAGGATCCGTGTGTGTGCTCAAGTGTTCACCTGACACTTAGCATCCTATACCACTCTTTCATCCGAACTACTCACTACAGGTGAGTTCATACCCCTTAACTTATCTTTTAAATGATTTTAAATGCTTTTATAGGGGGTGGGGAATACAAGTAGAAACATTATAGTTATTATATCAATCACATGTGATTAATAACTATCAAACAGACAGATTTCTTATACTTCAAACTGTGTTTCCAAACAAATTGCTTCAAATAGTTTTACAAACTCTTTTATACGCAACACTCCTTATTAAACTCTTTTTAACTTATACTTTATCAAAATCATGTCTATATAGATATAGTTATATAAGTAGGATTGAAAAGACTTAGGACTGATAACTCGCCTTACTTCCTGTTCCTTGTTTGGTTGTAGACTTAGGGTATCGGTTGTTTGTCTGAAGGTCGTTTCAATCTTAGTTATATATTATATGTATGTATATAGATATTAAAGTTCTTCATTCAGTCACTTTGGGTAGCAAAGGTGTGCAAACATGTTCATTCATACAAACAACATTACTAGTAAAGTATAATAGGTATATTTAGGAAGTCACTACTTACTATTACTAGAACAATGAAACATACAAGAGTCATTTCATTCATGAGTCAATATGAATATACTATTATGAGAAACAGGGAGAATATACTATTATGAGAAAGAGAGAGAATATACTATTATGAGAAACAAAGAGAACATACACTACACTATACAAAGAGAGCATACAATACACTAGTACAGAGAGAACATACAATACACTAGAACATACTATACAAACACTAGAACACTATAACATTAATGTGAGCCATTACTTCATGGCATGGCAATCTACTGTCGTGTCACGTTTTGCAACCAGAGTCTCCTGGAGGGAGAGCGTGAATTGGTGTATAGATTTATATGGGATTGACTATCCTACACCTTGCTGCTAGCTACAGTGGGACCTGCAGGTCTACGGGTGACTAATGTCATACCATTTCGATGCCTTAGAGCACCGTGTTATACTAGTCTATCAAGTATGGTTACAATCATATCACATTTTACCTTAATTAACAAACTGGTTTAAGGTAGTTAGTACATTGGTAGTTACTTACATACAATACTACTGTACACTGTTATTTTCCCATTGCATTCATATTGTGATCTTCTCACATAAATGATAATGTAAACTATATTTTGGTAATGATAGTCATACTTGGGAAAGATACAAACTTTTACAAACAACACAACACACAGAACATTTGGGCCTTGGTAGAAGGCTACTATTTAGTAGAAAATATAGGATTTTTTAGGAGATACAAACAATTACATCAAACATTTATAAACACTTACAAAAATTTACATCAAAAATTTACTAGCACTTTCGTAAAAACAATGACACTAAAATACTTATGAACTCATCGGCTTTAATTCTGATCTACGCTTTTAAAATAACTTGTATTCTCAAGTCACCAGTAGACAAGTACCGATGACCAAGTTTTGAGAAGATGGAGCACGTTCAAGACTCATCTCTTATTTTGATTCATATTTTTGGTGTCTTATAAACTATACAGAACACACTTGTATTAAAATTATATTATTAATACAATGGATGATGTTGTTGCTTGTTTACTATTATGCATTGTTGTGATACTATACATGACGTCCTCTGCCCCCGAACTTTTCCACCGTTCAGGTTTCGGGGTGTGACATATTACACAATCGTTACCCTAATTTTAGTATTTATATTTATAAAAAAATAATTGAAAATCAGGTAATAAATTTGAGGTCCTCGCGATGTATTAGGGACAGAGCCCCCCACACCCACCCCCTCCACCCCTTTAAAAAAATTAAAAAAAATAAAAACTAAACGTTGATAACACCTATCCTTACCTTGTTTTTTAACCCAAAAATATTGTATGAATACCCCATACGAAAATGACGCCCCGTAGGATTGCGGTCCCTCGAGGGGTTATGACATCCCTAAAGGAAGGTGATTAATATATTAAGTTATATTTCAATTTGGAAAAAGTACAATGTCAACGTAGTGGAGATTTTACAAGAGTGGTATGTTGGGTTTTTAGTCAGAAATAATCTAATTATAGTGTCAAACTTGACGTGATTAGCAACGGATGCAATTTTAGATTTGAATAAACTAAAACCATTTTACCCGCCTAAGGGCTTCTAGCCCAGCAGTATCCGGTGTTGCCCTCCCTTCTTGAGATTGAGGGTTCAAGTCCCGCAGTGGACATAGATGAATAATTTAGGAGTAGTTTATTATATTTTCCGTTTCAAAAAAAACCATTTTACCCACCAAGGATCATTTTTAAAAGCGTAGGAATATTAAAACAACCATAGAAATGAAGAAGTTTACAATCTTTGAAGACTTTGGTTCCTTTTGGCAATTAGGAAGTTAATAAAGATGGAAAACTACTCAAAGAAGAGCATCTCTAGAAGTATCCACCATGCAAGAGTAAACTACCATAGATGTTAGTCTTCACTTGTATATAAGTTCCTCTTAAGCTATTAAGACATATCCAAATAAGTCTTAATAGAAAGCAACTTATAAGCCTTGATTTCTAGCACCATTAACAAGAAGGAAAAAGAGAAGGGAGAGCTCATGCTCTTGGCCGTATAGAGAGAAAATAGAAGAGTGAGATATCTAAAAAAACTAGCTTTGTTTTTGGTCTTCAACTTTGTATCACAATTTCTTGATCAGATTGAAATTTGGTATAATCTTAAATAGTTATTCTTCTTTACTCATATAATGTTGCTTGCCTTAACAAATATAGATGACTTTATTCTTGAGCTTTTCTTAATATTAGATTGGGATTTGTTGGATTTGGGTTCTGTTCTTGGGTTTTTTTTTTTTTTGCTTGTTTCTCATGCTGAGTTGAAACTTACTAACAAGTGGCAAGTGACGGTTGTATGGCTACTTGGTAACAAAAAGATTTTTGGATTTCTTCAATCATCATTGCCAAGGTATGTTGAATTTACTTTTCCAATTCCATTTTTTTGTCATGTTGGGTTTGCTACACATCAAATACACTTTAAACTAGGTAGCAAAAAAATTGAAACTACGGTATACCTTAGTGTACATACAACCTATGGATCTATGGTTTCATGCTAATTACATATGCCCTAGAAAAAACTATAAAGAAGAAAAACATACCTCTTATGTAGCCTTTGATCTCCATGCTCGATCTTGATCCTCCATGAAGTTGCTTAGATGAGAGGACCCAAACCAGAATCCGTCTAATGGCATCACACCCAATGACACCAAAGAGTGGAATAAAAATAACTAGGAGAAGGGTCAATTTCACAAACCCAAAGAGGGTTAGAAATCGTCCCTAAGAGGGGGAGGAAGAAGAGTTGGCAAAACTTCAATCCAAGGTGCAAAGAAGAATGAAAACCCTAATTCCCTATTCCATAAGGTTTTGTACTCCTTCACATGAAACATTCCGGATGAGGAAGTAACCATGAAATTCATTCCTTTTCCCATGTGGGATAGAGTGATTTTCGTCCAACCCTAATTCCATAATGGTTATGGAACATTCCGGATTAACCAACTATCAATTAATGAATATTCAACCCTTTAATTAATTAAAATTTTAATTAATTCCCAAAATATATTTCCAATTAGTTTCTAATTAATTATTAACCATAATAATTAATAAACAAATTTTTACTTGAATTATTCTATTTAATTTGGGTCTTGAGGGCAACCCAAAAGGACCCTATTATTATTAGAAATATTACCAATAGTTAATGACCTTGGACACTCTTTCCAATAGTCTCTCACTTGGACAAGTCATCAACTATATGAGGTCCAATACTTCTCCAATAATTAACAAAGAGTTAGCCATCCAATGCAACTACCGAACTCTTGATCTAATCAAGATTCAACCATTAGATAAGTAATCAACTATCCCTTAATTCTATGATATTTGTATGAATTCAAGACATGGATAATGGTGAATCTCAGAATTCAAGATCATGTTTCCCAATATAGATTTATGACGATTGCATCTGACTACTAAAGTGAACACATCAATTCCAGTCAGGGCTCTGTCAAGCACTTTAGATGTCAGCATCAAATCGTCAAGGGGCCCATATATATCGCTTCTCTTGTTAAACAAAAGGAACAATTAATCTTCGACTACATAGTTTTTGTCTACTTCATCATTTTGTACATGGACATACCCTTTATAACTACCAGTTACAAATAGCATTGGAGTAAACCAAAGCATAACAGAATCATAGAGTAAAACTCCACGTGTATCTAGGTTTGAAGAACAGGAGATGTTATCATCTTAGAATTACCCGTGACTGGATCCATGAAGTAATCTTTAAGCGCGGGTTGGTCCAATACTTAAATCTCTATTAAGTACTCATGAGTGTTAGCGCAATCTCTATGCTATGCCCAATCACTATGGAAAATCCACTAATACTCATGACAGTCTTAAATCACTACTTACCTCCAAGAGTATGACCAACTGTGGACGTTTGACTAAATTAATATTCAGGAAGTGGAAACATGCAAAAGGAGAACACAGTGATAAGATAATTGAAATGACTAAACTCCATCATATATTAAGATCTCCACCTAATAATTGCCAAATCGAATTAACACTTATACTACCTTAAGTTCTCAGGTTTAAAACAAACTAAAATAAGAGCGTTTAAGTCAATTAATTTGCAAATCTAATGCCTCTCGACTTTATCTGACTGTCAGACTTGGTCAGTGACATTGTCTTAGGTGATGGATCGAAAATATTATCTTTCGATATGAATGATTGACTATGATGTCATTAAATTTGACATACTATCAAATGTGTTGGTACTTACTGAGATTGTGTGACTTGGGATCCAAATACAATATAATCTAACTGTATTAAATCCACAATAGCGTATTACTTGGTACTCTTCCAAGCTAATATCTCACCATTCATTAAAAGCACGAATTTTGATTGCGAAAAGAATCGTCTTTATCAGTATGGGACTTAGCATCAATGTAACATTTACAATGATCTCTTCCATAGTGTTAAGATCCTTTCCTTTGTCCTCCTAGGACACATAAGAATGTTCTTGATCTTGATTTGTTAATTATCATCAAATTGATCTAATCCAACATGTCATGCTCAAGGCATACGAGTCATTAGATCTGGTACATGTCATGGCATATATGATCTATCCCATGGCAGAATCATGTGGGACACAAATCCTTTCCTTTAGCTCAAAAGTAGAACTGGGATATTAATATCGCTCAATGTCATGCCATATTAAGCTGAGTTATGTATGTCGAGTTTCCTCAGGATTCTATGTACTTTGGCTTAATCTAACGAATCACTTTGATCTATCTCCATAGATCCTTATTATGTACGTGTTTTGTATCCCCCATATATATATATATATATATATATATATATATATATATATATATATATATATATATATATCATAGTGAAACAATCCTCATACCAAGCCAAGTTTTTACACTTACTAGGTTAAAACATTGTTTCCTATGAATCATACATTATCTATGTACAATGTAAGGGTGACTAGAATGCTCCTACTAGCATTGACATATATATGTGGTGTATCTATGTTTTCCGAAATTGAAACTCCTTGAACTTTCTCATTAAAAAAAGATTCCAATTACTCCCACTAGCTTTAACATATATATGGCTCATCTTTATTTCTCGAAATTTAAACCCCTTGAACTTTTCTCATTGAAACAAATATTTCAATTACAAGATGCTTGTTTCATTCAAATATGAACTTCTCAAGCTTACACGTCCTTCACAACCTAACTTGGTTTGATTATGTGTTTCTTTATATCTATGCTTGTCTTTTCTTGAAGAGCTACTTATACCTAATGGTTAAGGACAAGTGCTTGATCTACCAAGTTTACACATACATGGACTGAATCTCACTCTCCATGTCCTCCTTCAATATTGTGGCCTTTAAGGCCTACTGTAGCTTCTGATAGCTGGTATACTCTGACTGCTCCATACCAGTGACTCATTTATCTTGGTAATATAAACTCTTATATAACTAGGTGTATGACGTTCTCAATCAGATCTATAAGGAAGCGATAGAGGTATGTCAGTTTCCTCAATAGCTCTTTCAATATCGAATTGAATGCTAGGTCCAACTTTAGGCTCTTCGTTGGTTGACTTTCGAATCTTATCAACATAAATGTGGCTCCCACTAGCCCTTTTGGAAATAAGCTCCCTCTCTTGGAATACTACCCTTTAAGTGACATACACTTTTTCTCAGAAGGATTGTTGAACAATTATACAAAATTCTTGATGGGTTCTCCAACGAGATATCACATCTCTATTCTAAGTTCTAGATTGTCGAGCGCTTCACGACGAACATAAGCCTCATAATTGTAGACTTTAATATGTGCAAGTGAGGTGTGAAACTCAATTCACATATCATAAAGTGTTTCTTGAACCTTGTCAGTTGGTACAAGACCAAAGGGCTTCTTGTAACCCTATCCATGGTACAATCCATGAATTGTTAGTAAACATAGTGCGACTCATCTAGTACAAAATCAATGAACAATTTGTTTATGTATCCAACTAACACTTCCTAGTGGTAGTCTTCTGGGTGGAGATAGATCGTGAAACTCTTTCCTAATTCCTCAGATGATCGATAAAGTGTGGACTGGGATGCTTACTATGAGTGTCTCATCCTATTGCCTAGTTGATTCTTAACTTCACTATATGAGAGCTCCAAACACCTAAAAGGTTCCAAAATCATGTTCATATGAAGTTGGTCTTACCATGTATCATTGTTAATCTGAATGGTCCATTAGTGCAAACGAATTCCAACAAATATTCACATCACCTAGTGATGTATTCATCATCTATCTTGATAAACAAGATTTGCATTTATCATGAGACTCTAGGTCAAATGATATCCCAAATCCGATCCAACTGGATACTTGGTAATTCACTTCTCATTTATGTTTCCAAGACTATGATTCTATAAATACACTTCACCCAAACTATTTATACGTATTTGAATAAGTATTTATTATGGTTAATCTGAACGATCCATTAGTTAAACTAATTTCAACAGATATTCATACAATAATACATCTTACTCAAATATTTGAATCAATTTTGAACTATTGTTACTATACGAGTTTTGTAGATTTCATGACTTTCTTTTAACATGTTGGGATGCTCTACATTTAAATAAGGCAGAACTATCTCATGATGTGTACTATAATCAATTTCAACTACAATACCATAGACTAAACATTTGGGAAAATATTTGTCCTTTGATCCTATGAATATTAGCAAGGGCTTGGCATTCATGGTCAAATTATCTTCTCCATGTTTTAGTCTCCTTACTTCATTTTATTCATTGCGTATTCTTGCAAATGCCAGTACACAATCCTTAGTAAAACACTCAAGAATTGGAGGTAGTGTTCCAATGGCATTATAATCCCATATATTTGATTGAACACCAAACATGGGAGAACTAGTTATCTTTTGATCCTATAGAAATTATCAAGGACTCGTAATCCATTATCAAATTCAACTTCTTAATGTTTTAGTATTTTCCCTTCAGATATATATTGGGCATGTATACTTTCTTAGTCCTTTCTTGTTATGGAAATGAATTGCCTTCCTTTGTCCTTGGTATTTGGACCTAGATTAGGTATACCAACACTAATCGGCTTTTAACCCATGGGCAATTGGTTTTTTCTTCTTAATACTTTTATTCATGATGGTAAAAATATAGTAGTGTTTTGAAGTTTGAGTTTCTATGATTAGCCATGATAGTTCCAAAAGGAAGTCGCAACATCCTACACAACTCTTTCATGGGCATTCTATGTTGTTCATATCAAAATCATAATGAATTGATTATATGTACATGTCAACAAGTTGACTGACCCTAGTCAACTCCTAACTCAAGGAAATTTCATTTTACTTCAATATGTCAGTTTACAACATACATTTGATAACTGCTCTTTCTAATTGACTAGAATGCAGTAATTGGATGAACCTCAAGAAGAGCTTAGTGAAAAGCATGATATTTTCTTTTCGTTTATGATAACTATTCTCAAACTACGAATTTGGAAAAGAGTGATAATCCTAATAGCTAATCCTTTAAGAGGTTTTAAAGCAGTAGATTTTAGCGGATAAGGTTATAGACATCATTCAATATCAATTTCCATTATAGTTTGTTTTACTTATCCTTATAAAATAATTAGCCTAAATAAAATTATTTAAGAAGGCTAGGATCCATATTTGAAGTCATAATGTGTAAAGGGATGCCATAAAAACACCATAAAGTTATTTAGGTAGGAAAATCCCTTTGCCAATTTCGATTACCACAAAATTCCTAGATATTTGAGATTCATTGACTATCAATGGTATGTTAATCTCATATTATTTTCATTTCAAATTCAATGATGGGGTCGTCAGGGATCACTGCGCTAGACCACACCTAGGCATGATAACACCTACATTCTCCTACGAGCTACAACTAACTTCCTAGGTACACCTCTTAGGATTATCCTCACTCTCGCACTATTGCTTGCTTTTGTGTATGCTTGTTGTACATAATACAAGGTTAGATAAACTGTCGAATAATCAACTCTGCCCTAAGTCCACAATTAGACAAGGAATAGGAAACAAGGCTAAGTCGATCATTCAAAGGCTATTTAATCCCAACCATATAAAACTAATTAACACACACATAGCAATCACACAATCAAGTAACATATAGCAAGCAACTCCCTATATCATAAGGCATTATCGAAATCAGGCACTTCTATCCAACAGTGCCTATAGAAACCCTAGATTATCCACTATCATGGTTTTCTAATTCAAATTCAACATAAATAACTGTTATGTGTATTTTGGGAACCACTCTCCTGTTTGGGATCTGGCTGATTGTACACACCACATCTTCTTATAAAACCAAGGTTAATTCAAGGTTCATGTTCCTGATCCTAAGCCAACAATCAAATAAGAACATGACAAGACACTTAGCCTATGTCCCTAACCCAACCCTTTTATTATAAATTGTTTTTCAAAAACGTTTTGTGAAAATTCCCGGATCCTAGTTTAATTTTGGATTTACACAAGTGTTCCTCTAATTTGCTCAAACTAGGGCTCTGATACCAACTTGTAACGTCCCATTTTCACAACCAAAATTTTTCCTTTTTATTAATGTAAAATTCCCAATTATAAAACCATTTCAATAAAAAAACCATTTATTCCCAATTACATTTATTGAAAATCAGAGTATTATAACAATCATGGAATTCTCAATGTTGTTGAAAAGTGTGTACAGTCTCGCCTTCGCCTTCCTACAATCACCGATAGTACCTGAAACATAAACAACTAGGTAAACACAAAGCTTAGTGAGTCTTCCCCAAATACCCCATACAATAAAAATACTAGCATGCATAATGGGTCCACAATCATCGGATTGGATTACCGTGGCCTAATCAGTCATCGAACTGAAATGCTAACATGCAGCGGGTCCAATCAGCCATCGAGTTGGAATACCCATGGTTTGTTGGCCTGCCGCCTGAACCCAACTTCTCTTCCTGAGCCTCCGTGCCTACGGCTTACAATCGGTCTGCACTAGGTATATTTGCCTACAGCACACAGTAGGACCAACTCAACCTCAACCAGTACCATATGTCGACATGTAAATAAACAATGATCAAACATGCAATATCAATCATATAGTTCGCTACCGCCTACTAGATCTCTCAAAACACACTGCTCCGTTATCAGCCAACCTCCATGGAATGAATAACCATAAGTAACCAAAGGTGAAATAGCCACCTGAGCAGATGTTCCTACTCTAAAACCTCAACTAAACAAGGAACATGAAAGAAAGCCTAGATCAGGAGTTCTCAGGCTATCCTACATGAATACATATAGTCCCTAGGACACTCCACTAAACGATAACCTAACTACTGGTACTCTGCCAAGAATATAGTCTGTATGAAAGAGTTATGATTTTTATAGGGGCTTTAACAGTATAATCCCTTTAAAAAAATAAAATTAAAAATAAGGTGAGAATTTGCCGACGGAGACTAAACGAAAGTTGTAGTACTCGTCGATAGGTACGTGTGGATATGAAGAACAAAAAAACAGATCTTGTATAAAAAAGATATGTTTTTTTGAAAAATTAGGAAATCGTACATGCGTGCAAGGGGACGGTGTGCCCTTCTACAAGCTGGTGACGCTGACCACCCATTAGGCGACACGTGGTACGCCAAGCTCCACCCAGCCCATCTATGAAAAGGCACGGTGCACTTGTTAGATGGCGATGAGCGCCCTTCCAGAAATTGCATTATAAATACCCCTATTAAGCCTCTTCACTTCTCACACATATCTCTATTTCTCTCTGAAGTCTTATGAAATTATAAGTTGAGTTATTAAGAGCATTTAGCAAGGATCAGAGGAACCTGAGGGTCTGGAGAAATAGAAGTGCTCGGTATCAAAGTGCTCCCAGCGTAAATCCTAGTTTTCGCTAGAAACTCTCTATAAGTTAGGGTACACTTACTACGCTTTAAGTGTAATGTATGTTTATATTCATAGTCATTATTATGAATGTGTAAATAAGTTTTATCAATAACTCTGGTTATAATATTGACTGATCTACTCGGGGCCAAGGACTGGTGGAGATTGACGACTGGGTTGTACACTAATGATCAGAGAGTTGTTGTTACTTGGGAGCAGTTCAGGGATATGTTCCACACTCGTTACATTCCACGGGTCGAGCGGGAATGTTTGGCTCGGGAGTTTTTGAGTTTGAGACAGGATGGGGAGACAGTGACAGAGATCACCTGTATGTTCACTAAGAGGGCGTTCTGCCTAGAGTTTGCTTCTGATCAGGCCCAGATGACACGTTATTTGAGCATGCTCAAGACTGACATTCATCAGATTGTTGCCACACAGCGATGTGATACTTTACTGGATTTATAGGAGGCTTCTAGGTGGCATGAGTTGGAGATTAAGTTGCAGTTGAGGGAGCAGCGACAGGCCCTAGCACAGTCACATCCGGAACCGAAGCAGTCTAAGACCGTTGATTCTAAGACTGGGGGTCAGTAGAGCCACACTTATGGAAAGTGTGGCAAGGGTCATTCTGAGGTTATCCAAGCTGGTAGTGGGTGCCACAGGTGTGGCAAGGAGGGGAATTATGCGAATGATTACCGCCAGCCCGCCTCGGTCCCAAGTATGAGGTTATGTTATCACTATGATCAGGTTAGCCACTTGAAGGCCAACTGTTTGGTGCTTGCCACTAAGCCGGCATAGGTTCCTACGCCAGCTACATTAAGGATTACGGACAAGAGGCCAGGTAGAGCAGAGCCCCCAAAGGCTCAGGGGCGTTCCTTCCAGCTCACCGCAGAGGAGGCCAGGGCAACACCAGATGTGGTTGTTGGTATGTTTTTATCCCTTATCTTACTGGTTTTATATGTTTGATGCTTATCTATCTATACCTGTATTTAGGTATGTTTTTAGTGAACTCCTTGCCTACATTGATTTTATTTGACTCGGGAGTGAGTCAGTGTTTTGAATCCCAGACATTTAGTAGGTAGTTCAGTGTGCCAGTTGGTGACCTAGAGTGTCTATTGCGTTTCTCTATCGCCAACGATCACGGGGTTTCTGCTTCTTCGTTCTACAAAGGATGTGAGTTGGAGATCTTCAGGGTGTCCTTCCGGATAGACTTGATCAGCCGAACCTGAACATGAGATAGCGCAGGTGGCTAGATGTAGTTAAGGACTACGAATGCGAGATCCTTTACCACTCGGTAAAGCGAACATGGTAGCGGAAGCTCTAAGCCGCAAGTCAGTTGGGTCTTCCACCCCATATATGAGGATAGCGGTGGATTCTCCACTCGTGAGTTTGATTAGAGATGCTCGGGTTGAGGGCATGTGACCAGAGAACTAGAAATTGGAGAGGATCAGGGGCGAGAACGATGGGTTTGTGCAGGATAGACAAGGATTATTGACCCGATGCGGTCGGGTATGAGTTCCGATGTCTGGTGGGGTCAGACAGATAGTTATGGAGGAGGCTCACAAGTCTCACTTCTCTATTCACCCAGGGGCCACCAAGATGTACCGGGTGTAACACCCTGTTTATTTATTAGATAAATAAATAAATTAATGAGCGAATGGTAGCTCTAAAATAAATAATTATATATGGAGGGTGTTGGTTTCGAGGAGTTAATTGGCAATTTTAGAAGTTGGGGATTAAAAGTGTAAGTTCTGGACCCCGTTTATAAATATTTAAGAAATTAGGGGCCCCGTGGTAATTATTTAGGATTTAATTTAAAAAAGGAAAAGAGGTGGAGGGGCTGAATATGTCATAATTAAGATATCAGGGGTTGTTTGGTAATTTATGGGTCGAATTTGAAAGGAATTTATGAGATCAAGGGCTAATGGGTAAATATTAGATTTAAAGTGTAGAAGATATTGTGGGGAGGGACTAAAAATGGTAAATGAGTGAAAGTTTCAAGAATACGGGACTTATACCCGGCGACTCTTCCTTCCCTCTCATTTTAATGGAACAAGACCCCTAACCCTAATTGATGCTCAACTGTCACCACAAGAAACTACCCCTAGCCGCCATCTTCGGTGTCGAGTCTGACCGTCGTCTCCTTGACGTTGAAGCTGGAGTCCACTTCACCCAAGATCGTCGGCGAAGCTGCTTCCAGCAACGAAGAGCAGCACAAGGATGCCAGCAGCGGGCTGTCGCTGCCCTCCTCCGGTGAAACGAGCTATGTTCGCCACTGTGCAAGTCGTGTGTGTGGATACGAAGTTCTCGGTAATGATTGTAACCACCCATCTACTCCTTTCTCTTCGTTCTTTCTATGATTTGCAGTAGTTTATGTCGACAGGGGTTGCCGGTGGTTTTAGATCACCGTTTTTGGTGTTTCCGATCGGCACCTGCCACCGTAGTGGTTGGGTTGGGAGTAATTCGGTGTCCAGCTCTTTCTTACGAGTGCGTGTGTATGTTTGCTCGACTGGGGACAAAGAAAAACCACCACCACCACCGTGAGGTGGTGGCTATTGTCGTAACCGCTGCTGCTACTGCCATTTTGGTGTAGCAGCCGCCGCCTTGAGCCACCAGGTGGGTGGCTGGAGTGTTGGATACAATCTGAAGTTTATGTACATGTGTTTTGTCTAGTTGGAATACCAAGAACAGCCACCACCATCACCGTGAGGTGGTGGCTGCCGCCATGTGCCGCCTATGTGTGCTTATTTTGTTTAGTGTATGTGTGTGTGTCATCTTGAGATTTAGCCTTGTAAAATGTAATCGGAAATGGAATAATCAGAAAGAAACCCTAACCACCACCGTAGGGTGGTGCTGCCGCCACCGGCCGTCGTGTCGGGTGGTGGTGTGCTTGCCTTGTTGAGTTTGATTCGTTTAGGGTGCTTGAAACCCTAATGGACCCTAATTGACCCAATAAATCCCTAATGGGCTCAATGATATTCTAGTGGGCCTAATAGGCCCAATAAAGCCCTAATTGACCTAGAAGCCCAACAAATTGATAAATGGGCTAGTATTTGGGTTGGAAACCCTAATTAGGGTTTAGAAAACCCTAATGCCAATAAAACCCTAATTTTGAGAATTAATCTGGACACACACGAGAATTATTGGCAGAAATTAATCTAATCAATATTGGACTTAGTGGATTAAGTCCTTAATGGGTTAAGTGAGAAACACTTAACCCCAATCGTCATTTTATGTGAAACCCTAATTTCACTTGGCTTTATTGTTGGGCCTTTTATTGGGCCTTGATGATTGGATTATTAATGGGCTATCCAAGATCAAGCAAATGGATTAGAATAATTAATGGGCTTTGAGGTAAGGCCCATATGAGGAGTTGGGCCCAATTTGGAAAATTGGGCCATAGATGGGCCATAGTTTGGTCCTTTATGATTATGTGATATTGGGTCATTAGAATGTTGAATGTTGGACTAGACTAAATGGTTGGGCCTTATGGTAAGACCTTGTAAAGGTTTGGGCCCAATTTGGAAAATTGGGCCATATGTTGGGCTTTGATTCATAGTTGACTTTTGGGCCTTGCGCTTCAATAAAGATAATTTAGGGGTAAAATAGTATTTAACCCCAAGTATGTATTTATGGTTATGTGTTGGAAGCCAGTTATTAATTGGGTGATGTTTGGATGTTGAAAGATCGGGAATCTGTCATCCAGCAGCTGGGGGTTATGTCTACAGGACTTTAGCAGTGTGAGGTGAGTTACCTTACAGTAGGTGTGGGTCTAAGGTACCAATGTCGGCCCACCAGTAGGTGATTACGTCTGAGATGATTGTCTTTGTGATAATTATCCGGTTGCCATTATTTGATATGCTTATTGTGCTGGGATGATATAGGATATGTGTTAGTAGTAGCAGGGGTGCAATAGTCCCCAGTTACCGGTTGAAAGATACCGAAGGGGGTGGACAAAACCCATGCATGTCTAGCAATATGTTTATGATATCTTATTATGTGACATGTCTGGTTATGATATGCCATTATGTGAGCAGTATGCTTATGATATGATATTATGTGACCAGTATGGTTATGATATGCCATTATGTGATTCAGTATGTTTATGTTATGTTATAATGGAACCAATATGTTTATGACATGTTATTATGTGATAGTGATAGGGGGTGAAATAGTCCCCAGATATCGGTTGAAAGATATTGAAGGGGAGGTTAGCTCCCGGTTATGCCAGACAGATATCGATTTAAAGATACCGAGGGATAGGCATTATGTGGTATGATGGGGGAACTCACTAAGCTTCGTGCTTACGGTTTTCAGTTTTGGTTTCAGGTACTTCGTTTTCAAAGGATGGGAGCCGGCTCGATCGCAGCACATCACACCATGTTTTCTGCACACGAGATCCTTCGGATTACACTCTGATATGGTTTTATGATACTATGATTTGATTATTGACACTTTGGGTTTGACATGAGATATTATTATGAATGTTTTTATACTAATGGTTTTATGTAATAACTTAATTAAAACGAAATTTTTGGCCTGTATTTTTGGGATGTTACACCGGGACTTGAGTTTGAGTTACTGGTGGGCATGCATGAAGCAAGAAATCGCATGGTACGTCGAGAGGTGCTTGACCTGTAGGATGGTCAAGGCCGAACATCAGAGGTCGTATGGAACGTTGCAGCCCCTGGAGTTTCCCATGTGGAAATGGGAACAGATCACGATGGACTTCATTACCAAGTTGCCAAGGACGACGAAGGGGTTTGATGTTATATGGGTCATCGTGGATCGATTTACCAATAGTGCCCATTTCTTGGCCACATGGGAGAGTTCATCGGCCGAGAAGTTGGCCGACATGTATGTCCGCGAGATCGTCTCTCGCCATGGGGTTCTGGTCTCTATTATATCTGACCGAGATATTATATTTACTTCCATTTTTGGCAGAAGTTCCACGAGGAACTGGGCATGCGGCTACATTTTAGCACAACATATCATCCGCAGACCAACGATTAGAGCGAGCAGACCATTCAGGCCCTCGAGGACATGTTGAGGTCGTGTGTCATTGACTTCGGTGGGAGCTGGGATTCCCACCTACCCCTTGTAGAGTTCGCCTACAACAACAACTATCATTCCAGCATTGGCACCCTGCCTTTCGAGCTATTGTATAGGCGGAGATGTCGCACCCCGGTTTGTTGGGTTGAGGTTGGACATAGGGTGATGGGACGGACGGAGGTAGTCTTGAAGACTACCAAGAAGATTCAGCAGATTAGACAATGACTGCAGACCGCTCAGAGTCGGCAGAAGAGTTACGCTGACAGACGCTGATTTGAGTTAGAGTTCCAGGTCGGTAACATGGTACTCCTAAAGGTCTCGCCCTAGAAGGGAGTGATCCGCTTCATGAAGAGAGAGAAATGGGGTCCCCGATACCTTGGACCGTTCAGGATCGTTGTCAGGGTTGGCAAGGTGCCATACAGCCTAGAGCTACCGGAGGAGCTTAGTCGGATCCACAACACTTTTCACGTTTCGCAATTACAAAAGTGTATTATGGATCTAGAGGCAGTAGTATCGTTGGATGATATCCAGGTCGATGAGCGTTGAATTACATGGAGAGGCTCATGGCCATACTGGAGATGAAGATGAAGGTTCTAAGGAACAAGGAGATACCTTTGGTAAAGGTACAGTGGGAGCATCGGAGGGGATCCAAGTGGACATGGGAGCCCGAGTCCGAGATGCGGGAGCATTACTCGAATCTATTTACCATAGCAGACTTCAAGGACGAAGTCTAGGTCAAGTAGGGGAGAATTATAACATCCTGAGATTTTGCAAGTATTTTCGAACCCTCTCTACTATCATTATTTGATCATTTGTAGTCCTTGGGGTTGGAAGTGTAGAACCAAGATAAGTATAAGGGCCAAGGTTGCAACCTTGGATCAAGAAGGAGTACGCTGAGCGCACATAAGATTACGCTTAGCGTACTTAGGTCCGCCTTAGTACTCCGGGCGTAAACTTGTGTACACCGGGCATACTTATGTCAGGATGAAACCCTAATATTTAAGGTTTGGGGGCTATATAAGCAACCTTATGAGCTCATAACCCTCCCTTACCTCAGCCTCCACTGTTTAGAGCCGTTTTCTCCAAACCCTAGCCATTTCCTTAAGTATGTGAGCTTATAGAGTGTATTTTGAGTTTTTTGAGAAGAAGGTGTTGCATCAAAGAGTTAGAGAAGAAGATCAATCTTGTAGATCTGAAGTTGGTTGGTGCCCTAGAAGCTTCAGAAGGTAAAAAAGCTTCAAACTTTATGCATGCATTTTATAGATCTTGCTTTTTTGGCTTTAAGGGACCATTTCTTGTCCCAAAAGTCCCAAGATGGTGCATGATGTGATTTGGACAAAATAAATGGTCCTTCTAGAATCTTGAAGAGGTTTTGAGTGATAAAACTAAGGTCCCACTGGCTTAAGATGTCCCATGCATGGAGTAGGAAGGTCTTAATGGATTAAGACCAAGTATTAAGAGCTTTTTGGACGTCCAAAGTGATAAATTTCATGACTTTATGGGTCCTAGGCACATTTGGTCACTGGATCTGAAGTTTGGGCTAAAGTGCTTAAGCCATTAAGCACTTATTAGGGTTTTAGCAAATCACCGCGTACACCCAGTGTAAATCTAGTATGGTCAGCGTACTGAGTCAACCACCCCAATGGTGCTCAACGTCAGGAGAAGTACGCCCAACGCACCAGAGGAGTACGCCCCACGTATATCCTCTGTTGGGCTTTTGTTGAATTGGGCTTCAGAATTGGTCTACCTTTGGACTAGTTGGACTTGGGCCTTAATGGGCTTTCTGAATAAGGGAGTTTTGGACCAGTTTTGAATATGGATCTTAGAATAAGGCCCGAATAGGGAGTTGGGCCCAATTTGGTAAATTGGGCCAATAATGGGCTTTACATGAGGAATTTCAATATTATGGATTTGGCATTGGGCCTTGGCCCAATAAAGAGAAAGGATGTGATGAATTGTGTGGACCCTTAGTCAAGACTAATATCTTGTGTATTGACTTGGTATTTATTATGTGATAGTTCGGGATTCCCGGTGAGAAAGCGATCAGAGGTTTTCAGTACTTTCAGCACTAGTTGTGAGGTGAGTTATCCTCACTATACTAAGGGGTCTAAGACACCAAGGTCGTCCCACTGGATATGATATCCTAGAAGTTGGTAGTATGTTAAGTATAAGTTAGTAGTGCATGCTAGTTACTATGCCAGTTAGGTAGATTTGTAGGACTACCTGTATTATTATGTGATTATTTGTATGTGCATTAGTTGTGTTATATGTCAACATATTACATAGGATGGGTTGAGGTGATGCTACTCCGTGCAGTAACCAACAAACCCGGGAGCATTCCAGATATAAGTTGAGGGTCGAGTGGGGCATGCCAGACTCGTACTATGGGCTCGGGAGCATTCCAGATACGAGCTGAGGGTCGGGTGGGTCATACCAGACTCGTACTGTGGGCTTGATGTCAATCCAGATGTGAACTGTGGGCCAGGAAGGCAATCCAGACTCACACTGTGGGCCCAGGGTTAATTCAGTCTGTAATGTTATAGACCCAGTACATGTTGTTATTTGTATATGTGTTATGTGTAGTGTATCGGTATTTTTGCGGAATTCACTAAGCCTTGAGCTTACAGTTTCAGTTTATTGTTTCCGATACATCAGGGGATTGCGGAAAGGCAAAGGCGTGATCGTACAGCTCATCATATTTATGTTTATGTTTCTGGGATACTCTGACATTATAAATTTTGAAAACAAGTTTGTAATGATTAATGGTTTTAAAATGTTTTTAAAAGTTTAAATTTGGCATGATTTTTATGAGTGTTACATAGGCTAGCTTAGTTAGATGCCTATCGTGTGGAACTGTTTTTCTGCTATATAAGTGATAATATATCTATATAGGAGTTGAGGGCAGGCCAATCTCGTGCTGAAGGCCAATATACTTGGGCGGTCCAGTATTACGTTGAAGGCTAAAGAGCATAGTAGCTTTACGCTAAAGGCACAAGGGGTATACCAGCTTTATGTTGAAGGCTATTATGTGTATGCATTGTATATGTATTGTGGTATATGGAATTTTGGGGAACTCACTAAGGCTTGGCTTAAAGTTGTTGATGTAACATCAGAAAAATTTCAGCAAATTTAAACCTTTCAAAACAACCCATTTATTAGCAAAAGTGTTTACAAATACATTGTCTCCAAAACATTATTTAAAATCAGAGTCTCCTAAGATCCAATCCGTTGTAAAACCGAGGATGTGTACGGTCATTCCTTCTCCTTGCCACGAATCATCTGAAGAACCTGAAACCATAAATAAACTGTAAGCATGAAGCTTAGTGAGTTTCCTCAAAATACCACCACACAATCAAATAACACATAAATAGCAACAATGTGTATTGGGTCTATAGCTAAAAGACTCGATTACCCCTGAGCCCACAGTATGAGTCTGGCATACCTATCAGGCCCACAGCTCATATTTGGCTTGTTGTTGAGCCCACAACATAAGTCTGGCTTGCCCCCAGGGCCCACATCTTATGTATGGCTTGCTCCCAACTCAATCATTCATCGGACTATAATACCAATGTTCAGCCCTCAGTACGAGTCTGGCATACCAACCGGTTCATAGCTCGTATCTGGAATGCTACTAGGCCCTCAGTATGAGTCTGGCATGCCATACCCATCCCTTAGCTCATATATTGATTGCTCCAATACTCTTAAGCCCTCAGTACGAGTCTGTCATACCAACCGAATCCTCAACTTGTATCTGGAATGCTACTGAGCCCTCAGTATGAATCTGGCAGGCCCTACTCGGCCCTCATCTCATATCTAGAATGCTCCAGGGTTTGTTGGCTACATCACGAAGAATTACAACCTCATCCCAACACAATATGCTGACAGATAACCAACATATACAGATAATCATGCAGACATAATCATAGGTAGTCCTACAGATCTACCATACTAACACATTGGCAACTAGCATAATCATGCAGATCTATTCCATATCCAACATATCAACAATATCGGGTTATCAAATCAATGGGCCAGCCTTGGTGCCTTTGACCCGAGAATATAGTGCTGAACACTCACCTCGCACTACAGAACATAAAGACGATCCCCGACTGCTGGTTGCCAGATCCCCGAACCGCCAATATCATGACAACACCTCGTCACATTTGGTCCCACGAATAATCTCTGACTGGAGATCTGCTATGATCCATATGCTATCGAATACCACAAAGACAACCCATCAACATCTAGCCCCTGACTCACATTATGAGTCCAAATTAGGGTAAAAGACCATTTTACCCTTCTCAAGATTCTCCCGAAGCTAAGGCCCAAACTAGATGACCAAATGCCCAAAATCCAAGACAAACATCTAAGGCCCAAATATGGCCAAATTTTCCAAATTAGGCCCAATTCCTTTCGTGAGCCTCCACCCAAGAAAGTCCATCAAACGAAAAATCCAAACCAAAAAATCCATGTGGCCCAACATGGCCCCAAGACAATCTGAGTCCAAAAACCGAAGCCCAAATCGAAAAGGCCCAAAATTATCACGTACGCAGGGCGTACTCCGGAGGTACGCTCAGCATACACGAGGCTATGCAGAATCCATCATCGGGGAGCAAATTCGGTACAAAGGGTGTACACCTCCCTACGCGGTGTGTAACCTCGCAAGACTTAATTTCTTCCTAAGTGCTTAATGGCTTAAGCGCTTAAGCACTTAAGCCCAAACTTCAGATCCATGATCCAAATGCACTCCAGAGTCATAAATTCTCCAACTTCATGACTTTAGACGTCCAAAAAGTCCTTAATACATGATCTTAATCCATTAAGACCTTCTACAAGAAGCATGGAGCGAAACTAGCTAAACTGACCTCATTTTTATGGCTTAGAACCCTTCCTAGGGTCTGAAAGGACAGCCCAAATCACCAAAACCATACATGTATAACAATGGGACTTTTGGGAGAAAAAGAACATCATAAAGCTACCAAAATGAGATCCAAGCAAACAAAGCATAAAGGTAGCAAATTTTAACCTTCTGGAGCTTCCCAAGAAGGTGATTGTCTAATATCCAAAAGCTTGCTTCAACTAATAATCTCCTTGATGCAACTCCTTCTTCATTAAGTACACAAAGAACACACTTTTAGCTCAATACACTCTCTTATGGGGTTAGGTTACTAAAAACGACTCAAGGGCTTGGAGGCTGAAATGATGAGGCTAAATGATCTATAAAGGTGCTTAAATATCCCCACAAACCCTAAAACTTAGGGTTTATTTCAGACAAGAGTACCGCCTGTATACATATGTGTACACGCAGCATACTAGAGCACACCCTAGTATGCTTAGCATACTCACATGTACGCTTAGCATACCACACCTTTTCCTAAAATTACGAGTTTTCCATTAGGGCTTCTTGCGACCACTTCCTTCCAAAACAAGGACCAAGATGACACACTTTAAAACCAATAGATGACTTTGAAAATTCCTGAAAACCGGGGGGTTACAAATCTCCCCCACTTAAATTCGATTTCATCCTCGAAATCATTTCTTATCATCCGCAGCAAGCCCGACAAATTGAGGGGCACAACCACAACCTTGATCATATAATTACATTTCCAAGGCAACTGAACCTAGCTAAATACTCCACTCGAAGAAGGCGATTCCACAATCCTTTAAAGAAACCCAATCTACTTATTTGAAGCCTAAAGTCTTTAACTGGTCTGACTCCCTGACAGACTTCCCATACTGAACCAATGGTAAAACCATAACACTCATCCATCGAACTATCTACTCGACTCCTGCTCACCTATGATTCCTAGTAGAAAACATAATCATAGACCAAGTGTTGTTGCCGACAACCCTCCGTTTGACCAGAATGGATTAGATATTCCTTCGAGAGAAGTCTCATCCTGAAGATAACAATTTCCATGGACACAATAGGCTATGAATACTATTTCCTTAACTGATGAACTGACATGTTGCTGCTAAAAAAATATTGAAACCACATCACTTACCTGAGCCCTACATAGGTAGAACCACACATTAACTAAAACCTGAACCCTCCAGCTGAGGTCTTCGACATCCAAATTTCTTGATCCACATCTTTCTAAGTACAGCCTTGCACGAATACACTCATGATTCCCAGCGCGAGCTTTCACCAACCACCCACTTGAATATGGTCACTCATATTCTTCGAGAAGACCCTTCCCTACAACTGATGAGCATCCAATTATGAATATGCCCCCAGTCCCTGGCTGGAGACACTAACAGAAACAAGCATAACTGATCCTCGAAACATACTAACTGCAATCTTCACCCAAAACCAAACCATATAATGTATCAAAATCTTATTAACCCTTGACTCTCTGCTATGCCATCACTTCTCCTCAAGTTATGGAAAATCAAAAGTCTTTCTTGTTAATGAGTCTTTAAAAGTCATGAGTTATGTATTTGAAGAGTTTTTTTTTCATAAATTGTTTTGTGACATCCATAACTTGTCCTCAAGTTATGGGTTTTCAAGAGTCTTGCCATTAAAAGCCATATTAAGCTCATATGTTATAGATTCCAAAATTTTTGAATTGTTCAAAACTTTCCCTCAAGTTTTGGAATTTGTAAAGGTACCCCCCCCCCCATGTATACTTTAATTCGAACCCTTAGAATTTTAAATCGTTTAAAGTTCAACCCTTATACTATTATAATATTATAGGTTTAATATTTATATATATGTATAAGAGTAAAAGTCAATCTTACCGTTAGTAGGCCTCATTCACGAAGCCGGTCTATAAGGGGGGTATAAAGTTACTGCCTATAAAATGGCAGTTTAAGGGGTGTCCACTCTCACCTACTGCTTCCTTGACTGGTGGGGGGTCGTTAGCCGAATGGGTAGGATAGGACTCTAATTCTCCCTTCATTAAAAGTATAATGATAAATATAAAGTAACTAAACCCCTTGTAAATTCCCAATCTTAGTTACTTTAGGAGAATGTAAATATGGTGCTAACCCATGAAATTACACTTTGTACCTTACCAAGTCGTTGGTGGAGAGTGTGTGTTTAACCGGCACACTAACATGGACCAATAAGAGTGGCAAAGGGTAACTTAATGTTTATCATAGATTGGTGGAGCGTGTGTGGTTAACCGGCACATCTATTAGGTGATAAAGTTAAGGGTATCAAGTTAATTTACATGGTTATTCACACCTTGTTTATGATCCTCGACATCCCAATCACAAAATTGAGAGGGCACAACCAAGATTTAAACATGTCATTGAAAAGTTCAATGAATCTCAAAAATCTAGGAGTTTCAATCCAATTAAAACCTAATGCCCTATTAGGTTTTCATGGTGGAAATTGGTGAATCGTCATTCGCCTACCTTCAAATATTTTATAGCTTGGATTACGACATCCCTCTTCCAAGTTATAAAATATTGTGCTGGGTCCTAGCTTTAATATTTCATATTGGGTGTTATATTAAAGACTTAAATCAACTAACTTGAATTTCTCCCATTTTAGATGTCTGGTTCAGACAACTATGGTCTTCCCAAATCCCTTGGAACAAGCTTTCCTAATAAAGATGATGTCCCATGATTGGATCATGGAAATTATACTTCTCTTCCTCCACCTCCTCTAATTATTCTCCTTAACCCACAAGTTCTTGAAAAGTTCAAGGTCACCCAATCCCTATTGGCAAGCAAGTCTATATGTGCTTACATCTTGGAGATGAAGTTACATATTGACAGGCTGGGAGAGTTGGGTGTCAAAGTCTCGAGGTAGCTGGTTGTTGACTTGGTTCTTCAGTCACTCCCTGATGACAGGTCACGACATGACCCTTATTGATCTTACATATTTGCTTGTTGCTGCTGAATCAGCAATGTTTTAGGGCACTGTTAAAGCAAATTTGATTGGAAGATCTACTTCCCAAACTTTCATGGACATTGACAATGGAAACATTGGAAGTCTAGAAAAGTCTTCTCTTCCCAATGGAAAGGGATCGGTCATAGTCAACCCGGTTGACCAAATGGTAAAGAGAAAGGCTAAGTCTAAGATAGTCTCATGTACCATTACCAAAGAGTCTGTATGTTTCTATTGCCAAAAGAAGGGGCATTGATTGCGAAGCTGTCCAATTTACCTGAAAGTCCATAAGGATGGTAAAAGTCAACAAATTTGACTATGCTTCAGGTAAAGTCCATTATCTGACTCTATTAAGTTCTTATTTGGAGATTCTTATTACATAATGTGACTAGGTCACATTTTGATGTTTTGTAGAATTGAAGAAAGGAGGCTTAAAGGAAGAGTAAGCTAATTCTGATCGTAAAGAGATGGATTTCAATCGCATGATTTGAAGATCAGAATTTTGAGCTACTACTTAAGAGTTATGATATATTTCTTAGTAATAGATAACAACATGTTTTTCATATGCATTTGCATTGTAAGGATAAGTTTTTTCTGCAAGTTTTAAATAAAAGAAAAGTTTTGATTTTATTCATTTTCAATTTCCTTACAATGGAATTTGTGAAAGATTCGCATCACCCAAGTTTTAGTTGGATAGAAACTTGGAATCATGCAACTTGTATTGTATGTTGAACGAGAATTTTCATCTTTGGGAAATTAAGACTAATGCCTTGTTCACATGTATATGTGATTCAAGTGAAAGACTAGGAAATCAGATACACTTGGTTGTGCGCTGATCAGGTCCACCACAAAGAACGATAAGGTATTCGTCATGATTTACTAAAGTTTAGTAAATATGGTTGTGCTTACAAGTTTAAGTATAATTCTAAAACATTGGAAAAGTTTCAATGTATGGCAGGACGAATGAGAAGAATCAAATTAGGCAGAAAGATAAAAATTTCTCCACTCTGAAAAGATGGGAGAGTACTTTAGTATCGTGTTTTATGATTATCTTAGTGATTATAAAACCATATCATATTGATCCTCTAAGGACATCTTAGTGCATTCGTATGACTAAGAAGAGGAATCGTGAATTGTTGAAACGGTTAAATCAAAAGAAGAATCATACTTCGTTCGAAAATTGAGTCTTAGAGTAATACTCCAAGATTGTAACTTGAGTGACATAATCTTAAGAAGGTTTACTCTTGTACATTTGAAATTGGTAAGTTGTTGGATAAAACAAAGACCAACTAAGGCCAATTGTGTGAAGTGTTTGTCTTGATAAGAATCCACACTAACTCTTGAATATTTGCTTTGTCAAGGAATGGTTCTTGACAAGAAAATCTTATATATCAAGAGGTCAGTGGGAGTCTTAAAGATCTTGAAAATTTTCAAGAATTAATCAAGAATAAAACTTGTTGTTTCTCACTAGCACACGACTTGAGTTTTGTAACTTATCATGTTGACATATTCTTGTTTCTGTGCCCATTCCAGTTAAAGTTGACTATGCATATGAGTTCTATGAGTTCTCAGTTGTTTGCATAACTACTTTGATGCAATGGTAGGCCCTTGTGCTGCTAGGTGGCAAGAAGTTAAAATTGAACAAGTTCAGTCCATATGAGTTTGGATTTGTCACTAACCTCCTGTTGTGGTTATGACAAATTCACATGGATAGGAACACATACACCATAAAATCTAAGTGTCATAAGGTTTCTCCTCTATTCATGAAAATGATGGTGAGGAAACGCTTTCACTAAATAGATTTTAATCAGATAGCAATTGTGATATTTTCATTCTCTAAGTCATTAGTGGAGCGTGTGTGGTTAACCGGCACACTAACATGGACTTGTGAGAAATGGAAAAGGTCTAAACAATTGAGACTATGATTACGACATCCCTTTTCATAGTTTCAAAATTTTTTAAACACACATGTGAGCTATCTAAGGAAAGGTGTATGATTTTGATAAAGTTTTATCAAAGCATCTCGTATCAGAAATCTGAGCTTTGGTAAGAAAGTCATAGAGGTATTGATTTCTAGAAGTCCAGTTGATTTTAGGATACATGTCAAAGCTAGCATAAGTGTTATACTAATAATTATCATGTTAGTGGGAGCGTGATTATTATGTTAGGTGTTGCAAGTTAGCAATGTTAATTATAGAAAACACAAGTTTCAATTTGCAAACTGTACTTTGCAGGGTTTGAAAAGTTGTTTTGTTATAATTAAAGGAGACGAAATTATAATTCATTCCAATTCTAAAAGCTTAGATTGAGATTTTTAATCAAATTTAGTCAAATATATATATATATATATATATATATATATATATATATATATATATATATATAAGGAAATTCTATATATGGAAATGTTTATTGCATTCTCAAAATTTGATTATGATTACGACATCCCTCTTCATAGTCTGAATTGTGAGAACATGGAAAATAAAAAAATTATAGCAAAAGTCTGGTTAAGTATCATGTCTTTATGTGAGACATTATGAATCGTATCCCATATGCTTCGGGTATAGGATCGATTACATGTGCTATAATATTTCTATGTGTTCTGAATTTTCCAAATGCCTAATGCATTAAGAGGGAAAAAGGACCAGAGATGTATATGACTAAAATGATTAATCAATTATGGAGGAAAATTTGAGGTTTACCAAAGATTGGTTGCTCATAGACAATTGGAAGTATAATGTTAATTTTGGAAGTACCATATTGATATATTCTGAAAGGAGGCAACTCTTGTTTAGAAGTAAGAGTCAAAATGGGAATATGGAAATGGTTCCATAGGAGGAAGTTATTCTTCAAAATCTATGTAAGATTAGAAAAACTTAATGCAAGAAGGATGTTCAAAGGAATGTACTTTGAATTTGAGACTTCGTTTCCATGGAATTGCTCTCCATTGGAATACCTTGTAAATGTTTGTTGCCAAGTCTTTGTGACTTTTATGCATGGTCACTACAAGAGGATCAATGCATGTAAGTTTAGAATCTAACAGATTTCAGTAAATGACAAAGAATCTTGTATTCTTACATTTGCGGTAAGGATTTGGGATTGTGAAATGAGCATCATTGGAATGATGTTCAATTGGTCTACTTCACAAAGTAAGGATCATAGACAAACATAGTGTGCATACTTCGAGTATGACATAACTATTGTTTGGACAAACAAAGTGTGCATGCTTGGAGCATGGCATGACTATTGTTTCAGTTCAAGTATTAAGTTGATTATTTCAAACATCATGCAATGAATAATGTGTAATCAATATGGTGATTAAATAAAAGGTGTTTTATTCATATTCATAAGCTCTGAGACCATATCGGATTCGATTATTCTTGTGTTTCACTTTGCATGTTTTGACTTCCCGAATAACTAGGTTATTCAAACTCTCCACAGTCAATCATACTTTGGAAGTAGATATGAATCAAGACTGTCATGAATTGGGCTTGTACATGTCTAAAGTGTTTAGACATAGCAAAAGTTGCTGCAACATTCATGAGTGCTCCTGGAATGAGATTCGAGTACTGGATTCAACCCACGCTCATTTGAATCACTTCATGGATTTTATCACGAGTGATCATGAGACGATAATATCTTATATTCTTCAAACGGAGGCATGTGAGTTGTAGTTACGAGTTGGTTGCACATTGACATATGTAAACGCAACCAGTAACTTGGTTGTTATAAAAAATATCGTTGTGTGTGATTTGATGAGTAAGTACAAGCGAACATTTGGGTCAAAGTTTATCCATTCCTTTTACCCTTGGAGGGATTAACGCGATAATTGTGGGCCCTTAGATGATTTGGTGATGACAAACGTAAGTGCTCGGCCGGGCTTGGATTGTTTTGATTTTTTCAATTAGTCAGTTGTCATAAATTGGAAATCAGGAAACAAAAAATGGACAGAGAGAATGATTATAATCCATATATCATTCCATATGATATCTAGAATGGAGGAATATATGATCTCTTATCTAATGGATGCATCATTGACTAGGTCAGAGTTCGAAAACGGCTTTTAAGAGCTACGATTGCTAGTCGGGTTTTGGAGTCGTACTTAAAATAATAGTTTTAGACTTATCCAAGTGGGAGACTATTGGATTAGATGTCTAAGCTCATAACTATTATTGGTATGTACATGACCCGAGAGTAGCATGGTCCATTTGGGTTGCATATCATCAGGACAATTTGTTAGGATGGATTCTTGAGAGAAGGTTATATATATGATTTATTAATATATTATAAGTTATAATATATTAATATGAAATCATATGTTTTAATTAGTATTAATCAAGAATTAATTTTGAATTAATTTAGTGATCAAAAGAGACTAATCTATGGGGACTAGTTATGGTAAATAGTTATATTTATATGTGTTGGGCTTATGATCCATGATGGACCAAGTTTATGTATAGATACATAAAGATTTGGGTCACATGAACCATGGATCATAGCACCCATGGGTATGGATTTGGGTTATACCCATGACCCATAGAATCCTACATATAAATATGTCCATTCATAGCCAAAAGTGCCTAGACTTGTACTTAGAGTTCATGGAGGTGTTTTTAGTGTGGAAGGAATTCTCTCTCAAGTTCCACCCATGTTCATGATGTGTTGTCACTTTATTTGAGGCTTCCATACTATTGGGGCTAAGCTCTTAAGGCCAAATACATCAAGACTTCAAGCTACACAAAAGGTATGTTACCCTAACTAGTATCTTGTATTGTATATGAAAATTGCATGCTAGTTGTAGGCTTAATACCTTGGAAACATCATTGCATGTATAATTAGTGAAAACATAGATCCAAGGTTTTTAGGGTTGTATGTGCACCATAGGATGTTGTAGTATACTAAACCCATCATGGGCCTGGTTCATCCATAATATCCCATTTAAGGGATGACCTAATTTCCAAGCAATCACGGAGTGTCATGAAGACGCTTCTGGAACCTTCAAACTCATGAGCATCAACCAAACACATGATGGACCATCATGGGCCATGATGATGCATCATTAGCCACCACGACGCATCATGATGGCGCACCTACCATCAAGATGGTGCATCGATGTGACATCCCCAAAATCACGGCCAGAAAAGACCGGTTTGTTTATGCTTTGTTTAAAAATCAGAGTTACATTTTAAATGAAAGTGTTGCGGAATTTGTCCCAAAACAAAAATATGATAAAGATTTATCAAAAGCATTTCCATAGAAATGTATTTCATTAAAAGACTCGGGATGTCATGTTCGTACAGATCAAAAGCATAAACAGTACAATATAAGCCTTACTACATTATTTCATATCTACAGGCCTATATCCGTAATCCCTCGTCCAAAACATCACACCTATGCTCATGCGCCACTACCTGTAATACATAAAACTGAGTGGGTCAGGCTTGGGAGCCTGGTGAGCACATAGGGTTTTCAACCCACAATAAATAAGTTTATTAATTCAATCAACAATAACCCGATTACCCGTTCCCGTTATCCTCACTTTACGTCCCTAAACACCTATCATAAGGGACCTAGCCTAAGGATCATCATCGGGACGGACACTACTGCTAAGGGGATTCCTTAGCAATAAATGTCCTAAAGGCAACCATGTGGGGGATGGAGTACACCGGTGAACACATCGTTCACAAACACCTACAGGTTGCGAGCCTGCTAGTGTTCCACTGGACTGTCTAGAAGAGTCCGTGGTCGTCATCCATACTCCGCTAGATGACCGAAACAACAACATCAACATCGAGGCCTCTCATCATTTTATCACACATCAGCTATTACATCTACCCATGTTTTACCCCAACATTTTCGTAGATATAAAATACATATACAGTTTAAATCATTGAAAACATGTATAACAATGTTCATCCAGCATAGATAGCAAGTATTCAGATAATATGCACACATAGCACGTAATTTATATAAAATACTTCATATCTATGTGTAAGCTGAAAGTAACTATGCACTCACCTGAGTAGGTGGTGACTCAGCACTCGGACAGCGCTTCGATACTCTCAAAACGATATTCCTTCGATAAAACCTAGTACCGATACCACTAGGGTTTAGTTTAACGATAACCGCGACAAATTAATTAGTCCGAGTATTACTAAGCGTTAATAATACTCGATATAACTCATAATTATAGCCCAAATAATTATTTTAAGGACCTAATGACATTCCTATAATTATTTGAAAGCTATATTAAAAATTGCGTAAGCGTAGCACACTTACAGCGAATTTTATCGAGAACCGGGACTTGATTGGAGCAACGTTTCGAAACAGAAAAACTCCTTTTTCTCGGGACTCCGGGAGCCTCAGGGCTTCCCTAGGGTGCTAAGGGTTCAACTAGGGCTTAGGGGACTCCAAAAGGGTTAGAGAGAGAAAGTAGTTTAGAGAGAGAAGTGAAAATGTGTGAAAAATCCGGAAGAATTCGCATGGTATTTATAGGGACCGAAGCTCGAAATTACGTTGGGCGTACCGAGGGTACGCTGGGCGTACTCCTCGGATAAGATCACCAGCTCGGACCCAGCTGTCTCGCATTCGTCGGATGGATCAGACCGAGGTTACGCGGGGCGTTCCGGATCTCGTACGCGGGGCGTAGGGCGAGGCTTCGTGGCATGATCCGAAGCGAGATCTGAGACTTCATCGGACGGCCCACAACGCGCCACGTCACTAGTTTCGCATCAGATTTTGCAAATTGCATGCTCATCTTTAAAAATTCATAACTTTCGCGTACGACCTCCGTTTTCGACGTTCTTTATATCCACGCGAAGGTGGGAACGTACTCTACAACTTTCGTTTAGACTCCGTCGGCTAATTTTGGATTGATTTTAAATTTTATATTATTAACGGGCCGGGACACGATTGGTCCGTTAAATCCTCATAACTTCTTCATCCGACATCCGTTTTCACCCATCTTTTTCTCATTACGCTACCCTTAACGAGATCTTCGATTCTCGTTCAGTTCGTGTGGGCTAAAAACCGCTCGATCTAATATTCGAATTTCGCGCTGTACACTGCTATTCCGAAACTTCGAAAAATCATAACTTCTTCATACGAAGTCAGATTTGGGCGTTCTTTTTATTGATGTTCTTATTTTAACATATTCTACGTCTTTCGTTTAGATCGCTAAGGCTAAATCTCGCTCTATCGTAAATTCACTATTTACGCTTCCCGGTGCCGTGCCGGTTTTACCGTAAAACTTCGACGGGTCATAACTTCTTCGTTATAACTCGAATTTCGGCATTCTTTATATGTACGGAAACCTTGAGACATATTCTACAACTTTATGTAGAGATATCGGGTTTATCTCACACTTTAATTTTGACGCTTATTTTTATTATTTATTAATTATACACTTATAATTAAATAATATACACATAAACACACATAATTCACATAATACTCAAATATATCATCTTTATTACTTCAAAAAGAGTTACAAGAGTTGACCTAGACTATTACATTGACAGAAATGCTTAGCCCTGAAACCCGGGCGTTATAATTCTCTCCCCCTTAGGATGATTCCGTCCCGGAATCATGCATCAGCAAACAGATGTGGATAGCGACTCATCATGTCATCCTCTGTTTCCCAAGTGAGATTCGGCCCATTCGAATGTTTCCATCGGACTAGCACCAAGTCGACCATCTTGCGTCGTAACTTCTTAGTCTTATGGTCAACAATTGCCTCAGGCTCTTCGATCAGCCTTTTATTCTCATCCATCCTTAACTCTGAGATTGGAATTATGTCGGGAACATCTCCCGTGAATTTCCTCAAATAACACACATGGAAAGTGTTATGAATACCATTGAGTTCTTCGGGCAATTCCAGCTTATAAGCTTGGTTCCCAATCTTCTGAAGAACTTTGAACGGTTCAATAAACCTTGGACTCAACTTTCCTCGTTTCCCAAATCGTATAAGTCCCTTCCATGGTGAGACTTTAAGCAGAACGGAATCCCCAACTTCGAAGGTTATCGGTCGTCTTTTCTTGTCAGCATAGCTCTTCTGACGATCTTGAGCTGCTAACATTCTTTCCCTAATCACCTTCAACTTCTCGGCAGTCTCATGGACTATCTCGGGGCCCATAAACTGCTTCTCTCCGGCTTCAAGCCAACAAGACGGCGTACGACACTTCTGCCCATACAAGGCTTGATAAGGAGCCATCTTGATGCTCGAGTGAAAACTATTGTTGTAGGAAAATTCTACTAGAGGTAAGTGCTCGTCCCAATTCCCTTGGAATTCGAGGGTACATGCTCTCAGCATATCTTCCAGTGTCTGAATCGTTCTTTCGCTCTGACCATCAGTTTGCGGATGGTAAGCAGTACTCAAACATAACTTTGTACCCAACTCCTCTTGTAGACTCCTCCAAAACCTTGACGTGAAACGACTATCACGATCTGATACAATCGTAAGAGGAACACCGTGAAGTCTTACAATTTCCTTCACGTAAGCATTTGCGAGCTTATCCATAGACCACTTCTCGTTGGCTGCTATGAAGTGTGCACTCTTGGTGAAACGATCCACGACTACCCAAATCATGTCGTGACCGTTCTTCGTCCTGGGCAGTTTAGTCACAAAATCAATGGTGATGTCTTCCCATTTACCCATGGGTACAGGTAAAGGTTCTAAACTCCCATACGGTTTCTGATGTTGTGCCTTAACCCTCGCACATGTTACGCACTCGGCCACATACTTCGCAACATCGAGTTTCATCGTCGGCCACCAGTAGTAGGGTTTTAGGTCCCTATACATTTTAGTGCTACCGGGATGAATCGAGTACATGGTCTTGTGTGCTTCTTCCATCAGAAGATCTCTTATTCCTCCCGTCTTAGGTACCCAAATTCGATCTTGGAATACCTTCAGTCCTCGACTGTTTGTACCGAACACTAACGTTCTTCCCAAACGTTCTTCCTTTCGGTCATTTTTCTCTAAAGCTTCTTCTTGAGCTTTCCTGATGCTTTCGACAATCGTCGAGACGACTTCAATTCTTAACGCTCTTGGCCTTTTCCTTTCCAGATTGACTTTCCGACTGAGAGCATCAGCAACAATATTTGCTTTACCTGGGTGGTAAAGTATCTCACAGTCGTAGTCCTTGAGAAGTTCTAGCCAGCGTCGTTGCCTCATGTTCAACTCCTTCTGATTAAAGAGATACTGGAGACTCTTATGATTAGTGAAGAGCTTGCACTTTGTGCCGTAGAGGTAATGCCTCCATATCTTTAAGGCAAATACTACCGCTGCCAACTCCAGATCATGAGTGGGGTAGTTCTTTTCGTGTTCTTTCAATTGTCGAGATGCGTATGCTATCACCTTTTCTCTTTGGGTCAGAACACAACCCAACCCGACTCCAGAAGCGTCACTATAAACCGCGAAATCTTCGACTCCATCGGGTAGAGAAAGTATCGGTGCTTCACATAACTTCTTCTTTAGCTTCTCGAATGCCTCATCGTGTTTCTCACTCCATGTATACGTAGCTCCTTTATGAGTCAAAGCTGTTAATGGAGCAGCTATCGAAGAAAAGCCTTGGATAAATCATCGATAATATCCGGCTAATCCTAGAAAGCTTCGAATCTCCGTGAGACTCTTTGGACGTTCCCACTTCATTACAACCTCGATCTTTGCGGGGTCAACCATTATTCCCTCCTGGTTAACAACATGACCCAAGAATTGGACTTCCCGTATCCAAAAGTCACATTTGGAGAACTTTGCAAAAAGCTTCTCCTTCTTCAACACTTCTAATACTTCCCGTAGATGCTTGCCATGCTCCTCTTGGCTTTTCGAGTAGATGAGAATGTCGTCGATGAACACTATCACGGATTTATCGAGGAATGGTTTACAAACCCTATTCATCAAATCCATGAATGCTGCGGGAGCATTGGTTAGTCCGAATGACATAACCAAGAACTCGTAGTGTCCATATCTCGTTCTGAATGCAGTCTTCTCAATATCCTGCTTTCTCACCTTTAGCTGATGATATCCTGACCTAAGATCGATCTTTGAGAAGTAGCTCGAACCTTGCAGCTGATCGAATAGGTCATCAATCCTTGGCAATGGATACTTGTTCTTCACCGTTGCCTTATTCAGCTCTCGGTAGTCTATACACATTCTCATACTTCCGTCTTTCTTCTTCACGAATAACACCGGAGCTCCCCAGGGTGATGAACTAGGTCGAATAAAACCGTTGTCCAACAGCTCCTGAAGTTGCGTCATGAGCTCCTTCATCTCCGTCGGTGCTAATCGGTAAGGTGCCTTTGCTATTGGTGTTGTTCCTGGTAACAAGTCTATGCGAAACTCCACTTGTCTATCAGGTGGTAATCCGGGAAGGTCTTCGGGAAAGACTTCCGGATAATCACACACAACCGGTATATTCTGCACCTCTTTCTTCTCCTTCTTGGCATCGATTACGAATGCCAAGTATGATGCACATCCCTTTGACAAACATTTCCTGGCTCTCATCAGGGAGATGATTCCAGAATTCACTCTGCGTTTGTCCCCGTACACCATAAATGATTCTTTTCCGGGTGGGTTTACCTTTACTATCTTCTTTCGGCATTGAATCTCAGCATCGTTGGCGCTAAGCCAATCCATACCCAAAACGATGTCGAAACCGTTTAACTCTATGGGTAATAGTTCTTCGTGGAATTCGTTTCCGTTTAGGTCAATGACGATGTTCCTAATACGATTACTAACAGGTACGAATTTGCCACTGGCAACTTCTACAATCAGGGCATTATCTAGTTTTTCTACAGGCAATGCTAATTTCCCACCAAATTTATGCGACACAAAGGAGTAGTTGGCTCCGGAATCAAATAGTATATTTGCAGGCAAACCATTTACAAGAAAGGTACCTGAAGCGACGTCTGCTGCCTCCTTTGCAGCCTCGAGCGTCATCTGGAAGGCTCTCGCCTTCGGCTTCGGTGGTATGTTGGGTCTTCCTGTCTCCTTCTTCTTCGGGCAATCCCTTGAAATGTGCCCCTCCTCGTTGCACTCATAACAGACCTTCTTAGTGAACGTGCATTCATTGGCATAGTGCCCAGGCTTTCCGCATTTGTAACAAGTGACCCCTCCGTCACACTTCCCAGAGTGCTTTTTCTTGCACTTGTCACACCACTTCGCTTCTGATCCTCCTCCTCTCGAACCAAACTTCGAGAATCTACCCTTCTTACCGGACCTTGAGCATCCGTCAAATTTCCTTTTTTCTCCCACTTCCGCTCTCTCCAGACCCTTTTCTCGTATCTGGGTCTCCACATTCTTAGCAGCCCAGATGGCGGCTTTCAGAGTGGTAGATTGCTTGACCATTGGACCGAAGTCCGATGGTAATCCGAGGGCAAATTTGTTAACCTTGGAGAGTTCAGTTGGGACGAGGTGAGGAACAAACTTCATTTTCTCAGTAAAGCTTGCAGCGTATTCCGTAACGCTCATTCTTCCCTTCTTCAGATTCTGGAATTCGTTGTTGATTTCCAGAAGATCCTGCTCAGAGCAGTATTGCATCTTCAACTGTACCAGAAAATCCTCCCACGACATCTTGCTTGCTTCACCTTTGGGCATTGAGTCAGCTAGTAGCTTCCACCAGCTTAGTACTCCAGACTTCAACAAAGGAATCGCGAGAGCGGTCTTCTGCCTGTTGCTACACTCGCAACTCTCAAACATCGTCTCCATTTCAGAGATCCAGTTCATGACTTCCACCGGTGTCGGGCTTCCGGATAGACTCGGTGGCTTGGATGCCATGAAATCCTTGTATTTGCATCCACATCCGTCATTTCCTCCATCCTGGTGGTTTTGCCTAACTATCGGTGGGATGGCTTGACCAATAGTCCCACTATAGTTTCCCTCCTCAGTCTGCCCTTCGTTCAACTCGGGCTGTTCGATCTGAATAGTCTCTTCCTCTCGATTTTGCTGGAGCAAACGTCTGGTTTCCTCCATTTGACGATCCAACATAGCCTGGATCATCGCTTGCACTCCGGCCATCGTGACTGGCTCAGGTGCAACTTCTTCTACAACAGGTATTTGTTGAACCACTGGGGGTTGGTTCCTATCTCCATTCGCGTTTACGTTTCCGCTACGGGTCCTTGCCATTTTGATCTATACACCGAATAAGGTGAATTTAGATCCTTATTTAGGATAGACGTTTAAATCGTCCTTATCACTCCGAAACGTTTACATGCTAGTTCTAATATCGTAGTCGTACGTTTAGAATCCTAAACACATAAGGTTTCCAGATCCGGTCGGCAACAGACCATAGATCCGAACAAATAACAGCATATCATGCACAAAGCATTTAGCACATAAAAGCATTTTAGGCACAATTCCTAAAATAAGCTAGTGCTCACACCTCACAATCATCGCTTAGCATTCTAAGTTTAAGTCTAGAAATCCTACAATTTCCTAGTTCGCTTAAACTAATGCTCTGATACCAACTGTGACATCCCCAAAATCACGGCCAGAAAAGACCGGTTTGTTTATGCTTTGTTTAAAAATCAGAGTTACATTTTAAATGAAAGTGTTGCGGAATTTGTCCCAAAACAAAAATATGATAAAGATTTATCAAAAGCATTTCCATAGAAATGTATTTCATTAAAAGACTCGGGATGTCATGTTCGTACAGATCAAAAGCATAAACAGTACAATATAAGCCTTACTACATTATTTCATATCTACAGGCCTATATCCATAATCCCTCGTCCAAAACATCACACCTATGCTCATGCGCCACTACCTGTAATACATAAAACTGAGTGGGTCAGGCTTGGGAGCCTGGTGAGCACATAGGGTTTTCAACCCACAATAAATAAGTTTATTAATTCAATCAACAATAACCCGATTACCCGTTCCCGTTATCCTCACTTTACGTCCCTAAACACCTATCATAAGGGACCTAGCCTAAGGATCATCATCGGGACGGACACTACTGCTAAGGGGATTCCTTAGCAATAAATGTCCTAAAGGCAACCATGTGGGGGATGGAGTACACCGGTGAACACGTCGTTCACAAACACCTACAGGTTGCGAGCCTGCTAGTGTTCCACTGGACTGTCTAGAAGAGTCCGTGGTCGTCATCCATACTCCGCTAGATGACCGAAACAACAACATCAACATCGAGGCCTCTCATCATTTTATCACACATCAGCTATTACATCTACCCATGTTTTACCCCAACATTTTCGTAGATATAAAATACATATACAGTTTAAATCATTGAAAACATGTATAACAATGTTCATCCAGCATAGATAGCAAGTATTCAGATAATATGCACACATAGCACGTAATTTATATAAAATACTTCATATCTATGTGTAAGCTGAAAGTAACTATGCACTCACCTGAGTAGGTGGTGACTCAGCACTCGGACAGCGCTTCGATACTCTCAAAACGATATTCCTTCGATAAAACCTAGTACCGATACCACTAGGGTTTAGTTTAACGATAACCACGACAAATTAATTAGTCCGAGTATTACTAAGCGTTAATAATACTCGATATAACTCATAATTATAGCCCAAATAATTATTTTAAGGACCTAATGACATTCCTATAATTATTTGAAAGCTATATTAAAAATTGCGTAAGCGTAGCACACTTACAGCGAATTTTATCGAGAACCGGGACTTGATTGGAGCAACGTTTCGAAACAGAAAAACTCCTTTTTCTTGGGACTCCGGGAGCCTCGGGGCTTCCCTAGGGTGCTAAGGGTTCAACTAGGGCTTAGGGGACTCCAAAAGGGTTAGAGAGAGAAAGTAGTTTAGAGAGAGAAGTGAAAATGTGTGAAAAATCCGGAAGAATTCGCATGGTATTTATAGGGACCGAAGCTCGAAATTACGTTGGGCGTACCGAGGGTACGCTGGGCGTACTCCTCGGATAAGATCACCAGCTCGGACCCAGCTGTCTCGCATTCGTCGGATGGATCAGACCGAGGTTACGCGGGGCGTTCCGGATCTCGTACGCGGGGCGTAGGGCGAGGCTTCGTGGCATGATCCGAAGCGAGATCTGAGACTTCATCGGACGGCCCACAACGCGCCACGTCACCAGTTTCGCATCAGATTTCGCAAATTGCATGCTCATCTTTAAAAATTCATAACTTTCGCGTACGACCTCCGTTTTCGACGTTCTTTATATCCACGCGAAGGTGGGAACGTACTCTACAACTTTCGTTTAGACTCCGTCGGCTAATTTTGGCTCGATTTTAAATTTTATATTATTAACGGGCCGGGACACGATTGGTCCGTTAAATCCTCATAACTTCTTCATCCGACATCCGTTTTCACCCATCTTTTTCTCGTTACGCTACCCTTAACGAGATCTTCGATTCTCGTTCAGGTCGTGTCGGCTAAAAACCGCTCGATCTAATATTCGAATTTCGGGCTGTACACTGCTATTCCGAAACTTCGAAAAATCATAACTTCTTCATACGAAGTCAGATTTGGGCGTTCTTTTTATCGATGTTCTTATTTTAACATATTCTACGTCTTTCGTTTAGATCGCTAAGGCTAAATCTCGCTCTATCGTAAATTCACTATTTACGCTTCCCGGTGTCGTGCCGGTTTTACCGTAAAACTTCGACGGGTCATAACTTCTTCGTTATAACTCGGATTTCGGCATTCTTTATATGTACGGAAACCTTGAGACATATTCTACAACTTTATGTAGAGATATCGGGTTTATCTCTCACTTTAATTTTGACGCTTATTTTTATTATTTATTAATTATACACTTATAATTAAATAATATACACATAAACACACATAATTCACATAATACTCAAATATATCATCTTTATTACTTCAAAAAGAGTTACAAGAGTTGACCTAGACTATTACATTGACAGAAATGCTTAGCCCTGAAACCCGGGCGTTACAATCGATCGTATGGAGCATCCTTCTTGAGCATCTTCGTCATCTGAGCAACATTGAACCATCTTGAGCATCCTAGTGAGCCTTGTACCTAAATGGAACACTAAGGAGACATGATGGCTCACCATGTACCTTGGTGGCGCATCATGCTCTATAATGGCACATCTTATCTTGAATGGCACATCCTTGCTTCTTTGTTCATTTGTAACACTTCAACATATAATAAATCACACATTAGTGGCGCATCAAGCACCAAGGTGGCGCACCTTGATCACAGGTGGCACACCTTGATCATAGGTGGCTCATCATGCACTCCAATGGTGTATCATGGTGCATGGTGCATCACCGATGCTCCATTTTACTTCTTGATGCTCCACTCCAACTCCAAGTGCTCCATGTTGATCCTTGATGCTCCATTTCATCTCCAAGTGCTCCGTTACACCTCTAGGTGCTCTATATGTTCTCCAGGTGTTTCACTTGATTCTAAGTGCTCCATCCACGTGCTCCACTTGATTCTAAGTGTTCCATCCGAGTGTTCCATTTGATTCTAAGTACTCCATGTTGGACAAGACTTCATTTCCCAACACATAACTGGAATTCGTTATTAGGTAGGAACAATTTTCTATTTTTGTAAACCCTAGCTCCATTTTTTATAAATTCAATTAAACATGGACCATTTTGTAACTTAGTAGAAATACAACGCCCAATTAGGTAAATTTCCCATTAAAGGGAGATCATTTATGAAATTTCACAAAAAAACAAAATTTACTTTGCAAATATACAATAAAGCAAGCATAATTTATAAAAAAAAATAACACCACTTAAATTTTAAATTTTAGTTATATTTAATAATAAGACAAAAATACATAAATGGTTCTTATAGTTTATTAATGGTAACAAATTTGTTCCTTACTAAAAAAATTTAATGAACATGGTCCTTGCGGTAAAAAATTATGTTGAAACATAAAATATTTATATAAAATTAAGCATAAAAACATTTAAAATAACCTTTGAAATGGAAACAAACTCGAATTTAATCCCCCCCCCCACACACACACACATATATATATATATATATATATATATATATATATATATATATATATATATATATATATATATATATATATATATATATATATATATATATATATATATATATATATATAAAAGCATTTAACTTCTTATTAAATTAATGAACGGAAATTCTAAACTTAGATCGAAACGTTGACTACTTTGAATTTGTTAAATTTATATCAATACATACATAAAATAAACATGCAAAAAATAGTTATTTTAGGTTAATGAACGAAAAAATTATTAAGAAAAATCTTGTTTTATATATATATATATATATATATATATATATATATATATATATATATATATATATATATATATATATATATATATATATAGGATAAATACGAAAATTTAGAAAATAGAAAGGTGAAAGTAATATTTTATAAAGTTCAAAATGAAATTTAAAAAAATAAAAGTATTTGAAAGCCACAAACTCTTAAACATGAAATATACAGAAAATTACATAAATAGTTCATATGGTTTATCCATGCTCATAAATTCGGGCTTTCTAAACCTAAAAATACCAAATTATCATCACACTATTAGAACGAAAAATAATGGTGCAAGCAAAAGCAAAAATAGCTATATTCATATAAGTTTTGAAAACCATATGTATAAAAATAATAATAATAATAATAATAATAATAACTGATTTTCGATAAATTATAAGAACCATTTATATATCGACGTGACCAGCTCAACGTTTCCAATAGGTTGCTTGGAGACTTTTTCTAGGCCCATAAAGGCCATCAGATATATTTTTTGCATTGGATTTATTTTATATGTGTTTTTTCTGGGGTGATTAAAATTTTTAATTTTCAAATCAGTTTTTTTTAGGGGTGTGTATTGGGCGGTTTGGTTCGGTTATTGGTTAAACCGAACCATAACCATTATGATTGGTTAATGCATTTTGGTAGCCATTGGGTATGGTTAATATTGGTTATAGTTAATGGTTTTTATCGGTTAACAGTTTTGGTTAATGGTTAATATTGGTTAACCATAATATTCAAAATAATATAAATGACGAAAATATGTTGGCATAAAAAATGAAAATAGAATACCAAAAAATCCTCGATGCAAATGTTTGTAACTTAGCTTATAGTAATAGAATAAAATATGTATATTTAATACTTAGAGTGAAATAACACATAGTTAAATTCAAAATAAAAAACATTCAATAAAAATATAAAATATTTAAAATAATTGACATTAATAATTTCATATATTGATAATTGATATTAATATTAAAATAAAGTCAAACATTTATACACGTTCAATACGATTAAATCAAAAACTATAAAATAAAAGAGCCAAACATTCACATTATGTGTTATTGGATAAAAAAAAAAAAAAAAAAAGACACTCATATACATTTAATGTGATTAAGTCAAAAACAATAAATAAAAAAAAAAACCAAATAATTTCAAAAAAAAATACATTCTTAATATATCACAGAGTCAAGAAAAACCAAAAACTTAACTTACCTAGAAGTCTTGATTATAAAGTCAAAAAATCATTCGAATAGGACTATAAATTAAAACAATATTTGATTAGGATTAACGGTATGAGAAGCCTTCGATTATGATTATAAGTATGAAGATTAAACTAATTGGGAATAATGTTTACAAATTGTAGAATTAGCTGATTATAAATTACAACATTAATCAATAATCTAATTTAATGTATGATTGGAAGATTGTGTGTGTCTACATGATTAGCCTTTGATGGTTTGATTGCTCGTCCGTCTCCTGATAAGTGATGATTGATGGATTATATTTTCAATATTTTAATGGATCTTAAATAAGTTTGACTATATTATCTTATATATAATCTATAATTTTTATATATTAAAATATAAGTTAGCGGTTCGGTTAACCTATAAAACCATAACCGAACCGTTAGTTATCGGTTAACAAAAATTAGAAACCAAACCAACGGTTTTTAAAATGGTTCGGTTATATCGGTTAATTTGGTTTTGGTTCGGTTTTTCAGTTATTATGTTCACCCCTAGTTTTTTGGTTTGCTATTATTTTCTTATGTTGCTAAACGTTTGGATTAAAAGGGCCTTCGGCTAGATAAGAAATGACGATTCAATTAAACGGTTATGGATTAAGTATGAATAGATCAGTTTCCGGTTTCAAAAAAATAAGGGTGCGTGAGCTTGTGAAAAAATTTCTAGTTTTTAAGGAAATTCTTTCAAGAAAAACGAAAATTTTGAAAACGAGTTTGGTTCATTCAGTTTTCAAAGTTTTATAAGAAAATAAAAAATTTCAGTTTTTCAAATTGTATGTAAACTAGAAAAGTGATTTTTACAGTTTTTCAAAGTTTTCTAAATTTATAAGATGGAAAATGAAAAGTTCACCGGTTCCAACCAAAAGCGTTTTCTAAAATTTCATTGAAATTTTGAAAATGAAAATTCAACTCTATTTTCTGAATATATTTTCTTAAAAAATGAAAATAATTTTTCACAACCAAGCACATCCTAAAGATATGAATTTAAAGGGCCTTCGGCCTAGGTAAGGAATGACGATTCAATTAAAAGGTTATGGATTCAAGTATCAATAGATTAAAGTGCGTTTGGTTGTGGAAATTTTCCAGTTTTCTAGGAAATATTTTCAAGAAAAACGGAAATTTTGAAAACGCGTTTGGTTTGTTTAATTTTCCAAAATTTTCCAAGAAAATGAAAATTTTCAGTTTTTCAGATTATATGTAAATTATAAAAGTGATTTTTACAGTTTTCCAAAGTTTTCCAAATTTATAGGATGGAAAATGAAAACTTCTCTGCTTTCAACCAAACGCGTTTTCTAAAATTTTCATTGAAAATTAAAAATGAAAACTCAACTCCATTTTCTGAAAACATTTTTTTGAAAATGAAAACAATTTTCTACAACCAAACGCACCCTTAGTTTCCAGTTTCAAAAAGATAAGGATGTGTTTGGTTGTGGAAAATTTTTTAGTTTTCCAAAAAAACGGAAATTTTGAAAACGTGTTTAGTTCGTGCAGTTTTCAAAAGTTTTCTAAGAAAATGAAAATTTTCGTTTTTCCAAATTATATGTAAATTAAAAAAGTAATTTTTACAATTTTTCAAAGTTTTCTAAATTTCTAAAATGAAAAATATAAACTCCATCGGTTCCAACCAAACGTGTTTTCCAATTTTCCATGAAAATTTAAAAAATGTGTTTGGTTGATTTAGTTTCCAAAAAAATTCCAAGAAAATGAAAATTTTCTATTTTTCAAATTGGAAAAGTGTTTTTTACAATTTTCCAAAGTTTTCTAAAGTTGTAAAATGGAAAATAAAAAGTCCATCGATTTCAACCAAACCCGATTTCTAAAATTTTTATTGAAAAGCAAATATGAAAACTCAACTCTATTTTCTGCAAACATTTTCTAAAAAAATGAAAATAATTTCCATAACCAAACGCACCCTAAACTATTTCAATTTACCGTATTTTACATTTCGTTATCCACAAAGATTTTAATTTATATGTTTAGTATGTTTATGTTTATAAAAAAGGTGCAATATTGTAATTTTCGAGATCCCACTCAAATAAAATTTAATTTTTTGTTCTTATTATAGAATCTTAACTCAGATTACTAAGTAATACTTGATTGTTGATAGCAATCCTCCTTGCTGTTCATCGGAGTAACAATTATTCTCGTTGGTTTTCAATGTACATTACATACATAGTTCTTTGTTTTCTGTGTGTAAATATCCATCTTTTCACAAAAGGCTAAAAAAAAAAGCTAAACCAATACACAATAATGTCAAATACTTTGTATAAATCAGTAGTAATGAAGACTAGCCACAAACCAGTAAACAGATTATGCACAAATTTAAAATCAAATTAGTAACCACTTGAATAATAAAACATAAAATTGTTGATTGACCATTAACAACTATTTTCAAGATCACGTTTTTAATTCATGTATTAATGCTTAGTAGTTAGTACATATATTGCATCGGGTATATAATGTTGAATAACTTAAATTCAATGTAGTTTGTGTTATAGGCATATTTTGAATGACTCATTCTATTCCATCATAGTAACCATTTAATCGTTATTTTTTTTTTTACATTGTATTATCAAAAAATAAAATTTAAGTATTAAATCCAACGTTCATAATTTTACTAAATCCATCTTATCGAAACATGAATCTGGTATGTTTTTGGTTATAAATGATTATAGTTGGGATGAAGGCGTTTAAAAGATTTTGCAATAAAATTTAATTGAATGATGAGAATATTAATTTTAGGTTGAGAATAGTTGTCTAAAAAAGACGTATATGACTTGCATTGTAAATGAACTTTTTTAGCAATATACTTACAAAGCTTGTGACATGAGTTTTCTAAAATTGCATTTTGCCTTTTTCATATAATTGATTGATTGTTTTAAATATTAAAAACCATAGAAAAAAACGTTTACTTTTTCATATCAAGACTCAAGCTCATTTGCCATTTGTTTGAAATTTCCTATCTACATATAATGTTAAGATCATTTTAACCCAATGTATTCAATTATTAAGAGAACTACAACTAATGTAACAAATTAGATCTTCAATTGCATGTCTTCATTGAAATACCAAAAAATTTCAAGACAAGAATACCATTTAATTTGATTCTTTTCTTAATCTCATGTAGATAATGAGAATGTCAAATAGAAAGCAGACTCCAAACGAGCTGCAGTTGTAGTTAATTCCTAAAATGACAAAAATACCCTTCTTACAGATACACCCATAACCTCCTGCTAAATTTAGAATACAAAGAGTACCTACCAATTGCAGATGATATCTTTTTCCACTAATTGCCTAAAATGCCCTTTCCTTTTAGTAATTATTTTACCTTTAATATACCAAATGCCATTACCTATATATAGTGATACAAGAAAACATAATTAAAAAAAACTTCTGAAAAGCCAACACTCTATTTTAGAATTCAGTTTTTTATTTAACCCTACACTTATAAGAATAAAAATGGGAGAAATTTCAAGTTTAACAAAAAAAATAGGAGAATTTTTCAAGCAGACTTGTTTTTCTATTTGATACCTTGACAAATACGACAAAGTCATTATAACTTTAGAAGAAGAAAAATATGAAAATATGGCAATCGTTTCTAATAGCAAGTTAATTCATTACCTTTTCCTTGCATTAGTGTGTTATAAAAACAGGAAGTTCATGAACACATCAATTACCACACACACACACAAACAAAAGACACATAAAGAAAATACCAATGTACTTTGGAATATATATAGCAACATACTTTAAGCCGATTCTCATTTTAGGCAATGTACTTGTAAGCTAAATAGCAAATAAAATTTTCCAATACATTTTGCCAAAAAAAAATCATTACAACTTCAAATAGTAATATTAGAATACAAAAACATTGCTAACTTGAACTAAAGTACGTTGCTATTGTGCGTAAAAGTGTGCATTTCCATATCCTGAAGAAACACACACACACACGATAAAATAACTCATTTTCGTTGTTCCTATTTTAGTTACTTACAACTTACAAACATTAAATATTATAATATACTATATATTAAGTTTTATAAAAATAAACACAAGTAAATGCAATAATGTATAAAAAGTTGGAACTTTAGATTAAAATAATTAATTAATTAACTATTAGGAATAATAAATAATCATAGTTGTACATCCAACAAAATAAATAACTATTTAACGAAGAGGTGAAAAAGGGTAAAAAGGTAAATTTTGTCGAAGATTACCCTAATATATTCGGTTCTGAGTGTTGCTTTACATTGAGCAAGAATTTCCATCAAAGGTGCAATTGCTTATTTTGTCTCTTTACGGATTGGAGCCGAATTCTTCTTGGACATGATTTGTGTGATAAATTCACAAACTAACATCCAAAGATATTATCGTCAAATGCTTTCATCATATCAATATTATAGGATGACAAGGGCATTCACGTCTTTTTATATAAATGTTGACCTCCAAATTATCAAATTCACGAGAGAGGATATTATCTTCAAATTATTTCATCATATCACATGGCCCAGCTCCAACTCCAACTAATATGATAGATAGTGGAACCTTACTGTAAAAGAAAGTATAAATTATAAATTATAAATTATAAATTATAATTTGTAAATTATAAATAATGATTAATATACTATACCATCTCCAAAACCATAACAGGGAATTTAAATCATCTCCAATATGATGAAGAATTTTTCTGTTGAAAGACTTGAACCTATTTGTAAGGAAATGGTTAGTTAGACTTAGTGTGCTTCTTTTACAATATCACATCACAATGAAGGAAAAAGAACAAAAAGGGTAATAACGTAAATATTACCGTCCATTCATTGCTCTTAGTGAAGTTGATACCAACAATTAGGTTAGATGATTTTCACAAAGATGTTGCCAAAGTAACATTGGGTAAGAAATAGATGATGTATATAGGTGATATGGGTGATCATATCAAGACTTTTATCATTCATCACATTCTGTCGTTTATACCCACAAAAAAAAAAAAAAAAAAAAAAAAAAAAAAAAAAAAAAAAAACCTATAAAAACGTCTGGTTTATCTACAAGATGGAAGAACATGTGGGTTTCTGTTCCCAACATCAAAATTGATGGTGAATTATTGTGAGCTAGGGAAGTTGAGGGTGATGTGAGTGTGGCTTCCTTTGTGGAAATCGTAGAAAAAGTGTTACGTTTACGGGATGCATTAAAGTTGAAAAAGTTTTGGCTATCATGTCATGCTTTCGGTAATGAATCTCAAATATATTCATGAATTTCTTATGCAATCAGGCACAAAGTTAAGAAGCTTTCTGAGATCGTTTTTAACATGCCTTCATCTGTGATTTCTACATCTATGTTTAAGAACTTAGCCTGAAAATAAGAATGAATTGTGATTTTGAAATTACATAAACATGTTTCTTTTCCATGATTGAAAACCTTACGCATGATTCTTGTTCGGTTTCTGGATCATGGTTAGAAAGAAAAAAAAAAACTCTCAGGCTGTCTCGTTCTAAAAGAATTGGATTTGGAAGACTGCAAGTGTCTATATTTGGAGAACATTTTAATTTCCAGATCTACCTTAAAGAGGTTAAACATTTATGATCCAATATTTTTTTGATGCAGTTGATGGTTTTCATGCAGTTAAGATCAAGATTAATACACCAAATCTTAGGTATTATAAATATAATGGACATTTAAAACACAAGAATCTCTTGAGTAATATATTGTCCCCGGTCAAAACATGGATTCGTATGGCAAGTGCAGAAAATGTATTTCGAGTTCATGATCTAATCAATCAACTTCAAAATGTCATAATGTCTTTACATTATGTGGTCTTACCTTGGAGGTAATTAACAACCTAATCTACATATTAAATGAAATATATAGAAATTTGCATCTTTGAACAAGATTGATTGATAGACTAACTTTTGTGTTTTTCTTTCCCATGATAAAACTCTTTTATTTATAGATAATACCTATTTTTCCTATATTCCAAAATTTGACCCATCTTGTGCTGATTTTGGAAAATCCAAATAGATTGTTTCGTAAAGAGCATTACAATCTCTGTTTCTTTGAGAAGGATTACTCTTTTACCAAAACTGAAAAAAGTAAACAGTAACAAGACAGAAGGAAAGCAAATACACCTGAGAAATAAAGAGATTGTAGAATTAGACAGAAGGAAAGCAAATCCAGTAGTGCTCTTACACCCACTTCCCAAGTTCAACTTAACGAAAGGAAAAAAAAAAAAAAAAAAAAAAAAGAAATTGGTGGAAGTGAGAAGAAACTAAAAGAAATTAGTGTTCTTGAGTTTCATTAAAAGAAGTGGAAAAAAATGGAAGGATCACTTTTCCTCCTAACTTTTCTTTCAATTTAGAAGGATTTTGAGAGAAAGAACAAACTGTTCAATTTCCTTCCACTTCTCTCAAACTCAAGAACACAAAAGACGTTTCTTTTTTTTTCTTTCTTCTTTTCTCTCCTTACTTTCTTTTCTCTTCTTTTTTTCTCTTTGCTACAACTCGGGAACTAGGAGTTAAGAAACAATCTATCCGGATTTCCAAATTCAACACAAGATGAATCAAATTTGGAAACTTAAGAGGATGGTTATTATCTGCAAATAAAAGTCTTCTTATGGGAAAAAAAAAGACACAAAACGCAAAAGCCAGCTTATCAATCTTGGTTCAAAAAGACGAATTTCCATATATTCCATTTAAAATATAAATTAGGTTATCAATTACCTCAAAAGTTAAATCACATCCCATCAAAGACATCATGGCATTTTGAAGTTGATTGAGTAGATCATAAACTCAAGATGTATTTTCAAGACTAGCAATATGAATACACGCTTTGACCAGGAATGATGTATTACTCAAAAGATTCTTATGTCCTAGATGTTCATTATATTTATAATACCTAAGATTTGACATCAATCTTTATCTCAACCCCATAAAAACCATCAATTGCATTAAAAAATATTGGATCATGTATGGTTAACCTCTTTAAGGTAAAACTGGAAATCAAAATGTTCTTTAAGTACGGCCACTTGCAGTCTTCCAATTCTTGTAGAACTAGGCAGTCTGAGAAAAATATTTTTTTTCTTTATAACCATCATCCAGAAACTGAACAAGAGTTATGCTCAAGGTTTTCACGTAAGGAAAAGAAACATGAGATAGAATTTCAAAATCACAAATCATTCTTATTTTCAGCTAAACTCTTAAAAGTAGACCTAGAATTAAAAGATGGAGATACGTTAAAAACAGTCAAAAAATCTCATCAACTTTGTGCCTGATTGCATAAGAAATCCATGAATACATTTGAGATTCATTATCGAAAGCATGACATGATAAACCGAACTTTTTCAACTTTAATGCATCCCGTAAATGCAACACTCTTTCTAAAAATTCCACAAAGAATGTCACAACAATCATCATCAATTTTGATGTTGGAAACAGAAACTCATATGTTTTTCCATCTTATAGATAAGATAGACATCTTTATACTTCTTTTATGGGCATAAACATCATAATGTAATAAATGATAAAGTCCTTATAAGATCGTCCATATCACCTATATCCTCAATTTATTGTTGCTTGTCGCCTATTTGTGTGTTCACTCATGGTTTGCCCCTTTGATTTCCAAAACAAAACCTACATGCAAAACATTCAAGCTTATTACCTTCTTGAGAATCAATTAAACTAAACACTTTCAAAAAAATAACAACTTAACTAGATCATAAAGGCATTATAACACAGAAAACAAGATGTATAATAGGCCATATCGATTACTTTAAACCAGGAACTTTTATCATTTAGAAGGTCAAACTAAGCACTTGAAAATCGATATAAATTACCTACAACTTAAACCAAATTCAACCAATGAAGAGTAGTAGTTTTTGAGTTGTGCCCTAGTCAGTGTTAAGCTTCCAGTTCTCATGGATGACCATTAGAAACCTAGATACAAGTCTGAATCTGAGGTTCTTCTGGGAGGCTTGACGGCGTATCCATAGATAAAGTGGAATTGCAGCATCAACGAAAAGCATTGAATGGATTGCAACGGACATGGCCTCCATCCTGTCCGCTCAAATCAATAAGAATAAGTTAACTTCCCAGATCCAAAATGGAGGTAGGCGCCGACACCGGCAGCGGTGGTCTTGATCGGAGGAGGAGGAGGATCGCCGGTGGAGAAAAAAGGAGCTGTGCTGGAGTAGCGAAGGAGAGCGATACAGGGAAGAGACGAGAGTTGGATATAAAAGTAATTTAAGAAGTTATAAGTCGATAAAAACGAAGAATGCGACTTTGAAAATCTTCCTTTTTTACCTCAGCCAAAAAATTTGAAAAAGATTTTGTAGCCAAACAGCTTATTAACTAGTTTTATATTGGTGTAATAAAAAAATATTAGTTTTATTTTGTTCTATATCATTCGTTATGATGTAATTTGTGAAGATACATTTAACAACAATGATAAATCTATCCAAATAAACAACATATGAATAAAGAAAAATAAATAGAATAAAAAGAATAGCAATCCATTAACACACAATGCAATCCATATACAAAACATGTTTCACAACTAAAATAGGATGATTTTACAAAGTATAATACCCTAATGAAAAAAAAAAAAAAAAAAAAAAAAGAAAAGAAGAATGTGATGATTATGTTGAAATTTTGAAGCAGAATACCCTTGAAAAGCAAATATGAAAGTAGAATGTTGTAATAGAAAAAAATGAAAGTGGGAATTTGGATATTATAAAACACAAATAAAAACAAGTATATTATTTATTGCATTAAGTCCAAAACTAAATGAGAACAAATTTATAAAAGGTTAGAACTTAAAAGTCAACAAAAAAATCATAAGCAAAATATTAAATAATGCTCGACCAATTGTCAAATAAATAAATTGTATAAAATTCTAATTTACACCCTCACGAGACAATTACAAGCATACAAAATTACATAAGTTAAACATATGAAACAAAAAAAACCAATCATAAACATAATTTAACAAAACATAGAACAATAAAACTAATGAAAAAAAAACCTTCAGCAGTCAAGTAATAACTTGAGTTAATATTATTTACCATAGAATTAGACTTGTCAGATACATCAACTTCATGATTATTAGAAACAACCTAATATTAGTATAAACAAGATATATAACTAAATATGAGATATAAAGATAATAATTTATAATGTATAATAGAAAACACACATAATAACGTCGTCATACATAAATATATTACATGTTTATATACTAACCTACAAATATATAGTACATACTTATATACTAACATATGTTGTAGTGTTTATATAATTATTTTCATAAATACAAAAAACAATAATGTCATTGTAGAAAAAGTAAATAGCGTATTAACTAAAGGTATCTTTTCTTTAACACTCTATCTTCCATTTCATTATCTAGAATCAAATATGACAAATAAAGAGAAAGAAAAAGACAAAGAGAAAGAGGCTATGCAAGTTAGAGAGAGAGAGAGAGAGAGGAAGAAAGAAAGAAATAAAGAGAGAGAGAGAGAGAGAGAGAGAGAGAGAGGTGTTATGTGTGTGGATAAGGGTTGTTTTCGAGATAGAGATAAGGTAAGCTTTATTGGGATATGGAAATCGATACAAATGGAGATAGAATTTGTTGACATTAAATAACAGCCAAAGCTTCTCCTGTTTGGCTAGGTGTAGGACCTGAGAAGACGACCATAACGACGTTGCATCGCCGGTCGAAGGCAATAGTTGTTGGAGGTATGCAATTTAATTGGTTTCTTACACTCTACATATCTAAAAACTCCTAATTACTCTAATTTGACATGATTGAAGGTAAGAGTCTAAATCTATTTGAAATTTCTGAAATTTCATTAGGATAACTGAGGCATAATGAAATTTCTTGTTCAAACACAACTATTCGTTAATATTTCATCATAATTTCAGTTAGGGTTTGTTCAAAATCGTGGGTAAGAAGGGTAATGATATCTCCAGAATGCTTTTTGATGCATCCATGGCTTTTTAAAGTAGGTTCACAAGTATACCCTTCATTCGTTTCTATTGTTTTCAACTTTATTGATACCTTGCGTTTATTTGTCTTGGGTCCTCCCAAAAATGATACAATTACGTTGTTGATGAATGACAATGATATTTTTTTAAGATAGCTACTCCATTAACAAACCAATTGATTTCAGATGTTTCGTGCATTATGTAACATTTGACATAATCATGATGTAACGTCTTGATGATGTGGTACGTTTAATTTTGGCCTATGGTTTAATTATATTGCAATATGGACCCTGAGTATAAGAAAGAGTGTAGTAAGGGCCCTAGTGGCATTTTCATAATTTAGGGCTTGAGGGAGTACGACATGCGTACGTGTGTACATTGGGCGTACTAAGGCGCGCCCTAGTATGTTGGGCGTACGTGCCAATCATGCAAACCCTAATTTTTAGATTTTGGCTCATATTTAAACCCCATTATAGCCTCATTTCCCCTCACCTCATCAGCGTCCATCCTCTTGGAATGTTCTTGAAACCCTAATCCATTTTATGAAGCATTTCTAAGATTGAGTGTAGGTGTTTTGTGCCTTAGAATAAAAAGGAAAGGAGTGAAGACCATCGTGGAGGAGTAAAGCTCTTTAGATCTAGAATCTCACCACTTTTTGGCATCATTTGGAGGTATAAAGTTCTAATCTTGGTGAAGTTTCATTTAGATCTTGTGTTGGGTTGGTTTTTGATTCCTTTTTTTCCCGAATGTGGTGATTCATGAACATAGCATGTTCTTGACCCATTAAGATGTCCTTTCAGACCTTCGGAGGGATCTTAAGTCATAAAAATGGGATCTAAGTGGTTAGTTTTGCTCCATGCATCATTTAGTGGGTCTCAACGGATTAAGATGTTAAGTTAAGCTCTTAATGGACATATAAAGTCATAAAGTTGGAAAATTTATGACTCTAGAAGGTATTTTAGCCTTGGATCTAAAATTTGGATGTAAGGACTTATGGCATTAACCACTTAATCAAGGATTGAAAGATTTGGGCGTACACCCTACGTAAATTGATTATGCAGCGCGTACATGGTCAAGGCCCTCGATGGCGGTCAACGATGGAGTACGCCCCACGTATGTTTTCCGTGTCAACTCGGCTGAGTTGACTCGGTTTGGTTGACTCACTTGACTTCTAGATTTTTGACCAGTTGACCTTGGACTTGGACTTTTGTTGACTCCATTGACTTTTTAACCAAGTTTGACTTTAGGTCAAACTTGAGGGTTGGATTGGTGACTAATATTTTATGTGGTATTCGATGTTAGTGGATCCGCAGGAGAAAGCAGTGTAGTAGTGAGCGGATCGTGGTATTCTCAGGTGTCTTCATTTTAGGTGAGTTTCGCCTCATTGTACCGTGGGTCGAAGGCACCAATGCCGACCCACTAGTTTTTGGTTATCTGCTAGTAGAGGGATGCCATAAGGACTGTGTATAGTCACGTAGGATAGATTGATGACTCTTGGTCTAAGCTCTCTTACTTGTTCCTTGTTTGGTTGTGATTTTAGGGTAGGATCATCTGTCAGAATGGCTATCTCACCTCTGGTTATATACAGTCAGGCATTTCTTAGATTGTTGTTACTTAGTATGTCGTGGTGCTGTAGTGGTCTGTTAGATCTGTATTATGGTGTCAAGTATGTTGTGTTGTAGATATCTACTAGATCTGTATTCTGGTGTCGAGTATGTTATTTTGTTGTACTGATCTGTTTGATTTGTATTCTGGTATTGAGTATGTTGTTATGATGTAGTGATTAGTTAGATCTGTATTCTAGTATCGAGTATGTTGTTGTGTTGTAGTCATATGTTAAATCTGTATTCTGGTGTCAGGTATGATGTTATGTTGTAGCGATCTGTTAGATCTGTATTCTGGTGTCGAGTATGTTGCTATGTTGTAGTGATCTGTTAGATTTGTATTCTGGTGTCGAGTATGCTGTTATGTTGTAGTGATTTGTTAGATCTGTATTCTAGTGTCGAGTATGATGTTATGCTATAGTGATCCATTAGATTTGTATTATGGTATCGAGTATGCTGTTATGTTTGTAGTGATATGTTAGATCGGTATCCTGGTATGTAGGGTGTTGTTGTGCTATAGTGCACTGTTGGATCGGTATGTTATCTGTAATTACTAGTTATCATCTGGTGGAGTGCCCCAGGGACTGTCTGTTGTTATGTAGGATAACCTAGGAGCTCTTTGTCTAAGCTCTCTTGCATGTTCCTTATTTGGTTGTGGCTCTAGAGTAAGATCATCTGTTCGGGTGGCTATCTCACCTATGGCTACTTATGGTTACACATTTCATGGAGGTTATATGGCAGTGGGACTCTGTGCTATGAGAGGACTAGTAGGTGGGAGTGAGTTGTATGATTTGTTTACATGTCGACATGTGGTGGTGGTGGTGGGTTGAGGCGGTTTTGCTTTATGTTGTAGGCCAACATACTTGTGAGGGTCAGCTGCAAGTCGAAGGCATGAAGGCTTGGGAGGAGCGGTTGCGTTGAGGCGGTAGGCCAACAAACCACGGTAGGCTCGGGAGGAGCGGTTGGGTTGAGGCGGTAGACCAACAAACCCTGGTATTTCGGTTTAGTTAGACCGAAAAGCGGTAGTTTTGCATGCTTGTATGTTTATCGTATGGGGTATTTTGGGGAAAACTCACTAAGCTTTATGCTTACCCAGTTGTTTTTATGGTTTCAAGTATCATCGGTGATTGTGGGAAGGTGGAGGCGAGATTGTACACAGTCATCAACAACATTGAAGATTCTATGTTTTCTATGATACTCTGATTTTTAATAAATGTAATTTGGAACAAATGGTTTTCTTAAATAATATATTAATAAATTGGGACGTTTTATCTTAATAAAAATGAAAAATATTGGTTGTGAAATCGAGATGTTACAAGTTGGTATCAGAGCCCTGGTTTGAGTGAATTGGAGGAACACTCGTGTGAATCCAGTCTCAAACTAGGATCCAAGAATTTTTGGAAAATGTTTTCGAAAGAAATAATTTGAAATAAAAAGTGTTGGACTCAGGACATGGGCTCGGTTTCTTGTCATGTTCTTGTTTGATTGTTGGCATGGAATGGGGAACGTGGGTCTTGGCTTAACTTTGACTTTTCAGAAGGATACTATGTGTACAGTCAGCCAGAGCCCGAACAGGAGAATGGTTCCCAAAATACCCATACTGGTTATATTTGTTGAGTTTTGATTTTGTTGATATATGAATTGTTAGAAAAGCATGCTAGTGGATAAGGTTCTTTTAGAAACTATTGGATAGAATTGCCTGATTTTTGTGATGCCTTGTGATATAGGTAGTTGTTTGTTTGGTATATATTAGTTGATTTGTGATTGTTGCGTGTATGTTGATTAGTTGTATATGGCCAGGTTGGATAGCCCTAGAATGAGTGACTTGGCCTTTCTTCCTGTTCCTTGTTTGGTTGTGGACTTAGGACAGATTCGATTATTCGACAGTCTATATAATCTCATATTGTGTACAACAAGCATGCACAAAAGCAACCGGTGGTGCGAGAGCGAGGGTAATCCTAGGAGGAATGGTATTAGCATATCTAGGGGAGGTCTAGTGCAGTGACTTAGGACCTTAGGAGGAATTCTGAATCGGCTATGGATAGGTGTGGAATGTAGTATGGGCCATTACTATTGGAAGCACAGGATCTGTATGAGATTCAGGAGGAATGCTGAGGCTAGTAATTAACTAATAGGAGGAAGGTCTAGCGCGCACAGCTCTATATTGTGATTTCTGATCTTTACTTGGTATATTTTAGTATGGAAGCTATTGGAGGTTCAGGATCAAGAGTTGGAGCAGATGGCCAAGATGGGTCAGGATTGACCGAGGATTGGTTTAGGGAGATCATTCGTGAGGAGGTTGTTTCTTTTGTCCGGGGACAGATACCGAAGTTGGTTGGGCCTGTCAAGGCCGCTATGATAGAGTACTTCGTGTTGGATTAGGTGTCTAAGCCTATAACTATAATCGGTATATACTTGAATTGGTAGTAGCAATGTCCTTTTGGGTTGTCTTCAAACCTAGAAATTGAATATGATAACTGTTAGAGAGAAAAGAATGTTTTATTAATTTATTACTTGGTTAATAAATTAATTAGAAATCAAAATGATTTATTAATGTATTATGGAAATAATATATTATTTAGAAATCATAATGTTTAATTAATATTTGATCATAAATTAATTTGGAATTAATTTTAGGATTAAAGGAATTAACTGAAATTGCAAGGACTAAAGGTGACAATGTTCAATAGTTGAGCATTGAGCATTCTAGAACCTCCCTATGGCAAGGGGAACGAAATATAGATGCTCCTAGGGTTTCCTTGGGCTCGAAGGGTGCCTTGGATGCCTTAGGGAGGAAGTTAAAGGATTAGGGTTATCTTGGATACACCTGCCTAATCCAATACCTTCCAAACACCTATATAAACCCTATTAGGGTTGAATTTCGTGAATGACTCCTTTTCTAGAGCCTTGGCCTAAATTCTTCTCTGTTCCTTATCTTTGTATAGTAATCCTTGGTTGCTTGAGTTTGTTTGTGAGCCATTAGAGGCGCGACACTTGTGGCGCTTGCTACCAAAGATCAATTAAGATTGTTATTACAATATAACAATCAAAGGTATGAATTATAACCCTTTTTATATGATTTTAATTATTATCTATAGATCTAGGGTTTATGCTTGTGTGTTCAAGTTTGCATGTTTAACTAGAGAAAACTTAGATCCAATCAATTTAGGCTTGCATGCACACACATGAATGTATGTTTTGCTCATAACCCATCACTTCAATGACTGATATGTTACCGTTTCTGAGGTTGTTGTTGTTGTTGTTGTTGTCTCTGTGATTGTTGCTACCATTGGGGTTCGAGGTGGAAGAGCTTTCCAGTACCGAGACATCAACGATATGAAGCCCCCGATGTTTGACGGAGTTCAGGATCTGAACATTGCCATGAGGTGGCTGTCAGATGTGGAGGGATGTTTCTTTATCTGCTCTTGCCCAACTGACCAGAAGGTCAAGTGTGGCCTGCACATTATTCAGTTTGGAGCAAAGGATTGGTGGAGGATGGTTACCAGTTCATACACGCCAGAGTAGCGAGGTGCAGTATCATGGAAGCAATTCTCTAGGATGTTCTGCTCGAGATATGTTCCATTGGTGGAGTGGGAGAGGCTAGCTCAGGGAGTTTTTGGATATGAGACAGGGGTCTGAGTTGGTGGCGGAGATCACCAAGAAGTTCACAGAGAGAGCTATGTTTTGCCTTGAGTTTGCTGCTTTTGAGCATGCTCAGATGACATGGTATTTGGGCATGCTCAAGTAAGATATCCGGTAGTTTGTGTCTACTCAGCGCTATGGTTCACTGGTGGATTTGCAAGAGACCGCTAGGCATCGGGAGATTGAGATGGAGTTCCAGGCGAAGGAGTAAAGGCATGTTTCGTTGCAGTTGCAACCGGCGACAAAGTGGTTCAGGTCTGCCAACCGGAGTCCATGATCGTTTGGAAGGAGGCACAGATCTCTGGTGTGTCGTTGGTGTGGCGGGAAGGGCCATTTGGGCAGATATTTCAGGCAGGATGCACAAGTTTGTTTCCATTGCATCCAGGAGGGCCACTTCAGAGCTAATTGTCCTTTTCTTGCATTCAGTAAGGCGTTGGATCCTACACCCTTAGCTTGGCAGCTACTGTCACACCCCCGAACCAGACGGCGGAAACGTCCGAGGGCTCGTGTGACTTAAATTGAAATATCATCACAATGAATATACATGAAACATAACATAAACATCACCATGCATTAATACATTACAACTGACCTTGTTCACATCAAGTACATTGTCTAAATATTACATATCCATAGCATAAATTGTTTCAGAGTCACAAAACATAACATCCTAACACAATTTGAAATTTTCTTCAACTTATTTGTTACCTGAGAATACAAGTTATTTTGAAAACGGTCAACATGTATAATGTTGGTAAGTTCATAAGCAGGTTTGATATGAAAATGTTTTCTATAGTTTGTATAACCCAGAAAATCCGATATTTTTTGAAACGGCAATTTTTTATACAATATGTGTGATGATCCATAAGTATATGCGTGAATGATTTCAAAACATGAAAAAGTGATATGTTTCTCACAATAAATTCTTGTGTTGAAAGTGCAAGTGAATAATGTTGTTTTCCGATAAAATAGTATGATCATTTTGTATTATTGTATCGTCACAACGAATGAATATGATTCCCATGATTACTTAGATGGTATTGGATCTCTATGTGAGTTGTTATAACCATGCATAATAATGACTAGTTCGTCTGTCTTGGCATTCTTGCAAATGCCGGTATTGAATTAAGATTTTGTCACCCTAGACTGGCCGAGTCTAACTGTAGCGAACAGTTTAGGTGTGGGGGAGTCACCCCCGTATAGATCTATACACAAACTCTCGCTCTCCCTCTAGGAGACTTTGATTATAACTACAGACTACGACCGACACTTATTGGTGTCGCCCGTTATTACTCACTAAATCCAAATGAAATTGAATAGCCTTGGTTAATGACCTGGTTTTTGTTTACTTGAATAGAAGGTAAGCCTAACAGACGAAGATTAGAGGACTACGGGGCCCTACTAATCACGTATGTTATTAAAGGTTGTCGAGTATACGAGTGACACGTTAGCCCATCACACATATGATTTCTTTGGACCTTACTAGCAATGCAAATGGGCCACTACGGCTCAATATCATGTAAAAGTCATTGAGGGTCCATTAGACACGTAATTGGGTCACCTGATGCCCAATAAACATATGCATCTATGTTGGACCCAAAAATCATGATATTGGGCCACAAAGCCCACTAACAAGAGAGGAATGTATTTGTGTCCAACCATTGAATCGCTTATGTTTTATCGAGTTTAAGTTCGTAATGTTGATATTTTGTTGTTTACTAAATGTTTATTCACAATGTTTTAAAAAAAGGATAACTTAACGTTCAAATTATAACGAAGTTTTAGTTATATATATATCTATATATATATATATATATATATATATATATATATATATATATATATATATATATATATATATATATATATAAAATCATGCATTATAAACTTGATATTTTTAACCCAAACATTTATAATTGTTTATTTGGTCCAAAAACATTTAGATTGACCATTGTGGCCCCTTTTTCTATAAAAATGGCACTTTTAGTCCATATTTGTGAAAATTTTCATTTTTAGTCCTTAAACCATTTTTCTTGACATTTTCCACCCAAACTTTATTTGAATAGAAATTTTAGTCCAAAACTATTGCATTTGTCATTTCCAGCCTTCATTTGTAAAAAGTTTACATTTTTTGCCCAAATTCCGTAAGTATTACAGTTTTGACCCCAAAATCAAAACTTTGCATTTTTAGTCCAAATTTGGTAATAAACTCGTATTTAAACCCTGAAAAAGTTTATTTACATTTTAGACCCATAGTTTGTTAAATTTTCCAATTCAGCCCCTCAAAACCTCATTTGTTTCGCAACCTTGGGCCCAAAATCCATTAGGCCCACTTTAAAGCCCATTAAGCTAAAATTTATGTTTTTGACCTGTTGAAAAGTGCTATTTTAAAAAAAAAAATCAGCTTTTATACAAATAAACAACTTATAACCCTCATAAAACCGACAATTTACATTTTATACCCAATCTTTGTTATTTTTGCAAAAATGACACTTGTAAGGTTCTTTTGGTTTTGTTTTTCACTTTTTAAACTTAAGGACTCTTAGATCTATGATGTATGTTGTTTATTATGTTTTTGTTTATGATTCTTTCACCCTTTTTGCTATAGATCACGAAATATAACAAATATTACATATTATCACAACCAAAAACTAAAGAAATCACATATAGCATGCAAACACACATAGATCATCACATAATACTTATATTCTCCCCCCAAAAACAAGTAAAAACCAAAAACAAGGGGGTATGAACTTACCTTGCTTAGTTGTCTCGGTTTTGAAGAAGATGTGAAGAAGATTTTTGGTCCTAGCAAGCCTCCTTGAGTTGATTTTGAACTTAAGAAGCTTCTAAGGTGTTCATGGAATAAAGCTTTGTAAGAAAAAGTTCTAGATGTTGTAATGGAAGAATATGTTTGTGTTTGATGGCACTTACCAAAGATTGACAACACTTGATGAAGATCCTTGAATCCAAGCTAAATTTTCGAGATTCCTTTGAAAGAAGAAGGAAGATGATCTTTGAGAGTAATGGAGAGAGTTTGTATAATGTGTGTGTGTGTGTGTTCCTTCCTTCGACCGTAGATAAGAAGAGAGGGGACATGAGAGAAAGGATTGAAGTGACAATTGTGGATGTATGTTGGACCATGCATGTTTATTTGGTGTATAATAAGAAGGTGGCACATAAAAGTAAACCCTTCTTATTCTTTTTTTTTATTTGAGCCGAGAGGAGGAGGGAAGAGAAAGGATTTGGGCCTTTAGTGCTTGAGTTCCATAATGTGAAGCCCAAATTGATGGTTTTCAGCCCATTGGGCCCTTAAGAGGGTTTATGGCCCAATTTGCATAAAAGAATGAGTTTTATGGCCCATTAGGGATTATTGGGTTTGTTATGGTCCAATAAGGCCCATTAAGGTAAACCAATTCATTTTGGATTCGTTATGGCCCAAAATGTTAATTTTTATGAAAGTGGGTCCAATTAGGGCCCATTTAAGGGTCCTAAGCCCAAAATAGTCAAATTGGAAGCTTATTGGTCTATTAGGCCCAATAAGTAAATGCTAGTCCATAATGGACTTGAACTAGAATTTTTAGGGTTTCCAATCTTTTGTTGACCATTTGAAGTGTTTGTATAAGTGTTTGATGGAATTTTGTTGTCATTGAATAAACATCATGCATACTTTCAAGTTTTCGTCACAAATGTTACTCTTGTTAATGTTTACAAAACCTTAGAATTGTTAGTTGTGACAGCTACCCAGCGGTCTTCATGGGACGGTCGGAATACCAGGGACCGAGAGCTGAGAATGATTGTTTTTTTTTTCTTTTTAGCATTTGAGGTAGTATTGGTATTTATCTGTAATTTCCATTATGTTTCGAAGTTCTTTTGTAATCTCGAATGATCAATTTAATGGAAAAATCTTAGTTGGTATTGGTTAATTAAATAGCTTGTATGAATGAGTTAATTTTCTTGTGATCAGATTGTGTGTGTATTGGGGTTTATGAATGTCGTGCGGGTTCAGATTCTCTGTGTATTTGGATACCGGTGGTTGGGATCAAGTTGTCAGGTTTTAGCATATTTCAAGTGGGATAGAATGGGACCTAGCAATAGGAAGACCATGTGACAAGGTTCGGTTCCCATTGAATTTCTCTGATTTTAAGGCTCCCGTGTAGTTCTCGAGTTTTTTTTGGTTTCACATCAAGAGCATTGTTAGTTGTTGTAATTATGGGAAATCTTGGGGTTTGAAACAACTACATGGTGGTTGATTGGTGGGTCGAAGATGACCAAGATTGTTTATTTCTTCTTCCAGGGGTTTATGTGGGGTTGGTGCATGGTTGGAAGTTGTGACATCCCCAAAATCACGGCCAGAAAAGACCTGTTTCATTTATGCTTTTAAAATAATTTCAGAGTAAATTCATTGATTTAAAAGAGTTGCGGAATTTGTTCCCAAAAACAAAATATGATAAAATAATATTTACCAAAGCATTTCATAAAGGAATGTATTTTCATTAGATATCAAAGCTCAGGATGTCATGTTCCGATACAGACCAAAAAGCATAAATGACAAATTACAAGTCATACAATAGTTATATACAACTGCAGGCTTATTTACAAAATAACTTGATGTTTCATCCATCTTATGCCCTTGTGCCACTTCCTGTAATACAAATAAACTGAGTGGGTCAGGCTTGGGAGCTTGGTGAGTATATAGGGTTTTCAACCCACAATAAATAATTATATTTAATTTCACCAACCAACAATAACCCTATTACCCATTCCCGTTATCCTCACTTTATGTCCCTAAAACAACATCTATCTCAAGGGACCTAATCTAGGATTTTTTATCGGGACAGACATTACTGCAAGGGCTTCCACAACAATAGATGTCCTAAAGGCAACCATGAGGGGGATAGAGTACAACGGTGAACATCAAGGTTTACAACACCTATAGGTTATGAACCTGCCAATGTTCCACAGGACAGCCTAGAAAGAGTCTGTGGTCGTCATCCATACTCCGCTAGATGACTAGATTAACAACATCAACATCGAGGCCTCTCATCAGTTTATCACACGACAACTATCTACCCAAGTTCTACCCAACATTTTGTAGATAACAATATACATATGCAACTTAAAAACTGATAAGATATTCATTTAATACTCATTCCAAACATACAGATTCATTCCAAGTAACAGATAATATATATCTATATATGCATAGCACGTATTCACAAGGAGATACTTTATATCTATGTGTTAGAAGAAAAGGAGTATACACTCACTTGATAAGATGATTATCGGACAGCACTACGACTCTAAAAGCAGTATTCTTCGGTGAAACCGTGAGATCTTCACAAAAACCGGGCTTCTCGCGGGCTGCGTTTTGGCTCGGGAACTCTGTTTCTCGGGATCTTCGGGGCTTTGGGACTCGCTTCAGGTCTCGGGATGATACCGGGGCTTCCGGGGTATAATTTTCACGTAGATCGATGAAATAAGGGTGAGAGAGAAGAGATTTGGCAACCACAAACGACTGCCCTTTGTGATCTATTTGTAGGGTGAAGTCGGCCTCGAATGTAGTGCGTTCCTTCTGGGAACGCAGGGCGTTCCCCAAATGTAGCGCATACGAGCGGGGTTCCGATCCTATCCTTTATCCGATGAGTTAGCATCGATGTGGCCAATCCTGAGCCAAGTAACGAACGCAGGGCGTTCCCCAATTGAACGCGGGGCATTCCCACTTTGGGATGCGTGCCTCGAACTTCAGAAATTCATAACTTTCGCATACGATCTGTGTTTTTGAAGTTCTTTATGTCCACGTGTAGGTGAGATTATGATCTACAACTCTCATTTAGACTCCGTCGGCTAATTTTGACTTTATTTTTATTATATTATTTTTAGTAGGCCGGGACAGGAAAACTCCGTTAGAAAATCATAACTTCTTCATCTGACGTCCGTTTTCGTCTGTCTTTTCACTGTTGGACTACTATTGACGAGATCTTTGATTCTCATTTAGATTGTTTTGGCTAGAAATCCCTCGATCTCAAATCCGAACTTCGGGCTGCATACCGCTAAGTCAAAACTTAGAAAAAATCATAACTTCCTCATACGAAGTCAGATTTAGACGTTCTTTTTATGCACGCTCTCGTTTTAACATATTCTACGACTTTCATTTAGATCACTAAGGCTAGATATCGCTCTATCTTAAATTCATATTTTACGTCATACAGCGTCGTGCCGGTTCTATCGCGAAACTTCGACAGATCATAACTTCTTCGTTATAACTCAGATTTCGACATTCTTTATATTTTCGGAAACCTTGCCTCGACCACTTTGTTTTCATGTATAGATTTCGGTTTTATCTAACATTTTATTTTTACGCTTATTTTTATTCTTAATTCATTTAAGCCACACAATTAAGCATAAAACACATAATACTCAAATAATACATTCTTATTATTTCGGAATGAGTTACAAAGGTCAACCTAGACTATTACATCGTCATTAATGCCTAGCCTAGAAACACGGGCATTGCAGGAGTCGGGAGACTCGTGAACCAGCTGGTGTGGATAAAGTGGGTGGTTAAGGGTTTGTGGGGGTATTAGTCCTGGAAATTTGATTATGTCGTCTGCATCTGATGGTTTTCCGTCCTCGAGAAACATATTGAGGGGAATTGACTTGGTGGTTGTGGCTTCGAGAATCCCCATCTCTACGGTTCTCACGAGAAGTTGGATTCATTATTTACGAAGTTGTGGATTATGCTGGCATGATACGCAATTGTTTCAGTGAATTTCTATCTGAGACTCATATTAGGGAGCTGCCTTGTTCTTGGATGAAGGGTTCGCCAACAGTAATTGGTAAGGAGTCCCAATTCTCAATGGCTATCGGGTGTTTATGTTCAGGAATTACTCGAGTTGTCTCATAGCATGAGGTAGATAGTCAAGGAGCTCGTCGTAGCCAACGATTCTTTTTGTTTGGAATGCCAACAGATAGATGAGGGAGCTTTATCCCGAGTATTCGCTACAATAGACTTCGAGGACAAAGTCTAAGTCAAGTGGGTGAGAGTTGTAACATCCTGATGATATGGTGCTTTTAATTTTGGCCCTATGGTTTAGTTATATTGCAATATGGACCCTGAGTATAAGAAAGAGTGTAATAAGGGCCCTAGTAGCATTTTCGTAATTTAGGTCTTGAGGGAGTATGCCATGTGCACATGTGTATGATGGGCCTACGTGTCAATCATGCAAACGCTAACTTTTAGGGTTTGCTCATATTTAAACCCCATTATTGCCTTATTTCCCCTCACCTCATCCGTCTCCATCCTCTTGGAACGTTCTTGCAACCATAGTCCATCTGATGAAGCATTTCTAAGCTTGAGTGTAGGTGTTTTGTGCCTTAGAAGAAGAAGCAAAGGAGTGAAGACCATCTTGGGGGAGTGAATCTCTTTAGATCCAGAATCTCACCACCTTTTGGCATCATTTGGAGGTATAAAGTTCTCTTCTTGGTGAAGTTTCATTTAGATTTTGTATTAGGTTGTTTTTTATTTATTTTTGTCCCCAAATGTGGTAATTTAAGAAAATACCATGTTCTTGACCCAATAAGCAGTCCTTTCAGACCTTAGGAGGGGTCTTAAGTCATAAAAATGGGATCTAAGTGGTCGGTTTTGCTCCATGCATCATTTACGGAGTATTAATGGATTAAGATGTTAAGTTAAGCTCTTAATGGACATATAAAGTCATAAAGTTGGAAACTGTATGACTCTAGAGGGTATTTTAGCCTTGGATCTGAATGTTGGATGTAAGGACTTATGACATTAAGCCCTTAATGAAAGATTGAAAGATCTGGGCGTATGCCCTCCGTAAATTAAGTACGCAACATGTACGTGGTCAAGGCCTCCGATGGCGGTCAATGATGGAGTACGCCCAACATACATCTGGAGTACACCATGTGTACGTCTTCTGTGTCAACTCGATGAGTTGACTCGGCTGGGTTGACTCGGTTGACTTATAAATTTTTGACCAATTGACCTTGGACTTTGACTTTTGTTGACTTTTAACCAAGTTTGACTTTAGGTCAAACTTGAGGGCTGGATTCGTAACTAAGATTTTATGTGGTATTCGATGTTAGTGGATCCACAGGAGCAAGCAGTGTAGTAGGGAGCGGATCACAATATTCTTGGGTCTCTTCATTTTAGGTGAGTTTCGCCTCATTGTACCATGGGTCTAAGACACCAATGTCGGCCCGCTAGTTTTTGGTTATCTGTTAGTAGAGGGATGCCATAGGGACTGTGTATAGTCACATAGGATAGACTGAGGACTCTTGGTCTAAGCACTCTTACATGTTCCTTGTTTTGTTGTGGTTCTAAGGTAGGATCATTTGTCCGGGTAGCTATCTCACCTCTAGTTATATATAGTCAGGAATTTCTTAGATTGTTGTTACTTACTATGTCGCAGTGTTGTAGTGATCTGTTATATATTTATTTTGGTGTCGAGTATGCCGTAGTGATCTGTTAGATCTGTATTCTGGTGTCGAGTATGTTGTTGTGCTGTAGTGATCTGTTAGATATGTATTCTGGTGTCGAGTATGTTGTTATGCTGCAGCGATCTGTTAGATCTGTATTATGGTGTCGAGTGTGTTGTTGTGATGTAGTAATATGTTAGATATGTATTTCGGTGTCGAGTATGTTGTTCTGCTGTAGCGATCTGTTAGATCTGTATTTTGGTGTCGAGTATGTTGTTGTGTTATAGTGATCTATTACATTTGTATTCTGGTGTCGAGTATGCTGTTATGATGTAGTGATCTGTTAGATCCGTATTTTGGTGTCAAGTATGTTGTTATACTATAGTGATCCATTAGATCTGTATTCTGGTATCGAGTATGTTGTTATGTTGTAGTGATATGTTAGATAGGTATCCTGGTATGTAGGGTGCTATTGTGCTATAATGGACTATTGGATCGGTATGTTATTTGTACTTACTGGTTATCATTAGGTGGAGTGCCCCATTTACTGTCTGCGGTTATGTAGGATAGCCTGGTAATTCTTAGTCTAAGCTTTATTTCATGTTCCTTGTTTGGTTGTGGCTTTAAAGTATGATCATCTGCTCGGGTAGCTATCTCACCTTTGGCTACTTATGGTTACACATTTCATGGAGGTTAGCTGGTAGTGGGACTACGTGACATGAGAGGACTAGTAGGCAAGAGTAAGTTGTATGATTGATGTTTTCTTCTTTTATGTGCATGCTTGATCATTGTTTTTTTACATGTCGACATGTGGTGGTGGTGGTGGGTTGAGACGGTCCTGCTTTGTGTTGTAGGCCAACATACCCTATGCGGGCCGGCTGCAAGCTGAAGGCACGAAAGCTCGGGAGGAGCGGTTGTGTTGAGGGGGTAGGCCAACAAATCCTAGTAGGCTCAGGAGGAGTGGTTGGGTTGAGACGGTAGACCAACAAACCCTGATATTCCGGTTTGGTTAGACCGAAGGCCGAAGTATAACGATCCAAAATCCAAGGGTAAAAATTATAATTTTTAAATAGTAAAAACACTTTTCCGTAAACCATGAAATCTCATTACAATTGTTTTCAAATTAAAATCCATAATAATATTATTTCAAACATTAGAGTGTCCCATAAAACGCATGTGTGAGAGTGCACACCGCGCCATCACGCCTTGCCCTTGCCCTTGGGAGCCGATGTACCTAAAAGAAATCCACAACCTGTAAGCTAATGCTTAGTGAGTTCCCAAAACATACCCCACACACAAACCGCATAACACATATCATATTAGCTATGAAGCTACATATATCATATAAGTCATGCATACATAAACCTGTAAGGATGCCGTGGGCTCCCCCAGGGTCTTACATCTTCGTGCCATGGGCTACCCCACATGGTCTTTACCTGGGAATACCATGGGCTACCCCACATGGTCTTACATCCAACATGCCATGGGCTACCCCACATGGTCTTTACCTAGGAATGCCATGGGCTACCCCACATGGTCTTACATCCAATTTCCATGAACTCCCCCGGGGTCTTCCATGTAATAACACACAATCACATAGCATATCAAATCACAGAAATGAATAACATCCTACATGCATATACATAAACCTATAAGGATGTTGTGGGCTCCCCCAGGGTCTTACACCTTCGTGTCATGGGCTACCCCACATGGTCTTTACTAACACATATACCATAAATACATAATGGGCCAGCCTTGGTGCCTTAGACCCATGGGTATGGTGAGAACACTCACTTCTCGAATGCTGAACTGATAAGCTAAAGTTAGATATATCCCACACACTGATCCTTCTCAACTTCCTATAATCATCAAGTGATTAACTTAACACAATCCCACAAATACCCTCAGGTCAACTCTGGTCAAAGTCAAGGTCCACGGTCAAGGTCAACAGTCCATGCTGACCTCAAATCGTCGAGTATAGTCAACCACTCGTTGAATCCTTACATAACTCGTCAACTCACCGAGTCACTTGAGTAACTTGTCAAGTTACCTAATGTTCACTGCCGCAAACTCTCAACTGCAAACTCCTGAACGAAAACGAGAAAACCCTACTCGACTCGTTGAGTCAGCCATGGGACTCGACGAGTTCCTTCAGTCATCCCAAAGTTCAGCCTTTCTAGAGGGATCTAAGATCCCAAACTTCAGATCTAACTTTCTCCTAATGAAGATACCATGTAAAGTTGCAAACTTTACGTGCATGCATGGTCCTCCAATGCTAAATCTCCAAAACTAGACTTCAAACCAGGTTCTTGTGCATGGAAAGGGGCTGAACTGCATAAAAGGAGCAACTTTGTGCCATTGGGGACCTAACGAGGTCCAAATCTGGGACCATAAGTCCATATTCAAGATTGACTCCATTTTTCCCAAAAATGGTCATTCACTTCCAAGAAAGGAGATCTAAACAACTAGAGGTCAAGGTCACGACTTTTTACCTTAGAATGATGGCCAATATGATGTAGATGCTGGATCTACTACTCCTCTCCCATTTCCTTCTCCTTCAACCTCCACAAATCCTCCAAAAATGCTCACAAAGGCTCTTTCTCTCACCAAAAGAGGCTTTACAGCCGAAAACACTCTTCTTTGAGTAGTAGGTTGCTAAAGGAGGCCACAAATGAGCCATAAGTCCTTTAAATAGGGTACAAACCCTTGCAAGTTAGGGTTTCTCTTTACAGCTCCTACTTCTCGAGTCGGGGCCTTCTGACTCATCGAGTAGGTCCCGATCTCGCGTCCGAACTTGATACTTCTACTCGAAGAGTTGATCCTCCAACTCACCGAGTCCATGACCAAAACCCTAAAATTAAAAAAAATCAAATGATACCTGGAACATGTGTTACACGAAGAGCGACAGTTCTGCATGCTTGTATGTTTATCTTATGGGATATTTTTGGGGAAACTCACTAAGCTTTATGCTTACCCAGTTGTTTTTATGGTTTCAAGTATCATCGGTTATTGCGGGAAGAGGAAGGTGGGACTGTACACACTCATCAGCAACATTGAAGCTTATGTGTTTTCTATGATATTGTAACATCCATAAAATTCATGAAAAAATTAAACTTTTCAAACATTCCAAAACCATCCATTGTTTACAAATTGTTTTTAAAATAATCCAATATAAGAGTTTTCCTAGAAATCACAACATAAAAAATGAGGAGGTGAACGATCAAACCTTCACCTTCCCACGATCATCCGAAGAACCTAAAACAAAATCCACAACTGTAAGCCCGAAGCTTAGTGAGTTCCCCTAAAATACCGATACATAACAAATAGTACACATAATAACATGATGTAATGGGTCCATATATTAACAGACTGGATTACCCCCGAGCCCACAACATGAGTCTGGCTTGCTTATTGGGCCCAGAACTCATGTCTGGATTGCTCCCGAGCCTACAAAATAAGTCTGGCTTGCCGCTTGGGCCCACAGTTTATTTCTGTCTTGCTCCTTTAGTCCTTGGACTGGAATACAAAAGATTAGCCTACAATACGATTCTGGCATGCTCTACCTGACCCTCAGCTCGTATCTAAAATGCTCATGAGTCCTCAATATGATTCTGGCATGCCCTCCCTAGCCCTCAGCTCATATTTGGCAGACTCTAGGGTTTGTCGGCTGTAGCACGGAGTAGTACAACCTCAACCCAACCCACACAACATGTCGACATGTAACATATAAATACACATACAAATAATCATACATTATCACAGGTAGTCCTACAGATCTACCAGACTAGCGTATCAAGCTAGCATGCATATCTAACTCATACTCGACATGTCAATAACTACTAGGCTATCAATCCAATGGACTAGCATTGGTGCCTTCGACCCTTAAGTATAGTGAGGAAAACTCACCTCACAATGTCGAACTGAACCGAAAACCTCTGGCTGCTGACTCACCGAAAATCCAAAACTATCACAATAAACGAGCACTAATCAACAGTTGGAATATCAATCTTGGATAAGGGCCCAAACATAGGGTAATAGTCCATTTACCCTTTCCTTAATTTGGGCCAAGGCCCAACTCCAAATTCTTGATCCAAAAGGTCCAAATATACAAGGCCCATAATTGGCCCAATATTCACATTGGACTCAACTCTTTAATTAGGCCTCATCCTAAAGTTCATTTCCATAATTGGCCCAAGACACTTCTATTCAGAAAGTCCAGCAGTGGCCGAAGCCAAACTGGCCCAAAGATAGCTCAAATTTGAAGCCCAAATCGCAAAAGCCCAACAGAAGGCGTACGTTGGTCGTACCCCAGAGTTACATGGGGCGTACGCGAGCCTTGCATTCACTGGAAAATGGGGCGCTAACTACGTACATGGGCGTACCCTCGTGGTAATCAAAAATCCAATAAGTGCTTGACTTAAGCACCTAAGCCCAAATTCCAGATCCATTGACCAAATGTATCTCAGAACCATAAAGTCTCAAAGTTTAAGACTTTAGACATCCAAAAAGTCCTTAATACATGGTCTTAATCCATTAAGACCTTTCTACCAATTGCATGGGACATTTCTAGCCATTGGGACTTCATTTTTATCACTTAGAACCCTTTATAGGGTCTGAAAGGACAGCTCAAAATGTCCAAAACAAGTCATGCATTACAATGGGACTTTATGGGAAAAAAGAATGCAAATAAACTACCAAAGAGAGATCTAGAATAGATAGACAGAAAGGTAGCAACTTTGTACCTTCTGGAGCACCCAAAACAGATGATGAATCGAGATCTACAAGCCAATCTTCCTTCCTTGACTCCTTGATGCACAAGCTTCTCCTTTAAGGCACACAAAACACACATATAAGCTCAAAATGCTCTCTATGAGGCTAGGGTTCTCTCAAGACGGCTAAGGGAGGTTTGGTGGCTGAAAGAGTGAGCCACAATGTCCCATAATGATGCTAAAATACCTTACAAACCCTAAAAATTAGGGTCTTATCCAGAAAGACGTATGCCCGGCTTACATGAGTGTACGCCCAGCGTACTAGGGCGTGCCCTAATACGCATGACGTTCCCAAATGTATGCCCAAAATACTACCCAACTTCCTAAAAAGTACCAATCTACCCCTAGGGTTAGGTCTAAACCAATATCAGGGGCCAAAATTGACTTTATTAAAATACCAAGGAAGGATTCGAAGAATACCTGAAATCCGGAATGTTACAACTTTCCCCACTTGAACTAGACTTCATCCTTGAAGTCTTCTATAGCAAACAAATCTGGATAATGCACCCGCATCTCGGCCTCCGGTGCTCCCAAGTCCACTCGGATCCCTTCCGATGCTGCCACTGTACCTTTACCAAAGGTATCTCCTTCTTACGCAGAACCTTTATCTTCTTTTCCAAGATAGCCACCAGCTTCTCAACTTAATTCAGGCGTTTGTCGACCTGAATGTCATCCAATAACACTACCGCATCCTCGTCTAATATGGACTTCCACAATTGTGAAACGTGGAAAGTGTTATAATTTGACGGAGCTCCTCTGGAAGGTCCAGTCTATAAGCCACCTAGCCAACCCTGGTAATAATCTAAAATGGTCCAATATATCGGGGACCTAACTTTCCCTCTTCCTGAAGCAGATCACACCCTTCCAGGGTGAGACCTTCAGCAATACCATATCGTCGACCAGAAACTCCAACTTGGATCGGCGCCGGTCAGCATAACTTTCCTGCCGACTCTGAGTAGTCTGCAATCGCTGCCTGATCTACTGAATCTTCTTGGTAGTCTGCAAAACCACCTCGGTCTGTCCCATGACCCGGTGACCAACCTCGCACTAACAGACTGTGGTACAACATTTTCACCCATACAACAGCTCGAAAGGTGGAGCACCAATGTTGGAATGAAATATGTTGTTGTAGGAGAACTCTGCAAGGGGTAGGTAGGAGTCCCAGCTCCCAACAAAATCAATGATGTAGGCCCTCAGCATATCCTCAAGGGTCTGTATGGTCCGTTCGCACTGGTCGTCTGTCTGAGGATGGTAAGCGGTGCTAAAATGCAGTCTCGTGCCCAGTTCCTCTTGGAACTTCTGCCATAAACGATAGGTGAATCGAACATCACGGTCTGAGACAATAGTGACCGTGTCACACCCCCGAATCGGGACATCGGAAACGTCCGGGGGCGGATGACTTCATTTACAGTATCATAGCAATTGAATATGAATGAAACATAGCAACCAAACATCATACATTGGAAATACACACTTACATAGTTTACATATTGAACTTGTTCATCAGTTACACAAAAGTAAGTCAAGTAAAATTTCTTGAAGTCGCACCACTTGATCTCATAGTCGAGCTTATTACCTGCTATTGGATCCTTGAGAATACAAGTCGTTTTGAAAAAGTGTCAACTAAAAAGTTGGTGAGTTCATAAGCATTTTTGTATAAAATGGTTTTGTACTTGTTTAGAGTAGTTCTCATAGTGTTTTCAGAAAATCCGATATTTCTATAAAATAATTTGTAAGTCTCATTCTAAAACTGTGAATATGTGCATGTATGTCCTAGATTATCTTTTGTTTGCAAAAGTGAAGCGAATATTCCCAGAAAATTCGATATTTTCTAAAAAGAAATGGTTTTAAATATTTGTGTCCGATCTTGTATTAATGCATGTGTGTTATTGTTTACTAGAATGTAAAAAGAGAATGAAGACAATGTAAAGAGAATATAAAGAGAATGCCCCAGACAACCCTATGTTGTCTATGAAAGAGAATGCTGGTAAAACAACCCTCAAGGTTGAGTACCGGCGCGAGTAAGTTACCGAGTAATCCAAAGAGAAAAGAAAATGGTTTTCCCGTAAATTTTTATAACGTTAATTCCTCTAAGTGGGTCATCATAACCATACAAGATAATGAAAATTTCTCCTTTCTTGATGTTTATGGACGCTAACGGAATAAGCTAAAGTTTTCGTCACCCTAGAGTGGCCTAGTCTAACTATAGCGGACAACTCAGGTGTGGGGTGTCATCCCCATATAGATCTATACACAAACTGCCGCTCTCCCTCCAAGAGACTCTGGTTATAACTACAGGCTATGATTGTACACTCAATAGGTGTCAACCAACTCGTCTCACTAGATCTTTAATCAAATTTAAGCGAAAAAACAAAGAAAAACATATAAAGTATATTCCAGGCCCAATAAACATGTAAGTGGACAACTAAGGCCCACTACATGTGTGTATTATTTCCAGGCTCAAAAGGAATGAGAATGTATATCTCAGGTCCAATCTACATGTAAAAGGACAACTAAGGCCCACTAAACATGTAAAAGGACACTAAGGCCCACTAAACATGCAAAAGGACACTAAGGCCCACTAAGCATGTAAAAGGACACTAAGGCCCACTAAACATGTAAAAGGACACTAAGGCCCACTAAACATGCAAAAGGACACAAAGGCACACTAAGCATGTAAAAGGACACTAAAGCCCACTAAACATATATATTATTTCTAGACCCAATAAGGACGTAAATATATATATATATATATATATATATATATATAAGTTAACATGTCTAGATGTTTTAAAAGTATATATAACTTATACAAACTTGCAACTAACAGATGTATATGAGCTTTTAGCATGATAAAAATAATTTCTTGTTTTTGACCTTTCTGTCCCTGTTTTTAGAAAAGTTATAGAAAAATCATCGTAAGTTGAAATTTGGATCCGTAAACTCTGAGAGTTTTTAAAATGAGTCTACGTTGTTCATAATTTTTATTAAAAATTTTAATGGCCTCAAACCAGTGTGAAAATGTTCATCTTCACAGATTGGTATGAAATCCTTCCGGAAATGATAGACAGTTTTGTAAAAATCGCCAAACATTGTAGAAAAATCGTATGAACGCGTGAGAGTAGTAATTTTAAAGGTATAAACCTGAAATATTTCCATTTAAAACAGTTTTGAAAAATATGATAATTAAGGTGGTCAAAACAGTCTGTAATTAGACCAAATCGTTTATGTTAAAAGCTGAGTTTTGAGTTTAGGTTATACATGTTTGAACGCAACACTTATTTTTGCTATTTTGAGTGTATAATCCCAGATCTACAAGTTTATATGTAATATATATGACAAAACATACTTTTCTCATGGTTTGTATGAAGATCTAAGTGATAAACTTCATGTTCAAGTAAAGATCTAAAAGTTAAACACATAACACAATGGTACATGCAAATATCTAACAGTTAAAAGAGAGTTGACTTGTATCCTCCCCTCAAAAACATGAAAAATACGAAAGATATGGGGGTATGAAGCTCACCTTGAGTTTTTTGAGATGTAGATGAAGAAGAAGAATCTTTGAACCTAGCTTGAGTTTTTGATGAGATCTTCGAAAATATGGGTGTTCTAAGGAGTTTGACACACAACAAGTGTGTAAATTGAATGTTCTAAGCATAAATATGAAACAAACACTTTGAGTTTCATAAGAACTTACCAAGTTTATTAGCTCTTGAAGAAGATCCCTTTGAATATGGCACACATACAAAAATTTTGAGAGAGAATGAGGATGAAAGAAGCTTAAGAGTGAAGTGAGTTTGAGAGGAAAAATGAAATGGTGAAGTGTGTGTGTGTGTGTGTATGTGTGTGTTCTTGGCACTGAATAAAAAAGGGGAGGAGGAGAGAGATGGTTTGACTTTTGATGGATGATGTGATACACTCCTAGATACATGGTAGTCCAAAGCATGGATGTATGTTGGGTAAAAATGAGGTGGCACTCATTTTCCCTATTTCTTTTTTTTTACACAAGTCCTAGCCAAACTCTATAGGGTTTTCGGCCCAAAGGAAGGCCCAAAAGAAGTGTTATCGGCCCAATAAGGCTCAAGAAGGCTTTCGGCCCTATACGGCTAAGTGAAGAGGTTATCGACCCAAAAAGGCCCAATAAAGAATTTTTGGCTCAATTAAGGGATTTGGGTCGAAATCTCATGGGCTAGGGCCCAAAAATGCTTGGATTTGGCTTATTGGATCGAGTTTTTGGATCTTCACGTGGTTACTTCGACTCGAATGATGATACATGCAAGTATGAACTTAATATCATTGACATTTGAATTTCTCTAAATGAAATGTTATAAGGTTACACACGGAGAATTTTCTTGTACAAGGCCAACTTCCTAACCCAAATTTGCTAGTTGTGACAGACCGGCACCCCATGGCGAAGAACGATCTCGTGGATATACACATCGACCAACTTCTCAGTCGACACAGTAACACCGTAAATTTTCAAATAATTTTATCATTTAAAATTGCATAATCCTCATAACACATTTCACAAAAATCTCCTTTATTTAAATTACAAATCACAACTCCATAATTCTTTGATTTTAAATCCAGGAACTTCAAAACATAACTCTTTCACTGGTGTGTATAATCAAGTAGGTGCCTTCCCTCGATCCTGAGAAAACATGAAACACATAACATGGTAAGCACGAAGCTTCATGAGTTCCCCAAAATACCACATATAGCATATTAGCCACTCGAGGCTATAACTCTATAAGACCCTTCGGTCTATGTGTCACAGTTGGACCCTCCAGTCCCACGACTTTTTAGACTTTCTAGTCCGGTCTCAGTGAGGACCCTCCGGTCTCACAGCTCGTTGGACCCTCCGGTCTGGTCTTGGTGACACATAACATAGCATATATACCACACAGACAAAATGCATAACTCAAGTAACATAAATACCACTCATGGTAACGTAGAGTGAGAAGACTCACCTCGCAAGCTAGCAAGTAACAGTCTCATACTCGGAAATATCGAACTAGCCTCTGCCTAACACATAGGATAACATCTCTAATTAATACTCTATTCATAATCAAATACACCAAAGGCTATTCTTTTTCTCTGTCTAACTCTTGAAGTGGATAAAAGACCATTTTACCCCTCCATGGTCTCCATTACTCATGATTGACCCAACCCTAAAGTCAACATAAGTCAAACTCGAGTCCACAATCCATGTTTGACTTGACTTGCTGAGTGCACCTATGTGACTCATCGAGTCCACTTATTTCCTCAAAAGTCTCATGAAGGTCCAACTCAACTCGTCGAGTTGACCCCCAACTGGCCGAGTTATCACACGATCAAGCTCATCGGGACACCCTCACCGACTCGTCGAGTCAGGCCATGGACTCGGCGAGCCCTTCGATCAGATCCCTCATTCAGATGATCTAAAGCAGATCCATCACTCCAAACATTAGATCTACCATCCTAAGGGTCGATTGTCATGTAAAGCTGTAAGCTTTACGTTTAAACATGGCATATAAGACTCATAAAGCCAAAACATGCTCCCACAAGGGCTAGATGCACAAAAGCTAGAATGTTGCTCAATAAAGCTCGAGTCTTTAGACTCACAAGACCACTTATAGTCCAGATATGAGGTTCCAACCTCAAGCCATACACCAATCACTCTATGACACAAGATAGATGGAAGAAAACCCTAAAGATTCTCTAAACAAAATCTCATAAGGAAATGATCAATCTAGCATGTTTTTACCTCCAACTGAAGCAAAACTCTGAAGAACCTTTGGATCCAAAAGCCTCCTCTTGTTCAAGCCTTGATGCTCTCCACTTCTTCCTCCAAAAGGTCACAACATGCCCAAAATTATGTCTCTTCTCTCTTTTAGCTGCCTCTAAGCAATTAGGGTTTCTATCTAGAGGTAAGGAGGCTGATGAGGCAGCTTAAGGTCCTTTAAATAGGACACAACCCCGAGAAATTAGGGTTTCTCTACCCATCACCTACTCGGCAAGTCGACTCTCTGACTCGTCGAGTCCATTCATTAATGTCACGCGGACAACTCGACTCTACTCGATGAGTTGGACTCACAACTCGCCGAGTCACTCCATGAATCTCAAAGTTAAACACCTTAATGCACCTGAAATTCTGGATGTTACAATTCTTCCCCACTTGAATTAGATTTCATCCTCGAAATTGCTCCTCAATAACCCGAAAAGCACCACTGAAAGGATCTCATACCACATCGATATCTCTCTCGATGTTCACCTAAATCCAAATATGAACTTCCAAAACCGGAATAAGACAGACCCTTCTGCCGCTACGATACCCCTTCTGACTCTCTAGAATCTGGAAACTCTAGTGCCTTGTCCCACTGCCAGACCGCCCTCTCAAGATATCACCATGTTATTCACTCTTCGAATAACTGACCCTGATAACTCACTGCCCCTCTGATTCTCTCTTTGCGACTTGATAGAAAAAGTCAAAGCCCAAAATTGGCTACCGATCACTCATACCAGACATACAAAACGATCCATATCATACTCCAAGGAACGAAAGGGTCAAATTACACCAGAGATCCATCCACTGTACTGCAATCGAAAACCATTTGAACAAAGAACTCTTAACACCCTGTCCTCAGACACAAGAAAAATGATCATGCTTGCTCAGAAGTATCGTCTGACATCTGACAATCATAATCCTCAGCTCCCTCTCAAATGTCCTTCTCAATACTGAGCACCAGGTCAACCCCTGACCCCATAGGTGGACCTCCAAAGGTTGCCCTTTGCATGCCCCAATACATCTCATTGACTTCCTTCCCACAACAACTATCTCGGCCCATTATGACACACAAGTCACGAAATTCGCTTTGCCCCAAGCGAATAGTACAATCCCAACTGAAATCGTCTCACCCACGACCTCTGTCGTCTACTACTCATCAGCTCCATGCATCTCGCGGTCCTTCCCATACAAACGAACTGACCCACTCAGGGCTAAGACATCAGATGACACACAATACCCCTCAAAATGAAACCCATCTCTAAATCTGGGATCTCATTTGCTTATTCAATACACCACCAAAGCCAAACTCAAACTCGAGAGTCTGGTCCGGCACCGAATTGGAACCACTCGTCCTAATGAAGCACTCAACTCATGACCCATGACCCGCAACCCATGCGTACATCACTTCTCCAATTCCTTTCAATTGCGATAACCACAACTTAACTCAGAATATAACGATTCCCGACAATATATAGAGACCTCAGTCTCGCCCCTAGTCTAACCACCAGGTCCCCAAAACTCAAAGAATAAGGCTACCCAAGCCTAAAACTCTTCTGTGTCATGCTCTGACTAGCGAATAATACAGCACCCCGTAGAATCATAACATTCCCTCTCACTAACCCGCAAAGGCTACGGCTCCCTGCAGGCCTACGACATTCTCTTACTTACTCATGAATACTACGGCTCCCCGCAGTATCACAACACTTTCTCGCTGAATGGTGAACACTACGGCTCCCCTCAGTATCACAACACTTTCTCGCTGACTGGTGAACAGTACGACTCCCCGCAGTATCACAACACCCTCTCGCTGACTAGTGAGTACTACGGCTCCCCGCAGTATCACAACACCCTCTCGCTGACTAGTGAGTACTACGACTCCCCACAGTATCACAACATCCTCTCGCTTACTAGTGAGTACTACGGCTCCCGTCAGTATCACAACACCCTCTCACTGACTAGCGAGTACTACAGCTCCCCGCAATATCACAACACTTTCTCTTATTACCCCATAATCTCATCCTCAGGTCATTACTTCACTGCGTTCACTAACTCACGCTTCGCGGCCTACACATAGATAGGTACACACACCCACCCAGGTTAAACATCACTACTCCTGACGACCACCGTCAGGACAAAACACTTTTTCTCACTGCAATTCACATTCTCAGATAACCCCTCTTGATGTTAATTAGCTGAAAGGGATCCCACTGGAATCATAGACACCTGATATGCCACTAGCCATCTCATAACTAAAGTCCCAAAATAATCCGAAATTTAGAACATCATACTCGGATACCTCGGTACACCATCACAGAACCTCACGATGTCCTGCCTCATCCACTAATCTCCTACTTGCGGCATCATACACAGATACATCAATGCATTCCTTCAAAATCTCATAACTAATCTTCATTTCACACAACACATAAATCCGGAATATGCCAACTCTCAAATGAATAACAGAAGAATCGTCAACGACTTAGAACACGTTGACAAACATTCAAAACTCCCTCCTCTATTGCTTAAAATCCCATGCAAGAATACCCATATCGAACCGGAATTTGGTTTCCCAATCAACTCCTACCCTTCCCAAACTGCATATAACAACCCATACATTGAACCAGAAATTCTCAATCGTCAAAACTATCCTTACAAGCCACCACACGGTCTTCGACCGATGGCCACCTGCCGTGGAGACAGTCATCCTTTCCTTAACACATACAACATGCATTATCTCACTCTGCCCTCGCCTCGATCCCAATAACCATGGCCTCATGTGTCCGCACCGTAGATCTCCATAACCATTTCTCTAACCGCACTTGAACAGATCGCGGATCCCCTCAATAGAATACCCAATTCCCCCCCACTTAGGGTTTGAACCATCACCGATTGGCATGCCAACAATCTATTTCATAGATTGTTGCACCAGGTATGTAACACTTGACTCTTGAAACGTACTATGCAATCACTCAAGGACATTCCCAATGGAACCAAGCAATCTACAAATATCTTGTCTCTAACCAAAAATCTCGAAATCCTCCCAACGTGAATCCCTCTAGCCATCTTGAAGCCTCAGACTGACACACTGCCAGGATCCTCACTGTTCTGAGTTAGTCTTGCTTTTTGGTCTGGATATAATGCACTCTTACGCACTTCGTCACTGACTCCTCGATCAACCTCCCAACGTGGGAATAATCATAAAAGTAAGAGACCTCACTCTCATAGCTGATACACAACTTAGGCAACGAAAGCCACCGCCCCAAAAATGCTCCTCTTGATTACCTGGCACTGCTGCTAACACATGCCCTAATATACTCAAATAGGGTATATCCTTGTCCTTGATCATCTCAGCCACTACTGATGATCCTCTCTTACTATAATACTACCTTGCGGTAGACATACTGCCCAAATACACTGGTGAAAGATCGCAACCAATGCTACCCCATAGGGTTTACCCCAAAGCTCAGAAACCGAAAGTCTCAATATCTCTTTTGCTTCTCACAGGAAACAAAAATAGCACAACTCTGGTCACAGAAAGTGACATCTCCTCTATTGGCCGATTGCTCAATTCAGACCGTAATCCTCCATAAATCACCATCTTCTACTCATCCCTGAGTCTTGCGACTCCAACTGGCATCTCACCAAAAATCCCATGGAAATTAACTCGATTTCTCTCTCAAGGTATGCTCCATTGAAACTCATTCAACATGGCCCTCTGGCCCCATACTCTTTCACATCCGATCTCAGTCTATCCAATCACAATGGAATAATTGGTAAAACCAGAAGCACTAACCGCCACGAGTCATGGTACTCGAACCATGTGGCCACCTCTCGATTTGCTATGAATCATGGTACCCGAACCATGTCATCTCCTCTTAATATGCTACGAATCATGGTACTCGAACCATGTTTTCTCTTCTAATTCCTCTACTTAGAACTTCTGGAATTCTCCCTATTTCAAGTATGGGTCCTCTGCTTTTAGTAGTACGAGCCCATACTACCTGCAACATCTACCCATACTTTCCACACGGATTGTCCCAGATTTCCTAAGTAACTGCTCGACCTTCTCGATCACCAATCCCGTTAAACCTGGTCGCTCCTCAGCGAATACTGTCCTCTATTAGCGCACTCAGCTGACTATGGTCACTCCCTAGGCTCTTCCTAGGTTCTCTCACTCTCTTCCATCAACTGCTAAAGAACTCCTTATGATGCCAGCCATCTAACCCCCGAATATCGTCATATTCACTTAGTAGTTTATTCCCATCATCAAGAGTCCCACAAAGCATGAAGCAAGCAACATTCGGGCATCGGATAATCTCTACCAACATGTAAAACCACTCTAGGTTATTACTCCACTTGCTCTATTCACACTCAAAAGGTATCATAGAACTCAAGCAACTCTACCCCATGCGGGTATCTGACTACTCTCTCACTAGGCTACTCTAATGCTCATCTAGGTATCTCTCCTAGATTACTCCTCTACTTAAGCACCCTCTCTAGGTGATCTCTGCTAACTACTCATACTCAGCTCATACTCAAAGCAAATCACAAATAGCAGCAACTTTTAGGCTAAGGCATCACAAATCAGGCCACTCTAGTCCTAAAATATGAAATACCTAACCTACTCTCTAGCATGCATCACTAATATCTCAATAATAACTCATAACAAAACATAAATAAGGGTATTTTGGGAAATCACCGTTCGGGCTCTGCCTGATTGTACATACTACTCCAACTCGTTTTCTCTTAAACTCTTTCTCATTTTTTTGAAAAATTATCTCTTTTGAAAATTTTTCTCAAATCCCCAGTTTGAGTCCAAACACACCTGGAGATGCATTTGAATCCCTCAAACCAAGGCTCTGATACCAACTTGTAACACCGTAAATTTTCAAATAAAAATTTCCTTTAAAATTGCATAATCCTCATAACATGTTTCACACAAATCTCCTTTATTTAAATTACAAATCACAACTCCATAATTGTCTGATTTTAAATCCAGGATCTTCAAAACATAACTCTTTCACTGGTGTGTACAATCAAGTCGGTGCCTTCTCGCGATCCTGAGAAAACCTGAAACACATAACACATAACGCGGTAAAGACGAAGCTTAGTGAGTTCCCCAAAATACCACATATAGCACATTAGCCACTCGAGCCTATAACTCTGTAAGATCCTCTGGTCTATGTGTCTTAGTGGGACCCTCCAGTCCCACCACTCATTGGACCCTCTGGTCCGGTCTCAGTGACGACCCTTCGGTCTTACAGCTCGTTAGACCCTCCGGTCCGGTCTTGGTAACACATAACATAGCATATATATCACACAATCAAAATGCATAACTCAAGTAAGCACATAAGACCCTCTGGTCACACATAAATACCACTCAAGGTAACGTATAGTGAGAAGACTCACCTCGCAAGCTAGCAAGTAACAGTCTCGTACTCGGAAATCTCGAATTAGCCTCCGCCTAACACATAGGATAACATCTCTAATTAATACTCTATTCATACTAAAATACACCAAAAGGCTATTCTTTTTCTCTGTCTAACTCTTGAAGTGGATAAAAGACCATTTTACCCCTCCATGGTCTCCATTACTCATGATTGACCCAACCCTAAAGTCAACAGAAGTCAAAATCGAGTCAACAGTCCATGTTTGACCCGACTCACCGAGTGCACCTGTGTGACTCGTCGAGTCCACTTGTTTCCTCAGAAGTCTCATGAAGGTCCATCTCAACTCGTCGAGTTGACCCCCAACTTGTCGAGTTGACCCCTAACTCGCCGAGTTATCGCTCGATCAAGCTCATCGGGACACCCTCACCGACTCGTCGAGTCAGGCCATGGACTTGGCGAGCCCTTCGATCAGATCCCTCATTCAGACGATTTAAAGAAGATCCATCACTCCAAACATTAGATTTACCATCCTAAGGGCCGATTGTCACGTAAAGCTGCAAGCTTTACGTTTAAACATGGCATATAAGACTCATAAAGCCAAAACATGCTCCCACAAGGGCTAAATGCACAAAATCTAGACTCTAGCTCAATAAAGCTCGAGTCTTTAGACTGACAAGGCCACTTATAGTCTATATCTAAGGTTCCAACCTCAAGCCATACACCAATCACTCTATGACACAAGACAAATGGAAGAAAACCCTAAAGATTCCCTAAACAAGATCTCATAAGGATATGATCAAGCTAGCATCTTTTTACCTCCAACTGAAGCAAAACTCTATAGAACCTCTGGATCCAAAAGCCTCCTCTTGATCCAAGCCTTGATGCTCTCCACTTCTTCCTCCAAAATGCCCAAAATTATGTTTCTTCTCTCTTTTAGCTGCCTCTAAGCGATTAAGGTTTCTCTCTAGAGGTAAGGAGGATGATGAGGCGGCTTAAGGTCCTTTAAATAGGACCCAACCCCGAGAAATTAGGCTTTCTTTGCCCAACACCTACTCAGCGAGTCGACTCTCTGACTCATCTAGTCCATTCATTAATGTCACGCGAACAACTCGACGAGTTGGACTCATAACTCGTCGAGTCACTCCATGAATCTCAATGTTAAACACCTTAATGCACCTGAAATTCTGGATATTACAGACGCACTCTCCCAAATTGCCAAAAAAATGGGCGCTCTTGGTCAATCGATCCACGATGACCCATACAACATCATATCCCTTTGCCGTCCTCGGCAACTTGGTGATAAAGTCCATCGTTATCTGCTCCCATTTCTACATGGGAACCTCCAGAGGTTGCAGCTTGCCAACGGCCTCTGATGCTCGGCCTTGACCATCCTGCAGGTCAAGAACCTCTCGATGTTCCAAATGATTTCCCTCTTCATGTATGGCCATCAGTAACTCAGTCTTAGATCCCGGTACATCTTGGTGGCTTACAGGTGAATAGAGAAGCGAGACTTGTGACCCTCCTCAAGCACGATCTGTCTAACCCCACCCGGTATCGGGACCCACAATCGACCACAACGGGTCAACAACCCACGACTGTCCTAAACAAATTGGGTGATCTCGCCCCTGATCCTCTCAATCTTCTAATTTTCCTCTCGCACTCCCTCGGCCTGGGCCTCTCTAATCAATCCCACTAGTGGAGATCCACATATATCCTCAAATACGACGCCGTGACTGAAGATTCAGCCGACTTGCGGCTTAGGGTGTTTGCCACAACGTTTGCTTTACCAGGATGGTAAAGGATCTCACAGTCATAATCCTTGACTACGTCTAGCCACCTGTGCTACCTCATGTTCAGGTTCAGATGATCCATGATATGTCTCAAGCTCTTGTGCTCCATGTAGATGGTACATCAGACCCCATATAGGTAATGTCTCTAGATCTTGAGGGCGGATACTACCGATCCTAGCTCAAGATCATGCGTGGGATATATTGTCTCATGGTGCTTCAGCTGCCGCGAAGCATAAGCTATCACTCATCCTCTCTGCATGAGGACTGCTCCCAACCCAGTGATGGACGCATCACAGAAAACTACAAAATCCTAAACTCCCTCAGGGAGTGTCAAAACTAGAACCTCGCAAAGTTACTGTTGGAGGATCTCAAATGTTGTCTGCTGCTCAGGGCCCTACCAAAAATCCACCCCCTTCTTCATCAAACGAGTAAGGGGTACTGCAATTTTGGAAAAATCCTGAATAAATCTCTGGTAGTACTCTGCCAAACCCAGAAAACTCCTGATATCCGAGGGAGATCTCGGGACCTCCCACTATATCACCACCTCAATTTTGGCTGGGTCAACCAAAATCTCATCCTGGTTAATGAGGTGTCCAAGGAATTGAACCTCTCACAACCAAAACTCACATTTCGAGAACTTGGCATAAAGCCGTTCTCACCTCAAAACTCCCAAAAGCTCGCGGAGATGCTCCTCATGCTGCTCTCTGGTCTTGGAATACACCAAGATATCATCGATGAACACAATAGTTGAGCGATCAAGCATCGGCCTGCATACCCGATTCATCAGGTCCGTGAATACTGTCAGTGCGCTGGTGAGCCCAAACGGCATCACCACAAACTCATAATGTCCATAGTGAGCCCAGAACGCGGTCTTTTCCACGTCCTCCTCCCTCACCCTAAACTGATGGTACCCGGACCTCAGATCTATCTTGGAAAACCAAGATGCTTCCTGTAACTGATCTAAGAGGTCATCTATCTGTGGAAGGGGATAACAGTTCTTCACTGTCAACTTGTTCAACTCCCGGTAGTCAATGCACATCCGGTGTGAACAATCCTTCTTTTTGACGAAAACGATCAGTGCTCCCCATAGAGAACTACTCGTACGGATGAACTACTTGCCTAGCAACTCCTGCAACTAAGATGACAACTACAATATCTCAGGCGGTGCCAATCGGTAAGGCGCCTTGGAACTAGGGGCCGCACCTGGCACAAGGTCGATCCTAAACTCGACCTACCTCTCAGGAGGCACTCCAGGTAATTCCTCCGAGAATAAATCGGTGAACTCTCTGAAGACTGGAACCTCTGAAACCAAGACCTGATCCCCAACCCGTGTATCCACCACATACGCCAAATAACCCGCACACCCATGCTGAATATACTATCGAGCTCTGGCGGCTAAGCAAAACCCTAAACCCAACCTGGTGCACTCACCATAGATAACCAGTTCTCCCCCACTTGGGGTTCAAACTACTACTCGCTGACCCTCGCAGCCGATCATGGCACCGAAACGACTCAGCCAGTCCATACCCACTATAACGCAAACATCCCACACATGAATCAGAATCAAGTCAATCGGAAAAGACACCTCAAATATCTCCAAAATGCAACCCTGATAAACTGATGAAGCAGAAACCTCGTCTTCGTTGGTGATGGAAACTTGCAACGAAAACTCTAGCTCTCCTAAGGGTAAACCAAACTTCCTACTAAAAGATCGAGAAATAAAAGACCGACTCACTCCCGAGTCAAACAGTACTAGAGCAGGCAAACTGTTCGCTAAGAACGTACCTAACATAGGTACAAATGTTGGGTTTAAGCACTATAACACTCCTATGGTGCACATGCAACCCTAGATGCTTTGGATCTATGTTTTCTCTGATTATACATGCATTTTCAATTTTCCAAAGCATACATCTTAACTAGCATACAATAGAGGATATACAACATAAAAACCAAGCTAGATGAATACCTCTTGATGTAGTTTGTAGTTTTGGCTTTTCAAGAGCTTAGCACCTCAAGTGTGATGCCTCAAATGGTTTACAAACACCATCAACAAATGAGGACTTTGAGAGAGAGGTTTAGACACTCCAAAATCGATTCTCTCTTCTTATAACTCTTAGGTCTCGATTTTGGCTAATGGGTAACACACACACACATATATATATGTATATATATATATATATATATATATATATATATATGAATCCTACAATATATATATATATATATATATATATATATATATATATTGTAGGATTCCATGAGTCATGGGTAAACCTTAATCCATACACTTGGGTTATGATCCATATCTCATGTGGGCTAACTCTTATGGATACTTACATAAACTTAGCCCAACATCGATCAATAGCCCAAACAATATATATCACTGATTTACATAATCAGTCCCCGTTAATTTAATTAGTCTCTTTTGATCACAAAATTAATTCCAAATTAATTCTTGATCAATACTAATTAAATAATATGATTTCATATTAATATATTATACTTGTAATATATTAATAAATCATAAATAACCTCTTTCTCAAATGTCCATGCTATCATATTGTTTTGGTGAAGGCAACCCAAATGGACCATGCTACTCTCGGGTCGAGTATATACCAATTATATTTATGGGCTTAGACACCTAATCCAAAAGTCTCCCACTTGGATAAGTCTTATAACTATTATTGCAAGTAAGACTCCAAACTCCCGACTAACAATCGTAGCTCTTAAAAGCCGTTGTTGAACTCTGACCAAGTCAAATGACACGTCCATTAGATAAGGGATCATATATTCCTCCATTCTAGATATCGTATGAACTGAGACATGGATTATCATCATTCTCTCTGTTCATGTGTTATTTCTCGATTTCCGATTTATGACGACCGACTAATTGAACAAATCAAATCAGTCTAGGCTTGGCCAAGCACTTTGGTTTGTCATCACTAAATCATCGAGGGCCCACATATATCCTTTTTATCCCACTTTAGGTAAAAGGAATGGATAAACTTTAACTCAAATGCTTTCTTGTACTTACTCATCAAATCACACACAACAATATGCTTTATAACACCAAGTTACTGATGCGTTTACATGTGTCAATGTGCAACCGACTTGCAAACTACAACTTACTTGTCTTGGTTTCAAGAATATAAGAGATTATCATCTAACAATCACTCACGATAAAATCCATGAAGTGATTCAGATGAGCGTGAGTTTAATCCAATACCAAATCTTATTCCAGAAGTACTCATGAACACTGCAACAAACTTCTGCTATGTCTAAACGCCTTTAGACAATCTACAGACCCATTCATGACAGTCTAGCTTCAATACCTACTTCCAAAGTATGATCGACTATGGATAGTTTGAATAATCTTATTATTCTGGAGGTCAAAACATGCAAAGTGAAACACAAGAATAATTGAATCCAATATGGTCTCAGTACTTATGAATATAAATAAAACACCTTTTATTTAATCACCATATTGATTACACATTATTCATTGTATAATGTTTCGATTAATCAACTTAATACTTGAATTAGAACAATAGTTATACTATGCTCCAAGTATGCACACTATGTTTACCAATGGTCCTTACTTTGTGAAATAGATCAATTGTAACCATTTCCAATGATTCTCATTTGTCAATCCAAATCCTTATAGTAAGTGTAAGAATACCAAATTCTTGCCATTTACAATAATCAGTTAGATTTGATACTCAAATGAAATAATCCTTTTGTAATGTCAATGCACAAAGGTCACAAAGACTATGCCAATGATATTACAAAGTATTCCCTTTGGACATTTGTTACTGGACCAATTCCATGGAAGTGAAGTCTCATATTCAAAGTACATTCTTTTGAACATCCTTCTTGCATTAAGGTTTCTAATCTTACACATATTTTAAGATTAACTTCCACTTATGGAACATTTCCATAATTCCATATGACTAGCACTTCTGAACAAGGGTTACCTCTTATCATAAGTTGTCAATATGGACCTTCCGAAACTTACTATACTTCCAACTGTACATAAGCAACCAATCCTTGGTAAACCTCAGATTGTCCTCGACAATTGCTTAACCATTTTAGTCATATCTCGTTCTAGTCCCTTTTCCCTCTTAATGCCCTAGGCATTTGGAAAATTAGAACAGATTAATATTATAACTTATGTAATCGATCCTATATCCAAAGCATATGGAATATGATTCATAATGTCTCACATAAAGACATGATACTTTACCAGTCTTTTGCTATAATATTTCCACATATAGAATTTCCTGATGTTGAATCATTTCAACATAACATTCACATATGTCCATGACTAAATTCGATTAAAATCTCAATCTAAGCTTTTAGATTCGCAATGAAGTATGAATTCCTCTCCCTTAATTATAGCAAAACAACTTTTCAAACCCTGCAACTTTGCGAATTGAAACTTTTGTTTTCTATAATTAACATTGCTAACTCGCAACACTTATCATATTAATTATGCTCCCACTAGCATAATAATTATTATCTTACTAGCATAACACTGATGCTCCCACCAGCTTTGACATGTACCCAGAAATTAGCTGGAATTATAGAAATCAATACTTATTGACTTTCTTACCAAAGTTCAGATTCCTGATACAATATGCTTCGATAAGACTTTATTTAGGCTCCTCAAACTCATACACCTTTCCTTAGATAGCTCACATGTGTGTCTAAACAATTTAAGAACTTACAATAATAAGTCCCGAATGTTTAGACCTTTTGCTATTTCTCACAATTCGAACTATGAAGAGGGATGTCGTAATCATAATCGAATTTGAGAATGCAAATATCACAAATGCTATTTCCTGAAAATATACTTAGTGAAAGCATTGTCACATTAGCCAGGAAATTCCGTAATCATATAAACATCATCTATGATAATACTTGTAACCCTAACTTGACACCATGCACTATGTTCATTCAATAACACCAAGTAAATATCAAAACCCTATACAAAACACTTCAAATAGTCAATTAAGGATTGAAAACCCTAAGAATCCCGATTTAAGTTCATTATGGACTAGGATTTCGTTATTGGGCCTAATGGCCCAATAAGCATTCAATTCGACTATTTTGGGCCTAGACTGATTCATTCTAACCCTAAGGGGCAATATTGGACCATAATTGAACCAATTAACCCTAATGGACCATAAAACCCATTCTTTTATGCCATTTGGGCCGTAAACTACCCTAAAGGTCTAATGGGCCAAAATATTTCTCTATGGGCCTCATGATTTCGAACAAGCCAAGAGATTGAGCCCAATGCTATTTTCTTTCACTTCATTTGGCCCATTTTCGGCCCATGTGTATAAAAAAAGAGAAAATGGATAATTAACTTAAACCATGCCACCTCATTTTTGTTTAGAGGATAACTAGGCATTTATTCATCATGTAACCAAGCACTCTCATGTTTCCATGCACTCCTCTCCCCTTTCTCTTATTCTCTCGGACATAAGTAAGGAACACACACACAAAAAATACCAAAACTCTCTCTAAATACACATTCAAGAAACACCTCTCCCATTTCATCATAAATTTCGACAATTAGAAGCATTCCAAGGAGGTTTTTCATCCAAAAATCACTTCAAGTTACATTCAAGTGGTAAGATCTCATAAATCTAAGTAACATCTTTTCTGTCTACATTCATTCACTCCTCTTACCACCTTAAATTCATGATCATTCTCCCTAGAACTCATTAAAATTCGAAGGTCCCTTCAAGGAGCTAACTAGAGCCAAAAATCACACCATCTTCTTCCATTCTTTCATCAAACCGATCGATCACCCCAAGGTGAGTTCATACCCCCTTGTTTTTGGTTTTTACATGATTTTTGGGGGAGAATACAAGTAAAATGTGTAGATCTATGTGTTTTATGCATGTCATGTATGATTTCTTAGTTTATTTTGTAAAAATGTGTTAGATCTTAACACATCTCGACATCTTAATCAACATTGAGTAGAAATCCATGAACTAAGACATCTTATACATCATATTATCAAGTTAAAAGTTTTTATATGTCTAAGATATGAAAATTTAAAGCAAAAATCTTGTTAAGGGTCATATTTGTCAAGAAAACAAAAGATAAGGTCATAAAGTGACATTTACGATTTATAAGGATTAAACAGGTCATACTTATATAAAAAAAATGGGTTTTTATGATAACCCTACTTTTCAAAGGGCCAAAAGTGTAAATTTTAGCCTAATGGGCTTAATATTTGGGCCTTATGGTTTTGGGCCTAAATTTGCAAAAAATAAGAGTTTTGGAGTTGAAAATGTCATTTGATCAAAGTTTGAGCCATAAATGTAAATAAATCAAATTTAGGGGTGAAAATATCATTTATTTCTAAATTGGGCTAAAAATGCAAAGTTTTGAAATTTGGGCCGAGAATGTAAAATTCACAGAAAATGGGTCAAAAATGTAATTTTCTACAAAAATCAGCTGAAAACGCCAATACATGTTTTTTTGGGTCAAATCTGTCAATTATTAAACATTTGGGCCGAAAATATAGAACTTTTATAAATGAATGGGCTAAACTAAAATAGACCAAAAATGACATTTTTGCGAAATAAGCCTTAAAATGTCTCAAACTTGTTCTTAGGAGGTTAAGGCGCAAGTTTTATAAAAAACAAGTTCAAATCTTAGAATTACGACATAACAAACTATACTATAACGAACAAACGAAATACAACAATGGTGCGATTATTGGACCTAGTAATTGCTATACATGTTTATTGGGTCTTCATGGTCCAATTACATTTTTATTGGGCCCAATGTATTCATCACATGTCTATTGGGCCTAAGTGACCCAATTACATGCTAAATGGGCCTAATTTAGCATTTACATGTTATTGGGCCTTAGTGGTCCATTTACATGCTAATTTAGCCCGAAAATAACTTACACGTCTAATGGGCCATTGTTGCCTTTTCTTCATGTTTGTTGGGCCTTATCTTTTCATTTCATACATCATCTAGTGTTCGAACTTCTAAATACATATAACGTTATACAAATTCATGTGGAAACAAATGGGATCTAGTTAGAAGTGTCGGTTGACACCACCGAGTGTATGGTCGTAGCTTGTAGTTATAATCAGTCTCCTGGAGGGAGAGCGAGAGTTTGTGTATAGATCAATACGGGGATGACTCCCCCACACCTAAGCTGTTCGCTACTGTTAGAATAGGCCAGTCTAGGGTGACAAAACCTTGAACGAAAATCTGGCATTTGAAAAAATGCCAAGACAGGCAAATCAGTCACTATCATGTATGGTTATAATGACTCATATAGAGATCCATTCCCCTTTAGACATTATGGAAAATTAAAAACTCGTAAGTCATAATGATACAAAACATTTCTACGGTGCGAGGATCGCGACATTTTTATAAATAAGAAAATATCGGATTTTCTTGGGAAATACTATTATTTAATTATCACTTACTTACAGCAGAAGGAATACAAAGAAATTTAGAACTGCGTTCCTATATGTTACTACTATGAAACTCACACATGCATCTATACTTGATTTTCACATCATTTTTCAGACATTTTATAGAAAATATCGGATTTTCTGGGTTTACAAAAGATACAAAGACTTTTATTTAAACATACTTATGAACCCACCAACATTATATATGTTGACCGTTTTCAAAATAACTTGTATTCTCAAGTAATCGTTAGGCAGGAGGATTTTCAAGTGTGTATGGATTTATTTTATGTAACATCACTCATCGTACTATTAATACTTTGGATTTATGTAACCTATGACAATGTACTTGATGTGAACAATATCAGCTGTAATATGTAATGTTTGGTGATGAATGTGTTATGTTTCGTGTATATTCATTGTGATGATATTTCAATTGATAGTCACACGACCCCTCTGACGTTTTCGCCATCTGGTTCGAGGGTGTGACAAGCGTTTCCTCACAATCATTTTCATGAATCGGAGAGAAACCTTATGACAATTAGATTTTATGGTGTATGTGTTCAATTTCTTGCAACCTGGTAGCTCAAGGGCCTACCATTGCTTCCAAGTTGTTATGCAAATAATTGAGCACTCATAAAACTCACATGCATAGTTAACTTTAACTGGAATGGGCATAGAAACAAGAATATGTCAACACGATAGGTTAAAAACCTCAATTCGTGGGCTAGTGATTAACAATAAGGTTAGTCTTGATAAGTTCTTGAAACTTTTCAAGATCTTTAAGACTCCTACTGACCTCTTGACATATAAGATGCCCTTATCAAGAATCATTTCTTGACAAACAAATATTCAAGAGTTAGTGTGGTTTCTTATTGAGACAAGCACTTCACACAATTGGTCTTAGTTGGTCATTGTCTTATCCAAGACATCACAACTTACCAATTTCAAATGTACAAGAGTAAGAAACATTTTACTCTACATTTGATAAGTGTTATAAACCTTTCTTATGATTATATCACTCAAGTTACAATCTTGGAGTATGACTCTAAGACTTGATTTTGGAACGAAGTATGATTCATCTTTTAATTTAACCATTTCAATAATTCCTGATTCCTCTACTTAGCCATACAAGTACAATTAGAGGATCAATTGTGATATGGTTCCATAATCACTAAGATGATCTTAAAATACGATACTCAAGTACTCTCCCTTCTTTTCAGATTGAAGAAAATTTTATATTTCTGCCTAATTTGATTCTTCTTATTCATTATGTTATACATTAAAACTTTTTCAATGATTTAGAATTACACTTAATCTTGTAAGCATAACCATATTTACTAAACTTTAGTAAATCACAACGAATAGTCTTATCGTTCTTTGTGGTGGACCTGACTAGTGCACAACCAAGTGTACCTGATCCCCTAGTCCTTCACTTGACTCACATATACATTTGAACAAGGATTTAGTCTTAATTTCCTAAAGAAGAAGGTTCTCATTCATCATACAATACAAGTTGCATGATTCCAAGTTTCTATCCAACTGAAACTTGGGTGACGAGAATCTTTCCTTATTTGGTAAATCTTGACACTACCACAAACGAAAGAATCAAATCCATTTTCCAATATTGCTATCAATGGAAACACATAAACAACAATTTTCACAAATGCCATTGCAAGGAAACTTAAAATAAAATAAAATCAAATTTTTTTCTTTTATTTATAAAATTGCGGAATTTTTTTCCTTACAATGCAATTACAAATGAAAACTATGTTGTTATCTATTCCTAAGCAATCTATCATAACTCTTAAGCAGCAACTCAAAATTCTGATAATTGAACTATGCGATCGAAATCCATCTCTTCGTGATCAGACTCAGCATGTTTTTCCTGTAAGCTTCCTTTGATCCTACAAAACATCAAAATGTAATCTTATCACATCATGTATTAAGAATATACAAATATGAACTTAATAGAGTTAGATAATGGACTTACCTGAAGCAGAGTCAAACCTTTTGACTTTACCATCCTTATGATCCTTCAGGTAGATACGGCAGCTTCGCAACAAATGCCCCTTCTCTTGGCAATAGAAGCATATGGACTCTTTGGGAATGGTACACGGGACAATCTCAAACTTAGCCTTTCCCTTTCCCTTGGGAAGAGAAATCTTTTCTGGACTTCCAATGTTTCCAATGTCAATGTCCCTGGAAGTTTGGGAAGTCAATCTTCCAATCAAATTTCCTTTACCAGTGCGCCAAATCATTGTTGATTCAGCAACAATTAGCAAATAGGTAGGATCGATGAGGGACACGTCGCGTTCTGTCATATAGTAATATTTAATGAACTCACCATATGACTCAGGATGTGATTGAAGAACCAAGTTAACAGCCAACTTCCTCGACACAACGACTCTTAACATTCCCATCTTGTTAATGTGTCACTTCATCTCCAAGACTTATGCACACACAGACCTTCCATCTTGGTGTTTGCTAGCCAATAGGTCTTGAGTGACCTTGAACTTTTCAAGTCTTTGAACTTGTGGGTTAGGGAGATTTATTGGAGGAGGTGGAGGAAGTCAAGTTCCACTACAACATAAAGAAATGATTAATCTTTCACCTTGATTGTCTTGTGGAATATCATCTTCATGAGGAAAGCTTTTTCCATAAGATTCGGGAAGACCATAGTTGTTTGACTTAGACATCTATAAGTGAGAAGTTCAAGTTAGTTGATTTAAGTCCTTAATATAACACCTAAATGAAAAATTAAGGCTAGGACCCAAAACAATATTTTACAATTTAGAAGAGGGATGCCGTAATCCTATTGCAACATATTTGAAGGTAGGTAAATGGCGATTTACCAATTTCCACCATGAAAAACAAAAATGAATTTTAGGTTTTAAATGAATTGAAATTCCTAGATCTTTTAAGATTCATTGAACTTTTCAATAGCATGTTTAATCTCGATTATGCCCTTCAAGTTTGTGACTTGGATACCGAGGATCACAAACAAGGTGTGAATAACCATGCAAATTAGCTTGGTACTCTCGATGTCATTAATCACCTAATCAATGTGATGGTTAACCACACACACTCCATTGATCTATGAAAAACATAAAGCTACCCTTTGCCACCCTTGTTAGTCCAAGTTGGTGTGCCAGTTAACCACACACGCTCCACTAACGACTTGGCAAGGTGCAAAGTACAATTTCATGGGTTAGCACCAAATTCACACTTTTCCTAAGTAACTAAGATTGGGAATTTATAAGTGTTTAGTTACTTGGTATTTTCATTATACTTTTAATGATAATTAATGTCCTATCCTACCCGTTCAGCTAATGACCCTCCACCGGTCAAGGAAACGGTGGGTAAGAGTTGACACCCATTAAACCACCATTTTATAGACAGTAACTTTATACCCCCTTATAGACCGACTCGTGAATATGGCCTACTAACGGTAAGATAACTCTTTAACTTATAAATATATAATTATTAAAATTTTAATTTTATATAGTATAAGGGTGTATTTTAAACTTTTAAAATACTAGATGGTTTAACCTATTAATAAATTATACTCTTAATTTAATTAAACTTAAACCATGTCATTATGGAATTATTAGTTCTCTTTTAATTAAACACTTTAATTAATTTAATAAAGTCCATAAGGTGAAATTCGAACTATTCAAATACTTCAAGGTTCTAAATATAAAATTTCAAAATTAAAAACTATTTAATATATATATTTTTAATTTATGAAGCCAAGAGTTACACCTTACAAGATTTTCTTAATTTGAGACTTTTCAAATACTAGAACTTGAGGGCAAGTTTTTGTAACTTTTGAAAAACTTTTGATTTCCATAACTTATGTGTTTAATGAGGTTTTTATGGAAAAACTTTTCATGTTCCATAACTTGACGATAAGTTATGGAAGACTTTAAAGAACATTTAGATCAATATTTTAACAAATAAAAATTATCAAATAATTTATCTATGATCTAGTTAAACTCATACGTCAAGACAATTCATATCAACAATTTACAAGAAATTAACCTATCATTTAAACTAATACAAATCTTGAAATTTTGACAATTATCTTTTAATTGGAAAATGATAATCACTACCATATCAGTAAAAGCAGATATTATGATATAAAACAGTTTGTGGTAGTGATCCTAATCCAATTCTGGCCAAAAAAATCCGAAAAACTGCAATCTGATCATACAACTCATCGAGCCCAACTATGGACTCGTCGAGTTCAAGGCAAAATTCATCCTACTCGTCGAGTCCAAGCATGTACTTGTCGAGTAGGTGCTGTCAGAACAGTTTTTCAGCTTTGGAAAAATAAGGCATGCATCAAAAATAACAAAAAACAATCCTAGGCTCTGATACCACTATAGGGTTTTAAGCACTATAACAATCCTATGGTGCACATGCAACCCTGGATGATTTGGATCTATGTTTTCTCTAATTTTACATGCATTTTAATTTTCCAAAGCATACTTCCTAACTAGCATACAATAGAGGATATACAACATGAAAATCAAGTTAAATGAATACCTCTTGATGTAGTTTGTAGTTTTGGCCTTTCAAGAACTTAGCACCTCAAGTGTGATGCCTAAAATGGTTCACAAACACTATGAACAAAGGAGGACTTTGAGAGAGAGGTTTAGACACTCTAAAATCGATTTCTCTCTTCCAAGAACTCTTAGGTCTTGATTTTGGCTAAAGGGTAACATATATATATATATATATATATATATATATATATATATATATATATATATATATATATATATATATATATATATATATATATATATATAGTAGGATTCCAAGAGTCATAGGTAAACCCTAATCCATACACTTGGGTTATGATATGTATCTCATGTGGGCTAACTCTTATGGATACTTACATAAACTTAGCCCAACATGGATCAATAGCCCAAACAATATATATATATATATATATATATATATATATATATATATATATATATATATATATATATCACTGATTTACATAATCATTCCCCATTAATTTAATTAGTCTCTTTTGATCACAAAATTAAATCCAAATTAATTCTTGACCAATACTAATTAAATAATACGATTTCATATTAATATATTATACTTGTAATAAATTAATAAATCATAAATAACCTCTTTCTCAAATGTCCATCCAATCAAATTGTTCTGGTGAAGGCAACCCAAATGGACCATGCTACTCTCAGGTTGAGTACATACCAATTATAGTTATGGGCTTAGATACCTAATCCAACAACAAAAACATGAGCATAAAATAAACATAATCAATGAGATAAGGGTTAGAAAACATACCAGACACCACACCTGGCGCTGTCTTGGCCTCCTTAGCCGTGAGATGGAAAGCGCGACCTCGAGCCCTCGGGGGCTTTATCCTGCCCTGACTCCCGCCAATGATCCTCAATGTGGCTGGCATGGGAGCCTGTACCGGTTTGACGGTGAGCAACAAACAGTTGGCCATTACGTGACCAACCTGATCACAATGGTAACAAATCCTCATACTCGGAACCGGGGCAGACTGGCGGTAGTCCCTCGCATAATGCCCCTCATTGCCACATTTGTGGTACCCACTACTAAATCAACATGCTCTAGAATAAACCTTGCCGCACTTCCCACAAGTGCGGTCACGCTGACTTCCAGACCTAGAATCGACGGTCTTGGACTGCTTCGACGCCGGATGTGACTGCGTCTGGGCCTGCCTCCGCTCTCTCAACTGCAACTCAATCTCAAGCTCACACCTCCTAGCGGCATCCTGTAACTCTAGTAAAGTATCACAATGTTGGATAGCAACAAATTGTCTTATGTTAGTCTTAAGCATGCTCATATAACGAGTCATATGAGTCTGGTCGGAAGCAAACTCCGGGAAAAACATCACCCTCTCGGTAAACATCCGGGTGATCTCGGTCACCGTCTCCGATCCCTGTCTCAAATCCAGAAACTCCTGAGTCAACCTCTCCCGCTCGACCCGAAGAATGTAGAAAGTGTGAAACATATCCTTGAACTGATCCCAAGACACTGTAGCCCTCTGCTCATCGGAGTATGATCCTGTAACAAGTCTCCACCAATCCTTCGCTCCGTACCTCAGGAGGTTCAGAGCGCATCTAACCTTCTGGTTAGCAGGGGATGAACAAGTGAAGAAGCATCCCTCAATGTCAGATAGCCACCTCATGGCTATGATCGAGTCCTATACTCCATCGTAAGTCGGGGGCTTCGTGTTATCGAAGTCCCGATACTGAAAAGCCCGACTTGCAGCTACCACGACTGCGGAGGCTGCAACGGCAGCCATCTCAACAATGACTGCGTAGCGATCATCAAAGAACTCCATCATCACGGTCTTGATAGACCTAAACATCTCCTGAATCTGACCCCAGATGATAGCAACCACCCCCCCACGGATGATCTCCCTAACATGGTCCTCTAACAAGGCTGACCACCCTGACTGCCAGCTCTCGATCCTGACCCGGATCCGGCCTCGAATCGCCTCGTAACCACCATACTGAAAATACACCATGGAGATATCAGATAATCCACATAAATAACGGGAAACCAACTCCCATCGAAGCCCTAGGGGTTGTGACTTCCCTGCTATGCGTACGGTCATGTGCTTTCAGTAGTATGGGCCCCTACTACCTTCCACACCTACTCGTATTTGTCGCAGGGATCATCACAACGCCCTAACAATACTCCTAAACATAGGTGATCGCTCAATCCTAACTCCTAGAGGAAGGCTAAATAACTCATACTAGCCGACTGACCCTACATAATACATGAAACTCCCATCAACCCTGCAGCACTCGTGTATGCTAGCCATACATAACACTGGACACCCTATAGACATTCGAATATCCGATCCTACCCTAAGCCCTTCATCAAATAAGAACAGGAAATAAGGCCAAACCAAACATTCTTAGGCTATAAGATCTTAGTCATATACAACCGTGATGCATACACTAAGCAACTACAGTAATGATATCAATTTCATGTAAGGAAAAACCTAAGCTATCAGGCATCATATAATCAGGCAATCCTATCATGCAATTCCTGAAGATCCCTAGCCTATCACTAGCATGATGTTCTAACATATCATAATATCAAATAACATTATGGTATTTTGGGGTCTACTTACTGGCTTTTGGAAACCATTTGAAAATCATTTTGAAACCATTCGAAAATCATTTTGAAAATCTTTTCCTTAGTTTGAGACTGTATTCACACGAGTGTTCCTCCAATTCACTCAACTTGTAACATCCATAAAATTCATGAAAAATTTAAACTTTTCAAACATTCCAAAACCATCCATTGTTTACAAATTGTTTTCAAAATAATCCAATATAAGAGTTTTCCCAGAAATCACAACATGAAAAACAAGAAGGTGCACGATCAAGCCTTCGCCTTCCTACGATCATCTGAAGTACCTGAAACAAAATCCATAACTGTAAGCCCGAAGCTTAGTGAGTTCCCCCAAAATACCGATACATAACAAATATTACACATTATAACATGATGTAATGGGTCCACAACTTAACAGACTGGATTACCCATGAGCCCACATCATAGTCTAGCTTGCCTATTTGGCCCACAACTCACGTCTGGATGGCTCCCGAGCCCACAACACAAGTCTAGCTTGCCGCTTGGGCCCATAACTTATGTTTGTCTTGCTCCTTCAGTCCTTGGACTGGAATACAAAAGATTAGCCCACAGTACGAGTCTGGCATGCTCTACCCGACCCTCAGCTCGTATCTAAAATGCTCTTGAGTCCTCAATATGAGTCTGGCATGCCCTCCCTAGCCCTCAACTCATATATGGTATACTCTCAGGTTTGTTGGCTATAGCACAGATCAGTACAACCTCAACCCAACCCACACAACATGTCGACATGTAACATATAAATACACATACAAATAACCATACATTATCACAGGTAGTCCTACAGATCTACCAGACTAGCATATCAAGCTAGCATGCATATCTAACTCATACTCGACATGTCAATAACTACTAGGCTATCAATCCAATGGACTAGCATTGGTGCCTTCGACCCCTAAGTATAGTGAGGAAAACTCACCTCACAATGTCGAACTGAACCGAACACCTCTGGCTGCTGACTCACCGAAAATCCCGAACTATCACAATAAACGAGCACTAATCAACAGTTGGAATATCAATCTTGGCTAAGGGCCCAAACATAGGGTAATAGTCCATTTACCCTTTCCCTAATTTGGGCTAAGCCCAACTCCAAATTCTTGATCTAAAGGTCTAAATATACAAGGCCTGTAATTGACCCAATTTTCCACATTGGGCCCAACTCTTTAATTGGGCCTCATCCTAAGGTCCATTTCCATAATTGGACCAAGATACTTCTATTCAGAAAGTCCAGCAAGGGCCCAAGCCAAACTGGCCCAAAGATAGCTCAAATCCGAAGCCCAAATCGCAAAAGCCCATCAGAAGGCGTACGTTGGGCGTACCCCGTAGTTACGCAGGGCGTAAGCGAGCCTTGTGATGACTGGAAAATGGGACACTAACTACATACGCATGGTGTACTGCTCTCTACGTGGGGTGTACCATCACTGTGATCAAAACTCCAATAAGTGTTTAATGGCTTAAGCACTTAAGCCCAAATTCCAGATCCATTGACCAAATGTATCTAAGAACCATAAAGTCTCAAACTTTAAGACTTTGGATGTCCAAAAAGTCCTTAATACATGGTCTTAATCCATTAAAACCTTTCTACCAATTGCATGGGACATTTCTAGCCATTGGGACTTCATTTTTATCACTTAGAACCCTTTCTAGGGTCTGAAAGGATAACTCAAAACGTCCAAAATGAGTCATGCATTATAATCGGACTTTATGGCAAAAAAGAATGCAAATAAGCTACCAAAGAGATATCTAGAAAAGATAGACACAAAGGTAGCAACTTTGTACCTTCTGGAGCTCCCAAAACAGATGATGAGCCGAGATCTACAAGCCAATCTTCCCTCATTGACTCCTTGATGCACAAGTTTCTCCATTAAGGCACACAAAACACACTTATAAGCTCAAAATGCTCTCTATGAGGCTAGAGTTCTCTCAAGACGACTAAGGGAGGTTTGGAGACTGAAAGAGTGAGCCATAATGTCACATAATGATGCTTAAATACCCCACAAACCCTAAAAATTAGGGTTTTTATCCGGACAAACATACACCCGACGTACATGAGTGTACGCCCAGCGTGCTAGGGCATGCCCTAATACGCGTGGCGTTCCCAAATGTACGCCCAATGTATTACCCAAATTCCCAAAATTACCAATCTGCCCCTAGGGCTTGGTCCAAACCAATATCAGGGGCCAAAATCGACTTATTAAAATATCAAGGAAGGATTCGAAGAATAGATGAAATCCGGAATGTTACAAATACTCTGATTTTTAATAAATGTAATTTGGAATAAAAAGTTTTCTTAAATAATGGATCAATAAATTGGGAAGTTTTATCTTAATAAAAATGAAAAATTTTGGTTGTGAAAATGAGACGTTACACATGCACCTGCATATATAATATGTCGAACTTGTGGTTATATTATGTAATCATGGACATAAAATGGAAGAATACCCATTATTGCTTTAGAGGACACCCGAGGGAATAATGGCCCTTTTCAACTGAACTTTTAAATAGTCTAGTAACAGCAAAATCCCTCAAAACTTCCATGGTAGCTTCTTGCATCTTTGTTGATAATTACCATTGGTGATTACGTTCCTTGCAAAACAACACATGTCACTATTATATTCAACACCTGTTAGATTTTGTTTTTTTTGTTGCTGCTACTTGCTTCATTTGTGGGTTTTAATATCAATTGGTTACTTATTAATTTTTCTCTAAACTGGTCATCTTGTTGTTATGCTCATGCTCTACATACACCCATTATGCAATTTGGGTTTTTTGTGACATATTTTTTGTTTTTCTGTATTGGTATTGGTTGAAAAATTAATGCAAATGCAGAACATACTTGAAATTTGATTACTAATGAGTGATGCGTTAATGATTTTCCTATGATTCTTGTATAACTAATTATGTGAAAATAATTAAAGATGTTGAGAGGTAGGTTACTATGTATTAATCAGAAGTTTATCTCATTATAAAAAAATTATTATGCATTAATTTTGTCTTTTTTTTACTCTTTTATGTAACTACCCAACTAATTTATATATTTTTTAAATAATGTTGGGTGATAATCGATGCTCGGAGAGGTTGTGATCTTACACTAGAGGCGGTACAAAAAGCGCATGCCTTGGTTAATAAATTCGAGGTAAATTCCACATCATTAATTACTAAAGAATGTTTGTATTGACTTATTTTTGATTATTTGTTTTATATTTACATATTTATTGAAATCTTATATGATTTGTAACGTCCCAAAACTCATAGAAAATTCTTCATTTTAAAATAATAAACATCCAATGTATTTTTCATAAAAGACCATCATTGTCAACAATATTTCCAAACGAACATCAAAGTATCAACAAAACATAAATTTGAATCTCTAGCGGATGCAATGCAATCATGCCGGGCCCTTTCCTTTCGAACTAGAAGTACTTGAAAATATTAAACCACAAAACCATAAGCACAAAGTTTACTGAATTTTCCTCAAAATACCACATATTATATAAATGGACCCAACCCAACACATAATTAAATGGGCCTAACCCAACATATATAAATGGGCCCAACCCAACTTACATGATAATAGGCCCAGCCCAACATGTATAATAATGGGCTCAATCCATATACAAATAGGCCTAAGTCATCATAAATAATAATGGGTCCAACCCAGCATAAATAACAATGGGCCATCCCGACATACAAATAGGCCCAACCCAACAAAAACATGCAAGAGTCACAAAGACAATTAGTACAATCCAATGGACCGACATTGGTGCTTTCGACCCATGAGTATAGTGAGAAGACTCAATTCAATCTGATGTTAGACAAACGAATCACACACCCAAACTGCCTAAACTGAAACTCCCAAATAACTCATCATAAACCCTAATTAGAATTAGGTAACAACCCCAAACACAAGTCTTGGTTTTCGTTGACCTACTTCGGTAAAAGACCATTTTATCCTTCCATGACTAGGACCCATCCTATGGGACCTAACATCCAAAAGACCAAAATGTGGACTTCTGGAGTTATGACATACGTACCTTATTGTTATTGTTATTATTGTTATTGTTATTGTATTGTTATTGTTATTGTTTAAAACTACCTTTTGATTATTTTCTTTAACATTAAGGGGGTGTTTGGATAGGAAAAAAAGAGGTGCTTATTGTTTATTTCTACAATAAGCTAATTTGAGTGTTTGGATAAAATCCAGCTTATTTATATTAAGCTAAATAAGCTAATTTTAATAAGCATCCATCCCTATGCTTATTGCTTATTGCTTATTCCCACCACAAATAAGTTATAAGCAATAAGCTAAAAAACTAATCCACACACCTAAGTTTAAATATGGTCGTTATGCTAGTACTAACTTTTTATACATTCTATCAAGAAACACCAATTAAATGTATGCTTGGCCGTATAATAACTGATAATTAAAAAAGTATGCGTGAAATAAATAAGAGATAAGCCATGAAGAAACTACAAGAATAACCACAACCGTAGATTGATTTTACATTTATTAATCAATAAATCAACTAAGAAAACCATAAAAATCGTAAATAAGAAACCTTGGGAGCATCAACATGCCTAACCCCTTCGGATTATGTGTTCCTCCCTCTCTCTCTCTATAGATATGAATCTAATATCTTTAACCTTTCTTTAAAAACCAAAATCAAGAAATTAAAATCGACACTTTCCATCCATATCAACAAATATTATTGATTTTTTCTCACTCCTAACTTTCGTCTGAAGATTCTGGACTTGGGTACTCGTTTAGGTCCGGATTTAAGCAAACACGACCGGAGTATGATTTTGGCGGCAAGTGGTGGAGCTCTGGGCCGCGGTTTTGGCTCTGGATGGCGTCGACTTTAGCTCCTACCTCAGTAGCTTTTCTTCGGATCGAGTCAGCGGATAGGTCATGGAGGAATCCCTCGTCTCCTATGGATTCCGGAAAGTTAAGACTGGCGGAAGGGCCGCGGAGGTAAAAGACGGCGGTGTCATACGCACGAGCAGCAGCGACGGGAGAGGAGTATGAGCCAAGCCAAATACGTGAACGTTTGTTGGGTTCACGAATCTCAGCCACCCACTTGCCCCACTTCCTCATCCTTATCCCTCTGTAGGGTTTGTCGACGTCTCTGTTTTTTCTCTTTTCACCGCTGGACGTGGGTGAACATCCGCCGTCTCCTTCCATGTGTGGAGCTGGCGCAGGGTTGCGTTGACTGAAAGAAACAATAGAAGAGAGATTGTTCTGTGAATCTATAAAAAAAATAGAGTTTTTATATGAGAAAACCTGAGACAAGTATACAAGTAGATATCATATATGACGTCATTTATAGTTTTTATTGTTAGCTAAAAACTGTGTATAAGAGGAAAAGCGGCAACAAGTTGTAGTGTGTTATTTGAACAGAGGTCAAGTGCTAGTGGAGCGGTTGTTTGGTATTTGACATTGTTAGTGTATGCGTTTATGATGTTGGAACAAGATATATTATGTTTTCTTTTTTAACGGCGAACATATTATTAAAACAGAAAAGCAAACAAACAACAACACAAGCGAGGAGCTCTAGCCAAATTATAAGAAACAATTTAAAATAGGGGAGGAGTTTCAAGCATGTCAATCAATGAAATTACAATTAGACCTATGTTTGATCCAATTGAAAGTGTTTAAAGTAATATCATCAGTTGTAATCATGATCGCTCGCATTTCGTTTCTGAAAACAAGTGTATTCCTAGCCTTTCATATCATCCAGAGAGTGGTGTATACGAGAGAAAAACACAGCTTCTTGATTTGTTTGCTACCTACAGTAGAATTGAGCATATCCAATATGTCATCACATGAATTAGGAAGCCTCATAAGAAGGGAATACCGGTTTACCAGCCATCTCTACAGAACCGCAGTGAAAGAAAAGCAGGAGAAAAAACATGATCAATGCTCTCATAAATTTCTTTACAAAAAGGACATAATGTAGACGATACATTAATTTCAGGCCTAACTAAGCTCAAGAAAGTAGGAATTCTATTTTGAATCAATTTCCAAATAAAAAATTGAGTTTTAGAGGGACCTATTTTACCCATTTGAAAGAATCCAACATTCCATTGTTGGATCGAATAACCAACACATCTCTTAAAACTTTCACCAAAAAGACATCTCCATCATTGCCACTTCTTCATAAGAATTCAGTCATTGTCTTTATAAATTTAACACAACGTTTTTAAAAGAAATATTTATCATCTAATATAAATTTAACGAAGATATATAATTATTTATTTGATGTCAAAACACATCTTACTATTTAATACTCTCTCTATCTAGTTTTTTTTAAGGGAAAATAATTTAAAGTGACAATCAGTAATCCAAAATTTATTATTTAGGTCAATAAACTTTTAATTGCATACAATAAGCAAACCAATTTTTTTATTTTGGTTCTATTGACAATGAACACCGTCATTGTCATTGTCACGTCTAACTAAAAACCTATTGTAGTCAGTTTTTCAAACCACAACTTCAACTACATAGATTTTCACTTATTAAATGAAAAACTCACGCAGCAAAAAGACGTTATTAATGGTTATCGGTTGTGGTTTGAGAAAAATGATTACAATAGGCTTTTAGCTTAGATATGACAAGGAAAATGACGGTGTCTGTTGTCCTTTTAATCGATAAAATCATAATTGTTGGTATTTAAAACCAAAATAAAAAGTAAGTTTCTTTATTTGATACAATTAAAAGTTTAATGACCCAAAGAACAAATTTTGTGTTACTGATTGCCATTTTAAGTCATTTTCCATTTTTTAGAAACATAAATAATATACATAAAAAATAAACCCCACGATTAGTAAGAAACTAAAACGTGGGGAAAATAAGACAATGTTCGATTGATAACATGATGGGGTGTTTAAATGGCGAACAATACCAACCTACCCAAGGACCACAATCAAGATTTACACGTTTTTGCACCAAATGTATGAAAGGGGAATGACATCATCAACAATCTTGGTGTTAAATCATTATGTTTTAAACACCTTATCGTTTCTTGTCGTCCATAAATTCCACATTAGATAGTAGAAGATGAAGTTTAATACTAATTTTTTCCGAGGGCAATCATTATCTATGGTTTTCTTTGGTGTATTTGGATAGCCAGCAACAACTTGGTTTTTAATGAAATCAAACCCTCCTTGTAAAGGTGATTGATAATGTTATCTCTATGGTTTTTGGGTCGTGTGAATTTAAGGGTATTTCTATAAACTATAGTTAGACTAATTAATGTTAGGGGTGCAAACGAGCAGAGCCAAACCCAAGCTTGGTCAGGCTCAACTCGGGCTCATTTTAGTTATAAGGGGTTCGAGCTTGAGCTCGAATCGATACGAGCGTTGTCGTATGGAGCTCGGCTCAAGCTCGTGAAGAATCATACAAGCTCGACTCGTTTTTTGTCGAATAAGCCTAAATAAGTTAAAGCTTGGTCCGAGGTCGTTAAGAAGCTCGTTTACTAATACTCTAAATCTCTAATTCCTTAAATATGTTTTTATTTCACATATAACTTTTGGATTAATGTCTATGCCCGTAACTATATTTGATATGTACTTGACCCGGTTGTGCATGGTCCTTTTGGGTTGCCTTCACCAAAGCAACTTGATAGGATGATTTATGGAGAAAGAGGATTAATTATGGTTTATTAATATATTATATGAATAATATATTAAAGGAGAAATCATATTGTTTAATTAATATTAGTCACGAATTAATTGATAGTTAGTTTGTGACCAAAATACATTAATTAAACTTAGGGGACTGTAATTGTAATTATAAGATAGTTGCAATTGGGCTATGGATCACCTTCGAACATAAGTTGGACGAATTCTATGGGAAGCCCATAAAGAAATCGTCCAAGGGGTGTTCTAAAGGGAGTCCATGGGCTGCTTAGGGCCTAAGCAGTCAAATTAGGATTTCCTAGTTGAAAACCCTAATAGCCTCACTATATAAAGACCCCTATGGCCTCAAAAACGTGGAGAACTCTCTTGGAAGAACCCTAGGTCATTTTTGGTGCTCCTCCTCATTCTCATAGGTCATCTTCTTGCTTTTGGTGTTTGTAAGCCATTAGAGGAGTGACACTTGTGACTCTAAGCTCCAAAGACAAGAAGATTCAAGCCATTGAAGAAGAGTTAATCATCTAGATCCGCTCTTATGTGATAATTTCGAAATCCATATGCTAGATTAGGGTTCTTGAGTCTTGGATGAATTGCATGTACAATAGAGAAACCTAGATCCAAGCATTAGGGTTTGCATGAGCACATATGATGTTCTTTTGTATAAAACCCATCAATAACAATATTAATAAATTATATTATATATAGGTTCATTTAGGCTTCCGAGCATAATCAATCTTAGTAATACAGTCTTAGCGATACAGGCTCGAACTTAAGCCCGTTTAATAAACGGGCCTAATATTAAGCTCAAACTTGAATCTAGCTCATTTAACATTGGTCTCGAGTCGAGCATTTAACGAGTCGATCTCAAGTATCTCATGAGTAATTTGTCTTGTTTGGGCTTTCTCTCCATTTTGATGTTTTTGAACCCATGTATCACGTTTTTGCTCCTTCTGGCTCATTGCTAGTTGAACTTTTAATAAAATTGTCGTATCCAAAAAAAAAATCATCAAATAATTTTTATTTTATTTTTTTAAATGCAGGCTCTATTATCTTTTGTTTTCATTTATATCAAAAACCTTTTAGGTATCATGTTTGTCATTTCGAGTTGAAACTTCAATGTCAAATTTATTAAAATAAAAAAGAAATTAAAATACAATATATAATTCTTTTGAAAAATACAATATCAACATAAAAAGGATTTAAAATAAGTTTTTTGTCCTTTGAATGTAATGAAAATGTCAATATTTAACTTAATTTAAATATATGATTTCGATCTAAAAAATGTTACTTAGATGATTGATAACCTTTTTATAGGTTGTGTGGAGTTTAGATGATAGATAACCTTTTTATATGTTACTTAAAAAAATGTTACCTAGACTTGTGGGATTGTATTGTGGTTTGGTCGGGAGTGCAGATTCCTAACTTGGTTACTGTTCAGTCTTTAGTTTCGTGGTTGGACTCAATTAGGTTGACTCGCGGTCCACGAAAAGCGTTCGATGATGTGGTAATGATAATTTTTTGGTTTATTTTAGTTCTCTTATATCCAATATTTTTGGGATGGTTTTGCCTCAGAAATTCTTGATTTTCGATAAGGTGGTAGTATGACATTTTTTAGATTTCTAATAGGTGTATTAAATCTATGATGAGTTGGGTTACTTGGTTGCAAAAAAGAACTTTAGTTTCTTAGTCCAGTTGCATATATATATATATATATATATATATATATATATATATATATATATATATATATATATATATATATATATATATATATATATATATATATATATATATATATATATAGGAAAATCTCCGGAAAAGTCCCAATATTTTACCCTAATTTACAAAAAAGTCCAAAACTAAAATTTGTTTATGAAAAAGTCTTAATTACCGGTAAAAATGACGATTTGGCCCTATTTCCCTGGTTTACCGGTTTCATTACTTAACCGGTTTTAAAAAAGTCTCATTATTTTACCATAATTTACGAATAAGTCCCAAATTATTATAAAATAATAGGACTTTAATGAAAATAATGGTAAAATAATGGGACTTTAATGTTTCCGGGTAAGTAATGAAACCGGTAAACCGAGAAAATAGGGATAACTCGTCATTTTCACCGGTTTTTGGGACTTTTTCATAAACCAATTTTAGTTTGGGACTTTTTTGTAAATTAGGGTAAAATTTTGGGACTTTTCCGGAGATTTCCCATATATATATATATATATATATATATATATATATATATATATATATATATATATATATATATATATATATATATATATATATATATATATATATATATATATATATATATATATATATATATAAAAGATATTTTGTACGTTTACTTGATACTTAAAACATGGTTTAGTGTGCTAAGCTAGAGGAAGCTAGGTTTGATATAACCTTTTGATTATTCTCTTATACACGGATTATTTATGTAAATTCGTTATAAGACAGTGACCATTTTATAGTTTTGTAAAATATAAGGATAGATTTTCTAATTTTGCTTTTAGTCAATGTGTATTTTTCTTATTCTTGAAAAGAACAAAATATTTATTTAGTTTTGTAATAGGTAGAGACCATCTCTGCAATTTTTTGAAACATAGAAACCATTTATATAATTTACTATTTGACACAATCATTTCTATAATTTTGTTAAACACAAAATTTAAACACAATTATGTATATGAATCTTTAAACAACATCACAAAGATTATTTTTGTATTTTGTTTCCAACATAAGGGTTGTTTCTGTAAGTTTTTGTAAAGTGCGGACCATTTATGTAATTTATAGGGACCATTTCCATATAAATAATTATTTTGTAATGCCTGGTCCCTGGTATGCACTTAACTCATTTATTTATTCATTTTTGAAGGGCTACTCGACAAGTTAGTGGCCCTAACTCGTCGAGTAGAAGGCAATATATGCGCTGGTTTTAAGTGAGCTACTTGACGAGTCGCAACCCTGACTCGACGAGTAAGACAGGCTAGATGAAACCCTAATCTTTAGGGGTTGCACCCTATTTAAGCATCATATCCGACCTCCATCGTAACCTCCATCACCTCAAAACCCTAATCCACCTATAGTGATCATGAGCTATTCCTTGCCATTTTGAGTGTTATTTATGCCTTTTGAAGCTTGTGGAAGAAGAATAAGTTAGAGGACTCAAGAGAGAAACAATAGATCCAGAAGTTTCATCCCTTTTGCTGCACTCTCTGGTAATAAAGCTTTAAACTTGATCATTCTCTTCTTAGTTCTATTTATGACCTCTTTATGTGGGTTTTAGTCCGAGATTTGCTAGCTTGTAGGAAAGGATCGACCCAAGAGTTACTCTTCTAGATCTAGTGCCTAGAGGGGATGTGAATACATAAAGGTGCAAACTTTATGTCCTTAGAGCCCCATGCAAGTGCTAGAGACGTATTTATGGCCTTTTGAGCTCAAAAAGGCCATGCATGGAAGCAAGCTTGAGACTTTTCGTAGTTATCTGATAGCTAGGCCTTAGATCTAGGTTTGCATACGTGGATTTGAGATTCTAAGGATTTTTGGACAAGATCCATGTCCTAAAGGAATTAGGGTTTTAGCTAAACCCTTCAAAAAGAGTTATCAACGGGTAAAGTTGGAAACTTTATCCTTAGAAAGGTCATTCCCAGTGAACAACTGAAGTATGGACTATAGATCTAGAGAGCAAGGGCTTAATCTGTTAAGATGGCCAATCGGATAGAAGGACTCATCGAGTCGTGTTGTCTTGATTCCAGTTTATAGTAGAACTCGACGAGTTTGTAGAGGGACTCAACAAGTGGATTAGCCAAGTCGCGACTGAGCAGTTCGATTGGACTCGACGACTCAGTGGAGCGACTCGGCAAGTTGAGTTGTGATTCCAGGATTTCTGAGTTATAGAACTCAACGAGTGGAAGGTTGACTCAGCGAGTTGGTCAACCCAGAATGTTGACTTTGACCAGAGTATGGACTTTGACCGGGGGTAAAATGGTCATTTTACCCTTAGATGGATTTTTAGTTTTTTGACTAAGTAATATTGTATAGAGCTAGTCGGAGAGTCGTGGGAGCTGCCAGCAGAGATTCCTCACGCATAAATTCAGCATCTAGTTTGAGAGGTGAGTCCTCTTCCAGTAGGAACGAGTCTAAGGTCATAATGCCGACCTATTTAGTTGTTAGTAGTTCCGGACTACGGTCCGATGCCGGGGCGGTCCCGAGAAGAGTATATGTATGCTTGATGTCTTTGTGATTCATGCATGTTATGTGTTATGTGTTTTGGGGCAAGCCCGATGCCAAGGAAAACTCAATGTATGTTAGTGTATCTGTTATGTGTTATTTGTTCCTGGGTGAGCTCGATGACGGGGCAAGCCTGATGCATGTTAGTTTATATGATATCTGTTATGCGTTTTAGGCTTCAGTCCGATGCCGAGGTAAGCCCGATGTATGTTATATGCTTATGTTATGTGTTTATGATATATGATATGTTGTGCATGTGTCGGGGTAAGCCTGATGTCAGGGCAAGCCCGATGCCGGGGTGAGCTCGATGCCAGATGTGGTGATATACCGGGGTGAGCCCGATGCCGGGCATTAGTCCAATACCGGGTTCGTCCCAATGCAGCTGGGCAGTGTCCCATAGTTGTGTTATCTGTTATATGATATATGTGTATGGTATGTGGTAGTTTGGGGGAACTCACTAAGCTTCATGCTTACAATTTTTAGTTTGGTTTCAGATACTTCAGCTAGCAAAGGGAAGGGCTCAGGATGATCGCATGACATACATCACAATTTTCTAGATTTGGAGATTTACTCTGATAATTGATATGAAATTTTGATATGTTGACAGATATTATGATATTTTGAGACACATGGTTTATGATTTTATACTATGGCGATGATGTTTATGGTTTTAATAATGATTTAAAAACGAAATTTTTGGACCGTATTTTGGGATGTTTCAAGTTGGTATCAGAGCCTTGGTTTGAGGGATTCGGGCACACTCTCGATTGTGTCTAAACTCAAACTAAGGACTTGATATGAAAATTTTCAAAAGGAAATCATTTTTATAAAAAGAATTTAGAAAAGAGAAAATAATTTTGAGAAAAGAAAAGAACTTTGAAAAGAGAAAAGGGTGTGGTGCATGCAATCAACCAAGCTCAAGTAAGTACCCCCAAATTACCCATACAAGTTTATGTTATGATATGATTATCAACTTTATGAGAACTACATGCTAGATTAGGACTAAGGATCTAGGAAGGGTGCCTTGTGTGCCTGTTATAAGTGTATCAACTTATGAGAACTGCATGCTAGTACAGATTAGTTAGGGATAGCATGTGAAGTATATGCTTCATTATGTGTACTCAATGCTTAAATATTGCTTGCTTTGTGCTTTTAGGAATTCTAGTTATCTTTTACTAACTAATAAACGAATATGTTAAGTTACATATTTCAAGGACTAAATAATTTTAGAAGGTTAGGTTTAGCTTTATTTCGCAGCTCTCGTTTGATTCTAACCATTGTAGGGTAGAACCTCTCATTCGAAGAATTATCTAGTCTTAGTGATATGTAATAGTATTCGCGAGCTAGTTAGGGGAAGATAGCAGGGACTTCTTATGTAACTGATGGCAGAGAGTGGGATGGTGATTACCCTAGGGCAAGCCTAGGATGAGAGTAGCGTGTGAAGCAGTAGTAGTAAAAGGGACTTGGAGAGTCAATGCAGTTCTTGAGGGAAGTACACATAGATGTGGAAGGTAGTATGAGCCCGTACTAATGAAAGCAGATGATCCGTACTTGAATCAAGGAGGGCTGAGATAAATCTAGGGAACTTGTAGTGTGTGAGATCTCTCGAGTTATGTTTAGTATTCTGATGTTTGTTATGATATGTTTTTTAGAATGGTGGTTTTATGCCCTAGACCAACAGTTGGCAGTTCAGGTGCCGGTGAGGGATAATGCTCAGGCTCTGGAGCTGACTAGCTAGACGAGTAGACTAGGGAGTTCATCTCCTTAGAGATCACGTGCAGTATTCTTGAGCAGACTCCTGTGATCTTCGGTTTGATCAACTAGGGTATCATGGAGCTTGTGGATGAGAGATTGAGTGCTTTCCGTAATGAGGTGGCGACCATGATGGGGTCGTGCACACTCAATTTCCAGGAGTTCAAAGCATGTGTAGCTCCCAACTATCATGGTTCTCGAGACCCCATTGTGAGTAATTGATGGTTAGCTGATGTCGCCAACGCATTCCGCAACAGCAGATGTCCCGAAGGGGACAAGGTTAGAGTAGCGTCCTGTCTTCTGAAGGACATGAAATGTGACTGGTAGGAGGTGGTTGGACATGCCATGGGTAATGATGCAGCTCTTGATGCCATGACATGGAGTGACTTTAAGACTCGGTTTAGGGACGAGTTTGCACCCGTGATAGAGGTGCAACAACTTTCCAGAGAGTTTCAGGACCTCCACCAGACTACGAAGACAGTGGCAGAGATCACCGCCAAGTTCAAAGAAAGAGCCCTTCTTGTTCCGCAGTATGTGGCGGACGAGGAGATGAAGAAGGATCGGTACCATGAGATGCCGAGGAGTGATATTAGACAGTTTGTGAGCTGTTCCAGCTGTAAGATGCTAGAGGACATAATTGCTAGGGCTCGAGAGTGAGAGTTGGATTTAGAGATGGAGAGGAAGAGGATACTAGAGGGGAGTTAGTCAACGAGTGCGGGAAAGAAGCCCAAGGTATCAGATCATAGATCTCGGAGCCAGCAGAACCACATCTGTTGTGGAAAATGCGGCAGGATGCACGAGGGAACGTGCAAGGCAGGGAGATCGGGCTGCTACAAGTGTGGTCGAATTGGTCATGTGAGCCGAGATTACACAGCCACTACCACCACCACAGCAACATCAGATCTGATTTGCTTTTAGTGCAATTAGAGAGGACACAAGAGGTCCCAGTGCCTGAGTTTAGCAGTAGCAGGGAAGGTGGTGACACCTTCTCCTGCCACATTGAGGATTACAGATGGCCGTCAGGTCCGGGATGAGGCGCCTACGACACGGAGCAGGGCTTTTCAGCTTACTGCAGAGGAGGCACGAGCAACTCCTGACATGGTGACAGGTATGTAACTTTCTATTATCACTTTATTGATATTGTTTGCTACTTATGTTTATATGTTTTATTATAGGATCGTTCTTAGTGAACGATATATCAACTTTGGTACTGTTTGATTTGGGTGCCACCCGATCTTTTGTGTCGCTCGCGCTTAACAAGCGATTTAGTAGAGCTCCGGGGGAGCTGGATTGCCCACTTGATGTAGAGATAACATATGATAGGACCATCAGGGTCACGAGGGTTCACAGAGGATGTACGCTTCAGTTGTTTGATGATCAGTTTTTCGTAGATCTAGTTACTATTCGCCTGCGAGGGAACAAGGTTATAGTGGGTATGGATTGGTTGAGCCCCAATGACGCAGTGATTGACTGTAAGCTGCAGCTAGTGAGGGTTCACACTCTTAGTGGGGAGAGTTAGTGATCCAGGGCGAGAGGCCACAATGCGAACTGGTTTTATGTTCAGCAGCGAGAGCGAGGCGCCACCTTCAACAGGGTTACGCAGGGTACGTCGCCTATGTCATGGATACCCGGGAGAAGGGTAAGGTGACAATTGATGATGTACCAATAGTACGAGAGTACCCGGATGTATTCCCGAAGGATTTACTTAGGATACCTCTAGAGAGACAGGTTGAGTTTAGGATTGACTTGGTCCCTGGTGCGGCTCCGATAGCCAAGGCACCATATTGGTTGGCTCCTCCCAAGATGCAGTATTTGTCTACGCAGCTGCAAGAGCTACTAGACAAGGGTTTTATTAGGCCGAGTAGTTCACCATGGGGAGCCCCGATCCTGTTTGTGAAGAAGAAGGATGGGTCACATCGCATGTGCATAGACTACCGGGAGCTGAACAAGGTAACAATGAAGAACCGTTACCCACTTTAGAGGATAGATGATTTGTTTGACCAGTTTCAGGGAGCATCGTGGTTCTCCAAGATTGATTTACGGTCAGGGTATCACCAGATGCGAGTCAGGGATGATGATGTGCAGAAGACCGCCTTTAGGGCTTGTTATGGTCATTATGAGTTTATGGTGATGCCGTTTGGGCTCACCAATGCTCCAGCCACGTTCATGGACCTCATGAACCGCGTGTGCATACCGATGCTGTATCGATCTGTAATACTCTTCATTGATGACATCTTGGTTTACTCCAAGACTTAGAAGCAGCATGAGGAGCACCTAAGAGAGGTGCTAGAGACACTGAGGAAGGATCAAATTTTTGCGAAGTTCTCCAAGTGTGAGTTTTGGCTGCGCGAGGTGCAGTTCCTTGAGCATCTCGTCAACCAGAAGGGTATTTTGGTCGATCCGGAAAAGATAGAGGCCGTGATGCAGTGGGAGATTCTGAGGTCTCCAACTGAGATTCAAAGTTTCCCAGGTTTGGCAGGGTATTCCAGGAGATTTTTTAGGACTTCTCCAAGATTGTAGTTCCGTTGACCCGAATGACCAAGAAGTTAGTGGTTTTTCGCTGGGGACCTGAGCAGCAGGCAACCTTTGAGACACTCTAGCAGCGGTTGTGCGAGGCACCAATTCTCACTCTTCCAGAGGGTGTAGATGACTTTGTAGTCTACTATGATGCTTTGATCACAGGCATGGGAGCAGTGTTGATGTAGTGGGGTCATGTAATAGGTTATGCCTCGAGACAACCGAAGCCTCACGAGGCTAACTATCCGACGCACAATTTAGAGCTGAGGGCTGTGGTATTCGCCCTCAAGATTTGGCGACACTACCTCTATGGGGTCCGTTGTACCATTTACACGGACCACAAGATTTTGAGGTAACTCATGGATCAACCAAATATGAACATGAGGCAGCGTCAGTGGTTAGATGTGGTAAGGGATTATGACTGTGAGATCCTTTACCACCTGAGAAAGGCCAATGCGGTGGTCGACGCTCTGAGCCACAAGGCGGTAGCGGCTATGATTAGATATTCATGCTTGAGGATGACGGTGATCACTCCATTGTTGGAGCAGATTATAGAGGCGCAGGTTAAGGGCCTAAAGGAAGAACGCAAGAAGCGTGAGAGGATTGTAGGCCGGATGGCCTCGTTTGAATATGATAGCTGAGGATCGCTGACCCTGCATCGGAGGGTATGGGTCTCGTACTGGGGCGGAGTACGGCAGGTTCTAATGGATGAGGCCCATAAGTCGAGGTTCTCCATCCATCCTGGGGCGACGAAGATGTACCGAGATCTTTGCCCTGATTACTGGTGGCCCTGAAAGAAGTGGGACGTAGCATGGTATGCGGAGAGTGAAGGGTTTTGAGCATTCTAACACACCTAAGTGTACATGCAACCCTAAATACCTTGGATCTATGTTTTCTCTATTATACATGCAATTATGAACATCCAAGGTATTATCCTAATCTAGCATAAAAAATAATGAATATAACAAGATAAAATACATACCTCTTTGATGTAGAATGTCTTCATGAAGCTTGAGTGCCTAGTGCCTCAAGTGTGACACCTCAATTGGTTCACACAACTCTTGGATTAATGTCTAAGTCCATAACTATAATTGGTAAGACTTGACCTGACCCGGCATGGTCCATTTGGGTTGCATGGCATCATACACTTGGATAGACTATAATGAAAGAAATAAGACACTTATGGTTATTAATATATTATAAGTTCTAGTATATTAATAATAAGAATAATAAGATTATTTAATTAGTATTTATCAATAATTAATCTAGGATTAATTAAGTGATCAAAAGAAGACTAATTAAATATATGGGTTGATTGTGTAAATCATCCATACTTGTATAGTGGGCTAATGCTCCATGGATAATCAAGTTGGGCTAAAACCCATAGGATGGTCCATGGATGCTCCATGGTGTATTTGAACCCATGGATCCAAGGAAATGGAAAGTCATGACAATTAGGGTTTACCCTAATTCTAACACTATATAAAGATATTATTCTTGACAAAAATCGGCCACTAGTGTGAGTAATAGAAGGGCTAGCCGATTTCATAAAGTGTAGATTTCTCTCAAGTTATTCCAAGTGTATTTGGTGTTGTGTGAACCATTTGAGGTGTCACACTTGGGGCACTAGGCACTCAAGCTTCATGAAGACTTTCTACATCAAAAAGGTATGTATTCTATCTTGTTACACTCATTTTACACTCATTGTTTTGTATGCTAGATTAGGATAATACCTTGGAAGTTCTTATTTGCATGTATAATAGAAAAAACATAGATCCAAGGTATTTAGGGTTGCATGTACACTTAGGAGTGTTAGAATGCTCAAAACCCAACAGTGGTATCAGAGCCTAGGCTTGTTTTCTTGTTATACTTGCAAAAGATGCTGGAAAATCGAGTTTTGATGCTGTCTGCCCAGCAGACTCGCCGAGTCCATGAATGGACTCGCCGAGTCCAAGGCAAAAAACATCCAACTCGCCGAGTTGGTTCGTGCACTCGACGAGTTGGACCCCCAGACAGCATAAATTCGACCTTTTTGGCTGGAATTGGACTAGGAACATTACCCTAAGATGTTTTTGAACTAATAAACTTGTTTTTGATGTGGTAATGTTCATGCTAATCCAATTTCAAAGATAATTGTCAATAGATTCATGTTTTGTATTAGTTTAAGGTTTAGACTAATTACATGAAAAAGTTTGATTTGAATTATCTTTTTCTTATGAGTTGCTTAGATTAATAGAAAAGTTGAGTGAAATAGTTGTTTTCAATCCAAATTAATCTAAGAGTTGATTCTAAAATGTGTTTTTGTAACTTGTCCTCAAGTTATATGAAAAGTCACATTTAAGTTTCATAAAACTCATAAAAGTTGGCAAAGGTTAAAAAATGAAGAGTCTAGTTCTAATTAAATGGTTTTATGACTTCATAACTTGTCCTCAAGTTATGGAGGACCAAGAGTCTCTTCATTAAATAAATAAATAAATAAATAAATAAGTGTAACCTTAATTAATTCCATAAGTTATAAGATAAAGAAAAGTTAATTCTTTTATTAGTTTAAAGTCTTCCATAACTTGTCCTCAAGTTATGGAACTTGAAGAGTTTTTGGATTAAAACTACTTTAAACACATAAGTTATGGAATTAATTAGTTTTGAATAGTTTCAAAACTTGCCCTCAAGTTTTGGAATTTGAAAAGTTTTCACTTATGAATACTTTAATTCCAAGTTAGCCCTTAGAATTTTAAAGAGTTAAAATTAGCCCTTATACTTTATAATATTATAAGTTAATAATATATATATGTATAAGAGTAAAGTCAGTCTTACCGCTAGTACGCCTCATTCACAAAGCCGGTCTATAAGGTGGGTATAAGGTTGTTGCCTATAAAATGGCAACTTAATGGGTGTCCACTCTCACCCACCGCTTGCTTGACTGGTGGAGGGTCGTTAGCCGAACGGGTTTGACAGGACTATAATGCTCCCTTCATTAAAAGTATTAATGATAAATAATAAGTAACTAAACTCTTAATCATACCCAATCTTAGTTACTTAGGAAAAATGTGAATAAGGTGCTAATCCATGAAATTACACTTTGCACTTTGTTTTAAGTCGGTTAGTGGAGAGTGTGTTGTTAACCGGCACACTAACTCGTATTTAACAAGGTAGGAAAAGGGTATCTTAATGTTTATCATAGTATCGATGGAGCGTGTGTGGTTAACCGGCACATCGATTGAGGGGTAAACACTTAAGGGTACCAAGTAATTTGCATGGTTACTTCACACCTTGTTTTGTGATCCTCGGCATCCCAGTCACAAAACTTGAAGGGCACACTCGAGATTGAAACATGCCATTGAACAGTTCAATGAATCTCAAAAGATCTAGGAGTTTCAAAACCAATTAAAACCTAATAATACATTTCGTTTATCTTGGTGGAAATTGGTGAATCGTCATTCACCTACCTTCAAATATTTTATAGCTTGGATTACGACATCCCTCTTCTAAGTTATAAAATAGTTTGTTGGGTCCTAGCCTTAATATTTCATATTGGGTGTTATATTAAGGACTTAAGATCAACTATCTTGAATATCTCCCAAAAGATGTCTGGTTTAGACATTTAAGATCTTCCCAAATCTCTTGAAACAAGCTTTCCTAAATGAAGATGATGTCCCTTGGAAATCATACTTCATTCACCTCCTCCAATTATTCTCCCCAACCCACAAGTTCTTGAAAAGTTTAAGGTCACTCAAGCCCGATTGGCAAGGCAAGGTCTAGGTGTGGTCAAGTCTTGGGGATGTAGTCACATATTGACAAGCCGGGAGAGTTGGGTGTCAAAGTCTTGAGAAAGTTGGTGGTTCAATCACTTTCTAAGTCACATAGTGAGTTCCTTTGGGACACCTATGAAACAGACTATGACAAGACCCTTAATGATATTATCTATTTGTTAAGATCAACTTCCTTAAAACTTGATGGACATTGACAATAGTGACACAGGAAATCCTGGAAAGCATTCTCTTCCCAATGGAAAGGGATCGGCCATAGTCAACTCGGTTGACCAAATGGTAAAGAGAAAAGCTAAATCTGTGATAGTCCCGTGTACCATTATCAAAGGGTCCATATGTTTATATTGCCAAAGAAAGGGGCATTGGTTGCGAAGTTGCCAAATTTACCTAAGGATGTTAAAGTCAATAAGTTTGACTCTACTTCAGGTAAAGTCCACTATCTAACTTCTATTATGAGATTCTTATTACATGATGTGACTGGGTCACATGTTGATGTTTTAAGAGTCAAAGAAAAGTAAAGGAACTTAAAGAAAGAATATGCTGAATCTGATCGCGTAGATGGATTTCTATCGCGTAGTTTGAAGATTGGATTCTTGAGCTACTTCTTAGGAGTTATGAGATATTGCTTAGGAATAGATAACAACAACTTTTCATATGGATTGTAAGGATAAGTTTTTCCGCAAAGTTTTAAAATAAAAGAAAATTTTTGATTTTATTTATTTTAAAATATCCTTACAATGGCATTTGTGAAAATCTGTGTTGCTTATAAGATTCCATTAAGAGCAAATGTGGAAATATGAATTTGATTCTTTCATTTGTGGTAGTGTCTAAATTTACCAAATAAGGAATGATTCTCATCACCCAAGTTTCAATTGGACCGAAACTTGGAATCATGCAAGTTGTATAGCATGATGGATGAGAACTTTCAAGTATTGGAAAATTAAGACAAATTACTTGTTCACATGGATGTGTGAGTCAAGTGAAGGACTAAGGGATCGAGTACACATTCTTGTGCACTGGTCAAGTCCACCACAAAAGATTGATAAGACTATTCGTCATAGTTTACTAAAGCTCAGTAAATATGGTTATACTTACAGGCTAAAGTATAATTCTGAGACATTGGAAAAGTTTCAATGTAAGGTAGAGCGAATAAGAAGAATCAACTTAGGCAGAAGGATAAAAGTTTCTCAAATCTGAAAAGATGGGAGAGTACTTTAGTATCAGTTTTGTGATCATCTTAATGGTTTAGAAACCATATCAAAATTAGTTCTCTAAGGAAAATTTAGTGCATTCTTATGACTAAGAAGAGGAACTTGAATTGTTGAAATGGTTAAATCAAGAAGATGAGTCATACTTCGTTCCAGAACAATTTTTAGAGTCATACTCCAAGATTGTAACTTGAGTGACATGTCTTAAAGAAGGTTTAAAACACTTGTCAAATGTAAGAGTAAAAGTTTCCTACTCTTGTACATTTAAAATTGGTAAGTTGTGATGTTTTGGATAAAACAAAGACCAACTAAGGCCAATTGTGTGAAGTGTTTGTCTTGATTAGAATCCGCACTATCTCTTGGATGTTTGACAAGGGAGTCTTATATGTCAAGAGGACAGTGGGAGTCTTAAAGGTCTTGAAAGTCTCAAGAACTAATCAAGTATAAAAACCTGAAGTTCTTCACTAGCACACGACTTGAGGTTTATAACCTAACGTACTGACATATTCTGTGCCCATTCCAGTTAAAGTTGGCTTTGCATATGAGTTTTTAGAGTTCTCAATTGGTTGCATAACAACTTGGAAGCAATGGCAGGCCCTTGAGCTGCCAGACGGCAAGAAAATAGATTGAGTTCAATCCATATGAGTTTGGATTTGTCATTATCCTTGTCTTATGACTATGGTTTTGACAATTCACATGGATAAGAACACATACACCAACAAATCTAAGTGTCATAAGGTTTCTCTCCGATTCATGATAATGATGGTGAGGAAACACTTTCACTAAGTAGATTTTAGCTAGATAGCAATTGTGATATTTGCATTCTCAAAGTCGTTAGTGGAGCGTGTGTGGTTTACCGGCACACTAACCTGGACTTGTGAGAAGTGGCAAAAAGGTCTAACCATTATGATTACGGCATCCCTCTTCATAATTGTTTAGACACACAAGTGTGCTATCTAAGGGAAGGTGTATGATTTTGATAAAGTTTTATCAAAACAATCTAGTATCAGAAATCTGAACTTTGGTAAGAAAGTCAGCTGATTTCTGAGTACATGTCAAAGCTAGTGGGAGCATAAGTGTTATGCTAATAATCATGTTAGTGGGAGCATGATAATTATGATAAGTATTGCAAGCTAGCAATGTTAATTATAGAAAACAAAAGCTTCAATTGGGAAATAGTTGTTTTGCTATAATTAAGGGAGAGGAAATTATACTTCATCTCAAATCTATAAGCTTAGATCATGAGGCTTTAATCATTTAGTCAAGGATATATATATGAATTTCATGTTGGAATGGCTCAACATAAGGAAATTCTGTATATGGGTCCATTATTTGCGTTCTAAAATTCGATTATGATTACGGCATCCCTTTTCATAATCTGAATTATGAGAACTTGGCAAATAGAAATGGAAATATTATAGCAAAAGACTAGTTTAGTCTTTATGTGAGACATCATGAATCGTGTCCCATATGCTTCGGATATTGGATCGATTACATGTGCTATATTCATCCATTCTAAAATTTTCCAAATGACTGGGGCATTAAGAAGGGAAAAGGTTTAGAACAGGATATGACTAAAAGGATTAAACAACTGTCAAGGATAATCTAAGGTTTACCAAAGATTGGTTGCTCAAGGACAATTGGAAGTATAGTGATAATTCTAGAAGGACCATATTGACATAGTCTGTATGGAGGCAACTCTTGTTCAGAAGTGATAGTCAAAATGGAATCTGGAAATGTTTCAAAGTTAGTAATTATTCAATCTGTGTAAGATTAGGAAACTTAATGCAAGAAGGATGTTTCCAAGGAGCTGATCTCCTTTGGAATACTCTGTAATGATTGTTGTCAAGTCTTTCTGACTTTGTGCATAATCATTACAAGAGGATCAATGCATATAAGTTTAGAATCTAATAGATTTCAGTAAATGGCATGAATTTGGAATTCTTGCATTTGCAGTAAGGATTTGGGAGTGTGAAAAGAGAATCATTGAAGTTATGTTCAATTGATCTAGTTCACAAAGTAAAGATCATAGACAAACATAGTATGCATACTTGGTGTGTGGCATGACTAGTGTTTAGAAAACATAGTGTACATGCTTGGAGCATGGGACAACTATTGTTTTAAGTTGAAGAATAAAGTTGATAGCTGAAACAGTATACAATGAATAATGTGTAATCATATGGTGATAAATAAAAGGTGTTTTATTTATGTTCATAGGTTTTGATACCATATTGGATTCAATTATTATTGTGTTTCATTTTGCATGTTTTGACTTCCACAATAAACTAGGTTATTCTTCTGGAATGACTAAGTTATTCAAACCATCCACAGTCGGTCATATGTTGGAAGTAGATATGAATTAAGACTGTCATGGGTTGGCTTGTAGAGGTCTAAGGTGTTGGTCAAAGGGCTACAACACTCATGAGTGCTCATAAGTTCTGAGTATTGGATTCAACCCGCGCTCATTGGAATCACTTCATGGATTTTATCGCGAGTGATCATGAGACGATAATATCTTATATTCTTCAAACCTAGAGATATGAGTTGTTACTATGAGTTGGTTGTACATTGATTGCACGAAAACGTATTTGGTAACTCGGTGCTATAAAACGTGCCTTTGTGTATGATTCAACAAGTAGTAGAACAAGCCATATGAGTCGAAGTTTATCCATTCCTTTTACCTTCGGGATAAAAGCGATATCTGTGGGCCCCTCGATGATTTGTTGATGACAAATGGGAGTGCTCGACCGGGCCAGGACTGATTTGATTTGTTCAATTAGTCAGTCGTCATAAATCGGAAATCGGGAAACAACAAATAGACAGAGAGAATGATTATAATCCGTGTCTCAGTTCATACGATATCTAGAATGGAGGAATATATGATCCCTTATCTAATGGACAAGTCACTGACAAAGGCCTGAGTTCATCTACAAGGTCAGAGTTCGACAGAAGCTTTTGAGAGCTACGATTGCCAGTCGGTTCCTGAAGTCATACACAATATTAGTTTTAGACTTATCCAAGTGGGAGACTGTTGGATTAATGTCTAAGTCCATAACTATAATTGGTAAGACTTGACCCGACCCGGCATGGTCCATTTGGGTTGCATGGCATCATGCACTTGGATAGACTATAATGATTGAAATAAGACACTTATGGTTATTAATATATTATAAGTTCTAGTATATTAATAATAAGAATAATAAGATTATTTAATTAGTATTGATCAAGAATTAATCTAGGATTAATTAAGTGATCAAAAGAAGACTAATTAAATATATGGGTTGATTGTGTAAATCATCCATACTTGTATAGTGGGCTAATGCTCCATGGATAATCAAGTTGGGCTAAAACCCATAGGATGGTCCATGGATGCTCCATGGTGTATTTGAACCAATGGATCCAAGGAAATGGAAAGTCATCACAATTAGGGTTTACCCTAATTGTAACACTATATAAAGATATTATTCTTGACAAAAATCGACCACTAGTGTGAGTAATAGAAGGGCTAGCCGATTTCATAAAGTGTAGATTTCTCTCAAGTTATTCCAAGTGTATTTGGTGTTGTGTGAACCATTTGAGGTGTCACACTTGGGGCACTAGGCACTCAAGCTTCATGAAGACTTTCTACATCAAAAAGGTATGTATTCTATCTTGTTACACTCATTGTTTTGTATGCTAGATTAGGATAATACCTTGGAAGTTCTTATTTGCATGTATAATAGAGAAAACATAGATCCAAGGTATTTAGGGTTGCATGTACACTTAGGAGTGTTAGAATGCTCAAAACCCAACAACAACACCAAATACACTTGGAATGAATTGAGAGAAATCCACAAATCATGAAATCGGCTAGCCCTTCTTTTACACACACTAGTGGCCGATGTTGGTGAATAATGTGATGCTTATATAGTGTGTTACAATTAGTGTTACACCATGTAAACCCTAATTGTCATGACCTTTCATTTCCATGACCCATGGGTTATGTAATCTCCATGGAGCATCCTATGGGTTTAACCCAACTTGATTATCCATGGAGCTTTGGCCCACTATATATGTCATGGATGATTTGCACAATCAACCCATATATTTAATTAGTCTTCTTTTGATCACATAATTAATTCTAAATTAATTCTTGATCAATAGTAATTAAATATTATTATTCTTATTATTAATATACTAGAACTTATAATATATTAATAACCATAAGTGTCTTATTTCTCTCATTTAGTCTATTCAAGTGCATGATGCCATGCAACCCAAATGGACCATGCCGTGTTGGGTCAAGTCTTACGAATTATAGTTATGGACTTAGACATTAATCCAACAGAGAGGTGCTTGACCTACAGGAAGGTTAAGGTCGAGCACCAGAGACTACATGATAAGATGCAGCCGCTAGACATTCCCATGTGGAAGTGGGAGGATATCACCATGCATATCATTACCAAGCTTCCCAGGACCGCACGTGGAGTAGATTCGATATGGTCATCGTGGATCGGTTAACCAAGAGTGCTCATTTTATCCTGATGCAGGAGAGCATATTGGCCGAGAAGTTGGCCGAAATTTATGCACGAGAGATAGTGGCACGACATGGGGTGCCTGTCTCGGTGGTGTCAGATTGAGTTGTCCGTTTCACTTCAAGATTTTGGAAGCGGTTCCACGAGGAGATGGGTAATCGTCTCCACTTCAACACCGCTTTCACCCATAGATAGACGGATGGAGCGAGAGAACGATATAGACTCTCGAGGACATGCTACGCGCATGCGTATTAGATTTTTGTGGCAGTTGGGATACGTATCTTCCATTAGTGGAATTTTTGTATTACAATAGTAACCATGTCAGCATAGACCGACCTCCCTTTGAGATGCTCTACGAGAGGAAGTGTAGGAACCTAATCTGTTGGGGTGACGTCAGTCAGAGAGTTATGGTGAGTACTAAGATAGTACTCAAGACTATTAAGAGAATCTAGCAGGTACGGAGAAGGCTCCAGACTGCTCAAAGTCGGAAAAAGAGCTACGCCGACAAGAGGCATTCCGAATTAGAGTTCCAGGTGGGCGACATGGTCCTCCTGAAGGTGTCACCCTGGAAGGGTGTCATTCGGTTCTAGAAACGGGGCAAGTTGGGCCCCAGGTACATCGTTCCGTTTAGGGTTTTGCCTCGGGTGAGTCAGGTTGCTTACCAATTAGACCTTCCAGCAAAGCTCAGCCAGATCCATAACACTTTCCATTTTTCGCAGTAGCGGAAGTTCTTAGTGGAAGATTCAGCAGTGGTACCCTTTGAGGATATCCAGGTTGATGACAGTTTGAACTACATTGAGCGACCTGTAGCTATCCTTGACAGGAAGTCGAAGGATTTGAGGAATAAGAGAGTGGAGTTGGTAAAGGTGTAATGGCAGCACCCCAAGGGTTCGGAGTGGACTTGGGAGCCCGAGGAAGAGATGAGGGAGCACTACCCAGAGCTGTTTTGAAATGCAACAAACTTCGAGGACGAAGTCTAAGAAAAGTGGGGGAGAATTGTAATGCCTGGTTCCTGGTATGCACTTTATTTATTTATTTATTCATTTTGGAAGGGCTACTCGACAAGTTGGTGGCAATAATTCGTTGAGTAGAAGGAAATATATACGTAGGTTTTAAGGGAGCTACTTGACGAGTAGGACAGGCTAGATGAAACCGTAATCTTTAGGGTTTGCACCTTATTTAAGCATCCTATCTGGCCTCCATCCCAACCTTCATCACCTCAAAACCCTAATCTCGAAACCATAATCCACCTAGAGTGATCTTGAGCTATTTCTTGACATTTTGAGTGTTATTTGTGCCTGTTGAAGCTTGTGGAAGAAGAAGAAGTTAGAGGACTCAAAAGAGAAACAGTAGATCTAGAATTTCAAGCCTTTTGTTGCACTCTCTGGTAATAAAGCTTTAAAGTTGATCATTCTCTTCTTAGATCTATTTATAACCACTTTATGTGGGGTTTGGTCCAAGATTTGCTAGCTTGTGGGAAAGGATCGACCCAAGAGTTACTCTTCTAGATCTAGTGCATAGGGGGGATGTGAAGACATAAAGGTGCAAACTTTATGTACTTAGATCCCCCATGCAAGTGCTAGAGACGTATTTATGGCCTTTTGAGCTCAAAAAGGCCATGCATGGAAGCAATCTTGAGACTTTTCGTGGTTATCTGATAGCTAGGCCCTATATCTAGGTTTGCATGCATGGAATATTAGATTCTAAGGCTTTTTGGACAATATCCTTGTCCTAAAGGAATTAGGGTTTTAGCTAAACCCTTCAAAAAGAGTTATCAACGGGAAAAGTTGGAAACTTTACCCTTAGAAATGTCATTCCAAGTGAACAAGTGAAGTATGGACTATAGATCTAGAGAACAAGGGCTTAATCTATTAAGATGGCCAATCGGAAAGAAGGACTCGTCGAGTCCATGAGGGAACTCGACGAGTCGAGTCGTGTTTTCCTAATTCCAGATTATAGTAGAACTCGACGAGTCTGGAGAGGGACTCGATGAGTGGATTAGCCAAGTCGCGACTGAGGAACTCGATTGAACTCGGTGATTCGGTGGAGTGGCTCAACGAGTTGATTCGCGATTCCAAGACTTCTGAGTTATAGAACTCGGCGAGTTGGTCAACCGAGAATGTTGACTTTCACCAGAGTATGGACTTTGACCGGGAGTAAAATGGTCATTTTACCCTTATATGGATTTCTAGTTTTTTGACTAAGTAATATTTTATAGAGCTAGCCGAGGAGTCGTAGGAGCAGCCAATAGAGATTCCACACACACGAGTTCAACATCCAGTTTGAGTGGTGAGTCCTCTTCCAGTAGGAACGGGTCTAAGGCCACAATGCCGGCCCGTTTAGTTGTTAGTAGTTCCCGACTATGGTCCGATGCCGGGGCGGTCCCGAAAAAGAGTATATGTATGCTTGATATATTTTTGATTCATACATGTTATGTGTTATGTGTTTTGGGGTGAGCCCAATGCATGTTAGTTTGTATGATATCTGTTATGCGTTTCGGGCTTCAATCCGATGCCATGGTAAGCCCGATGTATGTTATATGCTTATGTTATGTGTTTATGATATATGACATGTTGTGCATGTGCCGGGGTAAGCCTGATGCTAGGCGTGGTCTAATGCCAGGGTGAGCCCGATGCCGGGCAGGAGTCCGATGCCGGGTAAGCCGATGTCGTGTTCGTCCTGATACAGCTGGGCGGTGTCCCATACTTGTGTTATCTGTTATATGATATATGTGTATGGTATGTGGTAGTTTGGGGGAGCTCACTAAGCTTCGTGCTTACAGTTTTTAGTTTAGTTTCAGGTACTTGAGCTAGCAAAGGGAAGAGCTCGGGATGATCGCATGGCACACACCATAGTTTTTGAGCCTGGGAGACGTACTCTGATATTTGATATGATATTTTGATATGTTGACAAATATTATGATAGTTTGAGACACATGATTTATGATTTTATACTATGGCGATGATGTTTATGGTTTTAATAATGATTTAAAAATGAAATTTTTGGACCATATTTTTGGGACGTTTCATATTTTCAGGGACGTTTTAGTAGATATTCCATTATTGGTAATTTGTTTTTTATATAAGGATCACTTATATAATTTTCTATTAAAATAAGGACTATTCTGTATGTTGTAAGGACCATTTTTGTAAAATAATATTTGACAGGTTCTTTTAAGTAAATATCCTTTACATGTTGAAACATTTCTTAGCACAAGAGTGATTCGGTAAATATCCCAACACTTGTAATTTGTATTCTAACATATGGACTATTTCTGTATTTTTATATAAAAATAAAAGATCTTGTATGCTCAAGAGTCATATTAAAGTGATATTGCTAAATAACATATGATACTAATGGGTCACACTAACAACAACTTGATACAATTGATTATTTATTAGAAATTTATTTTAATAAATATTCAATAAAACTCTTATAATTAAACTGGAAATTATTTATTTCATGGAAATAATAAATTCCATTAGCAAGTAACTTAATATATATATATATATATATATATATATATATATATATATATATATATATATATATATATATATATATATATATATATATATATATATATCATATGATATGATTTATACGTCATGTACAAACTTTTGGACTAGTTGAATCCTTTTGTCTTTTTCCAAAAAGACAAGGTATATTTTATAAAAGAGTTTATAAAAGTTTGACTTTTTTCTTCTTCTTTATGCAATTTTAGAGATATGCATAAAAAGAAGAAGTGTATGACTTGTCTAATCATGCTTTAAAGGCATGGGAGGCATGCTTATGACAATGTGGATAAGTTTGCTTAAAGTGCTAAGGACTAATGGTTAATAACTTCACTTTATGCATATAAATAAGAGAGCTTGCACTTGGATTATTTGCTCATTGATTCCTTGATGCAAAATCTAAATCCTAACTTCCCTCTCCCTTTCTCTCTAGTTTTGGTTAGAAAACTAGAAGAACACTTGTATCTTCAAGCCCTCTTTAAGTTCATTTTGATTATGAATTTAAAGTTTAAGGGTTTAAGAGTTTTGGACTAGCATCTACATCTACTTGAGTCAAAGTTGGTGTCTCAAAGGTTCCACAGTCTTCATCAACTTCCAAGCCTCGCGAGAGGACCCAGAGAACTACAAAGGTTGTTATTTCTTCACCTCTTCTTTGGTTCGTGTTTTAATCTTTCTATAACCTTCAAGTAGATCCTTGATGAGTATAAAATGTTTATGTTATTTCAAAAATTAGAGTCTTCCGTTGCCATATTTTTCTAGTTTATGAAACTATTTTTGAACTAAAAATCCAACAATTTGTATCAGAGCGACCTTGCAAGTTTGGTTAGATGTTTTATTTTTTGAAATCTTAGTTTTGGAGAATATGAATGACTTGTTTTTGTGTAAACATAAGTTCATACATATTTTCTGTGACAACTTTTTTGTTATTTTATGTGACAAAAGTTTCATGCATCTTTTGTCATTTAATGTTGTCTTAGAAAAACAAAGGTTGTTTGATGTGTATATTGATGTATATGATGTGCATAAACTAGCCAAGGACCAATTAATGTGTTGTTATGTTGTTGTGTTGGTTATTTTTATTATTAAATGGTTGTAATAATTTATTTATTCATATGGTATGTAATAAATTAAATATATTAGTTTTCTTGTTTATTTTTGTAAAGTAATAGATTAGTTTTTAGAAACAATTTATTTGTACAAAGATGTAACAAGAAATGAAGTTTGAACCATTTTTTGAAGACAAAAGGAAAATTTTCGAGTTTAACATATGCTGGACAGAACGTGACACTTTCTGAAAAGTGTCAATGAATGCTACACATGTGCTGAAAAGCTGCTGAACAGAAAGATGACACTTTCTGCAAAGTGTCATGAAAGCTGCAATTTTTCCTTTAAAGAAGCCTTTCAAATCTTTTGCAATCAATGAGGGTTTACTCAAGTGGGAGCTTCTACAACAACATTTCAAGAAGATATTTGGTCCCCTTTAAATGTCCTTTAGGAATGGACTTGGCACTTTTTTTTGGCTCACAAAATATCATTAGTTGGTTATGTTTATTCACAAATCTTTTTATGCATGTTTTTGTTGTTTATTTTATGTAAATATTTTTTTGTGGTTGATAAAATTAGTTTTTCACATGCTAAAATAATTTCAGACAAAATAAATATCACCTGGAGTTTGGGTTTTCAAAATTGGACATAAGATGTAACAAGTTATTTTAAAACCCAGTTTTATAAAATCGTTAATAACGAAATTTTATGAAATACTCCATTATAAGTTTTAAAATGGTGATTTTTGTAACTTATACAAACTCCAAATATATATGTAATAAAATGAAGCTTTATTAAAGATATAAAAGGTTCAAATGCATTCAAACTTAATACTGTTTATTAAAATTGAACTGCGTCAAATTATATAAAAACTAGCTTTTTATATAGAACCTTTAAAAGTGATTTTTTTAAAATTGATTCCATGGTTTATTATATGCATGTCATAACCATGATATCACATGTTTTTAATATTGAATTATAAAACATATAAAGACCCTTTTTACAAACCTCAAATCTTTGCAATCCTTTTGAAAAACACCCGCACGTCTCTTGCATGCACTAGTGGGATAAATGATACCTAACCGCTTAGTGTTATCTTTTGATGGTCGGGCTGTGTTCACGATTTCTATAACCGAATTATAGGCCGATTACACAAAATTTTCAAATTGGACGATTTGATGGGAAATCTTTTGTGATAAAGGATACCTAAGAAAGACTTCTAACGCATAGATGTGATCAAACATGTCTAATTAAATTTGTTATTAGAGATCCCATAAATCAAGGAATTATATAACAATATATAATTGATAATCGATATCTACCGAGTTGAATTCAAATGGATGGGATAAAGGATACATAACCATTTATTTGTTTTGCCACTTGGATCCTAGAATTTAATAACTAATGTTTTCGGAAACTAAAAGGGTATTGATTATTGAAGATTATATATTGAAAAAACTAAATGAATTTTGTTAAAAATTTTGTAGTTAAGTAACCATTCTCATTATCACATATTTTCATTGTTATTTAATGACTTAATGAAACAATAACATTAAAGAGATACAACTTCAATGAATGAGTTCATGTCTTAAGAGACAATCTTGTAAGAGATATGAAATTGTATACACTTAAAGGTCCTAGTCTTAAACTATTTTCTTTGAGAACTTAAACTTGAACATGATACCTAGTAAAGGCATCATTGTGATCCTTAATATGCTTCTAACATCAAGCTAGGAATATTTATTCATGACTTCTAGAAGGTTTTGGATAAATTAAACATATATCTGATTATATAACTGGTCAAGCAATATTCCAATAAATACAATGATATTTTATTTAAAGCTACTATAAAAATTAGAATAATGAAAGGCTAAAGAGTCACCTAGAGTGATCTAAGAGGCCCATGTTTTATGGACCAAACACCTTTAAGCCCAAGAAATCTACTAAAACCCACATAGATGGATCTTATTTCTTTTGTGAAGAAACTAGAAACTGGAAGATGATTTACTCATCTATTTGAAAAGAAAGTTCGGAAGAGACTAGTAGTTCTTGTATCTACTACATAGAACTCATACTTTTCATATAACACTAGTGTAATTGTTACTTAAATGTTAATCTAATATTTGTAAATGTCTTGCAAATAATTATTGAAGAGTAGCCAAGCTGAGCACAATCAAGTTGGAACTACACTCTAGGAGTTTAGTTTATTATTTATGCTTGGAACATAAATTACTTCTAATGTAAAACAATATTTGTTTATGTTTTAATTTAACATGTCTAAATTTATGTCTCAATTATTTTATTCAAATGTTTGATAATTTACTTAATCGTTTTCCAAAACTATAATATTCATATTCTTAAATGATTAACTTCTATTTATGAGACTAGATCTCTTAATAGAATTGTGAAGTAAATATCAACATTTTTATAAATAAAATTAAAGTTCTATATGCAATCACTTTTAACTTAAACTTGTTTTAAATCAAACTCATCTTCGACATTGTTATCTTTATTATATAATTGGCATTCAAATATTCCAACTTCAAGAAAAGGATCTTTAAAGGCAAATAAAGTAGTTTATTTGACATATGTGAACCTTATTTATATGTAAAGGATTCCTAATGATATTTTCGCTAAGGTGTAGAGAATATAATTAAGGAAATTTACACTTTGATGTATGACTTGCTTTCTAATGAATGTGTAAGATTAAGCTCCAGATACCAAATCAACTTTATTAACAACTATAGTAGTTTTAATTGTATTTTACATGGTAAAGCAGTTTCAAAAGTTGAGATGAAAACAGGTAAGAACCATTTAAGACTTTAATGATAATAAAGGATGAATTAAATCTTACTTGGTATAATTTAGTTTGTAAGCGGTAGAAATATCCTCCTTTAATATTTTTGAGATAATACTTCAATCACTATTAATTGTATCTTGAATAGAAATACCAACTAATAAGTAAATTAAACACTTTATAAGATTTAGTATTGAAATGATCTATCCTAATTTTACTAAATTTTTTATGGATTTGAGGCCGATGTTGGACTAAAGCTTCTAAACCCAAAATCTACTAAATACATATTTGTATAACACTCTAAATGTGGCTTAGATTATTATATGCAAACTCGCCAAGAAGAAGTCCTCTTTTTCATTTGAATGCTAAGTTAGTAGAAAGCAAGCTTCTAATGACAAAGCAAGTGGGAGGTACATGGAACTTGAAGCAACTCAAGAACCATAACCTTATGTAGTCATAGTTGGCACTAGTTTTAACAAGGATTGTTAAAATTGAATAATAGCTATTCAAAAATACAAAGTTTTTGCATTAATAGTAGAATTCATCTATGACTTGAGAAATGTGGAATCTGTCATTGATGATATTTTACTGATGGTTTCTGGAAAATCCATCAAATACCAAGATGCTATGTCAGATCTTGAATATGATAAACGACTTAGAGTCGTGAATATGAGATGAAATCCATGTATGAAATTAAAGTATGGGCTTGATTAAAATTTGTCCCTATAGCAAGGTTAGAATGAGTAAATAATTCTTCTAGAAAGAATAAATTACATGGATAACTATACACATTTAAATCAAGACTTGTAATAAAAGGATTTTCTTACACTCATGTCATTGACTATCGTCCTCATCATACTCATGACATTGACTATGATCAAAACTTTCTAACAAGTAGCTATGATTAGATCAATAAGTATATTGTTTACTATAAATTCATATTCTTAATATGAGATATAGTAAATAGATTTCAAGAAAGACCGCTTTTCTTAATAGACAAGATGGAATTTGTTCCACTTATGTGCTGAGATTTACACATCTAAGGCGCCTTACTAAAAGTTGAACAACTAACGAGATTGATCGTGATCCGAATCTCATGTTCAACATGATGTCTGTAGCAAAGGGATAACTGATAAACTTACCTTATACACCAATTGTAGCTTTGAGCTTTTTGGGAATTGGGCGTTGATAGAATGGCACAGACAGCCGTATGGTCTTAGGGGCAGTAAAATATTGCTAGACATTCACCATTGTCTATATCAGTCTAATATGAGTCTTGTGCAAGTGGGAGATTGAAAGATCTTGTATGCTTAAAGTGATATTGCTAAATAACATATGATACTAGTGGGTCACACTAAAAACAACTTGATATAATTGATTACTTATTAGAAATTGATTTTAATAAATATTCAATAAAACTCTTATAATTAAATTGGAAATTATTTATTTCATGGAAATAATAAATTCCATTAGCAAGTAACTTAATATATAACATATGGTATGATTCGTAAGTCATGTACAAAATTTTGGACTAGTTGAATCCTTTTTTCTTTTCCCTAAAAGACAAGGTTTATATTTTATAAAAGAGTTTATAAAATTTTGACTTTCTTTCTTCTTCTTTATGCAATTTTTGAGATATGCAGAAAAAGAAGAAGTGTATGACTTGTCTAATAATGCTTTAAAGGGATGGGAGACATGCTTATTACAATGGGATAAGTTTGCTTAAAGTGCTAAGGACTAATCGTTAATAACTTCACTTTATGCGTATAAATAAGAGAGCTTGCACTTGGATTATTTGCTCATTGATTCCTTGATACAAACTCCAAATATATAAGTAATAAAATGAAGTTTCATTAAGGATATAAAAGGTTCAAATGCATCCAAACTTAATACTGGTTATTTAAATCGAATTGCATCAACTTATATAAAAACTAGCTTTTTATATAGAACCTTTAAAAGTGATTTTCTTTGGAAAATTGATTCTATGGTTTATTATATGTATGTAATAACCATGATATCATATGTTTTTAAACTAGAATTATACAAAATATAAAGAACCTTTTTACAAATCTCAAATCTATGCAATCCTTTTGAAAAACACCTGCATGTCTCTTGCATGCAGTAGTAGGATAAAGGATACATAACCGCTTAGTGTTATCTTTTGATGGTCGGGGTATATTCGCGATTTCTATAACCAAGTTATAGACCGATTACACAAGTTTTTTCAAATTGGACGATTTGATCGGAAATCTTTTGTGATAAAGGATACCTAAGAAAGAGAGTTCCGAGGTATAGATGGGATCAAACATGTCTAAATAAATTTGTTATTAGAGATCCCATAAATCTAGGAATTATATATCAAGATATAATTGATAATTAATATCTACCGAGTTGAATTCAAACGGATGGGATAAAGGATACATAACCATTTATTTGTTTTGAAACTTGGATCCTAGACTTTGATTAATAATGTTTTCAGAAAGTAAAAGGGTATTGATTATTGAAGATTAAATGTCGAAAATACTAAATGAATTTTGTTAAAAATTTTGTAGTTAAGTAATCCATTCTCATTATCATGTATTGTCATTTTTATTTAATGACTTAATGAAACAATAACATTCAATAGATACAACTTCAATGAATGAGTTCATGTTTTAAGAGAAAATCTCGTAAGAGATATGAAATTGTATACACATAAAGGTCCAAGTCTTAAATTATTTGATTTGAAAAATTTAACCTGAACATGATACCTAGTAAAGGCATCACTGTGATGCTTATGATGCTTCTAACATCAAGCTAGGAATAGTTATTCATGACTTCTAGGATGTTTTGGATATATTAAACATATATCTTATTATATAACAGGTGAAGGAATATTCCAAAAAATATAGTGATATTTTATTTCAAGTTAGTTTAAAGATTAGAATAATGCAAGCCTAAAGAGTTACCTAGTGTGATGATCGAAGAGGCCCATGTTTTATGGACTAAACACCTCTAAGCCCAAAAAATTTACTAAAGCCCACATAGATGGATCTTATTTCTTTTGTGAAGAAACTAGACACTGGAAGAGGATTTACTCCTCTTATTTGGAAAGAAAGTCTGGAGGAGACTATTACTCCTTGTATCTACTAGATAAAGCTCTTACTTTTTATATAACACTTGCGTACTTGGTACTTAAATGTTAATCTAATATTTGTAAATGGCTTGAAAGTATTTATTGACGAGTAACCAAGTTGAGCACAATCAAGTTGGAACTAACCTCTAGGAGTTTAGTTTATTATTTATGCTTGGAACATAAATTACTTGTAATGTAAAACAATATTTTTTTGGAACAAAGTATGTTTTAATTTAGCATGTCTAAATTTATGTCTCAGTTATTTTATTCAAATGTTTGATAATTTACTTAATCGTTTTTCGTAACGATAATATTCATATTCTGAAATGATTAACTTCTATTTATGAGACTAGATCTCTTAATAGAATTATAAAGTAAATATCAACATTTTTATAAATAAAATTAAAGTTCTATATGTAATCACTTTTAAGTTAAACTTGTTTTAATCAAACTCATCTTTGACATTGTCATCTTTATTATATAAATGGGATTCACGTATTCCAACTTCAAGAAAAGGATCTTTGAAGGCAAATAAAGTAGTTTATTTGACATATGTGAACCTCATTTATATGTAAAGGATTCCTAATGATATTTTCTCTAAGGTGTAGAGAAAATAAGTAAGGAACTATACAGTTTTATTTATGACTTCCTTTCTAATGAATGTCTAAGATTAAGCTCAAGATACCAAATTAACTTTATTAGCAACTATAGTAGTTCTAATTATATTTTACGTGGCAAAGCATAATTGTGAAATCTTTGTTGGAGGTTTCAAAAGTTGAGATGCAAGCCGGTAAGAACCATCTAAAGCTTTAATGATAATAAAGGATGAATTAAATCTTACTTCGTATGATTTACTTTCTAGTCGGTAGAAATATACTCCTTTAATCTTTTTCGGATAATACTTCAATCACTATTAATTGTATCTTGAATACAAATACCAACTAATAAGTAAATTAAACACTTTATAAGATTTAGTATGGAAAGGCTCCATCCTCATCTTACTAAATGTTTTATGGATTTGAGGCCGATGTTGGACTAAAACTTCTAAACCTCAAATATACTAAATACATATTTGTATAACACTCTAAATGTGGCTTAGATTATTATATGCAAGCCCGCCAAGAATAAGTCCTCTTCTTGTTTACAAAGCTAAGTTAGTAGAAATCAAGCTTCTAATGACAAAGCGAGTGGGAGGTACATGGAACTTGAAGCAACTCAAGAACCATAACCTTATGTAGTAATAGTTGGCACTAGTTTTAACAAGGATTGTTAAAAGTGAATAATATCTATTCACAAACACAGATTTTTCGCGTAAACGGTAAAATTCATCTATGAATTGAAAAATGTGGAATATCTCATTGATGATATTTTATTGATGGTTTCTGGAAAATCCATCAAATACCAAGATGCTATGTCAGATCTCGAGTCTGATAAATGAATTAGAGTCGTGAACATGAGATGAAATCCATGTATGAGAATCAAGTATGGGCTTGATTAAAATTTGTCCATATAGCAAGGCTAAAAGGAGTAAATAATTCTTCTAGAAAGAATAAAGTACATGGATAACCATGCACATTTAAAGCAAGAATTGTAATAAAAGGATTTTCTTATACTCATGTCATTGACTATGGTCCTTATCATACTCATGACATTGACTATGATCAAAACTTTCTAACAAGTAGCTATGATTAGATCAGTAAGCGTATTGTTTACTATAAATTCATATTCTTAATATGAGATATACTAAATAGATTTCAAGAAAGACCGCTTTTCTTAATAGACAAGATGGGATTTCTTCATCTTATGTGTTGAGAATCTCATGTTCAACATGATGTCTGTAGCAAAGGGACAACTGATAAACTTACCTTATACACCAATTCTAGCTTTAAGCTTTTTCGGACACCTAAGGCACCTTACCAACAAGGTATGTTTTTATACCAAACTGAATAGAACATGTGTGCTTACTAAGAACTAGTCGGAGCATAGTGAAATTCCTAATCTTGTATGAGTGAGACATACTTAATCATTGGTGTCACACCCCGAAACCAACGGCGGAAACGTTCCGAGGTGGAGGACGTCATGCGTACTATCACAACCATTGTACATAGTAAGCATAGTAAACACAACCATTACATTACATATGAATATTTACATTTGTTTGAAAGTGGAGAAATACATAATTTATATATACATCAGTATAACAAAAGTATAGACGAGACTTCTATATGCACCGTCTTCTCCAAAAGTAAGTGAGATATCTGTCTAACGTGAACCTGAGAATACAAGAAGTTTTAAAATACCAACATAAAGCTGGTGAGTTCATAAGTGGTTGAGTTCTGGTAAAAGAAAACGTTCTTTTGATTTCATGAAAAGTTGTTATCGAAGAAAATCCCATATTTTCTTATAAAAGAAGTTGGTTATTCATTTGTTAAAAAACCTGTTTATGAAAAGTTAAGTTATCCCAGAAAAAACCCATATTTTCCTTAAAAGTCAATGGTTGGTTATCGATCCGGAAATAAAATGTACAAGTATCTACCATACTTGTATCGTTAGGCGAAGTTTCCTTGAAAGCTAGGTTAATCTTGATAAAGTACATTAGTTTTAATACATATATAACACTAATAAGTAGGTAGTGAACTAATTCCTAAGGATATTGCTAATACCTTCTAGTAATCAAAACAGTTATTACTTTGAGGTTAGTTCACTAGGTTCATTATTACTTAAAAGTAAAGCTCCATTATCAAAGTTGCGAGTTCTATAACCATACAATAAAATAGATATGGCTCGTAACGGGGGTCAGTATGATTTTATGACTTTATCACCCGTAGACCTACCGGTCCCACTATAGCTAGCAGCAAAGTGCGGGATAGTCAGTCCAGTATAGATCTATACACACAAGTCACGTTATCTCTCCAGGAGATCCTGGTTACAGGGTCGGTCCTCCACTCTCCTACCTATTGGGAGCGTTACCGAGGACTTGTCTCCAATCTTAAGAATAACGAATTTACAAGAAATAATATGGAAAATCCTGTTTTATGATCGGCGTGAATCCATTGTAAATTGTGAAATATAACATAAAATATAACCTTTTATGATGAGATTCACAAGTTCCTTGTTTTGGATTTGAAAGCTAACTCTACAAGTTAATTTCTTATTCGATTGGTTTAACGGTTTTCTGTGTCAAAGCATGTTGAACATGTAATCATTTCTTACGAAATAATAAGTTTTGAGTACAAGTTCCCTTGTACTTTTGCTTGTATCCCCCCCCCCCCCGCTACATGAAAAACTCGGAAAAAGGTAGGGATATGAACTTACCTGATGTGGGTGTGCCGGGTAGGACGATCGGTGTCAATTTAGGACTTGAACACACGCGAGGGTCCTATGTAACATGAAGTGATACATAATTGTATCTAATTAGTCATTTAAACCACTAATTAGGTAAGTAAATACACTCTAATGCGTGGAAACACTTTATTTCAAGTGTTAGGAATGATACGGGTTGCATCTAAGGAGTGTATGGCCTCGTTAAGGAGTTTACTCTTCAAGTGTAAGCCCTTAGGGGGTGTTTACGGTTTTAACACCATATCCCCATGAGTTTACGGTTGTAAACTCATAAGAGTGGTGTTATTGGGTGTTCAAAGGTCTTATGCTTAACAAAGAATGGTCTTAGGGTTGAATCCAAGGTCATGGAATTGTTTGGTGCTTGAAATGGACCCTTTATGGAGTTTACGGTTTCTGAACCACTCCTTAGGTTGTTTACGGTCATAAACACATGAGTTTACGGCCGTAAACTCATGTTTGTCCATTTTTCATGTGTTTTGGTGGTTGTAGGTTAAGCATGCAAAGTTCTAGACCCAAATATAAGCCATACAAGGTGTTAAGGGCACTTAAACACCCTTTGGAGGTGTTTACGGTTTTGGGATGTTCCCAAACCGTAAACACATGTTCTTGAGGTTTTTGGATGATTAAATCACGAATTTTCAAGTAGGTTAGGCTAAACCACAAGCTAGGAAGGTTAACTTACAGTTGTGAAGCTTGAAGGGGCGTTTCTAGATCAATCCTGAGTTGTAGAGAGAGAGTAGAGAGAGAAAGTTCTAAGGTGTGTGAAAAAGGTTCAAATGGAGACCACTCAACCCTTATATTGGGTTGAGTTCACGGCCAGGTGGGGAACCACCCAATCTCGACATTAAATGGAGTTTAATATTATACCCGATTAAATGGCCGTAACCCGACTTAGTCGTGAACTAGAAATTTTTCCGAAAGAATTCGAGGGTATTTCACGTGATTTTATTGCTTTCAGACGCATATGAAAAATACAACAATAACCCAAATGGATTTACTTAACTCAAAAGTTAACGGAAAATTTTTGATAAAAATAAATTTTATTAACGGAAGTGGGTTACCTTGACGGAATAAATTTCGGGTTGTCACATCATCCCCCCGTTAGAGGAAATTTCGTCCCGAAATTTGGAAATAAGATTCAAATCATGGATTTGAAAAGAGATGCAAATAATTATGTTTCATTGAATCTTCGCGCTCCCAAGTGAATCTGGGTCCCCGCTTGGCATTCCAGCGAACGTTCACTATCGGGATGCGGCTTTGTTTCGTTCGTTTGATCTCCCGATCCATGATTTCGATTGGTTCTTCCACGAAGTTCAGATTTTCGTTGATCTCGATCTCGTCAAGAGGGATCACAAGGGTTTCATTGGATAGACACTATTTAAGATTTGAAACATGGAAGACAGGGTGGATGTTGCTAAGCTCTTGAGGTAATCAGGGTTTGTAGGCTACAGGACCGATCCTAGCAAGGATCTCGAAAGGTCCTATGTACCTTGGGTTCAATTTCCTGCGCTTTCCAAAGTGCATCATGCCTTTCTAGGGCGAGACCTTAAACAGGACATGATCTCCAACCTGGAATTCCAAGGGTTTTCGTCGTTTATCGGCGTAACTCTTTTGTCTGTCTCGTGAAGCTTTCAGTCATTCTTGGATTTGAATGATCTTTTTGGTGGTTTCGCGGATGATCTCAGGACCAGTGAGAGCACTGTCGGGGACTCGACCTTTAGCTAGTTGCGTGTCCCCTACCTCGGCCCAGCACAGAGGGGATCTGCACTTGCAACCTTAGAAGGCTTCGAACGGGGCAACCTTGATACTGGTGTGGTAATTGTTGTTATACGAGAACTCGACCTAGGGTAAATGAGTGTCCCACGACTTTCCGAAATCGATGAAACATGCTCTCAACATGTCTTCCAAGGTCTGGAGAGTTCTCTCACTCTGCCCATCTTTCTGAGGGTGATAAGATGTGCTCATGTCTAGCTTAGTTCCAAGAGCCTTTTGTAGGGACTGTCAAAATCTAGAGGTAAACCTGCTATCTCGATTGGAGATAATGGACACAGGTACACCGTGCAGTCGGACTATCTCTTGAATGTAGATTCGCGTGAGTCTTTCCATCTTGAATGTTTCTGTAATCGGTAGGAAGTGAGCGGATTTTTTCAATCGATCGACAATTACCAAAATGGTATCGTACCCACTCGAAGATTTGGGTAATTTGGTGATGAAATCCATAGTAATCATCTCCCATTTCCACTCAGGTATCTCGGGCTGCTGGAGCAGACCTGAGGGTTTCTGATATTCGACCTTCACCTTGGCGCAAGTCAGTCACTTGCCCACCAAGGTAGCGATTTCGGATTTCATGTTTGGCCACCAGTATAGTTTCTTGAGATTCAGGTACATCTTACCCGAACCTGGGTGAACGGAGTATCTGGTCTTGTGAGCTTCGTTCATGACAACCTCCCTGAAACCTCCAACCTTTGGGGTCCAGATTCGATCCATAAAATAATAGACTGCGTCACCTCTGATCTCAAGATTCTTATCCATTCCCCTCAAGGCTTCATTCAACACATTCTCTGGTTTTAGGGCTTCCAACCAAGCCTCACGGATTTGTGCGGATAAGTGGGAATGGATGGTCATTGTCAGTGTCTTCGCCTTGTTGCTTGAGCTTTCCTTTCGGCTAAGGGCATCTGCCACCATATTGGGCTTGCTGGGATGGTAGCGGATTTCGTACTCATAGTCACTGAGCAGCTCTACCCATCGCCGTTGTCTCATGTTTAAGTCTTTCTGATCGAAGATATGTTGTAGGCTTTTATGGTCCGTGAAAATCATGCACTTGGTCCCGTAAAGGTAATGTCTCCAAATTTTCAGTGCGAAGACCACTGCTCGTAACTCCAGGTCGTGAGTTGTATAGTTGACTTCGTGTGCCTTCAGCTGTCTCGAGGCATAAGCAATAACTTTCCCCCTCTGCATAAGCACACAACTTAAGCCCTGATTGGACGCATCGCATTAGACAAGGAAGTCCTCCGTCCCTTCGGGCAGGGACAGGATAGGTGCGATGCACAAGGCTCGCTTCAACGTTTGGAATGCAGCGTCTTGCTTTTCACTCCAACAAATGGGTACACCTTTATGCGTCAGAGTAGTTAGGGGTTTGGTTTTTCTAGAAAAATTTGGATGAATCTACGATAATAGCCGGAGAGACCCAAGAATTGACGGATTTCTGTGGGCTATCGCCTTGATTTTGGAAGGGTCCACGTGTATGCCTTCCTTGCTTACCACATGACCTAGAAAAGTTACCTTCCAAATCCAGAATTCACACTTGGAGAATTTCGCGTACAACTTCTCGTTAATTACATGAGCCAGGAATGCATGACACTCCTTTCACAAGAGCTTTTGGGCTTTGATGCATGAAATGATGCGAAGATTGGAACTAAGTTTATTGCAGTAGATCATGAGGGTCTGGCCAGAAGGAAGATTGAGACGGATGGCTCTTTCGTAACAAAGGATATCAACATGATTGGGACTCAACCAATCCATGCCAACGATAACATCAAAGCTCTTTATGGACACCGGCATAAGGTCGATGGGAAAGGAATGATTGTTTAGGGTAAGGGTGCAACCTATGAATATATAGTTAGCGTTCTCTTTCTCACTGTTATCCATCTCGATGGTAAACGTTTCGGTTAATGGTTGAGGACTATGTTTAAGAAGATGTTTGAATGAATGGCTATGAAAACTTCGTTCTGCACCAAAATCGAAAAGGATGCATGCATAAGAGTTGTCGAGAAGGAACGTACCCGTGAAAACGGTGGGATCGGCGACTGCCTACTCTTGCCCCATAGTTAGAACTCTCCCGATGTTGTTGATTGTTGTTGCTTTGGCGCAATTTCGCTTGTAATGCCCAACCTCACCACAACCGTAGCAGGTTTAACTGACACCTGCTCTGGATGCTTGATTGGTTGGTTGGGCTGGTGTTTGGTAGTTTCGAGCAGTGTGGCCCTTTTTGCCACAGTTGTTGCAGACCATCTCATGGCATGAGCTAGAAATGAGATGATGGTAGTTGCACTTGTCGCACCTAGGGAGGTTACCAGCATACCTATTGGTGTGTGCTTGAGCTGTAGGAGTAGCAACAGGGGTAGTAGTAGCGTGGACTGCTACTGTTTGCTGTTTCTTTGAGGTCTCTTGCGAAGACTGACCCTTCTTCTATTTCCAGAATTTTCTTTTCTCACCACTCCCTTTAGCCGGTTCAGGAGTGGTGGTCACTTCATCGAGATCGACTCCATGATCGATCAGAGTCTGCGCCAGGCACTTTGCGCTGTAGAAGGTGTTTGGCCTAGCAGCCAAGACATTTCCTTTGGTTGGCTGGGTCAGCCCCCAAATGAATCTTTCAATCTTTTTGCTTTCCGGGGTGACCATTCCCGGACAAAGGAGCGCTAGGTCTTCAAACCTAGAAGTGTAGGCGGCAACATCGAGACCCTTCATTTTTAGGTTCCAGAGTTCATGCTCTAGTTTCTGCATTTCGCCCCACGGGCAGTACTCGGCAAGCATTAACTCCTTCAAGCTCTCCATACCCATAGTGTTTGCTACTGGCAGGGTTAAGGATTTGACTCGGCCATTCCACCAAGTCAATGCTTTGTTGGTGAAAGTGCAGGTGGCGGATTTCAACTTGTTGGCCTCCGAGCAAGAACAGATTTCGAAGATAGACTCGATCTTTGTGAACCATCGAGTCAGGGTAATGACACCTCCAGTGCCATTGAAAGATGTGGGTTTCGCATTCATGAAATCTTTGTAGGAACACTCCTTCTGGTGTCCCTGACCACTTTCCTAGTTTTGGGGCTGAGTACCACCTCCTGGCCTGCCAGGACCGTCGGGGTTCATTTGTGCATTGCAGTAGCCACAACAGCAGTAACGGCTGCCTGAAACATGACAGGATTGAATTGAGGAGGAGGTGGTGGCAGAGGATTGTTGTTCTTTGAGTTGGGTCTTTTCTACGGAGGCATCTTGATCTAAAATGATCAGAAAAGAGAGGATGGTAAGTCCTCTTAATTTAGAAGATACGAAACAAGATGTATCTCTAAAGGACAAATAAAGTGTTCTGCTAAGCGATAGAATAGGAAAGAGCTACTAAAGCAAGTTAACTATCACTAAGGAAATAATGAGTAGCAACACTTGGAATGAATTTCTACAACGTATTCGACTTTGGCTAAAATACTCCTATAGTATTTTATGTTTTGTTGCAACGACGACTTATTGTTTGGATATTTGGTATGTTTTAGGCCTGCTGTGCACCACAGTCACTCCCAAGCACATGTTGGTCGTGTCTCGAATGAATATAGTTGATTAGGCTATATTGACCCTACACACGACTACATAACTGCCGAAGTTTAACCGTAGTGGACAACACCAAATTAGTTTTGTATTGTTCTACTCGTGGTTACTGATTCTGGTATGTAGGTATACTTGTATACTTGAAGTAAAAATACTGATATTTTTAAAATATACTTTTAGTTCAGAGCGTTTTGGCCCCTTCGTGTTTATAGTTGTATACCATGTAAGGTTCAGTATACTTAGTTCACTATAACAAAAGCTCTGATACCAATCTGTCACACCCCGAAACCAACGGCGGAAACGTTCTGGGGCGGAGGATGTCATGTGTAGTATCACAACCATTATACATAGTTAGCATAGTAAACACAACCATTACATTACATATGAATATTTACATTTGTTTGAAAGTGGAGAAATACATAATTTATATATACATCAGTATAACAAAAGTATAGATGAGACTTCTATATGCACCGTCTTCTCCAAAAGTAAGCGACAAACCTGTCTAACGTGAACTTGAGAATACAAGCAGTTTTAAAAATATCAGCATAAAGCTGGTGAGTTCATAAGTGGTTGAGTTCTGGTAAAAGAAAACGTTCCTTTGATTTCATGAAAAGTTGTTATCCAAGAAAATCCCATATTTTCTTATAAAAGAAGTTGGTTATCCATTTGTTAAACAGCCCGTTTATGAAAAGTTAAGTTATCCTAGAAAAAACCCATATTTTCCTTAAAAGTCAATGGTTGGTTATCGATCCGGAAATGAAATGTACAAGTATCTACCATACTTGTATCGTTAGGCGAAGTTTCCTTGAAAGCTAGGTTAATCTTGATAAAGTACATTAGTTTTAATACATATATCACACTAATAAGTAGGTAGTGAACTAATTCCTAAGGATATTGCTAATACCTTCTAGTAATCAAAACAGTTATTACTTTGAGGTTAGTTCACTAGGTTCATTATTACTTAAAAGTAAAGCTCCATTATCAAAGTTGCGAGTTCTATAACCATACAATAAAATAGATATGGCTCGTAACGGGGGCCAGTATCATTTTATGACTTTGTCACCCGTAGACCTATCGGTCCCACTGTAGCTAGCAGCAAAGTGCGGGATAGTCAGTCCCGTATAGATCTATACACACAAGTCACGTTCTCCCTCCAGGAGATCCTGGTTACAGGGTCGGTCCTCCACTCTCCTACCTATGGGGAGCGTTACCGAGGACTTGTCTCCAATCTTAAGAATAATGAAATTACAAGTAATAATAAGGAAAATCCCGTTTTATGATCGGCGTGAATCCTTTGTAAATTGTGAAATATAACATAAAATATAACCTTTTATGATGAGATTCACAAGTTCCTTGTTTTGGATTTGAAAGCTAACTCTACAAGTAAATTTCTTATTCGATTGGTTTAACGGTTTTCTATGTCAAAGCATGTTGAACATGTAATCATTTCTTATGAAATAATAAGTTTTGAGTACAAGTTCCCATGTACTTTTACTTATATTCCCCCCCCCCCCCCCCCCGCTACATGAAAAACTCGGAAAAAGGTAGGGATATGAACTCACCTAACGTGGGTGTGCCGGGTAGGACGATCGGTGTGAATTTAGGACTTGAACACACGCGAGGGTCCTATGTAACATGAAGTGATAGATAATTGTATCTAATTCGTCATTTAAACCACTAATTAGGTAAGTAAATACACTCTAATGCGTGGAAACACTTTATTTCAAGTGTTAGGAATTATACGGGTTGCATCTAAGGAGTGTATGGCCTCGTTAAGGAGTTTACTCTTCAAGTGTAAGCCCTTAGGGGGTGTTTACGGTTTTAAGACCATATCCACATGAGTTTATGGCCTTAAACTCATGTGAGTGGTGTTATTGGGTGCTCAAAGGTCTTATGCTTCACAAAGAAAGGTCCTAGGGTTGAATCAAAGGTCATGGATGTGTTTGGGGCTTGAAATGGACCCTTTATGGTGTTTACGGTTTCTGAACCACTCCTTGGAGAGTTTACAGTCGTAAACACATGAGTTTATTGCCATAAACTCATGTTTGCCCATTTTTCATGTGTTTTTGTGGTTGTAGGTTAAGCATGCAAAGTTCTAGACCCAAATATAAGCCATACAAGGTGTTAAGGGCACTTAAATACCCTTTGGAGGTGTTTACGGTTTTGGGATGTTCCCAAACCGTAAACACATGTTCTTGAGGTTTTTGGATGATTAAATCACGAAGTTTCAAGTATGTTAGGCTAAACCACAAGCTAGGAAGGTTAACTTACAGTTGTGAAGCTTGAAGGGGCGTTTCTAGATCTATCCCGAGTTGTAGAGAGAATAGAGAGAGAAAGTTCTAAGGTGTGTGAAAAAGGTTCAAATGGAGACCACTCAACCCTTACATAGGGTTGAGTTCACGGCCAAGTGGGGATCCATCCAATCCCGACATTAAACGGAGTTTAATATTGTACCCGATTAAATGGCCGTAACCCGACTTAGTCGTGAACTAGAAATTTTTCCGAAAGAATTCGAGGGTATTTCACGTGATTTTATCACTTTCAGACTCATATGAAATATACAACAATAACCCAAATGGATTTACTTAACTCAAAAGTTAACGGAAAATTTTTAATAAAAATAAATTTTATTAACGGAAGTGGGTTACCTTGACGGAATAAATTTCGGGTTGTCACAATTGGCAATATCTTGAAAGGTATCAAGACACAAGATTCTTTTGGAGAGTTCTTGGCATTGTCATATGGCAACATTTGAGCTAGCCTCAAAAGTACATAGCTCATAGGCTTGAACTAGATGAAATGATTTATATTCTATTTGCTTGGAAAATGAATTCATCATTTACGCCATATTGTGTATATGACATTGTATTTGATCATGTTGTAAGCATGTCATAACATACTAGTTGAATACATGGTTAAGTCATTGGATGAATAAGAGAGCATTCTAAGAGTACTTTAGATGAACTAAGAGAATGTATATGAGACAATCAGTTTAGGAAGAGTCTTTATGGAAGAGCTACAAAGATGTTAATTTCTAAACAAATACAAATAATTATGAATTATAATTGGATTTTGACTTCATTATGGAATGAAGGGTAAGTTTTGTTGGAATGAGGTCCAAGCAAAACATAATGACACAATCTACTACAATATAAGAATACACTACTTTCAAAGTTGAATTCAAATATGATTGGATGAATGAGATCATTGAAAAACTATGTTGATTTCTACCATTCAAGGATCGCATAGAAATCTTTGTGACCTCGAGAGTATACTTAATCAAGATAAGAGAATCTATGTCATAAAAGAACACCAATCATATTATGCATGATATTTAACTATACTTAGAGTAAATTTAAGTATGGAGATGATAATATTCACAGAATTCACACAGATTAAATTTTGTCAGATCCATTGATAAAGTCATTCTTTTGATCTAAGTATGAATGGTCACACTTCAGCAGTAAGACTTTATTATCCAAGAAATGGTTTTTTGATTTGAATTTGGTATTTGGATATTGGAACATTATAACAAAAACTATTAGATAATGTTATGATATATTGGGATATAGTCATCACATTAATACTTGTTGTGTTATATATTAACATGTTTAATCCATGAATAATGTTATTATTCTAAAGGTTCGTAGTCGGTTATAATTGTGCGAGCACCTTACCAAAAGTTGAACAACTAATGAGATTGATCGTGATCTGAATGTCATGTTCAACATGATGTCTGTAGCAAAGGGATAACTGATAAACTTACCTTATACACCAATTTTAGTTTTGAGTTTTTTTGGAATTGGGCGTTGATATAATGGCAAAAACAGTCGTATGGTCTTAGGGAAGTGAAATGTTGCTAGAAGTTCACCACTGTCTATATAAGTTTAATATGAGTCTTGCGCAAGTTGGAGATTGAAAGATCTTATATGCTTAAGTGATATTGCTAAATAACATATGATACTAATGGGTCAGACTAACAACAACTTGATACAATTGATTATTTATTAGAAATTGATTTTAATAAATATTCAATAAAACTCTTATAATTAAACTGAAAATTATTTATTTCATGGAAATAATAAATTCCATTAGCAGGTAACTTAATATATATATATATATATATATATATATATATATATATATATATATATATATATATATATCATATGGTATGATTTATAGGTCATGTACAAAATTTTTGGACTAGTTGAATCCTTTTGTCTTTCTCCTAAAAGACAAAGTTTATATTTTATAAAAGAGTTTATAAAAGTTTGACTTTCTTTCTTCTTCTTTATGCAATTTTCGAGATATGGAGGAAAGGAAGAAGTGTATGACTTGTCTAATCATGCTTTAAAGGCATGAGAGACATGCTTATAACAATGGGGATACGTTTGCTTAAAGTGCTAAGGACTAATGGTTAATAACTTCACTTTATGCATATAAATAAGAGAGCTTGCACTTGTATTATTTCCTCATTGATTCCTTGATGCAAAATCCGAATCCTCTCTTCCCTCTCCCTTTCTCTCTAGTTTTGGTTAGAAAACTTGAAGAACAGTTGCATCTTCAAGCCCTCTTAAAGTTCATATTGGTTATGAACTTAAATATTATAGGTTTAAGAGTTTTGGACTAGCATCTACATCAAGTTGAGTCATTGTTGGTGTCTCAAAGGTTTCACATTCTTCATCAACTTCCAAGCCTCCCGAGAGGACCCAAAGAACTACAAAGGTTGTTATTTCTTCACCTCTTCTTTGGTTGGTGTTTTAATCTTTCGATAACTTGCAAGAAGATACTTGGTGGGTGTAAAATGTTTATGTTATTTCAAAAATTAAAATCTTCCGTTGCCATATTTTTCTAGTTTATGAAACTATTTTTGAACTAAAAACCCAACAATTGGTATCAGAGCCACCTTGCAAGTTTGGTTAGATTTTTTATTTTTGGAAATCTTAGTTTTTGGAGAATATGGATAACTTTTTTTTGTATAAAAATAAGTTCATACATTTTTCTATGACAACTTTTATGTTATTTTATGTGACAAAAGTTTCATGCATCTTTTGTTATTTAAAGTCGTCTTAGAAAAAACAAAGGTTGTTTGATGTGTATATTGGTGTATATGACGTGCATAAACTAGCTAATGACCAATATGTTGTTTTGTTGTTGTGTTGGTTATTTTTATTTTAAAATGGTTGTAATAATTTATTTATTCATATGGTATGTAATAAATTTAATATATTAGTTTTCTTGTTTATTTTTGTAAAGTAATAGACTAGTTTTTAGAAACAATTTACTTGTACAAAGATGTAACAAGAAATGAAGTTTGAACCTTGTCTTTTAGGTCAGTATCCTGATATGTTATGCTAGTATGATGTGTTTGAACAGTATCCTGGTAGATAGGATGGTCTTATACTGTTATGATCTGTTAGATCAATATCCTGATAGATAGGATGATGTTATGCTAGTATGATTTGTTAGATCGGTATCCTGGTAGATAGGATGTTATTATGTTGTTATGATCTGTTTGATCGGTTTTTCTATCTATAGAAAATTATGTGATTATCTGATACATGTGCACATGTTTGACTGGTGGCTGAGGCTTATCTACTTTGTGCGAGAGCCAACAGACCTGGGCATTCCAACCCAAAGATTGTGGGCCGTGAGTATTCCATCCCAAGGATGATTGGACTCATAGTATGTGGGAATTCCAACCCGAAGGTTGAGGGCCTGGGGTATTCCACCCCGATGGTTGATTGGACCCATAGTATGATGCTTTTTTGAATATATGTATATTGTTGTGTGTATGGGTATTTTGGGGAACTCACTAAGCTTTGGGCTTACAATTTTGGATTTTGTTTCAGCTACTTCAGATGATCGAGGGAAGACAAAGGCGTGATTGTACAACTCCTCATGTTTTATGATCTGGAATTTCTGGGATACTCTGATGTTTAAAATATTTTGAAAACACTTTGTAATAATTAATGGTTTTAATTGGTTGAAAAAGTTTTAAACTGGCTTGATTTTTATGGGTGTTACACGACCGTTTTGCCAAAAAGGTGCCACGACGTAGCTAAATGATGGCCACAACGTGGAGGTCAACCGACATTGATTTTGACCGTTTATTTTTGACTAGGTATGACTTTTAGTCAAATTAATCATTTTGGAAGGTAGACTAAGGGTTTACCTTGTATGACTTCGTAGGAGGTGTGTAGCACCTGCTTTCCAGCTATGTAAGCTTGTTAGATGTGGTCTGGAATTGTGATGTGGGTTTTTTCACTATACTGTACAGGGTGCTAGCTATCTTCGTGTCTCTTGCATGAAAGACCATGGTTTGGCTCTTGGCATATGTATGAAAGACCAGGTTTTGGTCCCTGGAACTTATATGAAATACCAGGGTTTGGCACTTAGTAGTTGTATGGAAGACCAATTTTTAGCTTCTATAACTTGTACAAGTAAAGACCATGATTTCGCCTGTGGCAGAAAGTGATGGTAAGACTATGATTTGGCCCATATCATTCATTTGGGGTTGAGATATACTTGTTATGTTTTGTATGGTATTTGGTATTTTAGGGAACTCACTAAGCCTTGTGCTTTTGGTTTTATGGTTTAAATGTTTCAGGTACTTCTAGTTCCATATGGAAGGGCCCGTCATGATCGCTCTAAATCCCCTGAAGATCGTTCGACATTTTTATTCAATACATTCAAATGTTTGAGAATACTTTTTATGTTGTTTGGTTTTGAAAAAAATTGGTTGTATCATTTTTGGGTGTTTGGAAAAATAAAAGTTTTGCTAGTATTTTGGGATGTTACAAGTTGGTATCAGAGCCTTGGTTTGAGGGATTCGGGCACACTCTCGGGTGTGACTGAACTCAAAGTGAGGAATTGATAAATGTTTTTATGTAAGAAAACAACTTTTTATAAAAAGTTATTAATAAGGAAATGGGTGTGATTCGTGCAATCATCCGAGCTCAAGTAAGTGATTCCCATAATACCCATACATGAATGTTATATTTTAGTATGTTATTGAGTGAGTTGCATGCTAAATTAAGGCGAATGATCCCTTCAAGAATTTCATGATATAATTGCCTGATATTGTGATGCATTATATCCTAGGGAATTGTTTGTTATGTGCTACATGTACTGACAATATTAATTGGTAAGTGTATGTTTTAAAATTGTACACGATAGGGATTATATAGCCTTAGAATGATTTATTTAGCCTTATATCCTATTACTTGTTTGGTTGTGGTCTTAGGTTAGAATCATTTATTCGACAGTCTATTTGATCTTGTATTGTCTATAATTAGCATGCATAAGGAAACCCCCAGTGTTGGTAGAGATTCCTAGTAATGCATAAGCAAGTAAGATGAGGATTCTTAGGAGATCCTAGGAAGTGTTGTAGTCAGATGTGTATGATGTTTAGCAACGGGATAATAAGAGTATTGTATTGAAGTAACTTACAAGATTCAGGATGATTCTTGAGGAAAGTATGGATAAGTGTGAAATGTAGTATTGGGCCTGTATTAATGGATGCACATGATTTGTCGTCGAATCACAGAGAGGCATATAAAATCAAGGGAGCTTATAGCGTGATGGATTTTTTTGGGTATGTTCTGATCTTTTTTTATTGTTACCTTTTAACATGGTATTGATTACCCGAGATTCTAGTTTTGATTCTAGTTCAGGCGCTGATGTTGAGCCAATTGATGAGAGGATGCGCGGTTTTATCATGTCTGAGATCACATGCAGTATCTTTGATGTGACTCATGTGATGTTCGGTACTATCAATGAAGGGATCATGGAGATATTAGATGAGCTCCTGGGGGCCCTTCGTGTATAGAGTGCAGCTGGTCAGTTTGGGGCACATACTCTCACCTTTCGGGAGTTAAAGGCTTATAGAGCCCCAAAATTCTTTGGGAAGAAGAACCCTATTGCCACCAAACAGTGGATTGCATATATAAAGATCACTCATCAGATGAGTTTATGCATTGAAGGGATCGAGGGTGAGGTTTACATCTTACCTTTTCAAGGATCGAGCTCGTGATTGGCAGGAAGATGTTGGTTATGCCTTAAAAGTATAGGTCGTGGAGTCCATGGCGTGGCTTGATTTTGTTATGAGATTCAAAGTAGAGATTTCACTTGTTATCGAGGTGCAATAGTTGGCAAGGGAGCTTCAAGACCTTCACAAAATGATGGAGACTGTGGCGGAGATCACCGCCATGTTTAAAGAGAGGGCGTTGTTGGTTTTGTAGTATATGGTGGATATGGAGATAAAGAAGACAATATGTCATGGTATGTTGAGGGATGACATCAAAAAGTCTGTTAGCATCTCGAGATGTAGGATTTTAGAGGATATGATTGACAACGTTCAGGACGGGAGATTGAGTCGGAGCTTCGAATAAAGTGGAAGCCAACTCAGGTTCAGGTAGTGGAGGGCCCAACGAACAGGCCCAAGACTTTTGACTCACGATCTAGAGGGCAACAGGGTCGGGGCCATTATGAAAAGTATGGTAAATCAGACGATGGAGTCTTTTGATTAGTGGGTTTGGGCTGTTACAGGTGTGGCAAGACCGGTCATGTTAGCCAGGACTGCCCTTAGGAATCGGGTCTGATTTGCTTTCATTGCAATTAGACGAGCCACAAGAAGGCCGATTGTCCGAGGTTATCATAAAGGGTGGTGAGGGCACCTGCTCCTCTACCAGATGGTCGCCAGGGGAAGGTGGAGGCTCAAATGGTGAACATTTGAGCTTTTCAGTTGGCGGCCGAGGAGGTCCGAACACACCAGATGCTGTCACTGGTATGTATCCCTCTTATATCTTTTCCTTATTTAAGTATTTATGCTTATGTTTTATCTTCTTATAATTAGGGGTGTTCCTAGTCAGTAGTGTGACTACTCATGTTCTTTTCGACTTAGGGGCTACACGATCTTTTGTGTCTCTTTCACTTAACAAGAAGTTCAGTTAAACTCCTAGAGCGTTTTACTACCCTTTGGAGGTGGAGATTGTTGGTGATCGTATTGTGAGTGCTCCGAGGGTTCACTAGGGTTGCATTCTTGAGTAAGGATGAGCAAAAGGACCGAATCGACCGGAACCGGCCAGAATCGGACCGGAATCGGGAATCGGCTTCGGCCAAAATCAAGAACCGAACCGGCCCGGCGGTTCTACCGGTTCCGGTTCCACCGGTTCCCGGTTCCTACCGGTTCTTGTCGTGTCTTCAAATGTTGGAACCGGTCCTCGAAAAATAGCATCATACGGTTCCGGTTTTTGCCGGTTCTACTGATTCCGGTTATATCGGTTCCGGTTCCTACCGGTTCCCGGTTCTAAAAATCCATAAAAATAACGTCCCGGTCCCTGCCCGACCGGTTCTATCGGGTTCCGGTTCCGGTTCCGGTACCGGTTCTGGCTGGTTCCCCGGTCCATATGCTAATCCCTATTCTTGAGCTATTCCATGAGAAGTATTTGATAGACTTGGTCCCTATTCCTATGTGAGGGACGAAGATCATAGTAAGCATGGATTAGTTGAGTAAGAATGAGGCTATGATCTTTTATGAACATCAACCTAGTGAGATTTCGAACCAAAGTGGAGGGAGAGATGGTTATTCATGGCGAGGGTACTTAGTGAGGTCCAACATTTGCTCAGTTGAGAGAGTTTGGAGGTATCTCCAATAGGGATGCTCTGGATTCTTGGCATATGTTATGCATACTCGGGTTGTAGAGAAGAAGGCTATGTGTGATGTACCCATTATTCAAGAGTTCTCTAATGTGTTTCCTGAGGAATTATTGGGAGTGCCTACTGAGAGGCAGGTAGAGTATCAGATTGATTTGATTCCGGGTGCGACTCCGATAGCCAAGGCGCTATACTGCTTAGCATTATCAGAGATGTAGGAGTTGTCCACATACAAGGGGTTTATTAGGCCAAGTAGCTTACCATAGGGAGCACCAGTATTGCTTGTAAAGAAAACGGATGGGTCCCATTATGTGTGTATCAATTATCAGGAATTGAACATGTTAACGGTGAAGAATCGTTATTCACTCCCAAGATTTAATGATTTGTTTGATCAACTGCAAGGTGCATCTTGGTTTTCCAAGATTGGATTAAGGTTTGGATATCATCAAATGAGGGTCTAGGATGAGGATGTGCATAAGACGACCTTCAGGACTCGATATGGTCATTATGTGTTTGTGGTGATGCCTTTTGGGATCACCAATGCACTAATAATGTTCATGGTTCTCATGAACCAGGTGTTGATAGGCACTTTTTAAGATTTGAAACGTGGAAGACAGGGTGGATGTTGCTATGCTCTTGAGGTAATCAGAGTTTGTAGGCTACGGGACCGATCCTAGTGAGGATCTCGAAAGGTCCTATGTACCTTGGGTTCAATTTCCTGCGCTTTCCAATGCGCATCATGCCTTTCCAGGGCGAGACCTTAAACAGGACATGATCTCCAATATGGAATTCCAAGGGTTTTTGTCGTTTATCGGCATAACTCTTTTGTCTGTCTCGTGAATCTTTCAGTCATTCTCGGATTTGAATGATCTTTTCGGTGGTTTCGCGGATGATCTCAGGACCAGTGAGAGCACTGTCGGGGACTCGATCTTTAGCTAGTTGCGTGTCCCCTACCTCGGACCAGCACATAGGGGATCTGCACTTGCAACCTTAGAGGGCTTCGAACGGGGCAGCCTTGATACTGGTGTGGTAATTGTTGTTATACGAGAACTCGACCAAGGGTAAATGAGTGTCCCACGACTTTCCGAAATTGATGACACATGCTATCAACATGTCTTCCAAGGTCTGGAGAGTTCTCTCACTCTGCCCATCTGTCTGAGGGTGATAAGATGTGCTCATGTCTAGCTTAGTTCCAAGAGCCGTTTGTAGGGACTGTCAAAATCTAGAGGTAAACCTGCTATCTCGATTGGAGATAATGGACACAGGTACACCGTGCAGTCGGACTATCTCTTGAATGTAGATTCGCGTGAGTCTTTCCATCTTGAATGTTTCTGTAATCGGTAGGAAGTGAGCGGATTTTTTCAATCGATCGACAATTACCAAAATGGTATCGTACCCACTCGAAGATTTGGGTAATTTGGTGATGAAATCCATAGTAATCATCTCCCATTTCCACTTAGGTATCTCGGGCTGCTGGAGCAGACCTGAGGGTTTCTGATATTCGACCTTCACCTTGGCGCAAGTCAGTCACTTGCGCACGAAGGTAGCGATTTCGGATTTCATGTTTGGCCACCAGTATAGTTTCTTGAGATCCAGGTACATCTTATCCGAACCTAGGTGAACGGAGTATCTGGTCTTGTGAGCTTCGTTTATGACAACCTCCCTGAAACCTCCAAACTTTGGGGTCCAGATTCGATCAATAAAATAATAGACTGCGTCACCTCTGATCTCAAGATTCTTATCCATTCCCCTCAAGGCTTCATTCAACACATTCTCTGGTTTTAGGGCTTCCAACCAAGCCTCACGGATTTGTGCGGATAAGTGGGAATGGATGGTCATTGTCAGTGTCTTCGCCTTGTTGCTTGAGCTTTCCTTTCGGCTAAGGGCATCTGCCACCATATTGGGCTTGCTGGGATGGTAGCGGATTTCGTACTCATAGTCACTGAGCAGCTCTACCCATCGCCGTTGTCTCATGTTTAAGTCTTTCTGATCGAAGATATGTTGTAGGCTTTTATGGTCCGTGAAAATCATGCACTTGGTCCCGTAAAGGTAATGTCTCCAAATTTTCAGTGCGAAGACCACTGCTCGTAACTCCAGGTCGTGAGTTGTATAGTTGACTTCGTGTGCCTTTAGCTGTCTCGAGGCATAAGCAATAACTTTCCCCCTCTGCATAAGCACACAACCTAAGCCCTGATTGGACGCATCGCATTAGACAAGGAAGTCCTCCGTCCCTTCGGGCAGGGACAGGATAGGTGCGATGCACAAGGCTCGCTTCAACGTTTGGAATGCAGCGTCTTGCTTTTCACTCCAACAAAGGGGTACACCTTTATGCGTCAGAGTAGTTAGGGGTTTGGTTTTTCTAGAAAAATTTGGATGAATCTACGATAATAGCCGGCGAGACCCAAGAATTGACGGATTTCTATGGGCTATCGCCTTGATTTTGGAAGGGTCCACGTGTATGCCTTCCTTGCTTACCACATGACCTAGAAAAGTTACCTTCCAAATCCAGAATTCACACTTGCAGAATTTCGCGTACAGCTTCTCGTTAATTACATGAGCCAGGAATGCATGACACTCCTTTCACAGGAGCTTTTGGGCTTTGATGCATGAAATGATGCGAAGATTGGAACTAAATTTATTGCAGTAGATCATGAGGGTCTGGCCAGAAGGAAGATTGAGACGGATGGCTTTTTCGTAACAAAGGATATCAACATGATTGGGACTCAACCAATCCATGCCAACGATAACATCAAAGCTCTTTATGGACACCGGCATAAGGTCGATGGGAAAGGAATGATTGTTTAGGGTAAGGGTGCAGCCTATGAATATATAGTTAGCGTTCTCTTTCTCACTGTTAGCCATCTCGATGGTAAACGTTTCGGTTAATGGTTGAGGACTATGTTTAAGAAGATGTTTGAATGAATGGCTATGAAAACTTCGTTCTGCACCAAAATCGAAAAGGATGCATGCATAAGAGTTGTCGAGAAGGAACGTACCCGTGAAAACGGTAGGATCGGCGACTGCCTACTCTTGCCCCATAGTTAGAACTCTCCCGGTGTTGTTGATTGTTGTTGCTTTGGCGCACTTTCGCTTGTAATGCCCGACCTCACCACAACCGTAGCAGGTTTAACTGACACCTGCTCTGGATGCTTGATTGGTTGGTTGGGCTGGTGTTTTGTAGTTTCGAGCAGTGTGGCCCTTTTTGCCACAGTTGTTGTAGACCATCTCATGGCATGAGCTAGAAATGAGATGATGGTAGTTGCACTTGTCGCACCTAGGGAGGTTACCAGCATACCTATTGGTGTGTGCTTGAGCTGTAGGAGTAGCAACAGGGGTAGTAGCAGCGTGGACTGCTACTGTTTGTTGTTTCTTTGAGGTCTCTTGCGAAGACTGACCCTTCTTCTGTTTCCAGAATTTTCTTTTCTCACCACTCCCTTTAGCCAGTTCAGGAGTGGTGGTCACTTCATCGAGATCGACTCCATGATCGATCAGAGTCTGCGCCAGGCACTTTGCGCTGTAGAAGGTGTTTGGCCTAGCAGCCAAGACATTTCCTTTGGTTGGCTGGGTCAGCCCCCAAATGAATCTTTCAATCTTTTTGCTTTCCGGGGTGACCATTCCCGGACAAAGGAGCGCTAGGTCTTCAAACCTAGAAGTGTAGGCAGCAACATCGAGACCCTTCATCTTTAGGTTCCAGAGTTCATGCTCTAGTTTCTGCATTTCGCCCCACGGGCAGTACTCGGCAAGCATTAACTCCTTCAAGCTCTCCATACCCATAGTGTTTGCTACTGGCAGGGTTAAGGATTTTACTCGGCCATTCCACCAAGTCAATGCTTTGTTGGTGAAAGTGCAGGTGGCGGATTTCAACTTGTTAGCCTCCGAGCAAGAACAGATTTCGAAGATAGACTCGATCTTTGTGAACCATCGAGTCAGGGTAATGACACCAACAGTGCCATTGAAAGATGTGGGTTTCGCATTCATGAAATCTTTGTAGGAACACTCCTTCTGGTGTCCCTGACCACTTTCCTAGTTTTGGGGCTGAGTACCACCTCCTGGCCTGCCAGGACCGTCGGGGTTCATTTGTGCATTGCAGTAGCCACAACAGCAGTAACGGCTACCTGAAACATGACAGGATTGAATTGAGGAGGAGGTGGTGGCAGAGGATTGTTGTTCTTTGAGCTGGGTCTTTTCTACGGAGGCATCTTGATCTAAAATGATCAGAAAAGAGAGGATGGTAAGTCCTCTTAATTTAGAAGATACGAAACAAGATGTATCTCTAAAGGACAAATAAAGTGTTCTGCTAAGCGATAGAATAGGAAAGAGCTACTAAAGCAAGTTAACTATCACTAAGGAAATAATGAGTAGCAACACTTGGAATGAATTTCTACAACGTATTCGACTTTGGCTAAAATACTCCTATAGTATTTTATGTTTTGTTGCAACGACGACTTATTGTTTGGATATTTGGTATGTTTTAGGCCTGCTGTGCACCACAGTCACTCCCAAGCACATGTTGGTCGTGTCTCGAATGAATATAGTTGATTAGGCTATATTGACCCTACACACGACTACATAACTGCCGAAGTTTAACCGCAGTGGACAACACCAAATTAGTTTTGTATTGTTCTACTCGTGGTTACTGATTCTGGTATGTAGGTATACTTGTATACTTGGAGTAAAAATACTTATATTTTTAAAGTATACTTTTAGTTCAGCGCGTTTTGGCCCCTTAGTGTTTATAGTTGTATACCATGTAAGGTTCAGTATACTTAGTTCACTATAACAAAAGCTCTGATACCAATCTGTCACACCCCGAAACCAACAGCGGAAACGTTCTGGGGCGGAGGACGTCATGTGTAGTATCACAACCATTATACATAGTTAGCATAGTAAACACAACCATTACATTACATATGAATCTTTACATTTGTTTCAAAGTGGAGAAATACATAATTTATATATACATAAGTATAACAAAAGTATAGATGAGACTTCTATATGCACCGTCTTCTCCAAAAGTAAGCGACAAACCTGTCTAACGTGAACCTGAGAATACAAGCAGTTTTAAAAATATCAGCATAAAGCTTGTGAGTTCATAAGTGGTTGAGTTCTGGTAAAAGAAAACGTTCCTTTGATTTCATGAAAAGTTGTTATCCAAGAAAATCCCATATTTTCTTATAAAAGAAGTTGGTTATCCATTTGTTAAACAGCCCGTTTATGAAAAGTTAAGTTATCCCAGAAAAAAACCCATATTTTCCTTAAAAGTCAATGGTTGGTTATCGATCCGGAAATGAAATGTACAAGTATCTACCATACTTGTATCGTTAGGCGAAGTTTCCTTGAAAGCTAGGTTAATCTTGATAAAGTACATTAGTTTTAATACATATATAACACTAATAAGTAGGTAGTGAACTAATTCCTAAGGATATTGCTAATACCTTCTAGTAATCAAAACAGTTATTACTTTGAGGTTAGTTCACTAGGTTCATTATTACTTAAAAGTAAAGCTCCATTATCAAAGTTGCGAGTTCTATAACCATACAATAAAATAGATATGGCTCGTAACGGGGGCCAGTATCATTTTATGACTTTGTCACCCGTAGACCTATCGGTCCCACTGTAGCTAGCAGCAAAGTGCGGGATAGTCAGTCCTGTATAGATCTATACAAACAAGTCACGTTCTCCCTCCAGGAGATCCTGGTTACAGGGTCGGTCCTCCACTCTCCTACCTATGGGGAGCGTTACCGAGGACTTGTCTCCAATCTTAAGAATAATGAATTTACAAGTAATAATAAGGTAAATCCCGTTTTATGATCGGCGTGAATCCTTTGTAAATTGTGAAATATAACATAAAATATAACCTTTTATGATGAGATTCACAAGTTCCTTGTTTTGGATTTGAAAGCTAACTCTACAAGTTAATTTCTTATTCGATTGGTTTAACGGTTTTCTGTGTCAAAGCATGTTGAACATGTAATCATTTCTTATGAAATAATAAGTTTTGAGTACAAGTTCCCATGTACTTTTACTTATATTCCCCCCCCCCCCCCGCTACATGAAAAACTCGGAAAAAAAGGTAGGGATATGAACTCACCTAACGTGGGTGTGCCGGGTAGGACGATCGGTGTCAATTTAGGACTTGAACACACGCGAGGGTCCTATGTAACATGAAGTGATACATAATTGTATCTAATTCGTCATTTAAACCACTAATTAGGTAAGTAAATACACTCTAATGCGTGGAAACACTTTATTTCAAGTGTTAGGAATGATACGGGTTGCATCTAAGGAGTGTATGGCCTCGTTAAGGAGTTTACTCTTCAAGTGTAAGCCCTTAGGGGGTGTTTACGGTTTTAAGACCATATCCACATGAGTTTATGGCCTTAAACTCATGGGAGTGGTGTTATTGGGTGCTCAAAGGTCTTATGCTTCACAAAGAAAGGTCCTAGGGTTGAATCAAAGGTCATGGATGTGTTTGGGGCTTGAAATGGACCCTTTATGGAGTTTACGGTTTCTGAACCACTCCTTGGAGAATTTACAGTCCTAAACACATGAGTTTATTGCCATAAACTCATGTTTGCCCATTTTTCATGTGTTTTTGTGGTTGTAGGTTAAGCATGCAAAGTTCTAGACCCAAATATAAGCCATACAAGGTGTTAAGGGCACTTAAATACCCTTTGGAGGTGTTTACGGTTTTGGGATGTTCCCAAACCGTAAACACATGTTCTTGAGGTTTTTGGATGATTAAATCACGAAATTTCAAGTATGTTAGGCTAAACCACAAGTTAGGAAGGTTAACTTACAGTTGTGAAGCTTGAAGGGGCGTTTCTAGATCTATCCCGAGTTGTAGAGAGAATAGAGAGAGAAAGTTCTAAGGTGTGTGAAAAAGGTTCAAATGGAGACCACTCAACCCTTACATAGGGTTGAGTTCACGGCCAAGTGGGGATCCATCCAATCCCGACATTAAACGGAGTTTAATATTGTACCCGATTAAATGGCCGTAACCCGACTTAGTCGTGAACTAGAAACTTTTCCGAAAGAATTCGAGGGTATTTCACGTGATTTTATCACTTTCAGACTCATATGAAATATACAACAATAACCCAAATGGATTTACTTAACTCAAAAGTTAACGGAAAATTTTTAATAAAAATAAATTTTATTAACGGAAGTGGGTTACCTTGACGGAATAAATTTCGGGTTGTCACAATTGGAAATATCTTGAAAGGTATCAAGACACAAGATTCTTTTGGAGAGTTCTTGGCATTGTCATATGGCAACATTTTGAGCTAGCCTCAAAAGTACATAGCTCATAGGCTTGAACTAGATGAAATGATTTATATTCTATTTGCTTGGAAAATGAATTCATCATTTACGCCATATTGTGTATATGACATTGTATTTGATCATGTTGTAAGCATGTCATAACATACTAGTTGAATACATGGTTAAGTCATTGGATGAATAAGAGAGCATTCTAAGAGTACTTTAGATGAACTAAGAGAATGTATATGAGACAATCAGTTTAGGAAGAGTCTTTATGGAAGAGCTACAAAAGATGTTAATTTCTAAACAAATACAAATAATTATGAATTATAATTGGATTTTGACTTCATTATGGAATGAAGGGTAAGTTTTGTTGGAATGAGGTCCAAGCAAAACATAATGACACAATCTACTACAATATAAGAATACACTACTTTCAAAGTTGAATTCAAATATGATTGGATGAATGAGATCATTGAAAAACTATGTTGATTTCTACCATTCAAGGATCGCATAGAAATCTTTGTGACCTCGAGAGTATACTTAATCAAGCTAAGAGAATCTATGTCATGAAAGAACACCAATCATATTATGCATGATATTTAACTATACTTAGAGTAAATTTAAGTATGGAGATGATAATATTCACAGAATTCACACAGATTAACTTTTGTCAGATCCATTGATATAGTCATTCTTTTGATCTAAGTATGAATGGTCACACTTCAGCTGTAAGACTTTATTATCCAAGAAATGGTTTTTTGATTTGAATTTGGTATTTGGATATTGGAACATTATAACAAAAACTATTAGATAATGTTATGATATATTGGGATATAGTCATCACATTAATACTTGTTGTGTTATATATTAACATGTTTAATCCATGAATAATGTTATTATTCTAAAGGTTCGTAGTCGGTTATAATTGTGCGAGCACCTTACCAAAAGTTGAACAACTAATGAGATTGATCGTGATCCGAATGTCATGTTCAACATGATGTCTGTAGCAAAGGGATAACTGATAAACTTACCTTATACACCAATTTTAGTTTTGAGTTTTTTTGGAATTGGGCGTTGATATAATGGCAAAAACAGTCGTATGGTCTTAGGGAAGTGAAATGTTGCTAGAAGTTCACCACTGTCTATATAAGTTTAATATGAGTCTTGTGCAAGTTGGAGATTGAAAGATCTTATATGCTTAAGTGATATTGCTAAATAACATATGATACTAATGGGTCAGACTAACAACAACTTGATACAATTGATTATTTATTAGAAATTGATTTTAATAAATATTCAATAAAACTCTTATAATTAAACTGAAAATTATTTATTTCATGGAAATAATAAATTCCATTAGCAGGTAACTTAATATATATATATATATATATATATATATATATATATATATATATATATCATATGGTATGATTTATAGGTCATGTACAAAATTTTTAGACTAGTTGAATCCTTTTGTCTTTCTCCTGAAAGACAAAGTTTATATTTTATAAAAGAGTTTATAAAAGTTTGACTTTCTTTCTTCTTCTTTATGCAATTTTCGAGATATGGAGGAAAGGAAGAAGTGTATGACTTGTCTAATCATGCTTTAAAGGCATGAGAGACATGCTTATAACAACGGGGATACCTTTGCTTAAAGTGCTAAGGACTAATGGTTAATAACTTCACTTTATGCATATAAATAAGAGAGCTTGCACTTGTATTATTTGCTCATTGATTCCTTGATGCAAAATCCGAATCCTCTCTTTCCTCTCCCTTTCTCTCTAGTTTTGGTTAGAAAACTAGAAGAACAGTTGCATCTTCAAGCCCTCTTAAAGTTCATATTGGTTATGAACTTAAATATTATAGGTTTAAGAGTTTTGGACTAGCATCTACATCAAGTTGAGTCATTGTTGGTGTCTCAAAGGTTTCACATTCTTCATCAACTTCCAAGCCTCCCGAGAGGACCCAAAGAACTACAAAGGTTGTTATTTCTTCACCTCTTCTTTGGTTGGTGTTTTAATCTTTCGATAACTTGCAAGAAGATACTTGGTGGGTATAAAATGTTTATGTTATTTCAAAAATTAAAATCTTTCGTTGCCATATTTTTCTAGTTTATGAAATTATTTTTGAACTAAAAACCCAACAATTGGTATCAGAGCCACCTTGCAAGTTTGGTTAGATTTTTTATTTTTGGAAATCTTAGTTTTTGGAGAATATGGATAACTTTTTTTTGTATAAAAATAAGTTCATACATTTTTCTATGACAACTTTTATGTTATTTTATGTGACAAAAGTTTCATGCATCTTTTGTTATTTAAAGTCATCTTAGAAAAAACAAAGGTTGTTTGATGTGTATATTGGTGTATATGATGTGCATAAACTAGCTAATGACTAATGTGTTGTTATGTTATTGTGTTGGTTATTTTTATTTTAAAATGGTTGTAATAATTTATTTATTCATATGGTATGTAATAAATTAAATATATTAGTTTTCTTGTTTATTTTTGTAAAGTAATAGACTAGTTTTTAGAAACAATTTACTTGTACAAAGATGTAACAAGAAATGAAGTTTGAACCTTGTCTTTTAGGTCAGTATCCTGATATGTTATGCTAGTATGATGTGTTTGATCAGTATCCTGGTAGATAGGATGGTCTTATACTGTTATGATCTGTAAGATCAATATCCTGATAGATAGGATGATGTTATGCTAGTATGATTTGTTAGATCGGTATCCTGGTAGATAGGATGTTATTATGTTGTTATGATCTGTTTGATCGGTTTTTCTATCTATAGAAAATTATGTGATTATCTGATACATGTGCACATGTTTGACTGGTGGCTGAGGCTTATCTACTTTGTGCGAGAGCCAACAAACCTGGGCATTCCAACCCAAAGATTGTGGGCCGTGAGTATTCCATCCCAAGGATGATTGGACTCATAGTATGTGGGAATTCCAACCCGAAGGTTGAGGGCCTGGGGTATTCCACCCCGATGGTTGATTGGACCCATAGTATGATGCTTTTGTGAATATATGTATATTGTTGTGTGTATGGGTATTTTGGGGAACTCACTAAGCTTTGGGCTTACAATTTTGGATTTTGTTTCGGCTACTTCAGATGATCGAGGGAAGACAAAGGCGTGATTGTACAACTCCTCATGTTTTATGATCTGGAATTTCTGGGATACTCTGATGTTTAAAATATTTTGAAAACACTTTGTAATAATTAATGGTTTTAATTGGTTGAAAAAGTTTTAAACTGGCTTGATTTTTATGGGTGTTACACGACCGTTTTGCCAAAAAGGTGCCACGACATAGCTAAATGATGGCCACAACGTGGAGGTCAACCGACATTGATTTTGACCGTTTATTTTTGACTAGGTATGACTTTTAGTCAAATTAATCATTTTGGAAGGTAGACTAAGGGTTTACCTTGTATGACTTCGTAGGAGGTGTGTAGCACCCGCTTTCCAGCTATGTAAGCTTGTTAGATGTGGTCTGCAATTGTGATGTGGGTTTTTTCACTATACTGTATAGGGTGCTAGCTATCTTCGTGTCTCTTGCATGAAAGACCATGGTTTGGCCCTTGGCATATGTATGAAAGACCAGGGTTTGGTCCCTGGCACTTATATGAAATACCAGGGTTTGGCACTTAGTAGTTGTATGGAAGACCAATTTTTAGCTTCTATAACTTGTACAAGTAAAGACCATGATTTCGCCTGTGGCAGAAAGTGATGGTAAGACTATGATTTGGCCCATATCATTCATTTGGGGTTGAGATATACTTGTTATTTTTTGTATGGTATTTGGTATTTTGGGGAACTCACTAAGCCTTGTGATTATGGTTTTATGGTTTAAATGTTTCAGGTACTTCTAGTTCCAAATGGAAGGGCCCGTCATGATCGCTCTAAATCCCCTGAAGATCGTTCGACATTTTTATTCAATAAATTCAAATGTTTGAGAATACTTTTTATGTTGTTTGGTTTTGAAAAAAATTGGTTGTATCATTTTTGGGTGTTTGGAAAAATAAAAGTTTTGCTAGTATTTTGGGATGTTACAAGTTGGTATCAGAGCCTTGGTTTGAGGGATTCGGGGACACTCTCGGGTGTGACTGAACTCAAAGTGAGGAATTGATAAATGTTTTTATGTAAGAAAACAACTTTTTATAAAAAGTTATTAATAAGGAAATGGGTGTGATTCGTGCAATCATCCGAGCTCAAGTAAGTGATTCCCATAATACCCATACATGAATGTTATATTTTAGTATGTTATTGTGTGAGTTGCATGCTAAATTAAGGCGAATGATCCCTTCAAGAATTTCATGATATAATTGCCTGATATTGTGATGCATTATATCCTAGGGAATTGTTTGTTATGTGCTACATGTACTGACAATATTAATTGGTAAGTGTATGTTTTAAAATTGTACACGATAGGGATTATATAGCCTTAGAATGATTTATTTAGCCTTATGTCCTATTACTTGTTTGGTTGTGGTCTTAGGTTAGAATCATTTATTCGACAGTCTATTTGATCTTGTATTGTCTATAATTAGCATGCATAAGGAAACCCCCAGTGTTGGTAGAGATTCCTAGTAATGCATAAGCAAGTAAGATGAGGATTCTTAGGAGATCCTAGGAAGTGTTGTAGTAAGATGTGTATGATGTTTAGCAACGGGATAATAAGAGTATTGTATTGAAGTAACTTACAAGATTCAGGATGATTCTTGAGGAAAGTATGGATAAGTGTGAAATGTAGTATTGGGCCTGTATTAATGGATGCACATGATTTGTCGTCGAATCACAGAGAGGCATATAAAATCAAGGGAGCTTATAGCGTGATGGATTTTTTTGGGTATGTTCTGATCTTTTTTTATTGTTACCTTTTAACATGGTATTGATTACCCGAGATTCTAGTTTTGATTCTAGTTCAGGCGCTGATGTTGAGCCAATTGATGAGAGGATGCACGGTTTTATCATGTCTGAGATCACATGCAGTATCTTTGATGTGACTCATGTGATGTTCGGTACTATCAATGAAGGGATCATGGAGATATTAGATGAGCTCCTGGGGGCCCTTCGTGTATAGAGTGCAGCTGGTCAGTTTGGGGCACATACTCTCACCTTTCGGGAGTTAAAGGCTTATAGAGCCCCAAAATTCTTTGGGAAGAAGAACCCTATTGCCACCAAACAGTGGATTGCATATATAAAGATCACTCATCAGATGAGTTTATGCATTGAAGGGATCGAGGGTGAGGTTTACATCTTACCTTTTCAAGGATCGAGCTCGTGATTGGCAGGAAGATGTTGGTTATGCCTTAAAAGTATAGGTCGTGGAGTCCATGGCGTGGCTTGATTTTGTTATGAGATTCAAAGTAGAGATTTCACTTGTTATCGAGGTGCAATAGTTGGCAAGGGAGCTTCAAGACCTTCGCAAAATGATGGAGACTGTGGCGGAGATCACCGCCATGTTTAAAGAGAGGGCGTTGTTGGTTTTGTAGTATATGGTGGATATGGAGATAAAGAAGACAATATGTCATGGTATGTTGAGGGATGACATCAAAAAGTCTGTTAGCATCTCGAGATGTAGGATTTTAGAGGATATGATTGACAACGTTCGGGACGGGAGATTGAGTCGGAGCTTCGAATAAAGTGGAAGCCAACTCAGGTTCAGGTAGTGGAGGGCCCAACGAACAGGCCCAAGACTTTTGACTCACGATCTAGAGGGCAACAGGGTCGGGGCCATTATGAAAAGTATGGTAAATCATACGATGGAGTCTTCTGATTAGTGGGTTTGGGCTGTTACAGGTGTGGCAAGACCGGTCATGTTAGCCAGGACTGCCCTTAGGAATCGGGTCTGATTTGCTTTCATTGCAATTAGACGAGCCACAAGAAGGCCGATTGTCCGAGGTTATCATAAAGGGTGGTGAGGGCACCTGCTCCTCTACCAGATGGTCGCCAGGGTAAGGTGGAGGCTCCAATGGTGAACATTTGAGCTTTTCAGTTGGCGGCCGAGGAGGTTCGAACACACCAGATGCTGTCACTGGTATGTATCCCTCTTATATCTTTTCCTTATTTAAGTATTTATGCTTATGTTTTATCTTCTTATAATTAGGGGTGTTCCTAGTCAGTAGTGTGACTACTCATGTTCTTTTCGACTTAGGGGCTACACGATCTTTTGTGTCTCTTTCACTTAACAAGAAGTTCAGTTAAACTCCTAGAGCGTTTTACTACCCTTTGGAGGTGGAGATTGTTGGTGATCGTATTGTGAGTGCTCCGAGGGTTCACTAGGGTTGCATTCTTGAGTAAGGATGAGCAAAAGGACCGAATCGGCCGGAACCGGGAATCGGCTTCGGCCAAAATCAAGAACCGAACCGGCCCGGCGGTTCTACCGGTTCCGGTTCCAGCGGTTCCCGGTTGCTACCGGTTCTTGTCGTGTCTTCAAATGTTGGAACCGGTCCTCGAAAAATAGCATCATACGGTTCCGGTTATATCGGTTCCGGTTCCTACCGGTTCCCGGTTCTAAAAATCCATAAAAATGACGTCCCGGTCCCTGCCCGACCGGTTCTATCGGGTTCCGGTTCCAGTTCCGGTACCGGTTCTGGCCGGTTCCCCGGTCCATATGCTAATCCCTATTCTAGAGCTATTCCATGACAAGTATTTGATAGACTTGGTCCTTATTCCTATGTGAGGGACGAAGATCATAGTAAGCATGGATTAGTTGAGTAAGAATGAGGCTATGATCTTTTATGAACATCAACCTAGTGAGATTTCGAACCAAAGTGGAGGGAGAGATGGTTATTCATGGCGAGGGTACTTAGTGAGGTCCAACATTTGCTCAGTTGAGAGAGTTTGGAGGTATCTCCAATAGGGATGCTCTGGATTCTTGGCATATGTTATGCATACTAGGGTTGTAGAGAAGAAGGCTATGTGTGATGTACCCATTATTCAAGAGTTCTCTAATGTGTTTCCTGAGGAATTTTTGGGAGTGCCTCCTGAGAGGCAGGTAGAGTATCAGATTGATTTGATTCCGGGTGCGACTCCGATAGCCAAGGCGCTATACTGCTTAGCATTTTCAGAGATGTAGGAGTTGTCCACATACAAGGGGTTTATTAGGCCAAGTAGCTTACCATAGGGAGCACCAGTATTGCTTGTAAAGAAAACGGATGGGTCCCATTACGTGTGTATCAATTATCAGGAATTGAACATGTTAACGGTGAAGAATCGTTATTCACTCCCAAGATTTAATGATTTTTTTGATCAACTGCAAGGTGCATCTTGGTTTTCCAAGATTGGATTAAGGTTTGGATATCATCAAATGAGGGTCTAGGATGAGGATGTACATAAGACGACCTTCAGGACTCGATATGGTCATTATGTGTTTGTGGTGATGCCTTTTGGGATCACCAATGCGCTAATAATGTTCATGGTTCTCATGAACCAGGTGTTGATAGGCACTTTTTAAGATTTGAAACGTGGAAGACAGGGTGGATGTTGCTATGCTCTTGAGGTAATCAGAGTTTGTAGGCTATGGGACCGATCCTAGTGAGGATCTCGAAAGGTCCTATGTACCTTGGGTTCAATTTCCTGCGCTTTCCAAAGCGTATCATGCCTTTCCAGGGCGAGACCTTAAACAGGACATGATCTCCAATCTGGAATTCCAAGGGTTTTTGTCGTTTATCGGCATAACTCTTTTGTCTGTCTCGTGAATCTTTCAGTCATTCTCGGATTTGAATGATCTTTTCGGTGGTTTCGCGGATGATCTCAGGACCAGTGAGAGCACTGTCAGGGACTCAACCTTTACCTAGTTGCGTGTCCCCTACCTCGGACCAGCACAGAGGGGATCTGCACTTGCAACCTTAGAGGGCTTCGAACGGGGCAGCCTTGATACTGGTGTGGTAATTGTTGTTATACGAGAACTCGACCAAGGGTAAATGAGTGTCCCACGACTTTCCGAAATTGATGACACATGCTCTCAACATGTCTTCCAAGGTCTGGAGAGTTCTCTCACTCTGCCCATCTGTCTGAGGGTGATAAGATGTGCTCATGTCTAGCTTAGTTCCAAGAGCCTTTTGTAGGGACTGTCAAAATCTAGAGGTAAACCTGCTATCTCGATTGGAGATAATGGACACAGGTACACCGTGCAGTCGGACTATCTCTTGAATGTAGATTCGCGTGAGTCTTTCCATCTTGAATGTTTCTGTAATCGGTAGGAAGTGAGCGGATTTTTTCAATCGATCGACAATTACCAAAATGGTATCGTACCCACTCGAAGATTTGGGTAATTTGGTGATGAAATCCATAGTAATCATCTCCCATTTCCACTCAGGTATCTCGGGCTGCTGGAGCAGACCTGAGGGTTTCTGATATTCGACCTTCACCTTGGCGCAAGTCAGTCACTTGCGCACGAAGGTAGCGATTTCGGATTTCATGTTTGGCCACCAGTATAGTTTCTTGAGATCCAGGTACATCTTATCCGAACCTAGGTGAACGGAGTATCTGGTCTTGTGAGCTTCGTTTATGACAACCTCCCTGAAACCTCCAAACTTTGGGGTCCAGATTCTATCCATAAAATAATAGACTGCGTCACCTCTGATCTCAAGATTCTTATCCATTCCCCTCAAGGCTTAATTCAACACATTCTCTGGTTTTAGGGCTTCCAACCAAGCCTCACGGATTTGTGCGGATAAGTGGGAATGGATGGTCATTGTCAGTGTCTTCGCCTTGTTGCTTGAGCTTTCCTTTCGGCTAAGGGCATCTGCCACCATATTGGGCTTGCTGGGATGGTAGCGGATTTCGTACTCATAGTCACTGAGCAGCTCTACCCATCGCCGTTGTCTCATGTTTAAGTCTTTCTGATCGAAGATATGTTGTAGGCTTTTATGGTCCGTGAAAATCATGCACTTGGTCCCGTAAAGGTAATGTCTCCAAATTTTCAGTGCGAAGACCACTGCTCGTAACTCCAGGTCGTGAGTTGTATAGTTGACTTCGTGTGCCTTCAGCTGTCTCGAGGCATAAGCAATAACTTTCCCCCTCTGCATAAGCACACAACCTAAGCCCTGATTGGACGCATCGCATTAGACAAGGAAGTCCTCCGTCCCTTCGGGCAGGGACAGGATAGGTGCGATGCACAAGGCTCGCTTCAACGTTTGGAATGCAGCGTCTTGCTTTTCACTCCAACAAATGGGTACACCTTTATGCGTCAGAGTAGTTAGGGGTTTGGTTTTTCTAGAAAAATTTGGATGAATCTACGATAATAGCCGGCGAGACCCAAGAATTGACGGATTTCTATGGGCTATCGCCTTGATTATGGAAGGGTCCACGTGTATGCCTTCCTTGCTTACCACATGACCTAGAAAAGTTACCTTCCAAATCCAGAATTCACACTTGCAGAATTTCGCGTACAGCTTCTCGTTAATTACATGTGCCAGGAATGCATGACACTCCTTTCACAGGAGCTTTTGGGCTTTGATGCATGAAATGATGCGAAGATTGGAACTAAGTTTATTGCCGTAGATCATGAGGGTCTGGCCAGAAGGAAGATTGAGACGGATGGATTTTTCATAACAAAGAATATCAACATGATTGGGACTCTACCAATCCATGCCAACGATAACATCAAAGCTCTTTATGGACACCGACATAAGGTCGATGGAAAAGGAATGATTGTTTAGGGTAAGGGTGCAGCCTATGAATATATAGTTAGCGTCCTCTTTCTCGTCGTTAGCCATCTCGATGGTAAACGTTTCGGTTAATGGTTGAGGACTATGTTTAAGAAGATGTTTGAATGAATGGCTATGAAAACTTCGTTCCGCACCAAAATCGAAAAGGATGCATGCATAAGAGTTGTCGAGAAGGAACGTACCCGTGACAACGGTGGGATCGGCGACTGACTACTCTTGCCCCATAGTTAGAACTCTCCCGGTGTTGTTGGTTGTTGTTGCTTTGGTGTAGTTTCGCTTGTAATGCCCGACCTCACCACAACCGTAGCAGGTTTGACTGACACCTGCTCTGGATGCTTGATTGGTTGGTTGGGCTAGTGTTTTGCAGTTTCGAGCAGTGTGGCCCTTTCTGCCACAGTTGTTGCAGACCATCTCACGGCATGAGCTAGAAATGAGATGATGGTAGTTCCACTTGTCGCACCTCGGGAGGTTACTAGCATACCTGCTGGTGGGTGCTTGAGCTGTAGGAGTAGCAACAGGGGTAGTAGCAGCGTGGACTGCTACTGTTTGTTGTTTCTTTGAGGTCTCTTGCGAAGACTGACCCTTCTTCTGTTTCCAGAATTTTCTTTTCTCACCACTCCCTTTAGCCGGTTCAGGAGTGGTGGTCACTTCATCGAGATCGACTCCATGATCGATCAGAGTCTGCGCCAGGCACTTTGCGCTGTCGAAGGTGTTTGGCCTAGCAGCCAAGACATTTCCTTTGGTTGGCTGGGTCAGCCCCCAAATAAAGCTTTCAATCTTTTTGCTTTCCGGGGTGACCATTCCCGGACAAAGGAGCGCTAGGTCTTCAAACCTAAAAGTGTAGGCGGCAACATCGGAACCCTTCATCTTTAGGTTCCAGAGTTCATGCTCCAGTTTCTGCATTTCGCCCCACGGGCAGTACTCGGCAAGCATTAACTCCTTCAAGCTCTCCATACCCATGGTGTTTGCTACTGGCAGGGTTAAGGATTTGACTCGGCCATTCCACCAAGTCAATGCATTGTTGGTGAAAGTGCAGGCGGCGAATTTCACCTTGTTGGCCTCCGAGCAAGAACAGATTTCGAAGATAGACTTGATCTTCGTGAACCATCGAGTCAGGGTAATGACACCTCCAGTGCCATTGAAAGATGTGGGTTTCGCATTCATGAAATCTTTGTAGGAACACTCCTTCTGGTGTCCCTGACCACTTTCCTAGTTTTAGGGCTGAGTACCACCTCCTGGCCTACCAGGACCGTCGGGGTTCATCTGTGACATTGCAGTAGCCACAACAGCAGTAACGGCTGCCTGAAACATGACAGGATTGAATTGAGGAGGAGGTGGTGGCGGTGGATTGTTGTTCTTTGAGCTGGGTCTTTTCTTCGGAGGCATCTTGATCTAAAATGATCAGAAAAGAGAGGATGGTAAGTCCTCTTAATTTAGAAGATACGAAACAAGATGTATCTCTAAAGGACAAATAAAGTGTTCTGCTAAGCAATAGAATAGGAAAGAGCTACTAAAGCAAGTTAACTATCACTAAGGAAAGAATGAGTAGCAACACTTGGAATGAATTTCTACAACGTATTCGTCTTTGGCTAAAATACTCCTATAGTATTTTATGTTTTGTTGCGACGACGACTTATTGTTTGGATATTTGGTAAGTTTTAGGCCTGCTGTGCACCACAGTCACTCCCAAGCGCCAAAATGCATTAGGATCGAATTTCCCGAAATAGAAAACCTGCTAAATAAAAGTGTTGTTTTTTTATGTGTATACATATATGATTTAATTCAATGTAGACAGATGATTTAAATAACTATTACTTTATTAACACAACATAAACATAGTACATAAACAATTACAAAATTCAAAGAAAAGAAAACTTACAATTTGGATCCATGAGTATGAGATCCTTACACACTTCTACGATATTGAAAACTTCTACAACTTCAGACACTTCAAACACACAGACAATACAAAGGGAATTTAAAGAGAGATATGAAAATTTTCGGATTCCTTCTTCAAATGAGCAAGGCTCTATTTATAGGCAGTCTTCGGACTTGAAACCCGGACTTCAGCATAAATTTTGTCTTGGAAAATGGTTTTGTTTTCTTCTAATAGAAAAATCATTTGGTTTTATTATCTCAGTCAGATTCTCTGAAAAATGACTGCAGAGATTCCACTTAATTTTCAGAGATTCCATCTTCTTTGGCTGGATCCGATTGTTTTATTGGTTTTGTCTTTTTTCGTTCTTCTTGTTAGATGCACCTTCTTTGGAGTGAATACTTGCAGCTTCATTCATTAGTTGATCATCTTGTTCTTCTAAACTAATACCATCCATATCTTCATTAACGAAATATCCTTGTGAGGACATGTTGTCATCATCTTCCAACGAGAAATCTGTTAACATTTTTTCTCGTTTTTGGATTAGTTTATTTAGTTCATCATGGGAAATAATTGGATTTTCTCTTAATATTTTTTTCCGTATAATGGACCATAGCAACTCATCTTCATTATTAGCCTGGGTATCCACCTCAGGAGACTTTAATTTTTGATTATTGTCATGCTCTGCTAGAGCATCCATAACTTCACCAATGATATCTTTAGGGTCGAATTTTTGCCACCATTTAACCCAATAAGTTCTTCTCAAGGAGGGTATATTAGCATAGTTTTGTCCAACATGTAATCTCCAGGCCCATATCCATGGCACCTTATATTTTGATACAAATAAAAGCAAGGCTTTATTTAACACTAAGGACATATCTTTTTCCTTTATTTGGGGATGAATATTACAAAATATTTCAAATGCCCTTTTTAGTTCTTTTGGGAAAATTTCTTGTAGAGGACACAGTCTTTCCCATGTTGATAAGAACCAATTTGGAAAATCTGTATTAATATCAAAGTCTTTAACAAACGTAAAGAACCAACTATGGCTTCTAGTTAAATATTGATAATAAAAAGCATATTTCCATGCTTTAATGTAATCCCAATATGTAATACTACATTGATTTAGGCTATTTTCGCTTGTTACAATCCTTAATTGATTTGGACTTGTACCCCATTCATTTATGGGCATGATTTTTACTATTTTTGCCTTGCTGAAGGCAATTGTTTCCTGGCCCCTGTCAACAATTATTATTTTATGATCAAAGATCACGGATCCTGTTATTTTCAAAATTTGTTCATAACAATCTCTAGTTTTCCTTCCTTCCAAAGGGAAGTAACAATAGGGCTCAAAATATTTGTGACACAATTTGTAAGGCTCATCGCGACACCTTAAGTCAGTTTCTTCTAATTCAATGATATCATCCACTATGTTAAATTTTTGATTCATAAATTCATTTTGTTCTTCAGATAAGAGAACGTCCCTTACCGTTTTTGAAGAACCCTCTGAGTTTTCTTGAATTCTTGGGAAATTTGTATTATTGAAGGTTGGAATCATTCTTCCCCTTCCCATACCTCTGTATGAGGCCCTTCCGCGAGTGCTTCTTGCTCCTCGCATGACTGGGATCCCTGTAAAAATTCACGGGTTAAATAATCGGGTAGAGAATTTGATTCTCCTTTTATATATTCAATCTTAAAATCAAATACTGATAAAATTGCTTGCCAACGAGCAAAGACTTGTTTGGAGACAAGGTTTTTAACATATTTATCTATAATTTCTTTTGCCGATTTGCAATCAATTCTTAATAGGAATTCTTGATTTAGTAAATCCTCTTGAAATTTAGAAATACATTTGATAATAGAGAGCATTTCTTTTTTAATAGTTGAATAATTTTTTTGCGTATCATTCCACTTCCCAGAAGTAAATCTGACTAATTCTTCTTTATTTTTGTGAGGATTTATTTGTTTTAGAATGCCTCCATATCCGATATTAGAAGCATCTGTTTCTACTATCTTTTTCCAATTTTCATTTGCTAAAGAAAGGCATGGGATCTTTTTTACTTTAAGCTTAATTAGTTTTACCGCTTTAGTATGATCTTGTCCCCAAGGAGGAGGGTTTTTCTTTAAACGATCATAAAGTGGAGCGCTATCTATAGCAAGATCTTTATAAAAGTCAAAAATATAATTTAGACTTCCTAGAAATCTTTGTAATTGAGTTTTATCTTTAATTTCATCAGGAAAATTATCTGCAAAGTTTATAGACCTATCAATTGGAAGATATTTTCCTTTTTCAATCTCATGACCAAGGAAACGAACTTTTGTCTGGAAAATTCTCATTTTCTTCTCTGAAATAACTAACCCATTATATTTGGCAGTTTGGAAGAAAATATTCAAATGTTTAAAATGTTGATCAATATTTTTTGAAAAAATCAAAATATCATCAATATAAACAATCATGAAATCAGAGTAAACATAGAATATATCATTCATAATATTTTGAAATTATGAAGGGGCATTTTTTAGTCCAAATGGCATAACATTCCATTCATATTGACCAAATGGTACAACAAAAGCGGTCTTGTATCTATCTTCTTCATGAATTTGGATTTGCCAATATCCTGATTTAAGGTCGAACTTTGAGAAAATAGAAGCCTCATCTAGACGGCTTAGAAGGTCCTTTTTATTAGGAATTGGATAATAAATCCATTTTAGAACTTTATTGAGAGGTTTATAGTTTATTACTAGTCTCGGACCCCTCTCTCTTTTTCGGAATTTTTATTCACATAATATGTTGAACAACTCCATGGAGATTTACTTTTTCTTATTAAATCTTTCTCTAAAAATCCTTGAATTTCTCTTTTACAGAGATCAACCATTTCTTTGTTCATTTGTATAGGGCGAGCCTTTGTGGGAATATCTTTTTCATTAAAATCATTTTCATAAGGTAGACGAACTACATGTTTTTTCCTTTCCCAAAAAGCTGAAGGAATTTCACTACAAATTTCTTCTCTCATTCGGTTTTCTAAAGCTTTTATTTTTCCTTTTATTAAAGGATTCTCAAAACTTGTTTGTAGGTTGCAAATCTTTATTTCTTCCTTAATGAAATTTATTTGATTTTCTTTGAAAACGAGTTCCCTTTTTAATTCATTTATTTTGCTACTTCTAGGTTTTGTAATAAATTTAAATAAAATTTTCTTTCCTTGTAAAGTTGTAAGTATTCCATTGGAATCTATTCTTTCCATAGGTTTAATTTGGTGTAAAAATGGATTTCCTAGGATTAAGTCTTGTGATAGTTCTTTCATCACAATAAAATCGTTTTTTTAGACATATCCCATTATTACAAACAAAGGCATTTTTTAATTTATAGGATAATATCATTTTCGTTCCATTAGCTGCGGTGATATTGTTTTTATATCTAAGTTTATCAAAATATTTAGTTGGAACTAATCCTTCTTTTATACAATTCATATCAGCGCCACTATCTACTAATGCAATTACTTCTAAACTATATTCCTCATTTATAACTAAATTAATTTTAATATACCATTTTTGATAGTTTATTTCTTGAAGAAGGAAGTTATCGAGTTCGGTTTCGTTTTCTATTTCTTTTTCTAAAATTCTATCTTTAGAAGTTCCTATGCTAATAATTTCTTTTCCCTTTTCCATCTTACTAAGTCTGGTTTTGATTCCTGCCATTTCTTCTTTTAATATATTTATTTCGTATTTTAAATCATTAATAGTTGGCTCCTTGGTAGGTTGAGTATGAAATTTGTTTAACACTTCATCTAGAGAGTATGAAAATCGTTCTATTTTTTCATTTTCTTCTATTTTTTCATTTTTATTTTCTACTGATTTTTCATATTCAATAAGTCTTTTTAGAGCATTTCGTTTTTTCTGAGGTTCTTCTATTTGCTCCAGTAGATCTAGAATGAATTTTTGTTCACTAGTTATTACATTTATGCTCAAACCATTCATATCTAGAATGGATTTGTAATAATCAATCTTATTACTACATTCTATACACTCAGAACTATTATCAGTATTACTATCTGAACTTTCTGAGATGATATCAAGACTCTCACTATCTGGGTAATCTGTCGAGGATTCATCGTCACTGTTTTCTATTAGCTCACATACTTTTCTTTTGATATCTTCATCAATTTGTATTTCTTGAATCTTTTTCTTATAATCATTCTTTCTTTTAGACCAACAGTTATTCGCGTAGTGGCAATTTTTACCACAATTGTTACAAACTATATCCTTAAATACTTTTTTAGATTTTCTTCTTTCAAATTTATTAGGTTCTCCTTTAAACCTTTTCCTCTTTTTCCTTTTATACATTCTAGTGTTTTGTGTGTTTATCTTTTTATTTTTTGTGAGGGCTGGTCTTTTTGGTATATCAAAAGCAAATTGATCACAAAATTGACCCAATTCTTTTCTACTTCTAAGCCCCTGTTTCTTAAGTTGGGCTTTAAGATTTAGATCATTACATAATGACAAGCCTTCACTTGTGCATTCTAATATGATATCACCATACGTATATTGATCATAAGGAATTGTTCCTCCATGACGTGATGAAATTCTATTTCTAATTCTTTCGGCGAAAAGAGGGGGCAAACCGCTTATAAATTTTTCTTTCCAGAATGAATTATTAGCATCATTTCGAAGCATGATTTTTGCCAAGAAAACATCTTTATACCATCTATAATGGGTTAGTGTGGGGCATTTTAGGTTCATTATTAATCCTTTATTTCTTTCTTGATGATTTTGTGGTGTTCCTATAAAATGTTTTACTATTGCATTTATTAGACAATAAACAACATCATCTTCTTGTACCTGGATTGAATGTGTGCCTTCTTGTTTTATAACTATTTTTTTAGCGTATAATATTTCATTTTGTTGAGAGATGGTAAGGATATTATCCCATCATCCTTTTAGACTTCCTATAAAACATGATGCTATCATTTTTGCACAAGTTTCATCTTTATTACCTATTAATTTTGAAGCAGTAGCATATAATAGCATTTTATTCATATAATTTAAGACTTGGTATTCTGTCATTCCGTCTATATTCCATTCATATATTTCTTTGGGATTATAGCTTACTTGAGCTGTCAAAGCTTCTTCTTCATAAGTTAAGTCTAATGGGCTAGGCCTTGGATAATAGTATCTTCCTCCAGTTAATTGTATTTGAGGTCTTGTGTTTTGTATTTTGTTAATCTGTGTATTAGACATAAATTGTTCTTCTAATTTTTCTATATCTGATTCATCACAATCACTATAGTTTTCATTTACTACTTGTAATTTCCCTATTTCCATATTTTTAAACTTTTCAGTAAGTATATCTAAAAAGTCTTCACTATTCTTTTTCCCTAGACTATATTCTCCAGGTTTAAACTGAATTGTTGGTTTAATTATTGGTACATAAGTGGTAGGACTTTTGTATTCTACATTTTCTGGAGTAGTTTGGTCATCTAGTTTTTCTTCTATTCTTTCTAAGTGCTTCCCTAGAGTTTGAATACTTAGATTAGTATGATTATTTTGCTTAAAGATTTTATTTATATCATTTGAACAAATTTCTCTTTTTTCATCTAAGGTTTTAGCAAAGGGGGATGCCTCAAAACTTTCTAATTTGATTGGTTGTAGGGGTGGATGCACAGATCTTATTTTTTTACCTTCTATGGTTTCCCAAGTTTCTATATAATCTATTATTGGATTTATACTATGTTTTGTTTTTTGTTTTATATACCATATAGCAAATGGTATGATCTGTTTTTCTTCTTCAATATATTCATAAAATTCATCTTTTATTTTTAGTATTTCTTCTTTATTAAACTTGTTAAAAAACCAAGTTCTAAAGTTAATATATTTTTCTTGCATGAATTCTTTATGTATCTCTATTTTATTGTACGACATAATTCATATCTGTGGTTGTCGAGGATCCTCCTTCCGATTTTTCTTCATATATACTATGTGGAATACTTTGATTAGAGTCTTTTAGGCCTCTGAATTGTATATTATCATCTATAATGTTTTCTTCCTTATTTCTTTTGTAAGGTATATTATTACATGATGAAGACCTTTGTAAAAATGAAAGCGATTTTTTGTCATATTCAGTGACTTTAAACTGAGTTTTTCTACCACTATTGGCAAAGACAATTTCTGTCCTTCTGGAGTTTGTAATATTTGATCTAGTTGTCTATTTTCTACAGGTTGTGGTGGAGTTGCTTCTGCTAGAATCTAGTTTCTGGCAACTGGATATTTTCCCAAGAGATTGCCCTTGGTGTCATCATATTAGATTTATTTGAATCCATCTCTATTAATGTTGTTCTACCTTTTATACTTTGATACCTATTTTTTGGGTTTAACGTATTCATAACTTTGTAATAAACTCTATAACTAATGGCAACATGCTCACTATTTTGTATCATATTATAGCCTTTAGTTTGTATATTCCAGGTTAAAGTTTTTAATATATGAGGATCTGTTAATAAAACAGGGAAATGTGGTAAGCAATTAAAATAAACTGGACCATTGCAAAGACTTGTTTCTACAAGTCCTAGTAGTGAGTCTCCAAAGTCTAAATGCCTACAATCTCTTAAGGCTACCATCAAGCAAGCATTTAAACCTTCTCTAGTCAAAGGCTTTAAACTAACTTGAACTAATCCTATATGTAAAAATTGATACATATCTTTAAATCTATAGACAGAAGGATTAAATAATTCAATTTGTTCGTATCCCTCACGAATAGGTATTGTTCTTTCTACCAAATTAATTATCTTTTTTGATCTGAAATCCATTATTGGTATTTTATATACTTTTTCTATTGGCATGGGTGGCATACTCCATGCATGTATTCTTTTCATTTTCTAATTCCGCATTCAATTTTATTAGCCTATTATTATTATTATTATTGTTATGATTGAATATTTTAAACATTTTAACTAGTAAAGTAAAGCAACTACAAGAAACAAAGAAAAGGTAAATAAGAGAAATACGTGTTAAGATAAACCTTATGGGATGAACTCCAAGTGTATCTTACTCATGAATGGTATGGTATTCTGGGTAGGTTTACTAATGCTCATGTCTTATTCTCGAGCAGGTGATTATCAGTGTTTGGTATAACAAACATGCTCGGTCAATGGGAATTTTCAGGCAACAAATGGCATTTTCGCCTAAAAAAGCCTTAAACCAACCACGACTAGATGAAATCACGAATTTGCAAGTATGTTAGGCTAAACCACAAGCTAGGAAGGTTAACTTACAGTTGTGAAGCTTGAAGGGGTGTTTCTAGATCAATCCCGAGTTGTAGAGAGAATAGAGAGAGAAAGTTCTAAGGTGTGTGAAATAGGTTCAAATGGAGACCACTCAACCCTTATATAGGGTTTAGTTCACGGCCAAGTGGGGATCCACCCAATCCCGACATTAAATGGAGTTTAATATTGTACCCGATTAAATGGCCATAACCCGATTTAGTCGTGAACTAGAAATTTTTCCGAAAGAATTCGGGGGTATTTCACGTGATTTTATCACTTTCAGACTCATATAAAATATACAACAATAACCCAAATGGATTTACTTAACTCAAAAGTTAGCGGAAAATTTTTAATAAAAATAAATTTTATTAACGGAAGTGGGTTACCTTGACGGAAAAAATTTCGGGTTGTCACAATTGGCAATATCTTGAAAGGTATCAAGACACAAGATTCTTTTGGAGATTTCTTGGCATTATCATATGGCAACATTTTGAGCTAGCCTCAAAAGTACATAGCTCATAGGCTTGAACTAGATGAAATGGTTTATATTCTATTTGCTTGGAAAATGAATTCATCATTTACGCCATATTGTGTATATGACATTGTATTTGATCATGTTGTAAGTGTGTCGTAACATACTAGTTGAATACATGGTTAAGTCATTGGATGAATAAGAGAGCATTCTAAGAGTACTTTAGATGAACTAAGAGAATGTATATGAGACAATCAGTTTAGGAAGAGTCTTTATGGAAGAGCTACAAAAGATGTTAATTTCTAAACAAATACAAATAATTATGAATTATAATTGGACTTTGACTTCATTATGGAATGAAGGGTAAGTTTTGTTGGAATGTGGTCCAAGCAAAACATAATGACACAATCTACTACAATATAAGAATACACTACTTTCAAAGTTGAATTCAAATATGATTGGATGAATGAGATCATTGAAAAACTATGTTGATTTCTAACATTCAAGGATCGCATAGAAATCTTTGTGACCTTGAGAGTATACTTAATCAAGCTAAGAGAATCTATGTCATGGAAGAACACCAATCATATTCTCCATGATATTTAACTATACTTAGAGTAAATTTAAGTATGGAGATGATAATATTCACAAAATTCACACAGATTAAATTTCATCAGATCCATTGATAAAGTCATTCTTTTGATCTAAGTATGAATGGTCACACTTCAGCTGTACGACTTTATTATTCTAGAAATGTTTTTTTGATTTGAATTTGGTATTTGGATATTGGAACATTATAACAAAAACTATTAGATAATGTTATGATATATTGGGATATAGTCATCACATTAGTACTTGTTGTGTTATATATTAACATGTTTAATCCATGAATAATGTTATTATTCTAAAGGTTCGTAGTCGGTTATAATTGTGGGAGCAATTATGAAGTAAGACTAATATGAATTGGATTGCTTGAGTCTCACCAGATGAAAGTAAGCAAGTAGTTGTAACCAAGTTTCATAGATACTTGTCAGAGAACTAGTATTGAACTGACCCGCATCAAGATCATCTCATGGATCGCTATCATGAATAATACTTGATTAAAAGGTACTATCTTTGTCTCCTTAACACCTGAGATACATAGTGGAACTTAAGTGTAGGGAATAATATGCTTTGATAATGGTCAGATGTTGTTCCTTAACCATGCAGTTATAAAAGCCATTTTCAGGTATGGTGTGAACTATGCATGAGGCTTATGTAGCCAAGATGAGATTTGTTCCTCTTATGTCCTGAGAATTAGACATCTAAGGCACCTTACCAAAAGTTGAACAACCAATGAGATTGATCGTGATCCGAATCTCATGTTCAACATGATGTCTGTAGCAAAGGGATAACTGATAAACTTACCTTATACACCAATTGTAGCTTTGAGTTTTTTTGGAATTGGGCGTTGATAGAATGGCAAAAACAGTCGTATGGTCTTAGGGAAGTGAAATGTTGCTAGAAGTTCACCACTGTCTATATCAGTTTAATATGAGTCTTGCGCAAGTCGGAGATTGAAAGATCTTATATGCTTAAGTGATATTGCTAAATAACATATGATACTAATGGGTCAGACTAACAACAACTTGATACAATTGATTATTTATTAGAAATTGATTTTAATAAATATTCAATAAAACTCTTATAATTAAACTGAAAATTATTTATTTCATGGAAATAATAAATTCCATTAGCAGGTAACTTAATATATATATATATATATATATATATATATATATATATATATATATATATATATATATATATATCATATGGTATGATTTATAGGTCATGTACAAAATTTTTAGACTAGTTGAATCCTTTTGTCTTTCTCCTAAAAGACAAAGTTTATGTTTTATAAAAGAGTTTATAAAAGTTTGACTTTCTTTCTTCTTCTTTATGCAATTTTCGAGATATGGAGGAAAGGAAGAAGTGTATGACTTGTCTAATCATGCTTTAAAGGCATGAGAGACATGCTTATAACAATGGGGATACGTTTGCTTAAACTGCTAAGGACTAATGGTTAATAACTTCACTTTATGCATATAAATAAGAGAGCTTGCACTTGTATTGTTGTCTCATTGATTCCTTGATGAAAAATCCGAATCCTCTCTTCCCTCTCCCTTTCTCTCTAGTTTTGGTTAGAAAACTAGAAGAACAGTTGCATCTTCAAGCCCTCTTTAAGTTCATATTGGTTATGAACTTAAATATTATGGGTTTAAGAGTTTTGGACTAGCATCTACATCAAGTTGAGTCATTGTTGGTGTCTCAAAGGTTCCACTTTCTTCATCAACTTCCAAGCCTCCCGAGAGGACCCAAAGAACTACAAAGGTTGTTATTTCTTCACCTCTTCTTTGGTTGGTGTTTTAATCTTTCGATAACTTGCAAGAAGATACTTGGTGGGTATAAAATGTTTATGTTATTTCAAAAATTAAAATCTTCCGTTGCCATATTTTTCTAGTTTATGAAACTATTTTTGAACTAAAAACCCAATAATTGGTATCAGAGCCACCTTGCAAGTTTTGTTAGATTTTTTATTTTTGAAATCTTAGTTTTTGGAGAATATGGATAACTTGTTTTTGTATAAAAATAAGTTCATACATTTTTCTATAACAACTTTTATGTTATTTTATGTGACAAAAGTTTCATGCATCTTTTGTTATTTAAAGTTGTCTTAGAAAAAACAAAGGTTGTTTGATGTGTATATTGGTGTATATGATGTGCATAAACTAGCTAATGACCAATGTGTTGTTATGTTGTTGTGTTGGTTATTTTTATTTTAAAATGGTTGTAATAATTTATTTATTCATATGGTATGTAATAAATTAAATATATTAGTTTTCTTGTTTATTTTTGTAAAGTAATAAACTAGTTTTTAGAAACAATTTTCTGGTACAAAGATGTAACAAGAAATGAAGTTTGGACCTTGTCTTTTAAGTCAGTATCCTGATATGTTATGCTAGTATGATGTGTTTGATCTATATCCTGGTAGATAGGATGGTATTATACTGTTATGATATGTTAGATCAATATCCCGATAGATAGGATGATGTTATGCTAGTATGATTTGTTAGATCGGTATCCTGGTAGATAGGATGTTATTATGTTGCTATGATCTGTTTGATCGGTTTTTCTATCTATAGAAAATTATGTGATTATCTGATATATGTGCACATGTTTGACTGGTGGCTGAGGCTTATCTGCTTTGTGCGAGAGCCAACAGACCTGGGCATTCCAACCCAAAGGTTGTGGGCCGTGAGTATTCCATCCAAAGGATGATTGGACTCATAGTATGTGGGAATTCCAACCCGAAGGTTGAGGGCTTGGGGTATTCCAACCCGATGGTTGATTGGACCCATAGTATGACGCTTTTGTGAATATATGTATATTGTTGTGTGTATGGGTATTTTGGGGAACTCACTAAGCTTCGGGCTTACAATTTTGGATTTTGTTTCGGCTACTTCAGATGATCGAGGGAAGGCGAAGGCGTGATTGTACACCTCCTCATGTTTTGTGATCTGGAATTTCTGGGATACTCTGATGTTTAAAATATTTTGAAAACACTTTGTAATAATTAATGGTTTTAATTGGTTGAAAAAGTTTTAAACTGGCTTGATTTTTATGGGTGTTACACGACCGTTTTGCCAAAAAGGTGCCACGACGTAGCTAAATGATGGCCACAACGTGGAGGTCAACCGACATTGATTTTGACCGTTTATTTTTGACTAGGTATGACTTTTAGTCAAATTAATCATTTTGGAAGGTAGACTAAGGGTTTACCTTGTATGACTTCGTAGGAGGTGTGTAGCACCTGCTTTCCAGCTATGTAAGCTTGTTAGATGTGGTCTGGAATTGTGATGTGGGTTTTTTCACTATACTGTACAGGGTGCTAGCTATCTTCGTGTCTCTTGCATGAAAGACCATGGTTTGGCTCTTGGCATATGTATGAAAGACCAGGTTTTGGTCCCTGGAACTTATATGAAATACCAGGGTTTGGCACTTAGTAGTTGTATGGAAGACCAATTTTTAGCTTCTATAACTTGTACAAGTAAAGACCATGATTTCGCCTGTGGCAGAAAGTGATGGTAAGACTATGATTTGGCCCATATCATTCATTTGGGGTTGAGATATACTTGTTATGTTTTGTATGGTATTTGGTATTTTAGGGAACTCACTAAGCCTTGTGCTTATGGTTTTATGGCTTAAATGTTTCAGGTACTTCTAGTTCCAAATGGAAGGGCCCGTCATGATCGTTCTAAATCCCTTGAAGATCGTTCGACATTTTTATTCAATAAATTCAAATGTTTGAGAATACTTTTTATGTTGTTTGGTTTTGAAAAAAATTGGTTGTAACATTTTCGGGTGTTTGGAAAAATAAAAGTTTTGCTAGTATTTTGGGATGTTACAAGTTGGTATCAGAGCCTTGGTCTGAGGGATTCAGGCACACTCTTGGGTATGTCTGAACTCAAAGTGAGGAATTGATAAATGTTTTTATGTAAGAAAACAACTTTTTATAAAAAGTTATTAATAAGGAAATGGGTGTGATTCGTGCAATCATCCGAGCTCAAGTAAGTGATTCCCATAATACCCATACATGAATGTTATATTTTAGTATGTTATTGTGTGAGTTGCATGCTAAATTAAGGCGAATGATCCCTTCAAGAATTTCATGATATAATTGCCTGATATTGTGATGCATTATAGCCTAGGGAATTGTTTGTTATGTGGTACATGTATTGACAATGTTAATTGGTAAGTGTATGTTTTAAAATTGTACACGATAGGGATTATATAGCCTTAGAATGATTTATTTAGCCTTATGTCCTATTACTTGTTTGGTTGTGGTCTTAGGTTAGAATCATTTATTCGACAGTCTATTTGATCTTGTATTGTCTATAATTGGCATGTATAAGGAAACCACCAGTGTTGGTAGAGATTCCTAGTAATGCATTAGCAAGTAAGATGAGGATTCTTAGGAGATCCTAGGAAGTGTTGTAGTAAGATGTGTATGATGTTTAGCAACGGGATAATAAGAGTATTGTTTTGAAGTAACTTACAAGATTCAGGATGATTCTTGAGGAAAGTATGGATAAGTGTGAAATGTAGTATTGGGCCTGCATTAATGGATGCACATGATTTGTAGTCGAATCACGGAGAGGCATATAAAATCAAGGGAGCTTATAGCGTGATGGATTTTTTGGGTATGTTCTGATCTTTTTTTATTGTTACCTTTTAACATGGTATTGATTACCCGAGATTCTAGTTCAGGCGCTGATGTTGAGCCAATTGATGAGAGGATACACGGTTTTATCATGTCTGAGATCACATGCAGTATCTTTGATGTGACTCATGTGATGTTCGGTACTATCAATGAAGGGATCATGGAGATAGTAGATGAGCTCCTGGGGGCCCTTCGTGCATAGAGTGCAGCTGGTCAGTTTAGGGCACATACTCTCACCTTTCGGGAGTTCAAGGCATATAGAGCCCCAAAATTCTTTGGGAAGAAGAACCCTATTACCACCAGACAGTGGATTGCAGATATAAAGATCACTCATCAGATGAGTTTATGCATTGAAGGGATCGAGGGTGAGGTTTACATCTTACCTTTTCAAGGATCGAGCTCGCGATTGGCAGGAAGATGTTGGTTATGCCTTAAAAGTAGAGGTCGTGGAGTCCATGGCGTGGCATGATTTTGTTATGAGATTCAAAGTATAGATTTTACTTGTTATCAAGGTGCAATAGTTGGCGAGGGAGCTTCAATACCTTCGCAAAATAATGGAGACTGTGGCGGAGATCACCGCCATGTTTAAAGAGAGGGCGTTGTTGGTTTTGTAGTATATGGTGGATATGGAGATAAAGAAGACAATATGTCATGGTATGTTGAGGGATGACATCAAAAAGTCTGTTAGCATCTCGAGATGTAGGATTTTAGAGGATATGATTGACAACGTTCGGGAACGGGAGATTGAGTCGGAGCTTCGAATAAAGTGGAAGCCAACTCAGGTTCAGGTAGTGGAGGGCCCAACGAACAGGCCCAAGACTTTTGACTCACGATCTAGAGGGCAAAAGGGTCGGGGCCATTATGAAAAGTATGGTAAATCATACGATGGAGTCTTTTGATTAGTGGGTTTGGGCTGTTACACGTGTGGCAAGACCGGTCATGTTAGCCGGGATTGCCCTTAGGAATCAGGTCTGATTTGCTTTCATTGCAATTAGATGAGCCACAAGAAGGCCGACTGTCCGAGGTTATCATAAAGGGTGGTGAGGGCACCTGCTCCTCTAATAGATGGTCACCAGGGTAAGGTGGAGGCTCCAATGGTGAACATTTGAGCTTTTCAGTTGGCGGCCAAGGAGGTCCGAACACACCAGATGCTGTCACTAGTATGTATCCCTCTTGTATCTTTTCCTGCTTTAAGTATTTATGCTTATGTTTTATCTTCTTATAATTAGGGGTGTTCCTAGTCAGTAGTGTGACTACTCATGTTCTTTTTGACTTAGGGGCTACACGATCTTTTGTGTCTCTTTCACTTAACAAGAAGTTCATTTAAACTCCTAGAGCGTTTGACTACCCTTTGGAGTTGGAGATTGTTGGTGATCGTATTGTGAGTGCTCCGAGGGTTCACTAGGGTTGAATTCTTGAGTAAGGATGAGCAAAAGGACCGAATCGGCCGGAACCGGCCAAAACCGGACCGGAACCGGGAACCAGCTTCGGCCAAAATCAAGAACCGAACCGGCCCGGCGGTTCTACCGGTTCCGGTTCCACCGGTTCCCGGTTCCTACCGGTTCTTGTCGTGTCTTCAAATGTTGGAACCGGTCCTCGAAAAATAGCATCATACGGTTCCAATTTTTGCCGGTTCTACCGGTTCTGGTTATATCGGTTCCGGTTCCTACCGGTTCCCGGTTCTAAAAATCCACAAAAATAACGTCCCGGTCCCTGCCCGACCGGTTCTATCGGGTTCCGGTTCCGGTTCCAGTACCGGTTCTGGCCGGTTCCCCGGTCCATATGCTAATCCCTATTCTGGAGCTATTCCATGAGAAGTATTGATAGACTTGGTCCCTATTCCTATGAGGGGGACGAAGATCATAGTAAGCATGGATTAGTTGAGTAAGAATGAGTCTATGATCTTTTATGAACATCAACCTAGTGAGATTTTGAACCAGAGTAGATGGAGAGATGGTTATTCATGTCGAGGGTACTTAGTGAGGTCCAACATTTGCTCAATTGTGAGAGTTTGGAGGTATCTCCAATAGGGATGCTCTGGATTCTTGGCATATGATATGCATACTCGGGTTGTAGAGAAGAAGGCTATGTGTGATGTACCTATTATTCAAGAGTTCTCTGATGTGTTTCCCGAGGAATTTTTCGGAGTGCCTCCTGAGAGGCAGGTAGAGTATCAGATTGATTTGATTCTGGGTGCGACTCCGATAGCCAAGGCGCTATACTGCTTAGCATTATCAGAGATGTAGGAGTTGTCCACATACAAGGGGTTTATTAGGCCAGGTAGCTTACCATAGGGAGCACCAGTATTGTTTGTAAAGAAAAAGGTTGGGTCCCATTACGTGTGTATCAATTATCGGGAATTGAACATGTTAACGGTGAAGAATCGTTATTCACTCCCAAGATTTAATGATTTGTTTGATCAACTGCAAGGTGCATCCTAGTTTTCCAAGATTGGATTAAGGTCTGGATATCATCAAATGAGGGTCTAGGATGAGGATGTACATAAGACGACCTTCAGGACTCGATATGGTCATTATGGGTTTGTGGTGATGCCTTTTGGGATCACCAATGTGCTGATAACGTTCATGGTTCTCATGAACCAGGTGTGCAGGCCGATGTTGCACTGATTAGTGATTGTGTTTATTGATGATATCTTGGTCTATTCTAAGTCCATTGAGCAGCATGAGGAGCATCGAAGGGAGGTTCTTGAGACTTTGATAAGGGAGAAACTTTTTGTAAAGCTCTCCAAATGTGAGTTATGGTTGCTCGAGGTTAAGTTCTTGGGTAACCTCATTAACCATTATGATATCTTGTTCGATCTAGCCAAGATGGAGGCTATGATGTAGTGGGAGGTTCCGAGGTCTCCATTTGAGATTCATAGTTTCCTTAGTTTAGCAGGGTATTATCAGAGATTTATTTAAGACTTATCTAAGATTGTGGTTCCTTTTGTTGGGTTTTGAGAATTCTAACACTCCTATGGTGTACATGCAACCCTAAATACCTTGGATCTATGTTTTCTCTATTATACATGCAAATATCAATTTCCAAGGTATTGTTATAACTAGCATAATATAAGGTACATATAATATAAAATCTAGTAGAATTACATACCTCCATGTTGGTGCTTGATTCCATATAGCTCGAGAGCCTAGTGCCCTAAATGTGACACCTCAAATGGTTCACACAACATCAAGTGCACTTGGAATAACCATGAGAGAAAGTAGAACATTTCATGAATCGGTTTGCCCTCCACACACCTAGTGTCCGATTTCTCACATCAGTAAGATGCTTATATAGTTGTTACAATTAGCGTAAACCCTAATTGTCATGGCTTTCCATTTCCTTGGATCCATGGGTTCAAATACACCATGGAGCATCCTATGGGTTTTAGCCCAACTTGATAATCCATGGAGCATTAGCCCACTATATAAGTTATGGATGATTTACACAATCAACCCTTATATTTAATTAGTCTTATTTTGATCGCTTAATTACTTCGAGATTAATTCTTGATCAATACTAATTAAATAATCTCTATTAATATATTAGAACTTATAATATATTAATAAACCTTAAGTGTTATTTCTCTCATTTTAGTCTATCCAAGTGCATGATGCCATGCAACCCAAATGGACCATGCCAGGTCGGGTCAAGTCTTACCAATTATAGTTATGGACTTAGACATTAATCCAACAGTCTCCCACTTGGATAAGTCTAAAACTATTATTGCAAGTATGACTTCATAACCTGACTAGCAATCGTAGCTCTCAAAAGCCGTTGTCGAACTCTGAACAAATCAATGACGCGTCCATTAGATAAGTGATCATATATTACTCCATTCTAGATATCATATGGACTGATACATGGATTATAATCATTCTCTCTGTCCATTTGTTGTTTCTGATTTCCGATTTATGACGACCGACTAATTGAACAAATCAAATCAGTCCAGGCCCGGCCGAGCACTTACGTTTTGTCATCACTAAATCATCGAGGCGCCCACATATATCGCTTTTATCCCGAAGGTAAAAGGAATGGATAAACTTCGACTCATATGCTTTTACTAACTACTTGTTGAATGATACACAAAGGCACGCTTTATAACATCGAGTTACCAATGCGTTTACGTGTAATCAATGTATAACCAACTCATAGTCAACAACTCATATCTCTAGGTTTGAAGAATATAAAATATTATTGTCTCATGATTCACTCGTGATAAAATCCATGAAGTGATTCAAATGAGCATGGGTTGAATCCAATACTTAGAACTTATGAGCACTCATGAATGTTGTAGCAACTCTTGCTATGTCTAATGCACATTAGACAAATTATACAAGCCAAATTCATGACAGTCTTGATTCATATCTACTTCCAACAGACGACTGACTGTGGATGGTTTGAATAACTTAGTCATTTAGGAAGAACGACCTAGTTATTCTGGAAGTCAAAACATGCAAAGTGAAACACAAAATAATACTAATCCTATATGGCTCCAACACTTAGAGTGTAAATAAAACATCTTTTATCTAAGCACCATATTAATTACTCATTATTCATGTTTTGATTAATCAACTTAATACTTGAATTGAAACAATAGTCATGCCATGCTCCAAGCATGCACACTATGTTTACTTATGGTCCTTTCTGTTGTGAAATAGATCAATTGAACATGACTCCAATGATGTTAATTTCACAATCCCAATCCCTTTTGTAAATGTAAGAACACCAAATTCTTGTCATTTACCGTAATCTTGTTAGACTCTAAACTTATATGCAATGATCCTCTTGTAATGAATATACACACAAGTCACAAAGACATGGAAACAGACATTACAAGGTGTTCAATGGAAAGCAATTCCATGGAAATGAAGTCTCAAATTCAAAGTACATTCCTTTGAACATCCTTCTTGCATTAAGTTCTTTAATCTTACACTTATTCAAAGAGTAACTTCCACCTATGTAAACAATTCCATATTCCCATTTTGACCATCACTTTTGAACAAGAGTTTCCTCTTTTCAAAATATGTCAATATGGTCCTTACTTTATACTTCCAATTGTCCATGAGTAACCAATCTTTGGTAAACCTCAAATTGTCCTCGACAATTGCTTAATCATTTTAGTCATATCCAGTTCTAATCCCTTTTCCTCTCTTAATGCCCTAAGCATTAGGAAAATTTTAAAAGGATAACTATTATAGCTCATGTAATCGATCCTATACCCAAAGTATATGGGACATTGTTCGTGCTATAAAATTTTTATTTGCCATATTCTCACAATTCGAACTATGAAGAGGTATGCCGTAATCATAATCGAATTTTGAGAACGCAACATACATAGAATTTCCTTATGTTGAACCATTCCAGCATAACATTCTTATATATCCTTGACTAAAGTAGATTAAAATCTCAATCGAAGCTTGTAGAATTGGAATGAAGTATAAAATCCTATCCCTTAATTATAGGGAAACAACTTTTCAAAGCGAATTGAAACTTTTGTTTTCTATAATTAACATTGCTAACTTGCAACATAATCATCATGCTCCCACTAGCGTAATGATTATTATCTTACTAGCATAACACTTATGCTTCCACTAGCTTTGACATGTACTCAGAAATCAGCTGGACTTCTTGAAAAAACAATACTTTATTGACTTTCTTACCAAAGTTCAGATTTCTGATACAAGATGCTTTGATAAGACTTTATCAAAATCATACACCTTTCCTTAGATAGCTCACTTGTGTGTCTAAATAATTATGAAGAAGGATGTCGTAATCATAATGTTTAGACCTTTTGTTATTCTCACAATTGCTATCTACTTAAAATCTACTTAATGAAAGAGTTTCCTCACCATCATTTTCATGAATTGGAGAGAAACCTTATGACACTTAGATTTTGTGGTGTAAGTGTTCCTATCCATGTGAATTTTTCATAACCATAATCACAAGACAAGGTTAGTGGCAAATCAAAACACATATGGACTGAACTTGTTCGATCTTAATTTCTTGCCACCCGGCAGCATAAGGGCCTACCATTGCTTCCAGGTTGTTATGCAAGCAATTGAGAACTCATAGAACTCACAAGCATAGTCAAAATTTAACTGGAATAGACATAGAAATAAGAATATGTCAACACGATAGGTTAAAAACCTCAAGGTGGGCTAGTGATTAACAAACGTCTTGATTAGTTCTTGAACCTATCTTAAGATCTTTTAGACTCCCACTAACCTCTTGACATACAAGACTCTCTTGCCAAATATTCAAGAGATAGTGCGGATTATTTTACAAACACTTCACACAATTGGCCTTAGTTGGTCTTTGTTTTATCAAAAACATCACAACTTACAGATTTCAAATGTACAAGAGTAAGAAAACATTTTACTCTACATTTGACAAGTGTTTTAAACCTTTCTTAAGATTATGTCACTCATGGCTCAATCTTGGAGTATGACTCTAAGATTTGATTTTGGAATGAAGTATGATTTATATTTTGATTTAACCATTTCAACAATTCATGATTCCTCTCCTTAGCCAACAAAAGCACTAAGGTGTCCTTAGAGGATCAATTGTGATATGGTTCCATAATCACTAAGATAGTCATAAAACAAGATACACAAGCACTCTCCCATCTCTTCAGATTGGAGAAACTTTTATCTTTCTGCCTTATTTGATTCTTCTTATTCATTCTGCCATTCATTGAAACTTTTCCAATGTTTCAGAATTACACTTAACTTTGTAAGCATAATCATATTTACTAAACTTTTAGTAAATCATAACGAATAATCTTATCAACCTTTTTGTGGTGGACCTGACTAGTGCACAACCTAATGTACCCGATCCTTTAGTCCTTCGCTTGACTTACATGTGAATGTGAACAAGGAATTAGTCTTAATTCACCAACGATGAAAAACCTCATTCATCACACAATACATCTTGCATGATTCCAAGTTTCGATTCAACTGAAACTTGGGTGATGAGAATCTTTCTTTATTTGATAAATTATAACACTACCACAAACGAAAGAATAAAATTGCTTTCTCCAATATTGCTTGTTAGTGGAAACATATAAACAACAATTTTTCACAAATGCCTTTGTAAGGATGCTTAAAATAAATAAAATAAAAAATTTTCTTTTATTTTAAAACTTTGTGGAAAAACTTATCCTTACAATGCAAATTCATATGAAAACTTTGTTGTTATCTATTCCTAAGCAATATCTCATAACTCTTATGCAGTGGCTCAAAATTCTTGTCATTGAACCATGCAATCAGAATCAGCACACTTCCTTTTAAGCTTCATTTGATTCTTAAAAATCATCAAAATATAATTACATTACATCATGTATTAAGAATCTCCAAAAGAGACTTAATAGAGTTAGATAATGGACTTTACCTGAAGTAAAGTCAAACTTTTGACTTTACCATCCTCATGAGGTTTCAGGTAAATTCGGCAGCTTCGCAACTAATGCCTCTTCTTTTGGCAAAAGAAACATATTGACTCTTTGGAAATGGTACATGAGACTATCACAGACTTATCCTTTCTCTTTACCATTGGGTCAAATGACTTGACCATGGACGATCCCTTTCAATTGGGAAGAGAAAGTTTTTCTGGACTTCTAATATTACCATTTTCAATGTCCAAATATGTTTGGGAAGTAGATCTTCCAATCTAATTTGCTTTACCAATGATCTAAATCAATGATGATTCAACATCATCAAGTAAGTATGTAAGATCATTAAGGGTCATATCGTGATCCGTCATCATGGAGTAACTGAAGAACCAAGTCGACAGCCAGCTACCTCGAGACTTCGACACCCGACTCTCCCGGTTTGTCAATATGTTACTTAATCTCCAAGACCTAAGCCCATATAGACTTTGTTTGCCAATAGGGATTGAGTGACTTAGAACTTATCAAGTCTTGAAACTTGTGGGATAGGGAGATTTATTGAAGGAGGTGGAGGAAATGAAGTATGACTTCCAGTCCCATTAGTGCTCAATAAAGGGATTAGTCTTTCACCTTGATTGCCTTTTGGGATATCATCTTCATTAGGAAGCTTGTTCCTAAAGATTTGGGAAGACCATAGTTTTCTAAAATAGACATCTATAAGGGAGAAATTCAAGTTAGTTGATTTACAGTCCTTAATATAACACCCAATATGAAATATTAAGGCTAGGACCCAACAACCTATTTATAACCGGAAGAGGGATGCCGTAATCCGAGTTATAAAATAGTTGAAGGTAGGAAAATGACGATTTACCAATTTCCACCATGAAAAACGAAAAATAATTAAGTTTTAATTGGATTTGAAACTCCTAGATCTTTTGAGATACATTGAACTTTCAATGGCATGTTTGAATCTCGATTGTGCCCTCTCATGTTTGTGACTGGGATGCCAAGCATCACAAACAAGGTGTGAATAACCATGCAAATTGACTTGGTACCCTTAACTTTATCACCTAATTGATGTGCCGGTTAACCACACACGCTCCACCGATCTATAATAAAGTCAAGTTACCCTTTTCCACTCTTACTAGTCCTTGTTAGCATGCCGGTTAACCACACATGCTCTACCAACGACTTGGTAAGGTACAAAGTGTAATTTCATGGGCTAGCACCTTTTCACATTTTCCTATGTAACTAAGATTGAGAATTTATAAGTGTTTAGTTACTTAGTATTTTTCATTATACTTTTAATGTAGGGAGAATTATAGTCCTTTCCTACCCGTTTGGCTAACGACCCTCCACCAGTCAAGGAAGCGGTGGGTGAGAGTGGACACCCATTAAACTGCCATTTTATAGGCAGTAACCTTATACCCCCCTTATAGACCGGTTTCATGAATGAGGCCTACTAATGGTAAGATTGACTTCATCTTATACATATCTATATAATTAAAATTATAATAATAGTATAAGGGTGTATTTTAAACATTTAAAATACTTGGTGGTTTAATCCATTAATTAAACTATACTCTTAATTTAATTAAACTTAAACCATGTCTTTATGGAATTATTAACTCTTTTAATTAAACACTTTAAATAATTTAATGAAGTCCATAAAGTTTGAATTTTAGTTTTTAAAATTCTAAGGTTCAATTTGGAATTAAAGTATTAGAGGTGTAAGACTTTACAAATTCCAAAACTTGAGGGCAAGTTTTTGAAACTATTCAAAACCTTTCATTTCATAACTTATGAGTTTAATGGTTCATTAAAAAGAAGACTCTTCATTTTAATGTAACCCCTTATTCTTTAATAACATTTTTAATGAAGTGACTTTTCAACATCGATAACTTGAAGACAAGTTATGGAGTCATTAAGCAATTTAATGGAAAAATTCTTCATTTTTATGTAACCTACAACACTTTTATGATTTATAAGATTCATAAATATGACTTTTCACATAACTTGAAGACAAGTTACAAAAACATATTTCATGAACTTCTTTTAGATTAATATGGATTGAAATCAACAAAACATAATTTTTTTTCATCAATCTAAACTAAATCATAAATCAAGGAAACATAAAAAACTTTTGGTAATCCATAACTTGAGGACAAATTATGGAGTCCATCCATTGAGATCAAAGAATAACAACAAACAATTTGTACATAATTCCTATGATCTACCAAAACTCATAAGCATGAACATTCATAATCAACATTTTTGAAGAATTACATAAACACATATAAACTTGAAACTTTTATTATAGCATTGAAATTGGTTTAGCATAATCATTACCACATTAAAATAGGTTTTATAAGACCAAACCAGTCAAAGGTAATGATTCTAGACCAATTCCAGCACAAAAACTCGAAGATATGCTTTTTGGGGTTCCAACTCGTCGAGTGCATGAACCAACTCGGCGAAGTTGTATGCATTTTGTCTTGGATTTGTTGAGTCCATCAGTGCACTCGGCGAGTCCGCTGTCCCAGCAACAAAAAACTTCGATTTTAAGCAATTTCCATCAAGTATAAGTGAAAACAAGCCTAGGCTCTGATACCACTGTTGGGTTTTGAGCATTCTAACACTCCTATGGTGTACATGCAACCCTAAATACCTTGATCTATGTTTTCTCTATTATACATGCAAATATCAATTTCCAAGGTATTGCTCTAACTAGCATAATATAAAGTACATATAATATAAAATCTAGTAGAATTACATACCTCCATGTTGGTGCTTGATTCCATGTAGCTTGAGACCCTAGTGCCCCAAATGTGACACCTCAAATGGTTCACACAACATCAAGTGCACTTCGAATAACCATGAGAGAAAGTAGAACATTTCATGAATCGGTTTGCCCTCCACACACACCTAGTGTCCGATTTCTCACATCAATAAGATGCTTATATAGTTGTTACAATTAGGGTAAACCCTAATTGTCATGGCTTTCCATTTCCTTGGATCCATGGGTTCAAATACACCATGGAGCATCCTATGGGTTTTAGCCCAACTTGATAATCCATGGAGAATTAGCCCACTATATAAGTTATGGATGATTTACACAATCAACCCATATATTTAATTAGTCTTATTTTGATCGCTTAATTACTTCTAGATTAATTCTTGATCAATACTAATTAAATAATCTCTATTAATATATTAGAACTTATAATATATTAATAAACCTTAAGTGTTATTTCTCTCATTTTAGTCTATCCAAGTGCATGATGCCATGCAACCCAAATGGACCATGCCAGGTCGGGTCAAGTCTTACCAATTATAGTTATGGACTTAGACATTAATCCAACACCTTTGACCTGGATAAAGAAGAAGAATGTCACGTTTTGGTGGGGTGCTAAGTAGCTGGAGACATTTGAGACTCTAAGACAAAACCTGTGTGAGGCTCTAATTCTAACACTTCACAAGGGTTTGGATGATTTTGTGGTCTGTTGTGATGCATTGATTATGTGGTTGGATGCAACGCTAATGCATAGAGGTTGTGTGATTACATATGATTCGAGGAAGCTTAAGCCTCATGAAGCGAATTTTTCTACTCATGACATGGAGTTTGGGGTGGTGGTATTCGCCTTCAAGATTTAGAGATATTATCTGTATGGGGTCCGATGTACTATCCACACGGATCACAAGAGTCTGAGATATTTGATGGGTAAGCCGAAACTTAATATGAGGCAGCGTAGATGGTTGTATGTGGTGAATGATTATGACTTTGAGATTTTGTATCATCTTGGAAGGCCAATGTAGTGATTGATTCCATGAGTTGCAAGTCAGCTAGTACTCCAATTGGAGATCTATATATGAGGATGGTCATCATTTCACCACTGTTAGATTTGATCAAGGAGGCACAAGCTAAAGTGTTGAAGTGTGAGAATTGGAAGGAAGAGAGAATCAGGGGACGAATTCCTTTATTTGCCAAAGATAGTCGATGATTGTTGACTCAGTGCTGCATGGTATGGATTTTGGCTTCTAGTGGGGTTAGGCTGACATTGTTAGAGGAAGGACACAATTCAAAGTTTTCAATTCATCTAGGGGTTAAAAAGATGTATAACGATTTGAGACTGAGGTATTGGTGGCCATGTATGAAATGGGAGACAGTGTAGTACGTAAAGCGGTGCTTGAATTGTCGGAAACTCAAGGCCAAACATCAGAGACCGCATGGAAAGATGCAGCCGTTACCCATTCCCATGCGAAAATGGGAGGAAATCACTATGGATTTCATTACTAAGTTACCAAGGACGGAGCATGGGGTTGAAATCATCTAGGTTATTGTTGACAGGTTGACGAAGAGTGCCCATTTCATTTTGATTCTAGAGAGTTCTGTTGGATTAGGTGTCTAAGCCCATAACTATAATTGGTATGTACTTGACCCGATAGTAGCATGGTCCATTTCGGGTTTCCTTCACCAAAACAAGTTGATAGATGGATATTTGAGTAATAGGTTATTTATAATTTATTAATATATTATAAGTATAATATATTAATTGAGGAATCATATGATTTAATTAGTATTGATCAAGAATTAATTTAGAATTAGTTTAGTGATTAAAAGAGATTAAATTAAATTGATATATATGAGTTCGACTAATGATCCATGGTTTGATTTGTGATGGGCTTATGGGTTAATCCATGAAGTATTTATCCAAATCAAATAGATGGATCATAGGCTTATGTGTATGGATTAGGGTTACACATGACCCTTGATATTCTATATATATATATATATATATATATATATATATATATATATATATATATATATATATATATATATATATATTTATATGTTATGATAAGCTTCAAAATAGACCACTACTTGTATTCCAAGAAGTGAAATCCGTTTTTTAGTCTCCTTAGCCTCTTTCATATCCATCTAGTCATTTATTGGTGTTTGTGACTTGTTTGAGGCATACCACTTGGGGTGCTAAGCTCTTGAAAGGCCAAGTTCTACAAGCTACAACAAAGAAGTAATCTTCTAACTAGTTTTATTATGTTGTTTATGTCAAATTGCATGCTAGTTAGGCTTCATGCTTTGGAAACCAATATTATATGTATAATTAGAGAAAACTTAGATACAAAGCATTAGGGTTGTATGTGCACCATATGTATGTTAAAGCACATAAACCCAACAGTGGTATAATATTTGTGGGTAGCTTTCTATTATATTGATGCAAATGTTTGATTTTCAAAGTTGAAAAAATAAGGAAACTGCTGTGTAACTGCAGGACTCGACAGTTCCATGAAAGAACTCGTGAAGTTGTCTTATAAGTTCATGAACTCGACAAGTCCATTATTAGACTTGACAAGTTGGGTAGCCTGTTTTGGATTAGGATCATTACCACATAATGTTTTGGTTCATAAAATTTGATTTGTGTTGGTATGGTAATGATTATCCCCCCTCCAATAACATGATGATTGTCAAATTTTAAGATAATTACTTGATTTTGTAAAAAACTAATTATATGTAAAATTTGGATCGTTAAAGATAAAATTACATGATTATTTTATTAGTTTAAAAGTTTGATCTAAAGAGTTTATGAAACCTCCATAAGTTATGGATATGAAAAATCTCACTCATAAAACAAATTAACTTCTTTAAGTTATTGAATTCAAAAGTCATGAATGGTTACAAGTCTAGCCATTAAATTTTGAAGTCCAAAGGTCTTGAAGGGTTTCATCACTTGTCCTCAAGTTATGAAACTTGGAAAGTCTCATTTATGTAATATAAATTTGAAGTTATAAAACAAAAAGTTTTTGAAGAGTTTCAAAACTTGCTCTCAAGTTTTCGAATTTAAAATTTGTTTAAAAAAGGGGTTTTAATTGTCAAATATTAAATACTAAAGCTTTTGATTTCATAACTTAAGTTTAGAATTAAAATTTTTAATTATGGCTTTGTTGATAATTAATTAAAAGATTATTAATAAATCCATAATTACATTGAGTTTAATTAAATTAATAGTCTAGTTTAATTAATACATTAAACCATCAAGTATTTTAAAAGTTTAAAATCCACCTTTATACTATATAAAATTAAAAGTCTAATAAATTATATATGTATAATTAAAAGGTCAGTCTTACCATTAGTAGGCCTCATTCACAAACCCGGTCTATAAGGGGGTATAAGGTTACTGCCTATAAAATGGTGGTTTAATGGGTGTCCACTCTCACCCACCACTTCCTTGATTGGTGGAGGGTCGTTAGCCGAATAGATAGGATATGGTACAAACTTTCATTAAAAGTATAATGAAAAGATAAAGTAAGTAAATAGTTATAAATTACCGATCTTAGTTACTTAGGAAAAATGTGAATTTGGTGCAATTCCACGGAATTGCACTTTGCACCTTGTTAAGTCGTTAGTGGAGCGTGTGTGGTTAACCGGCACACTAATTTGAGACTAAAAAGGGTGGAAAAGGGTAGCTTGATGTTAACCATGGATCAATGAAGTGCGTGTGGTTAACCGACACATTGATTGGGTGATTTGTAACATGGAGATTACCAAGCATATTTGCATGGTTATTCACACCTTGTTTGTGATCCTCGGTATCCCAGTCACAAACTTGCGAGGGCCTAATCGAGATTAAACATGCCATTGAAAAGTTCAATGAATCTCAAAAGATCTAGGAATTTCAATCCATCTAAAACCTAAAATCCATTTTCGTTTTTCATGGTGGAAATTGGTAAATCGTCAATTACCTACCTTCAAATATTTTACAATTGGATTACGACATCCCTGTTCTGAATTGTAAAATATTGTGTTGGGTCCTAGCCTTAATATTTCTTTTTTGGGTGTTATATTAAGGACTTAAATTAACTTTACTTGAATTTCTCCCTTGTACATGTCTCGTTCTGACAACTATGGTCTTCCCGAATCTTTTGGAAAAAGATTTCCTCATGAAGATGATGTTCCTAGAAATCATTTTTCACTTCCTCCACCTCCTCTAATAACTCTCCCTAACCCACAAGTTCAAAGATTTGAATAGTTCAAGGTCACTCAAGCCCTATTGGCAAGCAAACACCAAGATGGAAGGTCTGTGTGTGCACATGTCTTGAAGATGAAGTCACACATTGACAGATTGGGAATGTTAGGAGTCGATGTCTCAAGGAAGATAACTGTTTACTTGGTTCCTCAGTCACTCCCTGAGTCATATAGTAAGTTCATTAAATATTACTGTATGACAGACCATGACATGACCCTTATTGATCTTACCTATTTGCTTATTGTTGCTGAATCAGCAATGAATTGGCACATTGGTAAAGCAAATTTGATTGGAAGATCTACTCCCCAAACTTCCATGGACATTGACAATGGTAGCATTGGAAGTCTAGAAAAGCTTTCTCTTCCCAATGGTAAGGGATCGGCCATGGTCAAGTCATGTGACAAAATGGCAAAGAGAAAGGCTAAGTCTGAGATAGTCCTGTGTACTACTCCCAAAGTGTCCATATGTTTCTATTCCCAAGAGAAGGGGAATTGGTTGCGAAGCTGCCATATTTACCTGAAAGGTCACAAGGATGGTAAAGTCAAAATGTTTGACTCTACTTCAGGTAAGTCCACTATCTAACACTATTAAGTTCCTATTTGGAGATTCTTAATACATGATGTAATGTAATTACATTTTGATGTTTTTTAGGATCAAATGAATGAAAGGAAACTTAATGAAAAGTAAGTTGATTCTGATCATGAAGAGATGGTTTTCGATCGCATGGTTTGATGATCAGAACTTTGAGTTGCTGGTTAAGAGTTATGATAGATTGCTTAGCAATAGATAAAAACATAGTTTTCATTTGTATTTTCATTGTAAGGACAATTTTTCCGCACTTTTATAAATAAAGAAAAATATTTTGATTTTATCTTATTTTAAGTTTCCTTACAATGGCATTTGTGAAAATTGTTGCTTATATGTTTCCGTTGATAGCAATATTGGAAAATGGATTTGATTCTTTCGTTTGTGGTAAAGTCAAAATTTACCAAATAAGGAAAGATTCTCATCACACAAGTTTCAATTGGATAGAAACTTGGAATCATGCAACTTGTATTGCGTGATGAATGATAACCTTCATCTTTGGGAAATTAGGACTAATTCCTTGTTCACCTATATATGTGAGTCAAGTGAAGGACTAGGGGATCGGGTACACTTGGTTCTGCGTTGGTAAGGTCCACGACAAAGAACGATAAGACTATTCATTATTATTTACTAAAAGTTTAGTAAATGTCACACCCCCAAACCAGGATGACGGAAACGTCCAGGGGTGGATGACTTCTTTGTGTTGTATCATAAGAATTGAATATAAATGTAACATAGCCATTATCGTCATCATACATTCAAGATAACAACACACATGGTTTACAACTTTGAGTTTGTTCATGAAAATTACATCCCAAAATAACAAGTGTATCATCAAATCAAATTACAACAATCATTTAAATCCATAGTTGCAAAGAACTGAATCATTGGGCTCCTGGGAATACAAGTTATTTTGAAAAGCGTCAATATATAAAAATGTTGGTGAGTTGATAAACATGTTTGTAAGAAAACTTGAAATAGTTTGAAATCTCCATAAAATACGATATTTTCTTGTAAAAATAGTTTGAGAGTCTTGCTTAAAGTTCGTGTGTATTTGCATGTGTATAATTGGTTTACTTTGTTTGAAAACTTCATAGAGACTGTTTCCTAGAAAATCCAACATTTTCTGATAACGAAATAGTGCGGTCTTAAAACCCTAAGACCGGAGCGATGTGATTAGTTAAAAAATAGTCGACACAATGTTTGTACCTTGTGAAAATGAGTGGTGTGTATATTCAGTGTAAATCTTGTAATAGTATTGTTATACACTATGTGAGTCATTTTAACCATACTAATATTATGGAGTGCCTGTCTTGACGTTCTTTAGGCATCTGTTTCTAAGAAGATATTTGTCACCCTAGATTGACCTTTCTAGCTGTAGCGAGCAGCTCGGGTGTAGGGTGTCAACCTCGTATAGATCTATAGACAAACTCCCGCTCTTCTTCTAGGAGACTCTGGTTATAACTGTCGGGCTTACGGTGTACACTAGGTGCCAGTGAAGGAAAACGGTTGCGGAATTTGTTCCCAAAACAAAATATGATAAGAATTTATCAAATCATTTCTTTAAAGAAATGTATTCTCATTATACAACAAAATCTCGGGATGTCATGTTCCGATACAGACACATAACCATAAACAGAACATACATTCATTTACACTAGTGATTTACATCTCCTTTAATCCCTCAGTGCAAAGCAGCTTCGTATCGATATCTGTGATACAAAGAAAACTGAGTGGGTCAGGCTTGGGAGCCTGGTAAGCATATAGGTTTTTCATCCCACAATGTTATATCATATATTTATATATACAGAACATTCAAACCTGTACAATTTCACCATATAAATGAACCTCTTATACCACCCCATCGATCCTCACAACGACACGATCTAAACTCTCATATCTAAAATTTTCCTCTTTACCTGATCCCTACTCACGGATCTAAAACTATACTCTTCACCCGATCCATACTCACGGATCGGAAACTAGCCTTTTCACCTTATCTATACTCATGGATCTAAAACTACCTAATCCATACTCACGGATCTAACACTAACCTCCTGATATGATCCATACTATTGGATCAATAATTGTACCCAATCCATACTCTCGGAGTAGGGACAATTAACTATACCTTAATCCTGATCTGATCCATACTCCCGGATCAATAACTGTGACCAATCCATACTCTCGGACTAGGGACAATTAACTTAGTCTTAATCCATACTCCCAGACTAATAACAAGTTTTATCTCTTTACCTGATCCATAATCCCGAATCTAAAACTAACCTCTTGGTCTTATCCATACTCAAGGATCTAAAACTAGCCTCTTGATCTGATCCCTACTCACGGATCTAAATTAACCTCTTGATCAGATCCCTACTCACGGATCTAAAACTAACCTCTTGTTCTGATCCATACGCATGGATCTCATCTACCCATGTCCTACCCAACATATTTGTAGTTACAAAATACATATACAGTTTAACTCTTTAAAACCTATATAGTTCATCCATTCCACCAACATCTCAAATAAACAACAATATATAAACACATAGCACGTATTTCATAGAAAATACTTCATACTTATGTGTTAGAAGAAAGTAATTATACACTCACTTGATCAGAAGATGACCGGACAACGTTACAACTTGTAGAAGTAGTATTCTTCGGTAGATCTGGAAGATTTTCAAAAAAAATTGGCTTCTCGCGGGCAGAGCTTCAGCTCGGAAACTTTACTCCTCGGGATCTTTGGGGCTTCGGGACTTGCTTCGGGGCTCGGGAATGATACCGGGGCTTCGGGGGGTTAAAATAGGCCTTAGAGAGAGTATCGGGAGTGGGAGAGTAAGAGATGAGCAACCAAACTCAACTGCCCCTTGAGTTCTATTTGTAGGGTGAATTTTCTGGGTTCACCTCGTGAGTTTCTAATGTTCACCTCATGAACTAGGCTCACCTCGTGAGGTACATATGCTCACCTCGTGAGCTCAATAGATCATTGCGTTTATCATGGCCACTTGCCTTGGAAGACGTCCATCATTTTTTCACCTCGTGAGCCACTAATTCTCACCTCGAGAGCTAGGCTCACCTCGTGAACTACATATGTTCACCTCGTGAGCTCTGACACAGCCTTGGGGTTCACGCCCCGAACTTCAGAAATTCATTACTTTTTCATACAAGCTCCGTTTTCAACGTTCTTTATATCCATGTGTAGGTGAGATTATGCTCTACAACTCTCTTTTAGACTCCGTTGGCTAATTTTGAATTTATTTTTAATATATTATAAATATATTATTTTTAGTAGGTCGGGACAGAAAAACTCTGTTATAAATTCATAACTTCTTCATCCAATGTTCGTTTTCATCTTTCTTTTTACCGTTGCACTACCATTGACGAGATCTTCGATTTTCGTTTAGATTGTTTCGGCTAAAAACCGCTCGATCTCAAAGTCGAACTTCGGGCTGCATACTACTAAGCTGAAACTTAGAAAAATCATCACTTCCTCATACGAAATCAGATTTGGGCATTCCTTTTACGCACACTCTTGGTTTAACGTATTCTACGACTTTCATTTAGATCGCTAAGGCCAAATGTCGCTCTAACGTAAATTCACTATTTATGTCGCGCTGTGTCGTGCCGATTCTGTCGTGAAACTTCGATGGGTCATAACTTCTTCGTTATAACTTGGATTTCGGCGTTCTTTATATGTACGGAATCCTTGTAAAATATACTACAACTTAGTTAAGATTAATCCTTCTAGATAATCTTCCATCAAAAAGTCATTTTTGATGCTTATCGTCTCTAAATTGACTAGCCCTGGTCTATGGGCGTTACACATTACTCTTTGCAATGTAGAAATAAACAGGAATTAGTGCCATGTCAGCAACAACGCAATCTCAAATGATCCCAAAATTCCCCTATCGGTTCCACCCGACCTCATAGTGCAGCCACATTTACTGTTTGTGCCATTTTTAAAAAAAAAGTTACCGGTCTGCGAGAAAATGTGATACAATTAATTTCCAGAAACTATAATTACTATTCCTCATAATCTTTATAATCTAAATTAATGTTCACATGTACTTCTATTAGTGTCATATAGATTATTCAATCTCTTTTCTTGTATTATCTGACAATGAATCATTAATTTAATCAAAATTAGAGAATACAATGGTTTTAATAGAGATAAAAATAACATAATGGTTTAGTTTTTTTTAACATAAAGATAAATTGATTGTTTTTGGTCAACCTGTGTAGGCAGGCCAATATCAAGTGGAATCATCCATCCCGGTTGGAGCGTTGAATGAAAGAAGACTATCCAAGAATGAAATACACTAATTAACGAAATCTTTTTAAATACACTAACCTTATTTGTTGAAACTTGATTCATATTCTAATTTGAGATGTTGTTTTATTTTATACACAGTTAACTTGCCTAAAATGAGTAAAAACATGTAAATACATAGAATTTGATTTGCATCTGGCTTCAAATGCATTTAATCTGATATATGGTATTGTAAAAACATTGTTATCAATCTTTTCTTGTGTTTATCTTGTCCAAATTGGAAACAACATGAAAGAGAGCCATTTTCATCCACTCACCAGCAAGAGCAGCAATTCATAATGCTTTCCAGACAGAGACACTTATATCTATCAACCTTTAGTCAAAATAAAATTAATTAAGATCACTTTAAGGGCACTTGTAACATGTAAGGACAACCTAGTGGTTACCTACAAGTTAGAGGCTACAGTCAGGTCACATAGCCACTTTGCCCTCTAATCATAAATAAAAATAAAAAAAAACCCGAGCCAAAACAGCTTGGCCCATTTCAAACTCATTTTCTAACCCACTATCATGCCCACATGTTCCAAATTTGATTATTAATTAATAATATTTTCCTATTAAAAACATTATAAAATCCAACAATTCAATGTAGATATGTTTTTTTATTCCTCAAATTATACACAACATAACAATATAGATGAACTGTCAAAAACACATCTTAAAAACAAAACAAAAAAACGCCCTACATGATTCCATAAAAGGATTGAGTTTTCTTTCATCTGAGTACAGATGAACTGTCAAAACACATCTTAATATTTTTGCTGCCCAAACACCCAATCACCTCTTTTTGACTTCTATCATACCCCTTCCCTTTTCTCCTTTGCTTCAAAACTAATTCATTATCACATTTACTATTCCAAATTTGCCCTTAATCCCTTAACTCTAAAAATTTAGTAAGTAGTAACATACTAACATTCACCTCAAAAAGAATATACCTTTTTCCAATTTATTATCACAAATTAAAGTTGACAAAAGAAAATAAATTAGAAAAAAAAGTTAATCAGATAAGTTCAAAGGGTGACTAAAAACCTGTAATTAGGGTTTGAAGATTTGGAGATCTGTGACAAAGGCCGACAGTGTACTATTTCTCTAACTCCATCTAAAGTTCTTTTCTACTTCACTGCAAGAGTGGAGTCTGGAGCATCTGGTTTTGGATCCACTTTTAGACCCTACAATTGGCCATATGTACCAATACAACCTCAATCTCTAAAACATGTGTCAGTATAAACTATTATGTTGTGATGTGGAAGTGAAAAAGATCTCACATGGATGATGCCATCAACAATCTGTAAACTGGTATGCTCAGTATGTCGCATGATCATGATGGGTTTTGAGCATTCTAACACTTCCTAAGTGTACATGCAACCCTAATAACCTTGAATCTATGTTTTCTCTATATACATGCAAATTTCTTTTTTCAAGGTTATTTCCTAACTAGCATGGCATGGGGAATATAAGAAACATAAAACTAGTAGAAATACATACCTTGTTGTTGCTTGGATTCCTTCAAGACTTTGTGAGCCTACCACCCCAAATGTTGTGCCTCAAATGCTTCACACAACACCACAAAACTTGGAATAACTTGAGAGAATACTTCTAGCACTGAAAATCGGTTATGCCCTCTCTAGTAACCTTACTAGGTCCGATTTCACTAGCCAAAGGGTCCCTTTTATAGTGGTGTCACAATTAGGGTTTTCACATGAACACTCTTAATTGTCATGACTCTTCATTTCTCATGACCCATGGGTTTGTAACTCCCATGGACTATCCATCGTGCTCCAAATGGTTACATCCATAACCCATAAACCATGGATCATTAATCCACCATAAAAGAATTGATGACTGTCATAATCAACCCTATATATTTAATTAGTCTCACTTTGATCACCAAATTAATACTAGATTAATATTTGATCAAATACTAATTAAATAATACTATTATTAATATATTAGAACTTATAATATATTAATAATCATAAGTGCCTTATTCTCTCATTTAGTCTATCCAAGTATTGCAATGCCATGCAACCCAAATGGACCATGCCGGGTCGGATCAAGTACATACCAAATAAAGTTATGGACTTAGACACTATATCCAACAGATCTTGCCCCAGAAATATGGCGTTCAAGAAGGAACCAGAAATATGTTAGAACAGTTACTCAATTAATCATAACATATAACCTAAATCGACCAATATTCACATAAATCGGTTGAAATTAATACCAAAAGACGAAAATGAAGTTGAAGTTGAAGATAGAGAAGAAAGAGATTCTCACCTCCATCTGTCCTCTGGCAGCTTCTGTCTGTAAAATAGTTGACCATTGAACATCTCTACAACCCAAAACATCTTCACCGGAGCAATCATACTACCAGACATCAATTATGGAGAGATGCAGCGGTATACAGAAGCCAGCCGCCATAGCCAGCTCCGATTAAGGAGGTTTTTCCTCTTTTGGATTCGCCTTCAAGTAAGAGCTTCCGGGCGACCAAGCATCGGCTTTTGGCAATGTCGTCGAACTGTTCATCTTCATCCCAGATGACTTCAAGGTTTCATATGCGCCAGAGGGATGTTACTTTGATTAACTGGTTGCTGTCAACGCGAACAAGCTCGCAGACCAAGTCGTAGTGGCCGTTAGCGGCTGCCCAATCGATCGGAGATGTGTACTACCACCGGTCTCCAGTGCTTTCCCATCGAAGGGGGAAATATGTCGGAGCCATTGATAAACAACGTTCTCTCTAAATAGAATAGATAATTCCGAGTTCTGTTAAAATACGGATGTACAAACCATTGCGTTGTTGTGTAGGCTTGAACTTCAACCCCACAGTTTCAAGATCCGCAATGATGGAATATCTGATGTTCAATCGGTAGATGATGCCGGTCGTAGAAGAAGATCAAAATATTTGAGGTCTTGAAGAAAAGGAACAGAGTGAGGCATTGGTTTGGCGGTGGAGAGGTATTATTAGGAAGATTCAAACATCGACATGAAGCGGTGGGAAGTCATCTGTGTAAAAATTTTATTGGACAAAAAAGAGGTTGAGCAAAGTAAAAAATAAATAGGAAACACGTGTAAGTACAACAAGCCGTTTCTTATTGGTCTATACTGGAGGTGGCTCTAAGAAAAACTAAATAAATAAGGTTATAACAATTGTGGACAAGATAGAATTTAAAAATGGATAAAAAAAGCAGAAAAAAACAACCAAAAGGCAGGTTATAACAATTGTGGACAGGTTATAACAAGTGTGTATATATATATATATATATATATACATATATATATATATATATATATATATATATATTAAAAAATATTCATGTTCTAATTAAAAGAAAAGATAATAGAGTCCGTGATGTGTGCAAACTCACTTAGTTTTAAACCTACTTTTAATTATCAAATAACACACAAAAGGCAGTGAACCTATCAGTTGTGATATAGTTGAATAAGTAGGGTATCGAACACAGGGAACGGCAAACTAAAACTAAAAACTAATTTTAACTAAATTAATTAATAAGTAGGGGTTTTCTCTAGTTTTACAAGACTAGAAACTTACTAACTATTACTTACTTAAAAACTAGAAAGCAAAGGACTAACTAAATTCAATAGCGGGAAGGAACTTCTATTTAGTTCAACTCAATTGATCTTATGGTTGATTACAAGGTAATGGTGCAATGGATTAATTCTTTTGTTGGTTACCGATTCAAGTGATTAGTTTCGCATTCACTACACTAATCCTTAGCAAACAAACTAACTTAAACAGTGACCAGTTGTCTAATTTAATTAAATTTACTAGATTAATTATTCAGGTTAAGTTAGACTTGCAATAGTTAACTAATTTATTCTTTTAATTAACTACTTGTTTGATGGTCATCTCACAAGCTTGCACATGAATTTACTCAATTTTATTATTAACTCTAGTTTCAAATTCATTAATACTAGACATATGTCAATAGTGATCACAAAGCATATGAGATTGATAATCAATAGATGTTCATGCTAATCAATTATCTCCCTATTAACAGAAAATTAATTATTATTCACATACAAGGTTCTTTAGCAAGCTAAAATAACAAAATTCACCAACTTAGAATTAATCCTACCAACAATCAAACCATATTATCAATTTTGTATCCCCAAATAGAAGTCTAAAGGTTTTAGCTCATAATTGAAGTAAATAACAGGAAACAAACAGAGTCTAATTGTTTAACCATAATGACAAAACAAAAGATTAAGTGGAATGATGAAATTTGCCTCAATTCTCCTTCGGGATTGAATTCTAGCTTATGACTTCGTCTTCTAGGGTTTTTCTGACTTCTTAATCGCAACAAAACTCTTCTGAATCGTCCCAGAATCTTCGATCGGACTCGCCGAGTAGTCGCCCCTACTCTCCGAGTAAGTGCTTTTTTCATTGTTTTTCTTCTTTGTTCCATTCTCGAACTTCTAACTGTTTCTCCCGCTTCCTTTCGCTTCCGAGCTTCATTTTTGGAGTGAAAACATAATTCAAACACTTTTAAGTACCTTTTGTCCATAAAATGAAATAATTTAGCTAATAAATGAATAAAAATGTATACTTAATATGAACTAATTATGCACATATGAGTCCGCAATAAAAAAATACAATAAAACTTCTCTGATGATTGTTTTTTGACATTGAATTTTCAACTTGGAATGACAAATGTGATACATAGAAGGTTTTCGATATAAATAGTAAAAATTATATATATATATATATATATATATATATATATATATATATATACATGATGTTCTATTTAAAGCAAAAGATAATAGAGTTCGCAATACAATAAAACTTCTTTGATGATTGTCTTTTCTTGGATATGACAATTTTATTAAAAGCTCAATTGGCATGGAGCCGAAAGGAGCAAAAACAACAAAAAAGGGATCAAAAACATAAAAATGGAGAGCAACCCTAATTGGTCCAACTATATATTTTAGAAATACCCTTAAGTTTGTACGACCCAAAAACTATACACCGAACATTATCGCCCACTTTTATGGGGAGATCCTGATTTCATTAAAAACCAAGTTGTTTCTATCCTTCCAAATACACCTTAGAAAACCATAGATAATGATTGCCATTGGAAAAAAATTGGTACTAAACTCCATCTTCTACTATCTACGGAGGAATGTATGGATGACAAGACTCGATAAGGTGTTCAAATCATAAGGATTTCACACCAAGATTGCTGACAATGTCATTTCCCATTCATACATTTGGTGCAAAAACTAGTGTAAATCTTGATTGTGTTCGTTAGGTAGATTGGTGTTGTTTGCCATTTAAACATTGTTAGTGTGCATTACTATTATGTTTGCATTATTAAAGGTCTGACCTACTTTTTTTGTATTTAGACTTGTATTTTTCCTATATATATATATATATATATATATATATATATATATATATATATATATATATATATATATATATATATATATATATATATATATATATTCAACTAATTAATGAGATGGAACCATGGAGAATTATACCAAATAACTTGGTATCATAGATATCCTACTTTTTCTCACCCTAGCCATTTTCATTTCTTCATCCCTATGCTACTGCTTACCTTCTCTTCTATGGTCAGATCCCCATCTCCTGGAAAATCTTCAAAAATACCCTATGGCATATCAAATATCAAATCTTCCATCCCCATCATTCTTGACATGGAAAAAATCAATTATGATGCATGACATCAACTGTTTCATACCCACTCCAAAGGTTTCAGTGTTGCACATTATCTTCAATCGCCGGATGATACAACTCCTACAAAATCCGACAAAAAAAAGTGGGAATGCGTAGATTCAATCGTTCAAATGTGGATGTTTGAAATTATATCTGAATCTCTACTTCAAATGGTTTTGAAGAAACCGTGTTTTGCTGCGGAGATGTGGCAAGATATTGAAGCGTTTTTCGCTCCAACAAAGAAGCAAAGGCCATGTAATTAGATCTGGAACTCCACAACATCACTGTTGGTGATTCAAAAATAGTGGTATACCTAACTCAAATAAAACTATTGTTGAGTTCCTTGCAAATATTGAAACACCTATACTAGAGAAAAATATGGTAATGGATGTTGTTAACGGCTTTAGTAGAATGTTTGATCATGTTGCTAGCATTACATGTCATAGTCGGCCTCTTCCGTCATTCCTTGAAACTTGGTCTATGCTACTTCTTTAACAACATCAATTGTCAAATCAATCTTCATCCAATATTATAAGTTCCTCTTCACACATTGTCCTTGTTACTAAAGAACTAAGCCACAATTATTCGAATCATGGTGGGTATAAAAACGGTGGTGGTCGCAATGGAAGGCGGAATATAGGTCGTGGGGTTCGAAGTGGCGGCCATGGTGGTGGTCGATGGTCTCAATCACCAGCCCCAACTCAGCAGACCACACTGGGATGGGGTTTTGGATGGTACCCACTACACTCAGAAGGTTATGGGCTACTTCCGACTCCTCCTTAGTAAAATCAACAGTGGACCCAACCACAACAGTGGACTGCCTAATTTCAATAGTTGCGTCTGGCTCATCATCTTCTCTCAGCGTAACAGCCTGCTCCTTTTCAGCAAGCCTATTCAGCCCAACAATTTGGCGCTAGTCCACCTCCTTGGACATGGTTCCAAAATGAAGGGAATTCGGCCACCCCTCAACCTACCGATCTTTTGGAAATGTTCAATGCCATGTCACTTAATGATCCTTCTCAAGACGGTTATGTAATGGACATGTGAGTGACATCTCATCTTCACTCTAAAGTAGATATACTTTGTTATATTCACAATAAAAGATATAATTTGCCTTTGGCTTTTGTTGGTAACGACTTTGAAATTTATGTAAGTAATTCAGGACACTCATTTCTTCAAAATATTAATCCTTACCATCCTCTTATTCTTTAAAATGTTCTCATCACTCCTCAAATAATAAAAAATTTAATTTATGTTCACAATTTTACTCGTGATAACACGTATTCTATTGAATTTGATGTTTAGGGTTTTTCTGTGAAGGATTTTTAAACCAAGAAAATTCTTCTCCGATGAGATAGTCGTTGCGAGTTGTACCTTGTCACGCTTCCTAATCCTCAATCTTTTGTCTCGGTCAACTCCGTTACTTGGCATCACCGTCTTGGTCATCCTGGTTAAGCCGCTTTCAATCATTTAGTTTCTCAAAATTTAATTCCATGTAAAGACAATAAAAGTCAAAGTTTATGTCAGTCATGTCAATTGGGAAAACATGTGTGTTTACCTTTTCCTTTATCAAATACTATTGCATCTTTTTCTTTTGAAATTATGCACTCTGATGGTTGGACATCTCCTGTTCTTAGCAATTATGGTTACAAATATTATGTTTTGTTTCTATAACAACCCAAATTTTCAAATAAATTTCTTCATTTTTAATTAACCCAAACATTCCCATAAGAAAGTGAAATATCAATGACAATTGTTTTCAAATCCATAACATCAACATATTATTTCAATTATCAGAGTGTCCCATCAAATCAAATGTCGAAGAGTACATGTCGCGCCATCAAGCCGTGCCCTTGCCCTTAGGCTCAGAAGTACCTGAAACAAATCAATAAATTGTAAGCTATTGCTTAGTGAGTTCCCAAGAGCATACCCCCACACAGTCCACAAAATCACATATACCATATTAGCTATAAAAGCTACATAAACCACATAACCCATGCATACAACATATATGGATGTCGTGGGCTCCCCCAGGGTCATACTCCAGGATGCCATGGGCTCCCCGCATGGTCTTACGCCTAAGTTCCATGGGCTCCCCCATGGTCTTTAATAGGAATGTCAGGGGCTCCCCACATGGTCTTACATCCAAGTGTCATGGGCTCCCCCATGGTCTTAAATAGGAAAGCCATGGTGTCTCCAAATGGTCTGACTTCCAAGTGTCGTGGGCTCCCCGATGGTCTTTCATACAAATATACCACATGTACAACTAACCTACCATATAGCATATAAACCAACTTGATTGGTTTTGAGCATTCTAACACTCCTATGGTGTACATGCAACCCTAGATGCTTTGGGTCAATGTTTTCTCTATTATTGTTGAATCATGGAAGTGATCCTCTTAAACTTCTTCTACCACAACTCTCAAGATTAGCAGTCATCATTGATCTGCTACCGCAGCGGCAGTCACTATCATCCATAGTCACTATCTTACATTGTTAGATTAGTCTTTTATCTGTTTGTCTTAGTATACACTCTTTTGTCCAGTATGCCTTACATAGCTACTCTTAACAGTTAGGACTAATGTAATATGTGAGTCTCTATAAATAGAGCTAAATCTTTCTCATTTAATATATCTTCGATACTATCAATTACATCTCTTAATTACGCATCTTAAATCTCTCCTTACTCTCAAAGTTCACCAGAACATAACTGAATATTATTTCTCTTCGGAGCAAGTCATTCTTGACTTAATCACTAAGTTTGATCTCGCTTACTAACTTGGTCTGAATGCATTCCATGTTATGAATCAACTTATGTGCATACTTGATATATCACCTGCTGTCATTTATATTTCCTTAAATTTCCGAAACTAACTTTCTAATTATCTAACTCTAACTTATTATTATTGTTGAGCTTTCATAATCCTTTGAGACTAACTATTCCGCAACTATACTTGTTCTAACATTTGTTCAAGTGTGTCTCAAGTTTTTCTCTCAACAATTGGTATCAGAGCCATAGTGGTTACTTTTTGCAAAACAAAACTTTGATTTTCATAGAGCTTTCTATACCACTGAAGCTCATTTCTAAAAAAAACAAAAAAACAAGGAAAAATGGCACAAGCATTATCTCTGAATGTTTCCAATAGTGTTGGTGGTTCAAATCATGCTCCAATATTGGTGGCAAATGAATATCACCACTGGTCTCAGAGAATGGAAAGATACTTAAGGAGACTTGGTAGATATGTATGGTGGTCTGTAGAAGAAGGACCACATGTCCCTGTTATTACACCGGTTCAAACTGATGGCGCCACAACCAAACTAGGAGGAGGACAACTAGTCATGAACCATCCCACCAAAGATGATCTCGATAAAATGGAAAATGATGTTGTTGCTTTTTATGAAATCTCTTGTGGAGTTTCCCCTGACAACTTCGACATTATCATAAACTGAAAATCAGCAAAAGAGGTCTGGGAAGCTCTCAAGAATTTGTACGAAGGCTCAGAACAAGCTTAAGATAAAAAGCTCACAGCTGCACTTACTGAATTCAACAATTTCAAAGCTCATACTGGCGAAAGTTTAGAAGACTCCTTCAAAAGGTTCCATCTGATAGTCACCAAGTTGACGAATGTTGGCACCATCCGCAGTAACCATGAAACAAACCTTCAATTTCTCAACGGTTTGGGAACACATTGGACTACTACTATGATGATAGTTCAAGGAGATAGAAAGATTCATTCCTTGTCTCTCTACAAGCTCTACGGGGAACTACAAACACAAGAATCCACCTTACTTAAAGAATGTGCTGACTTCGGAGGACCACTCGCTCTTATAGCACAAGCTCCACATAATCAATCCTACTGTCCCTCGTATGACACTACACCATAGTCATACAAATCCGACTCAGAGTATGATGACGAAGAAGAATTTTAGAAGGCTATTGCTCTTGTTAGTTGTCACACCCCAAAAACCGAAGGCGGAAACATTTCCGGGGTTGACTCCACGTTGAGTATCAAATCCAATGCACATACTAAGTAAAGTAGAACAACCATTACATTGCATATAGAAAGTTTTACATTTGTTTCATAAGTAAAATTATACAGTTGTGATATATAGTATATAATAATAAAACGAACTGGTCTTCTACGCATTCCTACCTGGAATAAAATGATCTTCGGGTACCTGTTCTAACGCTGACCTAAGAACACATGCGGTTTGAAAATCAGCATAACGCTGGTGAGTTCATAAGTGGTTTTGTTTTGTAAAAATGTTCGAGTTTCCTTTCTGTTTCTGAAAATGTTACACTTTCGAAGAAAATCCCATATTTTCTTAAAAAGGTTGGTTATTGTTTCTCAACATAAAATGTAAAGTTGTACACTGAAAACATGCATATTCTTGTAGAAATGTGTAGTTAGGTTATCTGTTTTGGTTAAGTACAAACGTATTCCCAGGAAAGTCCCATACTTTCCTGAATTGTTGGCTATCAAATGTAAAAGATGTATTCTGAAAACATGTTTACCCTTCTGAGATGTAAAGTTACCCGGTTTGTTACCCTTTTCTAGTTATGTACAATGTTCCCCAGGAAAGTCCCATACTTTCCTAACTGTTGGTTACCAATGTGAAAGATGTATACTGAAAGCCTGGTTATCTTGTGAAATGTATTACGTTATTCATTATTACTATTAAGTAAATCTCTGTTATCCTAATTGCGAGTTCCATAACCATATGATAGACTAGATTTGGCAATAAGTAGTCCACATCACCTTATGACTTTCGTCACCCTTGTAGCTAACAGCCAGGTGTGGGGTAGTCAACCCCGTATAGATCTATACACTCAAGTCACACTCTCTAATCCTAGAGATTCTGGTTATGGGTGCAGTCCTCCACTCGCGTATCTCTGTGGAGTGTTCACCGAGGACGTGTCTCCAATCATACAGGACTAACAAATTTACTAGTAATAATATGATAATCCTCCACTCACGTATCTCTGTGGAGTGTTACCGAGGATATACAGTGTACAAGTTTTACGTTTCGATGGTTCTAATGTCATTCTTTTAACTGATAAAATGTGCAAAACCATTTGTGAAATATATATAAAACATAACAGTTTAAAATCCATTTCACAAATATATGTTTATGTGATATGCATGTTCAAACGGTTATCAGTTGTAACAATCAGTGTTAAAAGCCTATAAAATATGAAACACACACATGAAAAAAAGTTTTGAGTACAAGTAATCCCTTGTACTTTGCTTGTGTTCCCCCCTGAAAGCAGTGAAAAATAGTGAAAAAGGGTAGGGGTATGAACTCACCGCTTAATGTAGAGATCGAGTGTCAACGGATGCCCTGAACTCCTATGGCCCCTAATTTTCATGTGATGACACATAAATGAGTTAGAACTAAGGTGTTTCATGACTAAAAATGATGGGAAAACATCCTTAGGGCTTGGAATTACTAAGAAGTAGTGTCCTATGATCCAAACTTAATGATTTATGCAAGTTTAGGGCCAAATGTGGGTAATAGAGTAGGTGTATAGTCTTGAAAATGAGTGTGCGGCTGGGGAGTGCGGCCAGGAGTGTGTATGAGGCAGCACACAAGAGTGTGCGGCCGTACACATGAGTGTGTGGCTGTACACTCCTCATTTGTGTCCATATGTTGATTTTTGAAGTGTATGCTCTTCATATTTGGGAGTTTTGAATGTATGCTGCCCCCATTTGAAGGTGTGTAGCCATACACCTTCATGGGATGATGAATATGATGAACATAATGAGTTTTAAGCTTGGGATCCAAGTGTTTACCACTATACTTAGCTTGAAGATGAAGTAGATCACAATTATGAAGCCTTCCAAGTGTTCTTGGTTGATGATTTAGAGAGAGAAAGTAGAGAGAGGGAAGAGAACATCTAAATGAATGAACGAAGAGGTATCCATCCATAAACCGAATTGGGTGTGAGGTTGAGGATGTTTGCGGTTGGGTGTGTGGCCGTACACACAGGTGTGTGGCCGCACACACCTTATTTAGTGAGCTTGGCTCGATATTGTGATACTAAACACTCTCCAACCCTTCCTAAGACTCATATCTAAGATTATACTAAGTCTAGGGCACTCAATGAAACCACAAGATTTAATAAAAGACAATGAACTCAAGTTTTAGTGCTAGATCAATTACATGGGTTAGAAGTTTCGGGTTGTGATATTATCCCCCTATTATAGGGAATTTCGTCCCGAAATTCAAAATTAAGATACAAGTTAAGATACAAATCATGGATCTGGAAAGAGATGCAGATACCTCTGTTTCATCGAGTCTTCACACTCCCAAGTGAACTCCGGTCCCCGCTTGGCATTCCAGCGGACCTTCACTAATGGGATGCGGCTTTGCTTTGTACGTTTGACTTCTCGATCCATGATTTCGATCGGTTCCTCCACGAAGTTGAGGTTTTCATTGATCTCGATGTCGTCTAAAGGAATCACTAGGGTTTCATTGGATAGGCACTTCTTGAGATTTGAAACATGGAAGACGGGATGGATTTTACTGAGCTCATGGGGTAAACGAAGTTTATAGGCTACCGGACCGATCCTGGCGAGGATCTCGAAGGGTCCAATGTACCTAGGGTTAAGTTTCCCACGCTTTCCAAAGCGTACCGTGCCTTTCCAGGGCGAGACCTTCAACAGGACACGGTCCCCAACCTGGAATTCCAGAGGTTTCTGGCGGTTATCAGCGTAACTCTTTTGGCGATCTTGTGAAGCTTTTAATCGTTCTCGGATTTAGATGATCTTCTCAGTGGTTTCGTGGATGATTTCAGGACCAATGAGAGCACTGTCGGGGATTTGACTCTTGGCTAGCTGTGTGTCTGCCAACTCGGCCCAGCACAGAGGGGATCTGCATTTACGACCGTATAGGGCTTCAAACGGGGCAACCCTGATGCTGGTGTGGTAACTACTGTTGTATGAGAACTCGATCAAAGGTAGATGTGTGTCCCACGACTTTCCAAAACAATGACACATGCACTAAGCATATCCTCTAGTGTTTGGATTGTTCTCTCACTTTGTCCATCGGTTTGAGGATGATATGCTGTGCTCATGTCTAGTTTGGTTCCAAGAGCCTTCTGAAGTGACTGCCAAAATCTAGAGGTAAACCTGCTATCACGATCAGAGATAATGGATGCAGGTACACCGTGGAGTCGGACAACCTCTTGGATGTAAATTCTCGCGAGTCTTTCCATCTTGAATGATTCTTTGATCGGAATGAAGTAAGCGGACTTTGTCAAACGATCAACAATTACCCAAATGGTGTCGTACCCACTCGGACACTTGGGTAACTTGGTTATGAAATCCATGGTAATCATCTCCCATTTCCATTCGGGTATCTCGGGCTGCTGGAGCAAACCCGAGGGTTTCTGGTATTCGACTCTCACCTTGGCGCAAGTCAGGCACTTGCCCACGAATGTAGCTATCTTAGATTTCATGTTTGGCCACCAATATTGTTTCTTGAGATCCAGGTACATCTTGTCCGAACCCGGGTGAACAGAGTATCTAGTCTTGTGCGCTTCCTCCATGACAATCTCCCTGAATCCTCCGGACTTTGGAATCCAGATTCGATCCATGAAGTAGTAGACTCCGTCACCTCTGATCTAAAGTTTCTTTTCCATTCCTCTCAAAGCATCGTTTTACACGTTCTCGGGTTTGAGGGCTTCTAACTGGGCTTCTTGGATTTGCATGGATAAGTTGGAATGGATGGTCATCGTCAGGGTCTTCACCTTTCGGCTTGAACTCTCCTTTCGGCTAAGGACATTTGCTACCACATTGGCCTTGCCGGGATGGTAACGGATTTCACACTCATAATAACTGAGTAGTTCTACCCATCGCCATTGCCTCATGTTCAAGTCTTTCTGATCAAAGATGTGCTGCAGGCTCTTATGGTCAGTGAAGATCGTACACTTGGTTCCGTAGAGATAATGTCTCCAAATCTTCAATGCAAAGACTACGGATCCTAATTCCAAGTCATGTGTGGTATAGTTGACCTCATGTGTTTTCAGCTGTCTAGAGGCATAAGCAATTACTTTTCCTCTTTGCATAAGCACACAGCCAAAGCCTTGATTAGACGCATCGCAGAAGACAACGAAGTCCTCTGTCCCTTCGGGTAGGGATAGAACAGGCGCGATGCACAAGGCTTTCTTCAACATCTGGAATGCAGTTTATCGCTTATCACTCCAACAAAAGGGTACACCTTTCTGTGTTAGAGTGGTTAAGGGTTTGGCGCATCTGGAAAAGTTCTGGATAAATCTCCGATAATAGCCGGCGAGACCCAAGAATTGCCGAATTTCTGTGGGTGTCTTCGGTGCCGACCAATTCTCTATCGCTTTAATCTTGGAAGGATCTACATGAATACCCTCCTCTCTTACCACGTGACCGAGGAAAGTTACTTTCCGAATCCAGAACTCGCACTTGGAAAATTTCGCGTACAATTTCTCGAATCTAAGGGTTTCCAACACTAACCTCAAGTGCTGTTTGTGGTCTTCTTCGCTTCTGGAGTAGACGAGTATGTCATCAATGAATACAATGACGAAATTATCCAGATAAGGACGACACACTCGATTCATCAGGTCCATAAACACTGCCGGTGCGTTGGTTAGACCGAAGGGCATCACTATGAATTCGTAGTGTCCATACCGAGTTTTGAAAGCTGTTTTGGAAACATCACTTTTATGAACTCGTAGTTGATGGTACCCTGACCGAAGGTCTATCTTGGAGAAGTAACTGGCTCCCTGGAGTTGATCGAAGAGGTCATCTATTCGCGGAAGAGGATATCGGTTTTTGACGGTCAACTTGTTCAGCTCACGGTAGTCGATACACATCCGAAAGGATCCATCTTTCTTCTTAACGAACAATACCGGAGCTCCCTAGGGCGAGGAACTCGGTCTAATGAATCCTTTACTGAGCAACTCATTGAGTTAGCTGGATAACTCCTGCATTTCTGCTGGAGCTAAGCGATACAGAGATTTTGCCACAAGGGTAGCTCCAGGAATTAGGTCAATATGGAACTCGACCTGACGCTCGGGAGGAATTCCTGGAAGCTCTTCAGGAAATACATCAGGAAAGTTACAGACTTCGGGGATGCTCGCGAGGTCTTTAACTTCCTATTTCACGTTGATGACTTGGGATAAAAATGCAATGCACTCCTTTCGCAGGAGCTTTTGAGCTTTGATGCAGGAAATGATACGAAGATTGGGACTGAGTTTATCGCCATAGATTACGAGAGTTTGATCCGAAGGAAGGTTGAGACGGATGGCTTTTTCGAAACAAAGGATATCAGCATGATTGGGACTCAACCAATCCATGCCAATGATGACATCAAAGCTCTTTATGGAAACTGGCATCAGATCAATGGGAAATGAATGGTAATTTAGGGTAAGAGTACAACCTATGAACACCTCGCTGGCGCTTTCTTTCTCACCGTTAGCCATCTCGACGGTAAACATTTCAGTTAAAGATTGGGGATTAAGTTTTAGGTTATGTTTGAACGGATGACTAACAAAACTTCTTTCAGCACCCGAATCGAAAAGAATACTAGCATATGAGTTGTCGAGAAGGAACGTACCCGAGACTACAGTGGGATCGGCGACTGCTTCCTCCCGTCCTATGGCTAGGACTCTCCCGGTATTATCAGTTGTTGGCTTCTTGGGGCAGTTTCTTTTAAAGTGCCCAACCTCTCAACAGTTATAGCAGGCTTGACCAACGCCTGCTCCAGATGATTGATTGGTCGATTGAGCTGGAGCTTTATAGAATCGGACCGTGTGCCCCTTCTTACTACAATTGGTACAAGGTAGTTCTCGGCAAGGGCTGGGGTTGTGGTGATATTTTCACTTGTCACACAGAGGGAGATTACCAGCATATCTGCTAGTAGGAGTTGGAGCTATGGATCCCACAACAGAAGCAGCAGCAACGGGGGTAGTAGCAGCACGGACTGCTACAGTCTGCTGTCTCTTGAAGGATCCTTGGGAAGATTGATCCTTCTTCTTCTTCCAGAACTTTCTTTTCTCACCACTCCTCTTGGTCGGTTCAGGAGCGGTGGTGGTTTCCTCGACGTCATCACTGTGATCAATTAGGGTTTGGGCTAAACTCTTGGCACTATCATAGGTATCCGGATGTGCAGCTAAGACGTTTCCCTTAGTTGGCTGGGTCAGCCCCCAGATGAACTTTTCTATCTTTTTACTTTCAGGAGTGACCAATCCCGGGCAGAGAAGTGCGAGGTCATCGAATCGAGAAGTGTATGCAGCAATATCGGAACCCTTCATCTTCAGGTTCCAGAGCTCATGCTCTAGTTTCTGCATTTCAGCACGGGGACAGTATTCGGCTATCAGGAGTTCTTTCATGGCTTCCCAGCCCATGGCGTTGGCTACAGGTATGGTCAGAGATTTGACTCGGTCATTCCACCAAGTCAAGGCTTTGTCGAGAAAAGTACAGGCTGCAAATTTGACCTTATCAGATTCCGCACAGGCACAGATTTCAAAGATGGATTCGATTTTCTTGAACCATCGGGATAAGGAAATGACACCTCCAGTGCCATCGAAGGATGTTGGTTTCGCATTCATGAAGTCCTTATAGGAACCCTCTTTTCAGTGTCCCTGATTTCTTTATTGATCCTGAGTTTGAGTACCGCCTCCCGAACCACTGGAACCACCGATATTCATTTGAGACATAGCAGCTGCCACCGCGGCGGTAACAGCTGCCTGAAATACCACGGGGTCAAATTCAGGAGGAGGTTGTGGCGGAGGGTTGTTGGTCTTTGAGCTGGGTCTCTTTCTTGGAGGCATCTTGATCTAATAAGATCAAGAAAGAGAGGATGATAAGTCCTCTGAATCGAATTGAGAGATATGACAGATATATATTCCGAATAAGCGATAAAGCAGGAAAGAGTTATCAAAGTAGGTAAACTATCGCTAACGGAATGATCAAGGATCTATACGTGAACAAGGATTTCTACAAAGGATTGGCTCGAGAAATACTCCCATAGTATTTCATGATTCGCTACGACACTGGCTCAATGTTTGTGGTATTAGGGTAAGTTTTAGGCATGCCGCATACCACAGTCACTCCCAAGCACATGTTGGTCGTGTCTCGAATGAATATAGTTGGCCAGGCTATATTGATCCTAGCCACGACTACATAACTCCCCAGGTTTAACCGTAGTACACAACACCCATTTACTTATGTTTTGTTCTACTTGTAGTTACGGATCTCGACGGTTCGGTATGCTTGTATACTTTTGAAAATACTTATAGTTTGAAGATACTTTTAATTCAGAGCACTTAGTCCCTTTCGTGTTTATAGTTTTACACCATGTAAGGTTTGGTATACTTTATTCACTATAAACAAGGGCTCTGATACCAATCTGTCACACCCCGAAAACCGAAGGTGGAAACATTTTCGGGGTTGACTCCGCGTTGAGTATCAAATCCAATGCACATACTAAGTAAAGTAGAACAACCATTACATTACATATAGAAAGTTTTACATTTGTTTCAAAAGTAAAATTATATAGTTGTGATATATAGTATATAATAATAAAACGAACTGGTCTTCTATGCATTCCAACCTGGAATATTATGATCTTCGGGTACCTGTTCTAACGCTGACCTGAGAACACAAGCGGTTTGAAAATCAGCATAACGCTGGTGAGTTCATAAGTGGTTTTGTTTTGTAAAAATGTTCGAGTTTCCTTTCTGTTTCTGAAAATGTTACACTTACCAAGAAAATCCCATATTTTCTTAAAAAGGTTGATTATTGTTTCTCAACATAAAATGTAAAGTTGTACACTAAAAACATGCATATTCTTGTAGAAATGTGTAGTTAGGTTATCTGTTTTGGTTAAGTACAAACGTATTCCCAGGAAAGTCCCATACTTTCCTGAATTGTTGGCTATCAAATGTAAAAGATGTATTCTGAAAACATGTTTACCATTCTGAGATGTAAAGTTACCCGGTTTGTTACCCTTTACTAGTTATGTACAATGTTCCCCAAGAAAGTCCCATACTTTCCTGACTGTTGGTTACCAATGTGAAAGATGTATACTGAAAGCCTGGTTATCTTGTGAAATGCATTACGTTATTCATTATTACTATTAAGTAAATCTCTGTTATCCTAATTGCGAGTTCCATAACCATACGATAGACTAGATATGGCAATAAGTAGTCCACATCACCTTATGACTTTCGTCACCCTTGAACCATTTCGGTTCGGCTGTAGCTAGCAGCCAGGTGTGGGGTATTCAGCCCCGTATAGATCTATATACTCAAGTCACGCTCTCTAATCCTAGAGATTCTGGTTATGGGTGCAGTCCTCCTCTCGCGTATCTCTGTGGAGTGTTCACCGAGGACGTGTCTCCAATCATACAGGACTAACAAATTTACTAGTAATAATATGATAATCCTCCACTCGCGTATCTCTATGGAGTGTTACTGAGGATATACAATGTACAAGTTTTACGTTTCGATGGTTCTAATGTCATGCTTTTAACAGATAAAATGTGGAAAACCATTTGTGAAATATATACAAAACATAATAGTTTAAAATCCATTTCACAAATATATGTTTACGTGATCTGCATGTTCAAACGGTTATCAGTTGTAACAATCAGTGTTAAAAGCATATAAAATGTGAAACACACACATGAAAACAAGTTTTGAGTACAAGTAATCCCTTGTACTTTGCTTGTGTTCCCCCCCCCCCCCCCCTGAAAACAGTGAAAAACAGTGAAAAAGGGTAGGGGTATGAACTCACCGCTTAATGTAGAGATCGAGTGTCAACGGATGCCCTGAACTCCTATGGCCCCTATTTTTCATGTGATGACACATAAATGAGTTAGAACTAAGGTGTTTCATGACTAAACATGATGGGAAAACATCCTTAGGGCTTGGAATTACTAAGAATAAGTGTCCTATCATCCAAACTTAATGATTTATGCAAGTTTAGGGCCAAATATGGGTATTAGAGTGGGTGTATGGTCTTGAAAATGAGTGTGCGGCTGGGGAGTGCGGCTAGGAGTGTGTGTGTGAGGCAGCACACAAGAGTGTGTGGCCATACAGAGGGTGTGTGCAGCCGTACACAGGAGTGTGCAGCTGTACACTCCTTATTTGAGTCCATATGTTGATTTTTGAAGTGTATGCTCTTCATATTTGGGAGTTTTGAATGTATGCTGCCCCCATTTGAAGGTGTGCGGTTGTACACCTTCATGGGATGATGAATATGATGAACATAATGAGTTTTAAGCTTGGGATCCAAGTGTTTACCACTATACTTAGCTTGAAAATGAAGTAGATCACGATTATGAAGCCTTCCAAGTGTTCTTGGTTGATTATTTAGAGAGAGAAAGTAGAGAGAGGGAAGAGAACATCTAAATGAATGAATGAAGAGGTATCCATCCATAAATTGAATTGGGTGTGAGGTTGAGGGTGTTTGCGGTTGGGTGTGTGGCCATACACACAGGTGTCTGGTTGCACACGCCTTATTTAGTGAGATTGGCCCAATATTGTGATACTAAACACTCTCCAACCCTTCCTAAGACTCATATCTAAGATTATACTAAGTCTAGGGCACTCAATGAAACCACAAGACTTAATAAAAGACAATGAACTCAAGTTTTAGTGCTAGATCAATTACATGGGTTAGAAGTTTCGGGTTGTCACATTAGTAAACAGTTCAACCGGCTACCACCTCCCTCTTTTCGTAAAAATCAAGAATTCAACAATCTCAAAATACTCAACCAAAGGAGGCACCGCAGTCCATTCAGACCACTGACTCCGGTACTCCCTCAGAAGACAAAAGTGATGTTGTGATATGTCACAAGTGCAACTAAGAGAATCATTTTGCAAAAGATTGCAAAGCAAATGTGGTGAAAGACAGAGTATTCTACCTTAGAATGGCTCAATAATTGGAGGAAAAGGAAAAACCTAGGGCATACGTAGCTCATGTCAAAAGAGACCATCAAGCTTGGTCAACCGGAGATGAAGAAGAAGCCATCAGCAATATCAAAGGAAAAGGCAAAATCTGCATGCTAGCAACTTCTTATGATGATGGGTCTACAAATCTAGAAAAGAACTACTGCTACATGGCAAAAGATGGAACACTAAGCATCGTCGAACAGGTAAAACTCATGATTCAAACTCTAAACTACAACATGCATGACTGTCAACCCTTCATAGACAATCTTAAGGACACATGTGATGTCGTCCTTACAGACTACAACAAAGCCTTAGATGAAAAGGACATAGCGTTCCAAGAGATGTTTCATGTAAGTGGACGAATGGACAACAAAAGACTCAAAATGGCCATGTTAGAAAAGGACTTAGAGTTAGAAAAAAGATGCAAGAATGTTGAGTGAAACACAACTAGAGATAGCTTTGAACCAAAGAGATTTAGCTCAGAGTGAGATTGTACGCTTAAATCTATTAATAGAAAAATTGTTCAATGAAAGTGACACTATTGAAAATTTGGTGAATAATGGAACTGTGGACAATACATACAATTGGGGTTGGTCCAGTGGATATCCTACCGCAAAGGATTCCTCACCCCGGTTTAACAAAGATCGATTGTATGTCCATTTAGACCGAGAATTTCATTTCCCAGTAAATGACAAGACTTTTCCCGAAGATATCAGAACCCACTGCAGTAGATTTCATAATCTAAGTAATATTTGTGTCATTGAAGAAATTGTGCCTGAGGTTTCGGGTTACACAAATGATCAAACTTCTATTTGTGGCACAATCAATTCAAATTCTCAGACCTCATCAGTTGTTGATGAAGAAATTGTAATAGAAAGTCCCGAAGTCTCACAGGACTTTCCATCTTTGTCCTCAGACTGCAGTGTCTCTCACTGCAGTCATGAGCCTCAGAAAAGTCCCACTGAAGTCACAACTCAGACTTACGTTGCGGTAACTAAATCATCCTTACCACAGTCCACAATAAAAGGCTTTGTGACTCTTCAGCCAATTCACCATGAACTACCCATAGAGAACTTTGAAGTAGGTCAATGCTCTCAAAACCCTGCATCTTCAAGTTCAGATGAGTCAAGCCCTCATTTTCAAAAAATTGCAAAGGTTTCCAGGAAACCGCAGCTGAACACTAATGACTGCGGTTCTCCAAAAAGATTAGCAAAAAACACTTTCAAAGAGGAAATTCGATCCCGAGGCACAAATTGACAAACCTTTTCTAAAAATAAAAGACATATCATATTTCCAAAATCTAAGAGTCCAAAAAAGTTTGTTTTCTCTAACTGTTTTTCAAAAAACTCTCCCATCAAGAAAACATGCAAAAAGGAATGTACAGTTTCAACACTTATTCCTAACTCATCTGACACAACCCAAAAGAAAGAAAGGTCTTTTCGAAGCAATGGTTTTCAAATCTATTCCTCAGATGATCCAAAATGGAAGGGTATCTTACCCACTCCAACACTTTTAATATCATATCAAAATTTCAACAAGTGGAAGGGCACTTTGTCAAAACCTATAAAAAGGTCCAAAGAATCTATGTGTGCCAGATCTTTTTCGAAACAAACATTTTCAAATTCCAACAGCATCAATGTCAGATATTACCAACCTCGGACCGGTCACAAGCTTACTTCATCTTTCAGACCGCTGACCAAATAAAGTGTCAAAACAAAAGACAAAATTTCAGGACTAGGGTTAAAAGTTGACACGAAACCAGTCCCTGCAACCTCGATTCATGCATCAATCAGAAACTCATCCTTTGTCCTAGGCTCCAAACTAGTTGGATGCCTAAACTAACCGTGTAATTCTCAGGCCTTGTGCAAGGAGGAACAAGAAGAAGAATGGTTAATCGACAGTGCCTGCTCCTTGCACATGATAGGAAGGTTAGAATACCTTCGAGATTTCAGACCAATTTGCAACGGTGGAAACGTCACATTCAGCAACAATGCGAATGGGATAATCCGAGATTATGGTGTTCTTACTACGGGAAACTTCTCTATTCAAAAGGTTGCCTATGTAGAAAGTCTTAAACACAATCTCAACAGTGTTGGTCAACTGCGTAAGGTAGGCCATCGTGTTGAATTTGATGACCAATTTTGCTATGTAATGACAAGTGATAGGAGCACGTGTCTGATCAAGTCCCGTTTTGAAGGTACTATGTATCCTCTAGATGTATCTCTGATCATAAGCAAACCGCAGTTATGCTTCCTATCCAAAGCAATATCCGAAGTCAGCTGGCTATGGCACCGCAAGCTAGCTCACCTCAACTACAGATACATCAACAATTTAGTCATCGGAGAACTAGTCAGAGGTCTTCCAATCCTCAAGTTCAGCAATGATACTCTCTGTCATGCATGTGAATGTGGCAAGCAATTCAAAGCAAGTCACCCCATGGTGATTGACTGGTTAATTTCTGAACCATTGGAACTCTTGAACATTGATCTCTGCGGTCCATCTACCATAGCCAGTCTTCATCACAAGAAATACATACTGGTTGTAGTGGATGACTTCACACGTTTCACATGGGTCTTCTTTCTTTGACTCAAGTCTAAAACACCGCAGGTGTTCATCGACTTCATCAAGGAGATCGAGCTTCAAATCAAACTACCAGTGCATCATATCCGCAAAGACAATGGAACTGAGTTCACCAATCATCTTCTGAATAGTTTCTTGGTGTCTAAGGGCATAAGTCATAATTTCTCAGCTCCCTATACCCGACAGCAGAATGGAGTTGTAGAGAGAAGAAATAGAACTCTGGTGGAAGCAGCCAGATCAATGGTCAACTTTGCTAATCTTCCTCTCTACTTCTGGGCTGAAGCAGTGGCCACAGCTTGCTTCGTGCAGAACCGCAAGATAGTGTGTAAACGTCTCAGAAAAACACCGTATGAGGGCCTTAACAACTGCAAGTCAAATGTCCGATTCTTCCATATATTTGGGTGTTGATGTTTTGTAATCAACAACAGAGACCACCTCAACAAATTCGCACCAAGGTCTGGTGAAGGCATCTTCCTTGGCTACTCCACTAACAAGGCTGCTTATAGAGTTCTCATTACATGCACAAGGCAGATAATTGAAAGCTTCGATGTGAAATTTGATGACTATCACATCCGCAACACCTCTCTATCAACCGAAACCACAACAATTCTAGAAAGTGATATTCCTGCCTCTTCAGGTCCACTAAATCTAATTGAAGTAAACTATGACGATCTCTTCGGCCCTGTAGAAACAACCAAGTTATCTGAAGTTCTTGTGTCCCTAGAAGCTCAGCAGCAACATGCTGACGTATCTGGTCCTACACTGACCGATGAGGTATCACTAAATACTTCCACCTCGCTGGTTGAGGGGGAAAACTCAACTACAGACCATACAACAACCATTGAGGTTCCAGTATTAGAAGATGCAGCTCCAATCATTATTCGCAAAGATTTTCGACCATCAAACATTTCTTCGAAGTCGGATGATGAAAACATAGAGAACATTGACACAAGAACAGATTCGAGGATTATCACACTCCCACCCGCAATCCAGGGGGAACCTTTGCAGGTTCAAGGTGAACTCCCGTCTGCACTCCAGAGGGAACCTTCACCATCTGCCCATGAAAACTCTGATCCCACCTTCCCAACTCAAGACAATTCAGCAGGATGTTCTCAAGTCCAGGGGGAACTGCCATTTCCAACTGCAGAGTCTTCTGATATTGAAGTCATTTCCTCTACCGCAGCTGCTGATCATCTGCAACCTCATCTACATGTATGGACGAAAGACCACCCACCAGGTCAAATCATCAGCAACCATCCGCAGGTATCCAGACTCGATCATCCAAGGATTTATCTGATCACTGTCACTACGCAACATTTTTGTCCTCGGTCGAGCCGCGAACGATCAAAGAAGCATTACTAGAACAAGACTGGATATTTCTCAATGCAAGAAGAACTAAAAGAATTCAAAAGAAACAAAGTATGGTAGCTTGTTCCGAAGCCGCAAGGTCACACCATTATTGGTACTAGATGGGTGTACAAGAATAATTTGGATGAATCCGGTGTGGTCGTCAGAAACAAGGCAAGGCTAGTTACCAAGGGATATAGTCAACTTGAAGGTATTGACTATGATGAAACGTATGCTCTGTTGGCACGAATGGAAGCCATCCGAATCTTCTTAGCCTACGCAGCTCACAAGAACATCAAGGTTCATCAAATGGATGTGAAAAGTGTTTTTCTTAAAGGTGAGTTAAAAGAGGAGGTTTATCTACAGCAACCTCCGGGCTTTGAAAGTCTTCAATTCCCAAACCACTGCTACAAGCTTGAAAAAGCAGTCGACGGTCTAAAACAAGCACCAAGAGCGTGGTACGAGACTCTCTCTGAATTTCTTGTCTCGTCCGGATACAAAAGAGGAGTGATTGATCCCACTTTATTTAGAAAAGCAAATGGTGATCATCTTATGCTTGTACAAATATATGTGGATGATAATATCTTTGGTTCAACTGATTAAAAAATGTTCAATGAATTCGCTATGCTCATGACCAACAAGTTCCAAATGAGCATGAATGGAGAGATTAACTTCTTTCTAGGACTTCAAGTGAAACAAGTCCCTCAAGGGATATTTATTCATCAGGAGAAATCCATCTCTAAACTATTAAAGAAATATTCGATGGAGAATTGTTCTTCGGCTAAGGTCCCCATGGCCTTCGGATATAAGATATCTGCTGATCCCTCAAGCGAATCAGTTGATCACAAGACTTATAGAGGTATTATTGGCTCATTGATGTACCTCACCGCAATCCGACCATATATCGTCTTTGCAACAGGTGTATGCGTAGGGTACCAGGCTGACCCAAAAATGTCACACATGACCGCAGCCAAGAAGATTCTAAGGTACTTAAAGGGTAGCCAGACTCTTGGCCTATGGTACCCCACAGGGAATGACTTCAGACTACAAGCATTCACAGATGTGGATCATGCCAGATGCAGACTAGATCGTAAAAGCACCTCCGGTGGATGTCAATTTCTGGGTGGAAGACTCGTCAGCTGGAGATCAAGAAAACAAAATTGTGTATCACTGTCTACCGCAGAAGTTGAATATGTGGCCGCAGCCAGCTGTTCTTCACAAGTCTTGTGGATGAAAACACAACTATTGGACTACGGATACAGAATGTTGCGTATACCAATTTATTGTGACTCTGAAAGTGTTATAGCTATTTCTCACAATCCAATTCAGCACTCCAAGACAAAGCATATTGAACTACGATATCACTTCATCAAGGACCACATCCTGGAAGGTAACATTGAACTACTTTTTGTCCATACTCATGAAGAGATTGTTGATGTATTTACCAAGGCACTTGACTCTACAAAACTCAACATTTTCTTACAAATGATAGGAATGATGAATCCGGACCCACAATTCTTTTTGAACTGATAGGTACCACGGACCATCCTTGGTCTCTATTGCGGTCCTAACGGAAGTTACTTATGATTGATGGTTTTGATATATCCTATGTACTGCAACCATATATCATATTTATCCTTCAATGGTCCTTATTGTTTGTTATTACTAATCCTTGTTCAAGTGTTCTCCTCAGTTCTTCTACTGCAGTCATCCAACCGCCCATCCACAATGTCAAATGATCCATCCGCAATGAAGTCTCAATCCGCAATCACATTGATTGATTTCTCAAATGTTTCATTAACTCTTGAATCATGGTGTGCTATTTAATGATCCTTCATTAAATAAGAAAAACATTCTAAAAAAATTCTACATTCTTTTTGAAGCACATCACTATTTCATTCTTTTAAATAAACCTGTATCAGACCTATTTTGGGTAAGATGACAAAAAGAACAATTTTCCATAAAAGAAATCTTTTAAGAAATCTTTTTTCCTTAAATTGTCCTTTCTCCTACTCCCAAAACGTCTTGTAACGTCCCAAAAATACGAGCCAAAAAGTCCATTTATAAAGCATATGCTTAGCAACCATTAGAAATATAACGTTCACCGATCATATCATTTCATAAAAAATATTGCATGTCTTGAAAAACATTTTATAAAAACATAATATCATCAGAGCACAAATTCCCAGGAGGATCTTATAGTGCGGAATACAAGGCATGTGTGTGATGGGCCGCTACCGCGCCAACTCCTTCCCCTTCGAAGAAGAGGTACCTGAAACCAAATTGAAAACTGTAAGCACGAAGCTTAGTGAGTTCCCCCATAATACCACATACCATACAATCATATAATGAACATCTAGGAGATACGGGCCTCGCCCACACTCAAGGAGATACGGGCCTCGCCCACACTCCGCTAACTGGGAGATACGGGCCTCGCCCACACTCCGCAATCTAGGAGATACGGGCCTCGCCCACACTCTGCTATCTAGGAGATACGGGCCTCGCCCACACTCCACTACTAAACCATAATATACAAGTATCACACAGACAACGAGTATAAACAATTCTATGACGCTAGCATATAGCATCATCAGACTCAACTAAGAGATACGGGCTCTGCCCACACTCCGACACTATCATATCGTCTATACGGGCCGGCCTTGGTGTCTTAGACCCGTTCCTATTGGAAGGAAACTCACCTGGAAGTAGTTGCTGAAAGTCTGCTTGCTGAGCGCCTGACTGCTGAACCGGAATTCCCCGGCTACAATTTCCATAAACACTAAGTCAGATACTAATAACTAATCTTAGGATAAAATGACTATTTTACCCCCGGTCAAAGTCAAAATCCTGTTCAAAGTCAACTTCCTGGTTGACCGGACTCGCCGAGTTGGCTCGCCAACTCGCCGAGTCCCTTCCATCTGTTCTAGTTCTACACCCGTTTCTACTCGTTGAGCTTAGCGAAGACTCGACACGTTCTTCCTCGATGCATACATACTAAGTCCAAGTTCATCTGACTCACCGAGTTGAAGAACAACTCGTCGAGTCTAAGGCAATCTTCATCGGACTCGCCGAGTTGCTCATCCAACTCGCCGAGTCCACGGCTAACTTCATAGGACTCGCCGAGTCCATCGTTCTACTTGTCGAGTTCATTCAGTCCTTTTTCTATACAGACCTGATTTGAGCCATGCAGAAGCTCCAAACCACAGATCTAGGCTTCTAGGGCATGCTTATCACGTAAAGTTGCAAACTTTACGTGCATGCATAGCTTTAGAGGCTTCAAATATCTAAACTAAGCTCTTAATGGGGTTCTAAGCTCAAGAGGGACCTTAATCACCAATATGACTGAAACTTAACACTTCAAGAAGGTAATGAGAGTCCAGATCTGAAGTATAACCCAACCATAAGGTTTCTCTTCAAGGATTAGGGGTTTTAGGTCTTCAAAGCAACAATTTAGGGGCAAACAAGATCTAATAGATCAATAACCAAGATGGAAACTTTATTACCAGAATGGATGACCACAAATGAATGTGTTCTGGATCTAAGTCCCCCTCCTTGACCTCTTCAACCTCTCCCTTCTTCCACTTGCTCCAAGGTGCACCAAAAGTCCCTTCACAAGGCATCGATCACTCAAACTTATCAATGGAGGCTAGGGTTTTTGATAAGGAACGCTCTGAGAGTGATGGGGGCTGAGATGGGGCTGTAAGGACGTTTAAATAGGGTGCAAACCTTAAGGATTAGGGCCTCCTCCTGATTGGCCTACTCGTCGAGTCCAGGCGTGGACTCGCCGAGTAGATCACTTAAAGCCCGCATCCACTCGACATCTACTCGGCAAGTTAGGGCTACAACTCACCGAGTAGCTCTTCCCAAAAGAACATTTAATCAAAATAAATACGTACTAGGAACGGGGCGTTATAATTCTCCCCCACTTATCTTAGACTTCTTCCTCGAAGTCTTCTGACTCCAGATACAACTCGGGGTAGTGCTCCCTTATCTCCTCCTCCACCTCCCATGTCCACTCCGAACCCTTCCGGTGCTGCCACTGCACCTTCACCAACTGAACCACCTTGTTCCTCAAGGTCTTCGCCTTTCGATCTAAGATCGCAACTGTTCTCTCGATATAATTTAGGTTGCTATCAACCTGAATATCCTCCAAGGGTACAACTGCTGACTCATCCACCAAACACTTTCTCAACTGAGAAATATGAAAAGTGTTGTGGATCTGGCTAAGCTCTGCTGGAAGATCCAATCGATAGGCAACCCGACCCACCCGGGCCAAAACCTTAAAAGGACCAATGAACCTGGGGCCCAACTTGCCCCTCTTCCGGAACCTAATGACACCCTTCCTGGGTGATACCTTCAGGAGGACCATGTCACCCACCTGAAACTCCAAGTCTGAACGCCTCCTGTCGGTGTAACTCTTCTGCCGACTCTGCGTAGTCTGTAGTCTACTACGAACCTGTTGGATCAACTCTGTCGTCTTGAGCACCACTTCGGTGCTCCCAAGGACACGCCGACCAACCTCACCCCAACAAATCGGGGTCCTACACTTTCTCCCGTAGAGCATCTCGAAAGGAGGGCGGTCAATACTCGCATGGTAACTGTTGTTATACGAAAATTCTGCTAACGAAAGATACGTATCCCAACTGCCGCCGAAATCTAGAACGCATGTCCATAACATATCCTCAAGATTTTGGATGGTCCGCTCACTCTGACCATCCGTCTGCGGGTGGAAGGCAGTGCTAAGATGCAGACGAGTGCCCAACTCATCATGAAACTTCTTCTAAAACATGTAAGTAAAACGCACATCTCAGTCTGAAATCACTGACACTGGCTCCCTATGTCGCACCACTATCTCCCTGATATAGATGTCGGCCAACTTCTCGGCCGAGATGCTCTCCTGAATTGAAAGAAAATGGGCGCTCATGGTCAATCGATCCACGATGACCCATATAGAATCCGCTCCTCGCGTGGTCCTGGGAAGCTTCGTGATAAAATCCATCGTAATATCCTCCCACTTCCACAACGGGATTTCCAACGGCTGCATCTTGTCGTGCGGTCTCTGATGCTCGGCCTTAACCTTCCTGCGGGTCAAGCACCGCTCGACGTACCAAGCCACATCCCACTTCATGCAGGGCAACCAATAGTCCAGACGAAGATCCCTATACATCTTTGTTGCCCCGGGATGAATGGAGAATCGGGATTTATGCGCCTCCTCCATCAAAATATGATGCACGCCTCCGAGGTATGGCACCCATACCCTGCGGTGTAATGTCAATAATCCTCGGCTATCATAATCGAAGGAGGTGACTTGACCCACTATTCGCTCACTCTTCTGATGTTCCACCTTCATAGCCTCCTGTTGGGCCTCCCAAATTCATTCAAAAGCGGAGTCACAATTGTCATCCGCATGCAAATATCCTCAAACTCTTGTGGTCCGTGTAAATGGTACACAGAACCCCACAGAGGTAATGTCGCCAAATCTTGAGGGCGAAGACCACCGCCCCCAACTCTAAACCATGCGTCGGGTAGTTCGTCTCGTAAGGCTTTAGCTTCCTCGAAGCATAGGCTATGACGTGCCCTCTCTGCATCAGCACCACGCCCAACACCGAAATGGACGCGTCACAATATACCACAAAATCCTCTACGCCCTCTGGCAGGGCTAAGATTGGCGCCTCGCACAATCTCTGTCTTAGAGCCTCGAATGTTGCCTGCTGCTTAGGCCCCCATCGAAAGAATACGGCTTTCTTAGTCAACCGTGTCAGGGGTACGACTATCTTGGAGAAATCCTGAATGAATCTCCGATAGTAGCCCGCTAATCCTAGGAAACTCCGAATCTCGGATGGAGACTTCGGAACCTCCCATCTCATCATGGCCTCCACCTTGGCTGGGTCTACTGAAATCTCATTCTGTTTGACGAGGTGTCCAAGAAACTGCACCTCGCGCAACCAAAACTCACATTTGGAGAACTTAGCGTACAAGCTCTCCCTCCTCAAGGTCTCCAAAACCTCTCTCAGATACTCCTCGTGCTCCTCCTGCGTCTTGGAATAAACCAAGATGTCATCAATGAAAAGTATCACAAACCGATCCAGCATCGGTCTACACACGCGGTTCATGAGATCCATGAACGCGGCAGGAGCATTGGTGAGCCCAAACGGCATCACCACGAACTTAAAATGGCCATAACGCGTCCGAAACGCGGTCTTCTATACATCCTCCTCTCTGAGCCTCATTTGATGATAACCTGAATGCAAATCGATCTTGGAGAACCAAGATGCTCCCTGCAACTAATCAAAGAGGTCATCAATCCTCGGGAGTAGGTAACGGTTCTTCACTGTTACCTTATTCAGCTCCCGGTAATCTATACACATCCAATGCGACCCATCCTTCTTCCTCACAAACAGGGTCGGGGCTCCCTAGGGTGAGCTGCTCGATCGAATGAATCCCTTGTCTAACAGCTCATGCAGCTGTGTAGAAAACTCCTGTATCTCAGGAGGAGCCAACCAATACGGTGCCTTGGCTATCGGAGCCGCACCAGGAACTAGGTCAATCCTGAACTCTACCTGATGCTCCGGAGGTATTCCAGGAAGCTCCTCCAGGAATCTCGCACCACTGGAATCTCGCTCACTGTCGCCTTACCCGTCTCCCGGGTATCCAAAACATACGCGACATATCTCGCGCAACCCTGCTGAAGGTAGCGCCTAGCTCTCGCTACTAAACATATTGCAGGTCCACAATGTGGCTTCTTGCCATGGATCACCAACTCTCCCCCACTTGGGGTCCTGATCCGCACTAACTGATGTGCGCAATTTATCACCCCCCATTAGGGCTCAACCAATCCATGCCTATATTCACATTGTTCCCCCGCAATGGGATGGGAACCAAATCCACGAAATAGCGCTCCTCAAATAACCTTAGGACACAATCCCTGAATACTGTTGTCGCTCGCACCGATCGATCATCGGCAATCTCCACCTCTAAAGGGCAATCCAACATGCCTGAAGACTCAGTAAACCTCTTTCTAAGCGCAAGGGAAACAAATGACTGGGTGGCCCCCGAGTCAAAAAACACTTGAACTAGGATACCGTTCACATGGAATGATCTCGTCACTACATCGGGTGTGGCGCGTGCCTCCTCGGTAGTTAGCTGAAATGCCCGACTCCTCACCACTGGAGGCTCTGCCTTGCACTGTTGGTCATCAGTGATCTGCAGGGTCGCTGGAGCTGGCGCCTTAACCGGTGCCTGTAACGCCCGTGTTTCTGGGCTTGCCATTTTTAGCAATGTAATAGTCTAGGTTAACCTTTGTAACCCAAATTTGAAATAATAAGAACGTATTATTTGAGTATTATGTGTTTCGTGCTTAATTGCTTAATTATGTGATATGATTAATTAAGAATAAAATGAGCGTCAAAATTTAAAGTGTAAAATAAACTTGATATCTTTGCGTAAAGATGTAGTAGTTGAAACGAGGTTTTTGAATATAAATAGAACGCCCAAATCTGACTTCGTATGAGGAAGTTATGATTTTCTGAAGTTTCGACTGGGCAGTATGCAGCCCGAATACTCGATTTGAGATCGAGCGGTTTTTACTTGAAACAATCTAAACGAGAATCGAAGATCTCGTTATTGGTAGTGAAACGATAAAAAGTTAGGCGAGAACGGACGTCAGACGAAGAAGTTATGAATTTATAACGAAGTTTTCCTGTCCCGGCCTACTAAAAATAAATAATAAAAATAAAGTCAAAATTAGCCGACGGAGTCTAAACGAAAGTTGTAGAGCGTAGTCTCACCTACACGTAGATATAAAGAACGTCGAAAACGGAGTTTGTATGAGGGAGATACGAATTTTTGAAGTTTATTAATTAATTAATATTTAAATTTTAATTCAAGCTTTCGATATTATCCGAAGGGGAGTCTCCAGACTCATCCGAAGTACGCCCAACGTACAGCGAAGCATAACGAATCCCAGCACTCGAGTACCTCCGATGACGTAAGCGCTGACGATCTGAGGCGTACGCCCCATGTAGCCTCGTATGCCCAACGTACGTGCGAGGTTGAGACCTTATAAAAGGGGATGCGAAGGCAGCTTCTTTCCTTTTACAACTTCTTCCTTTTATCTCTAGATTTTGCCTCGTTTAGCGTGCCATTTATACACCGAAGCCCCGGTAATATTCTCAACCCCGAAGCGAGATCCGAAGTCCCGAGAATCCCGAGAAGTGAGATTTCCGAGCCGAAGCTCTGCCTGCGAGGAGCCCGGTTTTGTGTAGATCTTCCAGATCTACGGAGAAACACCACTTCTTCAAGCCGTAGTGCTACCCGATCATCTTCTGATCAAGTGAGTGTGTAGTCATTTTCATTCCAACGCAATAATATGAAGTTTTTATATAAAATACGTGCTATGTGTATATATTTTTGTTATATTTGTGAATGTCTATTCACCTTCTTCTATCTCTTAGATCTGATTTATTTTCTATGAAATACATGTTATGTGTGTGTGCCTCATCTGTTATGTGGAATGTGTATTGATTAAAGCATGCTATACAGGTTTTTAAACTATGCATGAAAATGTATGTTTTTATCTACTAATATGTTGGGTAGAACATGGGTAGATAATTGGTGTGTAATAAACAGATGAGAGGCCTCGGTGTTATTGGTGTTATTCTAGTCATTCAGCAGAGTATGGATGACGACCACACACCATTCTAGACAGTCTTGTGGAACACTAGCAGGCTCATAACCTGTAGGTGTTGTGAATGACGTGTTCACGGTGTACTCTATCCCCCTCATGGTTGCCTTTAGGATAATTATTCCTAAGGAAGCCCCTTTGCAGTAATGTCCGTCCCGATGAAAATCCTAGATTAGGTCCCTTATAATAAATGTTGTTTTAGGGACATAAAGTGAGGATAACGGTAATGGGTAATCGGGTTATTGTTGAATGTTCAATTAAATATAATTATTTATTGCGGGCTGAAAACCCTATATGCTCACCAGGCTCCCAAGCCTGACCCACTCAGTTTAATTGTATTACAGGAAGTGGCGCAAGGGCATAGGATGGATGAATCATCAGGTTGTTTTGTTTTACAAGTCTATATATGTATATATTTGTTGAATGACTTGTAAGATTGCCGTTTATGCTTTATGATCTGTATCGGAACATGACATCCCGACTTTTGGATTGTGAAATGAAATCATATTTCTTTATGAAATGTTTTGATAAAATTTTATTTTATCATGTTTTGTTTTTGGGAACAAATTCTACATCCCTTTTAAAATCAAAAGGATTTACTCTGAAAATGTTTAAAAAGCATAAATGAAAACGGTCTTTTCTGGCCGAGATTTTAGGGATGGCACAGTTGGTATCAGAGCATTAGTTTAAGAGAACTAGGAATTTGTAGGATTTCTAGACTTAAACTTAGAATGCTAAGTGGAGATTGTGAGATGTGTGTCTATGGTATTTTAGACACGAGCACTAGTTTATTTTAGGAAGTTGCCTAAAATGCTTTTATGTGCTAAATGTTATATGTTGCCATATATGATATAAATTGTTCGGATCTATGGTCTATTGCCAACCGGATCTGGAAACCTTATGTGTGTAGGATTCTAAGCGTATGGTTACGTTATTAGAACTAACATGTAATCGTTTCAGAGTAATAAGGATGATTTGAATATCTATCGTGAATGAGGATCTAATTTCACCTTATTCGGTGTATAGATCAAAAATGGTGAGAACAAGAAGTGGAGTTGGAAATGCTGATGAAAACAGGAATCAACCCCTAGTGATTGAGCAAATACCTGTCGTAGCAGCAGCACCTGAGCCGATAACAATGTCTGGTGTACAAATGATGATTCAAACGATGTTGGATCGTCAGATGGAAGAAACAAGACGTCTGCTTAGGCAGAATCGTGATGAACCGTCAATTCAAGTGGAAGAGCCCGAGGAGAATGGAGGGCAGTCTGAAGGAGAAAACTTTAGTTGGATCATTGGTCAAGACAACCCACCAGTGATTAGACGCAATAATCAATATGGAGGAAATGATGGGCGTGGGTGTAAGTATAAGGATTTCATGGCGTCCAAACCACCATGTCTATCTGGAAGCCCGACGTCGGTGCAAGTTATGGACTGGGTCTCCGAAATGGAGACAATGTTTGAAAGTTGCAAATGCAGCAACAGGCAGAAGACCGCTCCTGCGATCCCTCTGCTAAAATCTGGCGTGTTGAGTTGGTGGAAGCTGTTAGCTAACTCTATGCCCAAGGGAGAAGCAAGCAAAATGTCTTGGGAAGACTTTGTGGAACAACTAAAACTGCAATACTGCTCCGAGTAGGACCTTCTGGAAATCAGTAATGAGTTTCAGAATTTGAAGAAGGGGAAATTGAGCGTTACTGAATACGCTGCTAGTTTCACAGAAAAGATGAAGTTTATCCCATATTTGGTACCAACAGAACTCTCTAAGGTCAACAAGTTTGCCCTCAGACTACCAGCGAACAATGGTCCAATGGTTAAGCAAGCGACCACATTGAAAGTTGCCATCTGGGCTACTAGAAATGTTGAGACCCAGATCAAGGAGAAAGGTCTGGAAAGGTCAGAGGTGGGTGAAAAGAGGAAAATCGATGGATCTTCAGGGTCCAGCAAGAAAAGTAAATTCTCGAAATCTGGTTCGAGAGGGAGTGGAGGAAAGGTAGAGGCGAAGTGGTGTGACAAATGCAAGAAGAAGCATCATGGGAAGTGTGGCGGGGAAACCACATGCTTCAAATGTGGAAAGCCAGGGCATTATGCCAACGACTACACCCTCACCAAGAATGTTGTGGTGAGGAAGGGCACATCTGAAGAGATTGTCCGAAGAAGAAGGAGGCAGCAAAACCCAACATTCCGCCAAAGCCGAAGGTGAGAGCATTCCAGATGACACTGGAAGCTGCTAAAGATGAAGCTGACGTCGCTTCAGGTACCTTTCTCGTTAACAAATTGCCTGCCCAAATTTTATTTGATTCTGGAGCGAACTACTCCTTTATATTGCATGAATATGGTAGAAAACTAGCTTTGCCTGTTGATAAACTAGATAATACCTTATTACTCGAAGTTGCTAGTGGCAAGTTTGTACCTGTTAGCCATTGTATGAAAAACATCGTAATTGATCTGAATAGGAATAAGTTCCACGAGGAATTATTGCCTATCGAACTTAATGGTTTCGAAATCGTTTTGGGAATAGATTGGCTTAGCGCCAATGATGCCGAAATTTTATGCAAGAAGAAAATAGTGAAAGTAAACCCGCCTGGGAAGGAATCGTTGATGGTGTACGGAGATAAACGCAGAGTAAATTCTGGAATCATTTCCTTAATGAAAGCCAAAAAGTGTTTGACCAAGGGGTGTACATCATATTTAGCATTCGTGATCGATGCTAAGAAGGAAAAGAAGGTGATGCAGAATATTCCTGTCGTATGTGATTATTCGGAAGTATTTCCCGAAGATCTTCTCGGATTACCGCTTGATCGACAAGTAGAATTTCGTATTGAATTGTTGCCCGGAACGACGCCTATAGCAAAAGCACCTTATCGACTAGCACCGACGGAAATGAAGGAGCTAATGATGCAACTTCAGGAGTTATTGGAGAAAGGTTTCATTAGACCTAGTTCATCGCCCTGGGGAGCTCCAGTGTTATTCGTGAAGAAGAAAGATGGAAGTATGAGAATGTGCATCAATTACAGGGAGCTGAACAAGGCAACAATAAGGAATAGATATTCATTGCCGAGGATTGATGACCTGTTCGATCAACTACAACGTTCAAGTTATTTTTCAAAGATCGACCTGAGGTCAGGATATCATCAGCTCAAAGTAAGAGAGCATGATATAGAGAAGACTGCATTCAGAAGGCGATATGGACACTATGAGTTCTTGGTTATGTCGTTTGGACTGACCAATGCTCCAGAAGCATTCATGGATTTAATGAACCGAGTTTTTAACCTGTTCCTTGATAAATCCGTGATAGTGTTCATACATGACATTCTGATTTACTCAAAGAGCCAAGAGGAGCATGGCCGACACTTGCAAGAAGTGTTAGAAGTCTTGAAGAAGGAGAAGCTGTATGCTAAGTTCTCTAAATGTGATTTTTGGATTCGAGAAGTCCAATTCTTGGGTCACGTGGTCAACCAAGAAGGGATAATGGTTGATCCAGCGAAGATCGAAGCTGTAATGAGGTGGCAACAACCGAAAAGTCCCACGGAAATCTGAAGCATTTTAGGATTAGCCGGATATTACCGAAGGTTTATCTAAGGCTTTTCTTCGATCGCTAGTCCATTAACGGCTTTGACCCACAAAGGAGTTACTTATGCTTGGAGTGACAAGCATAAAGAAGCATTCGAGAAACTAAAGAAAAGCTATGCGAGGCACCGATTCTTTCTCTACCCGATGGAGTTGAAGACTTCGTTGTTTATAGCGATGCGTCTGGTGTTGGATTGGGTTGCGTTTTTACCCAAAGAGATAAGGTGATCGCCTATGCATCTCGACAACTAAAAGAGCATGAAAAGAACTACCCGACTCATGATTTGGAGTTGGCAGCGACTCTAAAAATATGGAGGCATTACCTCTATGGCACGAAGTGCAAACTTTTCACTGATCATAAGAGTCTCCAATATCTCTTTAGTCAGAAAGAATTGAATATGAGACAACGGCGCTGGCTAGAATTGCTTAAAGACTACGACTGTGAGATACTTTACCACCCCGGTAAGGCTAATGTTCTTGCTGATGCTCTCAGTCGGAAAGTCAATCTTGAAAGGAAAAGGCCAAGAGCGTTGAGAATCGAAGTTGTCTCGACGATTGTGGAGAGTATAAAGAAAGCTCAAAGGGAAGCTTCTGAGAAGAATGACCGGAAGGAGGAACGTTTGGGCAAAACGTTGGTGTTCGGTGTAAACAGTCATGGACTAAAGGTGTTCCAAGATCGGATTTGGATACCTAAGTCAGGAGGAGTCATAGATCTTCTGATGGAAGAAGCTCACAAAACCATGTACTCGATTCATCCCAGTAGCACTAAAATGTATAGGGACCTAAAACCCTATTACTGGTGGCCGACAATGAAGCTCGACATTGCGAAGTATGTGGTAGAGTGTGTGACCTGTGCGAGAGTCAAGGCACAACATCAGAAACCATACGGGAGTTTAGAACCTTTGCATGTGCCTATGGGCAATTGGGAGGACATCACGATGGATTTTGTCACTAAACTGCCCAGAACAAAAAGTGGTCACGGCATGATTTGGGTGGTCGTTGATTGATTCACTAAGAGTGCGCATTTCATAGCAGCCAATGAGAAATGGTCTATGGAAAAGCTTGTGAATTCTTACATGAAGGAAATTGTGAGGCTTCATGGTGTTCCGTTAACGATTGTGTCAGATCGTGATAGCCGTTTCACCTCAAGATTTTGGAAAAGTCTACAAGAGGAATTGGGTACCAAGTTGTGTTTAAGTACAACTTACCATCCACAGACTGATGGTCAGAGCAAACGGACGATACAAACACTTGAAGATATGTTGAGAGCATGTACCTTAGAATTCCAAGGTAACTGGGATGAACATTTACCTTTGGTAGAATTTTCCTATAATAATAGTTTTCACTCGAGCATTAAGATGGCACCTTATCAAGCTTTGTATGGACAGAAGTGTCGTACGCCGTCTTGTTGACTTGAGGCTGGGGAAAAGTAGTTTATGGGACCGGAGATAGTCATTCAAACTGCTGAAAAGTTGAAAATAATTAGGGAAAGAATGTTAGCCGCTCAGGATCGTCAAAAGAGCTATGCTAACAAAAAGCGAAGACCGATGACTTTTGAAGTTGGAGATTCGGTTTTGCTTAAAGTCTTACCGTGGAAGGGACTTATAAGATTTGGAAAAAGGGGAAAGTTAAGTCCAAGGTTTATTGGACCGTTTAAAGTTCTCTAAAGGATTGGGAACCAAGCTTACAAGCTCGAACTACCAGAAAAACTGAATGGAATTCATAACACTTTTCATGTGTGTTATTCGAGGAAGGTCACGGGAGAAGTTCCCGACATAATTCCACTTTCGGAGTTGAGAATCGATGAAAACAAAAGGTTGGTTGAAGAACCTGAGGCAATCGTTAACCGAAAGACTAAGAAATTGTGACGAATGATGGTTGAGTTAGTGCTTGTCCGATGGAAACACACGAATGGGCCAAATCTCACCTGGGAGACGGAGAGTGACATGATGGGTCGCTATTCACATTTGTTTGTTGATGTGTGATTCCGGGGACGGAATCAGTCTAAGGTGGAGAGAATTGTAACGCCTGTGTTTCTGGGCTTTCCATTTTTAGCAATGTAATAGTCTAGGTTAACCTTTGTAACCCAAATTTAAAATAATAAGAACGTATTATTTGAGTATTATATGTTTTGTGCTTAATTGCTTAATTATGTGATATGATTAATTAAGAATAAAATGAGCGTCAAAATTTAAAGTGTAAAATGAACTCGATATATTTGCATAAAGATGTAGTAGTTGAAACGAGGTTTCCGAATATATATAGAACGCCCAAATCTGACTTCGTATGAGGAAGTTATGATTTTCTGAAGTTTCGACTGGGCAGTATGCAGCCTGAATACTCGATTTGAGATCGACTGGTTTTTAGTTGAAACAATCTAAACGAGAATCGAAGATCTCGTTATTGGTAGCGAAACGATAAAAAGTTAGGCGAGAACGGACGTCGGACGAAGAAGTTATGAATTTATAACGAAGTTTTTCTGTCCCGGCCTACTAAAAATAAATAATAAAAATAAATTCAAAATTAGCCGACGGAGTCTAAACGAAAGTTGTAGAGCATAGTCTCACCTACGTGTAGATATAAAGAACATCGAAAACGGAGTTCGTATGAGGGAGATACGAATTTTTGAAGTTTATTAATTAACTAATATTTAAATTTTAATTCAAACTTTCGATATTATCTGAAGGGGAGTCTTCGGACCCATCCGAAGTACGCCCAGCGTACAGCGAAGCATGATGAATCCCAGCACTCGAGTACCTCCGATGACGTAAGCGCTGACGATCCAAGGCGTACGCCCCGCGTAGCCTCGTACGCCCAGCATACGTGCGAGGTTCAGACCCTATAAAAGGGGATGCGAAGGCAGCTTCTTTCCTTTTACAACTTCTTCCTTTTGTCTCTAGATTTTGCCTCTTTTAGCGTGCCATTTATACCCCGAAGCCCCGGTATTATTCTCGAGCCCCGAAGCGAGATCCGAAGTCCCGAGAATCCCGAGAAGCGAGATTTCCGAGTCGAAGCTCTGCCCGCGAGGAGCCCGGTTTTGTGTAGATCTTCCAGATCTGCGGAGAAACACTACTTCTGCAAGCCGTAGTGCTGCCCGATCATCTTCTGATCGAGTGAGTGTGTAGTCATTTTCATTCCAACACAATAATATGAAGTATTTTATATAAAATACGTGCTACATGTATATATTTTTGTTATATGTGTGAATGTATATTCACCTTCTTCTATCTCTTAGATCTGATTTATTCTCTATGAAATACGTGTTATGTGTGTGTGCCTCATCTGTTATGTGGAATATGTATTGATTAAAGCATGCTATATAGCTTTTTAAACTATGCATGAAAATGTACGTTTTTATCTACTAATATGTTGTGTAGAACATGGGTAGATATTTGGTGTGTAATAAATAGATGAGAGGCCTCGGTGTTATTGGTGTTATTCTAGTCATTCAGCAGAGTATGGATGACGACCACAGACCATTCTAGAAAGTCCTGTGGAACACTAGCAGGCTCATAACCTGTAGGTGTTGTGAACGACGTGTTCACCAAGGTACTCTATCCCCATCATGGTTGCCTTTAGGATAATTATTGCTAAGGAAGCCCATTTGCAGTAATGTCCGTCCCGATGAAAATCCTAGATTAGGTCCCTTATAATAGATGTTGTTTTAGGGACGTAAAGTGAGGATAACGAGAATGGGTAATCGGGTTATTATTGAATCTTGACTTAAATATAATTATTTATTGCGGGTTGAAAACCCTATATGCTCACCAGGCTCCCAAGCCTGACCCACTCAGTTTAATTGTATTACAGGAAGTGGCTCAAGGGCATAGGATGGATGAATCATCAAGTTGTTTTGTTTTACACGTCTATATATGTATATATTTGTTGAATAACTTGTAAGATTGTCGTTTATGCTTTATGATCTATATCGGAACATGACATCCCGACTTTTGGATTATGAAATGAAATCATATTTCTTTATGAAATGTTTTGATAAAATTCTATTTTATCATGTTTTGTTTTTGGGAACAAATTCCGCATCCCTTTTAAAATCAAAAAGATTTACTCTGAAAATGTTTAAAAAGCATAAATGAAAATGGTCTTTTCTGGCCGAGATTTCGGGGATGTCACAGCGCCTGACTTCTGAACCGGAACTCCCCGGCTACAATTTCCATAAACACTAAGTCAGATACTGATAACTAATCTTAGGATAAAATAACTATTTACCCCCCAGTCAAAGTCAAAATCCTGGTCAAAGTCAAGTTCCTGGTTGACCGGACTCGCCGAGTTGGCTCGCCAACTCGCCGAGTCCCTTCCATCTGTTCTAGTTCTACACCGTTTCTACTCGTTGAGCTTAGCGTAGACTCGACGCGTTCTTCGTCGATGCATACATACTAAGTCCAAGTTCATCTGACTCACCGAGTTGAAGAACAACTCGTCGAGTCTAAGGCAATCTTCATCGGACTCGCCGAGTTGCTCATCTAACTCGCCGAGTCCACGGCTAACTTCATAGGACTCGCCGAGTCCATTGTTCTACTCGCCGAGTTCATTCGGTCCTTTTTCTATACAGACCTGATTTGAGCCATGCAGCGGCTCCAAACCACAGATCTAGGCTTCTAGGGCATGCTTATCACGTAAAGTTGCAAACTTTACGTGCATGCATAGCTTTAGAGGCTTCAAATATCTAAACTAAGCTCTTAATAGGGTTCTAAGCTCAAGAGGGACCTTAATCACCAATATGACTGAAACTTAACACTTCAAGAAGGTAATGAGAGTTCAGATCTGAAGTATAACCCAACCATAACATTTCTCTTCAAGGATTTGGGGTTTTAGGTCTTAAAAGCAACAATTTAGGGGCAAACAAGATCTAATAGATCAATCACCAAGACGGAAACTTTATTACCAGAATGGATGACCACAAATGAATGTGTTCTGGATCTAAGTCCCCCTCCTTGACCTCTTCAACCTCTCCCTTCTTCCACTTGCTCCAAGGTGCACCAAAAGTCCCTTCACAAGGCAACAATCACTCAAACTTATCAATGGAGGCTAGGGTTTTCGATAAGGAACGATCTGAGGGTGATGGGGGCTGAGATGGGGCTGTAAGGACGTTTAAATAAGGTGCAAACCCTAAGGATTAGGGCCTCCTCCTGATTGGCCTACTCGCCGAGTCCAGGCGTGGACTCGCCGAGTAGATCACTTAAAGCTCGCATCCACTCGACATCAATTCGGCGAGTTAGGGCTACAACTCGCCGAGTAGCTCTTCCCAAAAGAACATTTAATCAAAATAAATATGTAACAGGAACGGGGCGTTACATGTCTAATCCATTTCAACTTCTACTTTATACAACGGATGGACCCCCTCACCACACGTCCTTTAGACGTGGGGCAACAGGGTCTGTCACATCATTTAATGCTCAGTTTTTCTTAATATAAAAGAAAACTTTCGTTAAAACATGAGTGGCTGGGATTCATTTCCTTATCGAAATAAAAAAACAAACGTTTTTACCCTTATTCTTTAATTAGGGAAAATCCAGTAAAATTTCAAATCCGCCACTATAAAATCTTTCTTTTTCTCCCAAGAAAGCTTTGCGCTTTTTGAACCCTCTAAGACAATCTTCTTCTTCTTCATCTTCTTGCACTCTGGTTTTCCACAAGTTCTTCAAACTTTTGAAAAATGGTGAAATCAAACATCTCAAAGAAACAATCCAAGGCGTTTGCCTCTGTTCAACCGACAGGTTCAGACTTCGCTTCAAGGAACGCAATTCCATCGATTGCTTCAAGTTATTTTAGGGCAGTTTTTGATGTGCAGTCTTTCTACAATGATCTAATCAAGCTAATGATCTAGTTCTTGAAGAATCGTCCTCTATTTGGTCCTTTCGATACCTTCACTAATGTTGTTCCACTGTAGACACTTTACAAATGCACTTTCTCTGCCTATCGCCCTCTTAACAATCTCCAAGAGGTGCATCTGAATCTTGTGAATGATTCTCTTGTTATTTTGACCAAGGAGAAATTTCTTACTGCCATTAACCTTCTTGTGCATCCTTCAACAAAATTCTTCACTCCAAGTGTCACAGACATCGCCTCTGCTCTGTATTAGATAGGATACCAAAAGCAATTGAAAGGGATCGACGAGTTCAAGAAAAATCAGTTGCCTGCGGTATGGCAATTTGTTTGCCATTTCGTGATCCAGAGTCTGTCTAGAAGGACCGGAGGCACTGATAATATGGGTCTCAAGCTTATAGAGCTTGTATGGAGTATTTTCATTGGCCACGATGTCAACTATGGTTAGATCTTATGGGATGATTTCTTCCAGTACACTCTTAAGGAAAGTCCCAAGGTAAATCCAACCGAGCTCACATTTGCAAGGTTCTGGTCCCTCTACATCTCGGATCTTCATGCGGATGCAAAACTCGGCATGGGCAATGATATTGATCTCTTCGTCACCAAAGATCTCAAAATGTACACTCCTTCTAAGGATCAACCAATTTTTGGCCCTATTCGACGTTTACCTGTCCACATCTTGACTACGGCCGGACTTGAAACTGCGGACTTTACTGATCATATAGGGGCTACGGAAGGTATTGACCCATACCTTCCTTCCCCACCTCTTCCCACTCAATTGTAACTTCTCCCAAACCCACTCAACCTGAAAGCACCGTAACTCCATCTACCACTTCCTCACATCTACCATTATCCAGAAGGCTTAAGCAATTAGTTAAAGCCAACAAGGGACCCCGCAACATCTCTAAGAAACATACCAACCCCACAAAGAAGAAAGCGTCTCCCAAGAAATCAGAAGCATCAAGGAAAAGGAAACTTTTACAAATTGCTCATTCAAATGACAAATCAAATCACAACCAAGCTCAATCTCCCTCTATGGAACTCCTAAGCGATTTTGATAACAATCATGCTCCCATTGCCATACTCAAGAAAAGGAAAACCCAAACCACTGTCCATATGCGTGACCGGACTCATACCGCAGCCTCTCAAAAGGCTCCGGTAGTCCTTGGGGTAGCCGCAGACCCATTCGAATCAACCATCCAATTGTTGGATTAATGTCTAAGTCCATAACTATATTTGGTATATACTTGACCCGACCCGGCATGGTCCATTTGGGTTGCACTTCACCGACACAATTTATATGGATAATCTTTTGAGAATAGTATGTTTATGATTAATATTAATATGTTATAAGTTCTAATATATTAATATGGAATCATATTATTTAATTAGTATTGATCAAGAATTAATTTATAATTAATTAAGTGATCAAAAGGAACTAATTAAATATGGACTCTTATATATATGGAATGGGCCAAGTTCATTTAGGTTGGGCTAAGCTTTCATGGATAGTCCATGGAGTGTTTAACCCATGGATCCTAGGAAATGAAAGGTCATGGGTATTAGGGTTTAACCCTAATCCTCCATACTATATAAAGATGTCTTTGGTTGGTGAAATTGGCACTAGTGTGGATACACTAAAGAAGGGCTAGCCAATTTCACTAGAGAGAACCAAGTAATCATATTCTCTAAAGTATTCCAAGGTGTCTTGGTGATTTGTGATTCCACTTGAGGCTTCCACACTATTGGGGCTAAGCTCTTAAAGCTTGAAGACATCAAGCTACATCAAGAGGTATGTATTCTATCTTGTTACATTCATAGTTTTTGTATGCTAGATTAGGATAATACCTTGGATGTTCTTATTTGCATGTATAATAGAGAAAACATAGATCCAAGGTATTTAGGGTTGCATGTACACTTAGGAAGTGTTAGAATGCTCAAAACCCAACAGTGGTATCAGAGCCACGGGTTGTTTTCTGTTATATTGATGCAAATATTTTATTTTCAAAGTTGGAGAAAAAAAAAACCATGAAGTTTGTCAAATTTTAAGATAATTACTTGTTCTTGTGAAAAACTAATTATTTGTAAAATTTGAATAATTTGCTTTATGAGTTGAATTAGGTCAAATTTAATAAAAGATAAAATAATATGATTATTTTATTAGTTTTAAAAGTTTGATCTAAAGAGTTTTATTTTTTGAAACCTCCATAAGTTATGGATATGAAAAGGTTTTAAAAAAAAAAATTGATTCAAAGTTTTTTTGGAGTTACAAAATTTGGTGTTAATGTTTTAAAGGATTCCATAACTTAAGAATAAGTTATGGATCACCAAAAGTTTTTTGTGTTACCTTGTTTTATGAGTGAATTTAGATTAATGAATAAAATTATGTGATAGTTGGTTTTAATCCAAATTAATCTAAGAATTGATTCTAAAATGTGTTTTTGTAACTTGTCCTCAAGTTATATGAAAAGTCACATTTAAGAATCATAAAACTCATAAAAATTGGCAAAGGTTACAAAAATGAAGAGTCTAGTTCTAATTAAATGGTTTTATGACTCCATAACTTGTCCTCAAGTTATGGAGGACCAAGAGTCTCTTCATTTAATAAAATAAAATAAAATAAAATAAGGTGTAACCTTAATTAATTCCATAAGTTATAAAATAAAGAAAAGTTAATTCTTTTATTAGTTTAAAGTCTTCCATAACTTGTCCTCAAGTTATGGAACTTGAAGAGTTTTTGGATTAAAACTACTTTAAACACATAAGTTATGGAATTAATTAGTTTTGAATAGTTTCAAAACTTGCCCTCAAGTTTTCGAATTTGTAAAGTTTTCTCTTATGAATACTTTAATTCCAAGTTAGCCCTTAGAATTTTAAAAGTTAAAATTCAACCCTTATACTTTATAATATTATAAGTTAATAATATATATATGTATAAGAGTAAAGTCAGTCTTACCGCTAGTACGCCTCATTCACGAAGCCGGTCTATAAGGTGGGTATAAGGTTGTTGCCTATAAAATGGCAACTTAATGGGTGTCCACTCTCACCCACCGCTTGCTTGACCGGTGGAGGGTCGTTAGCCGAACGGGTTTGACAAGACTATAATTAACCCTTCATTAAAAGTATTAATGATAAATACTAAGTAACTAAACACTTATAAATACCCAATCTTAGTTACTTAGGAAAATGTGAATAAGGTGCTAACCCATGAAATTACACTTTACACTTTGTCTAAGTTGTTAGTGGAGCGTGTGTGGTTAACCGGCACACTAACTTGGACTTAACAAGGTAGGTAAAGGGTGACTTAATATTTATCATAGTATCGATGGAGCGTGTGTGGTTAACCGGCACATCGATTGAGGGGTAATTTATTAAGGGTACCAAGTGATTTGCATGGTTACTTCACACCTTGTTTTGTGATCCTCGGCATCCCAGTCACAAAACCTGAAGGGCACACTCGAGATTGAAACATGCCTTTGAAAAGTTCAATGAATCTCAAAGATCTAGGAGTTTCAAAACCAATTAAAACCTAATAATTCATTTCATTTATCTTGGTGGAAATTGGTGAATCATCATTCACCTACCTTCAAATATTTTATAGCTTGGATTACGACATACCTCTTCTAAGTTATAAAATAGTTTGTTGGGTCCTAGCCTTAATATTTCATATTGGGTGTCATATTAAGGACTTTAAATCAACTATCTTGAATATCTCCCAAAAGATGTCTGTAATAGACACCTATGATCTTCCCAAATCTAGTGAAACAAGGTTTCCTAAATGAAGATGATCTCCTTTGGAAATCATACTTCTTTCACCTCCTCCAATTATTCTCCCCAACCCACAAGTTCTTGAAAAGTTTAAGGTTACTCAAGCCCTATTGGCAAGGCAAGGTCTAGGTGTGAACACATCTTGGAGATGTAGTCACATATTGACAAGCCGGGAGAGTTGGGTGTCAAAGTCTTGAGAAAGTTGGTGGTTCAATCACTTTCTAAGTCACATAGTGAGTTCCTTTGGGACACCTATGAAACAGACTATGACAAGACCCTTAATGATCTTATCTATTTGCTAAGATCAACTTCCTAAAACTTTATGGACATTGACAATGATGACATTAGATATCCAGTAAAGCATTCTCTTCCCAATGGAAAGGGATCGGCCATAGTCAACTCGGTTGACGAAATGGTAAAGAGAAAAGCTAAGTCTGTGATAGTCTCGTGTACCATTATCAAAGGGTCCAAACGTTTATATTGCCAAGGGAAGGGGCATTGGTTGCGAAGCTGCCAAATTTACCTAAGGATGTTAAAGTCAATAAGTGTGACTCTACTTCAGGTAAAGACCACTATCTAACTCTGTTAAGTTTCTATTCTGAGATTCCTGATACATGATGTGACTGGGTCACATGGTGATGTTTTAAGAATCAAAGAAAAGTGAAGAAACTTAAAGAAAGAATATGCTGAATCTGATGGCGTAGATGGATTTCTATCGCATAGTTTGAAGATCGGATTCTTGAGCAACTTCTTAGGAGTTATGAGATATTGCTTAGGAATAGATAACAACAAGTTTTCATATGGATTGTAAGGATAAGTTTTTCCGCAAAGTTTTAAAATAAAAGAAAATTTTTTTGATTTTATTTATTTTAAAATATCCTTACAATGGCTTTTGAGGAAAAATTGTTGCTTATATGATTCCATTAAGAGCAAGAGTGGAAATATGAAGTTGATTCTTTCATTTCTGGTAATGTCTATATTTACCAAATAAGGAAAGATTCTCATTACCCAAGTTTCATTTGGACCGGGACTTGGAATCATGCAAGTTATATAGCATGATGAATGAGAACTTTCAAGTTTTGGAAAAATTAAGACTAATTACTGGTTCACATGGATGTGTGAGTCAAGTGAAGGACTAAAGGATCGAGTACACAGTCTTGTGCACTGATTAAGTCCACAACAAAAGATCGATAAGATTATTCGTCATAGTTTACTAAGGCTCAGTAAATATGATTATACTTACAAGCTTAAGTGTAACTCTGAGACATTGGAAAAGGTTCCAATGTATGGCAGGGTGAATAAGAAGAATCAAATTAGGTAGAAGGATAAAAGTTTCTCATATCTGAAAAGATGGGAGAGTACTTTAGTATCAGTTTTGTGATCATCTTAATGATTAAGAAACCATATCAAAATTAGTTCTCTAAGGAAATCTTAGTGCATTCTTATGACTAAGAAGAGGAACTTGAATTGTTGAAATGGTTAAATCAAGAAGATGAGTCATACTTCGTTCCAATACAAGTCTTAGAGTCATACTCCAAGATTGTCATTTGAGTGACATGTATTAAAGAAGGTTTAAAACACTTGTCAAATGTAAGAGTAAAAGTTTTCTACTCTTGTACATTTGAAATTGGTAAGTTGTGATGTTTTGGATAAAACAAAGACCAACTTAGGCCAATTGGGTAAAGTGTTTTTCTTGATTAGAATCCGCACTATCTCTTGGATGTTTGACAAGGGAGTCTTATATGTCAAGAGGACAGTGGGAGTCTTAAAGGTCTTGAAAGTCTAAAGAAATAATCAAGAATAAAACCTGAAGTTCTTCACTAGCACACGACTTGAGGTTTATAACCTATCGTGTTGACATAATCTGTAAGGAGGCAACTCTTGTTCAGAAGTGATAGTCAAAATGGAATCTGGAAATGTTTCAAAGTTAGAATTTTCAATCTGTGTAAGATTAAGGAAACTTAATTCAAGAAGAATATTTCCAAGGAGTTGATCTCCTTTGGAATACTCTGTAATGATTGTTGCCAAGTCTTTATGACTTTGTGCATAATCATTACGAGAGGATCAATGCATATAAGTTTAGAATCTAACAGATTTCAGTAAATGGCATGAATTTGGAATTCTTGCATTTGCGGTAAGGATTTGGGAGTGTGAAAAGAGAACCATTGAAGTTATGTTCAATTGATCTAGTTCACAAAGTAAAGATCATAGACAAACATAGTATGCATACTTGGTGTGTGGCATGACTAGTGTTTAAGAAAAACATAGTGTACATGCTTGGAGCATGGGACAACTATTGTTTTAAATTCAAGAATAAAGTTGATAGCTGAAACAGTATACAATGAATAATGTGTAATCATATGGTGATAAATAAAAGGTGTTTTATTTATGTTCAAAGGGTTGATACCATATTGGATTCAATTATTATTGTGTTTTATTTTGCATGTTTTGACTTCCCGAATAAACTGGGTTATTCTTCCTGAATGACTAAGTTATTCAAACATCCACAGTCGGTCATATGTTGGAAGTAGATATGAATTAAGACTGTCATGGGTTGGCTTGTAGAGGTCTAAGGTGTTGGACAAAGGGCTACAACACTCATGAGTGCTCATAAGTTCTGAGTATTGGATTCAACCCGCGCTCATTGGAATCACTTCATGGATTTTATCACGAGTGATCATGAGACGATAATATCATATATTCTTCAAACCTAGAGATATGAGTTGTTACTATGAGTTGATAGTACATTGATTGCACGAAAACGCATTTGGTAACTCGGTGCTATAAAACGTGCCTTTGTGTATGATTCAACAAGTAGTAGAACAAGCCATATGAGTCGAAGTTTATCCGTTCCTTTTACCTTCGGGATAAAAGCGATATCTGTGGGCCCCTCGATGATTTGATGATGACAAATGGAAGTGCTCGGCCGGGCCATGACTGATTTGATTCGTTCAATTAGTCAGTCGTCATAAATCGCAAATCGGGAAACAACAAATGGACAGAGAGAATGATTATAATCCATGTCTCAGTCCATATGATATCTAGAATGGAGGAATATATGATCCCGTATCTAATGGACAAGTCACTGACAAAGGTCAGAGTTCATCTACAAGGTCAGAGTACGACAGAAGCTTTTGAGAGCTGCGATTGCCAGTTAGGTTTGAAGTCATACGCAATAATAGTTTTAGACTTATCCAAGTGGGAGACTGTTGGATTAATGTCTAAGTCCATAACTATATTTGGTATATACTTGACCCGACCCGGCATGGTCCATTTGGGTTGCACTTCACCGACACAATTTATATGGATAATCTTTTGAGAATAGTATGTTTATGATTAATATTAATATGTTATAAGTTCTAATATATTAATATGGAATCATATTATTTAATTAGTATTGATCAAGAATTAATTTATAATTAATTAAGTGATCAAAAGGAACTAATTAAATATGGACTCTTATATATATGGAATGGGCCAAGTTCATTTAGGTTGGGCTAAGCTTTCATGGATAGTCCATGGAGTGTTTAACCCATGGATCCTAGGAAATGAAAGGTCATGGGTATTAGGGTTTAACCCTAATCCTCCATACTATATAAAGATGTCTTTGGTTGGTGAAATTGGCACTAGTGTGGATACACTAAAGAAGGGCTAGCCAATTTCACTAGAGAGAACCAAGTAATCATATTCTCTAAAGTATTCCAAGGTGTCTTGGTGATTTGTGATTCCACTTGAGGCTTCCACACTATTGGGGCTAAGCTCTTAAAGCTTGAAGACATCAAGCTACATCAAGAGGTATGTATTCTATCTTGTTACATTCATAGTTTTTGTATGCTAGATTAGGATAATACCTTGGATGTTCTTATTTGCATGTATAATAGAGAAAACATAGATCCAAGGTATTTAGGGTTGCATGTACACTTAGGAAGTGTTAGAATGCTCAAAACCCAACACCGATACCACTCAGACAGAAAAGGTGTGTCTGTTTCACCTCAACCTGGAGACTCACCCCCAGCTCAATACCACTCAGACAGAAAAGGTGTGTCTCCATGGCTTCTCGTCTACACTTCTTTTCCCCTGAGGACTTGAAATCCATCATTTTGTCTGTAACCCAAACACTGCAAACACCTTCCCAACCACAGAGCAATTCTTCAGTTTTTCCCAGAACTGAGTCGAGGCCAGACTTAACCACGGGTCAAGGAGACCAAGGAAGCTCAGGAAATCCTACTCCACTTACACCTTTTCCAGGTGGTTTAGGCATGGTGAGCACAAATGTGCAAGGATCCGTGAACCCGAGGGACACCTCGGTGCGTTTTGAAGGAATTTACGAAATAGATCTCAAAGACTCATGGAGTACGTATCAACCAACCAATGAAGCTGAATCAAAAAAAACATGCCGCATTCCATAAGGAATTTCAAGCAAGAAAGGCTCGTCAAAAAAATAGCTTCAATAGAAACAACAGGAAATCCTCTCCGTGGCAAAGTATTGGGCAGACGCCATCAACAATGCAAACACAGTCACTATGATTTGCAAAGTTCAAACCTGGATGGACGAAATGGCCGACACAATCCGCAAGGCTCAAGCTACGAATGCTGATAAAGGTCTATCAAAGCCCACTCCAACTTCCAAAATTCAAGAATCACAAGAAGAAGGAACAGCCGTCGATGTCAACTCCGAACCGACCTTTGGATATGATGACTATGACATCAATGAGGTAAATCAATCTACTCCTTCTGATGATCTTATGATCTTTGATGAAGAAGAAGCTTCCAGTGGCTCCCAACACTCTACTTCCAAGCCTAAAAAGAAGAAAAAGAAAAAGAAAATAGCTGTTTCAAGGAAAAACGTTCTGAATCTACAAGCCAAGGTAGATCAGATACTAGCTGCAATGATGTCTACCCAACCGCAACCGGAAGATCTCCCAAGACCGCTTCCATTGATTGAAAGAATTTAAAGATTGGAAGCTCGTGAACGATTAGTTGCTGAGAGGATTTCTCTCAAGGTGGAAATGGGGATTCGGTCCCTAGACAACACTTGACAGGCTGATCACAAGTAGTTTATGGAAATTGCGGAGCACCTCATCTCTGAGGTATCCACAATGAAAACTGATCTTCAATCTACCATTGCTGATCAATCCATCCAACCCAAGAAACTTATCAAAGAAACCCATCAAGCATATGAAACATCTATCTCGGTATTACAATCCACCATCAACCATCTTAGATGCTCCCTAACTACAAACTTTCATGGCCCTGAAATCCTGAATCTTACCAAAGAGATTCATCTGCTGCTTTTCAACACCACTATGGCACTATCCCTAACGATCTGCAAATGGCTGATGCACTTAAGGCCCAATTCAATGAAGTTTGTTCAAAATTTGATGGTCTTAATTCATGGCTTGAGGAAGCTCCTGGAATGACTCCCTCAAGAGGCGGAAATAAAGAAGAAGACCATGATTCAGATCGTTACTCTCACCAGTCACCACCGCACCATCATCTGAATCAATCACCACCGGAACAGCCGAATACTCAAGAAAAAACCCTAACTCCTCAACCGTCACCACAACCATCTGAGCACAAGAGTCCAAGCCATCAGTCACCACCGCAACAGAAAAACGTTCCTTCTCTTGAATGACCGGTGACTCCTCCCTGCTTCAAAAATTTGGCTTCCGACATGTCATCTGCAAGCTCCAATGACTCTTCCACTACAAAACATAAAAAGTTGACTGGAAAGCAGCTAAATTTGTTGAACTAGTCTGGAGAGAATACAGTTTCGACACTAGCATGGATGAATCCTTGATCAATTCTTGGATTAACCCCCACTGAAGACTGCTGGATGATGACTACAAACCCTACTTATGAAGGTTGATGGGATGTTCCAATCTCCTAAAATGCTAAATACTTTACTGTATTTGAGCCCTTTGACCGCATCTTAGCTGATCACAAAAGATTGCCCATGGAATTTGAAAGACTCAATCGTTTCCATGCTAAACATGCTTCCTTAATAGAGAAAATCTGGTCAAATGATAGACCATCCGTAGTCAAGAACTTCAAGCCGCGGAAATTCATGAAAGCTGACTTCATCCAATATACTCTTTCAAGAAGAAATCAGGATTATGTCTGCACCCAAGCTGACTTCCCATGCATGAATCTAGAAGAAGTCTTCCTGATAGTTAAGGTGTTCCAGAACAAAGTTGAAAAATATCCTAAGTTGAAGATAGCACTGGAGAGGGCAAATACTTTTCTCAAGGAAACTCTCTGTGATTTTGCCAAAATTGATGTAGATGTTCACCCAACTATTGCAAAGAAGTTTGAACTACCATCACTTGATCCTGCCCCAAATCTTACCGAAGGATTCCAAGAAATATCTCTTGGCGCAACCAACTATCCTGACCTTGGAATTATTTTCAAACGCAGGGACAATGAAATCAAGTATTTCATCCCTATGACCGCAATGCATCGACTCACAAGGAAGCAACTTGAATTTTCCAGAACCGCAGTGGAAAGATCCAAACACTCCATTGCTGAAGTCAAGTTTGAAATTCAAAGGAGGATCACATGGTTGGAAAGTGTCAGAAAATTTTGGTGGATTCTCATCAAGTTCCTTAAACTTGATAAATGAAGGAAAGTTGAAGGGGTCACTTAGGGGGGAATTGTTGAATCATGGAAGTGACCCTCTTAAACTTCATCCACCGCAACTCTCAAGATCATTAGTCATCATTGATCAGCTACCACATCCGTAGTCATCATCATCCGCAGTCACTATCTTACATTGTTAAATTAGTTTTTTATCTGTTTGTCTTAGTATACACTCTTTTGTCCAGTATGCCTTGCATGGCTACTCTTAATAGTTAGGACTAATGTAATTTGTGAGTCTCTATAAATAGAGCTCAATCTTTCTCATTTAATATATCTTCGAGACTATCAATTACATCTCTCAATTACACATCTTAAATCACTCCTTACTCTCAAAGTTCACCAGAATATAACTTAATATTATGTCTCTTCAGAGCAAGTCATTCTTGACTTAATCACTAAGTTTGATCTCGCTTACTAACTTGGTCTGAATGCATTCCATGTTATGAATCAACTTATGTGTATACTTGATATATCACCCGCTATCATTTATATTTCCTTACATTTCTACAACTAACTTTCTAATTATCTAACACTAACTTATTATTATTGTTGATCTTTCATGATCCTTTGAGATTAACTATTCTGCAAATGTACTTGTTCTAACGTTTGTTCAAGTGTGTCTCAAGTTTTTCTCTCAACAATTATACATGCAAACTTTCATTTTTAAAAAGCATCATCCTAAATAACATATTATGGGGTATATACAATAAAGAAATGTAGTTGAATGACATACCTTTTGTTGTAGCTTGAATCCTTAGACCTTTAAGAGCCTAGCACCCCAAATGTGATGCCTCAAATGCTTCACACAACACCACCAACAATGGAAGGACTTGAGAAGGATTACCTTGCACCAAATTCCGCTATAGCTCTCCAAGAACACTTAGGTGCCGATTTTGGTAGCCTAGGGACTTATTATATAGTGTGGCAAAACTAGGGTTACACCATGCAAACCCTAATGTGCATGACCTTCCATATTACTCATGCTCCATGGGTTTAAACCTCCATGGACCATCCATGGGTTATGACGTTGGTTTAGCCCAACTTGAAGATCTATGGATCATTAGCCTACTATATAAGAATCAATGATTTACCAAATTAATCCCTATATATTTAATTAGTCTCTTATGATCACAAAATTAATTCCAAACTAATTTTTGATCAACACTAATTAAATAATATGATTTCATATTAATATATTAGAACTTATAATATATTAATAAATCATAAATAACTTCTTCTCTAAAGTCCATCCTTCAGATTATTCCGGTGCCATGCAACCTAAATGGACCATGCTACTCTTGGGTCAAGTACATACCAAATATAGTTATGGACGTAGACACCTTATCCAATAGTCACCCGCTTGGATAAGTCTAATAACTATAGTTGTAAGTATAACTTTAGGATCCAACTAGCAATCGTGGCTCTTAAATGCCTTTGTCGAACTGAGATGTACCATTTTAGATAAGTGATCATATAATCCTCCGTTCTCATGATATCAACCAGACAAATACATGGAACAACGTCATACTTATTGTCCAACAATTTGTTTCCTGATTTCCAATTTGTTTGACATAGAACTTAATCGAACACATTAATTTAGTTCTGACCGGGCCCGACACATAGGTCAAAACAAAATCATCGAGGGACCCAAGATATCGCTTTTAGTCTTCCAAGGAATAAAAGGAAGAGACAAACTTCGACTCGTATACTTGTACTAACTACTCATCAAATTGTACACAACAAGACGTTTTGTAGCATCAAATTACTGAAGCGGTTTCATACTATTAATGTACAACCAATTCAAAGTCAACAACTCATATCTCTTGGTTTGAAGACTTATATGATATTATCATCTCACGATCACTCGAGATAAATTCCATGAAGTGATAAAAGTGAGCACGGGTTTATTCCAAATCTCAGACCTTATGAGCACTCATGAATGCTACGTCTAAACCATTCAGGCATCTACAAGCCAGATTCATGATAGTCTTGCCTCAATACGTATTTCCAAAGCATGATCGACTGTGGATGGTTTGAATATTTAATTATTCTAGAAGTAAAAACATGCAAAATGAAACAATAGTAAACAATTGACATAAGACAGTACAATACTAGTAAGTAAAAAGCACCTTTTTATTTAAACATCAAATGTCAATTATAGTTTATCTATTACAAGTTTCGAAATAGCTATGTAATCATTAAAACTAATATCATCCTCGCATGCTGTAAATGCTTAACCCTACTCAGTCCCTTCGTGAGGGGATCTGACGGGTTCTCATCTGATGATACCCTCTTTGCCACGAGGAGTCCTTCTTCTATTTGGTGTCTTATGAAGTGGTATTTTCTGTCGATGTGCATGGATCTACCATGATCCCTTGGTTCCTTGGACAAGGAAATCACACTTTCTCTATCATAGAAAATATCCAATGCTTCTTTATAGCTTGTACAACTCCAAGGTCTCCGATGAAGTTCTTCAGCCATATTGCCTCCTTCGCCACCTCGCTTGCTGTTATGTACTCTGATTCGCACGTTAAATCAGCTACTGTCTCCTACTTGGACCTTTTCCAAGTTATTGCTCCTCCATTCAGGGTAAATACCCAGCCCGACTGAGAGCGGAAATTATCTATGTTGGTATGAAAGTTGGGGTCACTATACCCCACCACTCTCAAGTCATCATTCCAACCGAGGGTAAGGACCCAGTCCTTAGTCCTCCGCATGTACTGGAGAATGTTCTTTACCGCAGTCCATTGAGCCTTTCTAGGGTTCCCTTAATATATGGTGAACATGCTCAAAGCGAAGGCCACATCAAGGAGAGTACAAGTCATAGCATACATCATCGAGCCAACTGCGGAAGCATATGGTATTCGACTCATCTCAGCTATCTCAACCTCTGTACTCGGACTTTGAGTTTTACTCAGTTTGGCATTACCCTATATCGGTAAGTCACCCTTCTTGGAATCCTGCATGCTGAACCTTTTCAACACCTTATCCAAGTAGGTACTTTGACTAAGTCCAATTAGTCTTTTACTCTTGTCTCTCAATATCCTTATTCCCAGAATATAGGCAGCTCCGCGAAGGTCCTTCATAGCGAAACACTTCCCAAGCCAGGCCTTAACCTCTTTCAAATTCGGATTGTCTTTTCCTATGAGAAGTATTTCGTCCACATATAACACAAGAAATCTAAATATACTCCTACTAGCCTTGACATATACACAAGACTCATCCTCGCTTCTCGAAAATCCAAATTCTTTGACTTACTCATAAAAACAGAGATTCCATTTGTGAGATGCTTGTTTGAATACATAAATGGATTTCTGAAGCTTAAACACTCTAGTAGGGTACTTTGCACTGACAAAACCCTCTGTCTGATTCATGTAAACATCCTCGGCCAACTTTCCATTAAGGAAAATGGTTTTGACATCCATTTTCCATATTTCATAATCATGAAATGCAATTATCGCCAACATAACCCTAATAGATTTAATCTTCGCTGCTGTTGAGAAGGTGTCATCATAGTTAACTCCCGGAGTTTGAGTGAAGCCCTTCACAACCAGTCGCAACTTATATGTGTGTACTTTCCCATCCATGTCGGTCTTCTTCTTGAAGATCCATTTTCACCCTACTATCTTACGACCCAGTACATTGTCAACCAAGTTCCAAACTTGATTGTCATACATGGACTGAATCTCGCTGTCCATCGCCACTTTCCATTTAGCAGACTCGGGGAATGCCATTGCTTCCTTGTAGCTGCTAGACTCATCCAAATTTACCAGTGTGCTATCACTAATAAATGTGTCACCCTCAGATGTTATATGGAAACCATATAACACTAGAGGAACACTAACTCTAATGGAACGCCTCAGAGGTACGGACTCGTCAATTGGCTCAACAGGACTTTTCTCTTCAAGTTGATCGCTAGTGTTTGAGGTTCCTTCACATTCAACTATTGAAGCTCGTCAAGGTCGATTTGCCTCTTACTGTCCCCTTGGCATATGAGCTCTCTCTCACGAAAGACTCCTCTCCTCGCAATAAAGACAACATTGTCACTCGGTCTATAGAAGAGATATCTAAAGGACTTCTGTGGGTAGACGATGAAAATACACTACTCACAACGAGGTTCAAGCTTCTTGTGAGTCTTACGCCTCATGAAAGCCTCGCAACCCCAAACCTTGATGTATGCTAACAAGGAAGTTTTCCCGATCCACATCTCGTGAGGTGTTTTGGCAACCTTCTTAGTTGGGACTAGGTTAAGGATATGGTTGATAGTCTCTAAGGCATACCCCCAGAATCAGATTGGTAACGAAGCTCGAGTCATCATGGAACGAACCATGTCCAACAAGGTTCGGTTGTGCCTTTCAACCACACCATTAAGCCGTGGTGTCCTAGGTGACGTCAACTGTGAAACAATCCACATTTCATAAGATAGTCTAGGAACTCGATATTAAGATACTCACCACCCCGATCGGATCGGAGCATCTTTATCTTCCTGCCTAGCTGATTCTCCACTTCTTGTTTAAACTCTTTGAATCTTTCAAAGGTTTCTGACATATGCTTGATTAAGTAGACATAGCCATATCTACTATAATCATTAGTAAAAGTCACATAGAAGCGGTTAGCATCCCTTATGGCAGTTCTGAAGGACCCACACACATCGGTGTGTATGAGATTCAACAAACCTTCACCCTTCTCACAAGTACCAGTGAAGGGTGATTTAGTCATCTTTCCAAGAAAACAAGATTCGCAAGTGTCATCCGACTATAAGTCAAATAACTCCATAGCTCCAGCCTTTTGGAGTTGGCCTATGCGCTTCTTGTTGACATGTCCAAGACGACAATGCCACAAGGATGCCATATCCAATTCATTGGAAGAATCGATATGCAACACATTATTTCCTAAGTTGTCTACAACATTCACAGCTTCATATACACCATTACAAGGTAATGCTTTAAAGTAAAATACACCATTATAAAAAGTGTTAATAGCACCAATTTCATTATAAAATGAAAACATATATCCTCGTTTGTACAAACCATGAAAGGAAATAATATTTCTCGCCATGTCAGACAAGTAACAACAATTATTCAAATTTATTTCTAACCCACTACTAAGAAATAAAGAGTAAACTCCAATCTTCGTGACAGGTGAAACTTTCCTATTCCGCATGATCACGTTTATCTTCCCGTGCTCCACATCCTTACTTCTTTTTAGGCCCTGCACATCAGAACAAATTTGAAATTCACAACCTGCGTCAAGAACCTTCCTATTCTTCCCCTTTCCCTTGTCCAATTGTAGGAACATGGGCATTAGCAGTAGGAGTAGATACAACATTTTTATCTTTGAGACCACTTTCAGCAATCCTCAAAAGGACCTGAAGCTTTCTCAGAGTGACCTCCTCCTTGTTCATATGATAAGCCATGCGGAATTTATCATAACATGTAGGTAAGGAGTGTAGAATAATATCTATAGCCAGCTCCTCATCAAATTTCACATTCAACTTGAGCAAACGGTCCACAAACCTTTGCATTTTCTACAGGTGGGTTGTGATGGGTTCACCATCCTTCATCTCCGTTATAATCATGGAGCATATGATTTCTTACATCTCTTGCCGAGCACTCTGATGGTATCTTTCCATCAGGTCCTGGTGCATCTCAAAAGGGCAAAAGTCCTCATAGGACTATTGGAGTTCAGCTGACATAGTGGCAAGCATGATACAAGTTACCTTGGTGGCATCCTTCTCATGTGCCCTAAACTCAGAAATCTCCTGAGGAGTAGTAGAAGACTCATCAGTTTCCTTTATCTCCTTGTCAACGACATATTCCTTGTCCTCATAGCGAGTTACCATCCTGATGTTCCTAATCCAATCATTGAAGTTATTCCCATCAAAGATGACTCTCACACAAAGGTTCATGAGAGAGAAGGAGCCAGTAGGGTTTAAGCCAGAAGCAGTGTTGGAAGACATCTAAAAACAAAGAAGGACAAAGTTTAGATTAGATAAGAGTCCTTAATATAACACCCAAATGAAATATTAAGTCTAGGACCCAACACAATATTTAACAAATTAGAAGAGGGATGTTGTAATCCAATTTGCAAAATATTTGAAGGTAGGTAAATGACGATTTACCAATTTCCACCATTAAAAGTGAAATAGATTATTAAGTTTTAATTGGATTGAAATTCCTAGATCCTTTGTGATTCATTGAACTATTCAATGGCATGTTTAAATCTCGATTACGCCCTTGAAGTTTGTGACTGGGATACCGATGATCACAAAAAATGTGTGAATAACCATGTAAATGTGCTTGGTACTATTGATGTTATTTATCACCTAAACGATGTGTCGGTTAACCAGACACACTCCACCGATCTATGATAACCATCAAGCTACCCTTTGCCACCCTTTTTAGTCCATGTTAGTGTGTCGGTTAACCACGCACACTCCACCAACGACTTGGCAAGGTGAAAAGTGCAATTTCATGGATTAGCATCAATTTCACATTCTCCTAAAGTAACTAAGATTGGGAATTTATAAAAGGTTTAGTTACTTCATAATTATCATTGTACTTAATGAGAATTAATGTCCTATCCTACCCGTTCGGCTAATGACCCTCCACCAGTCAAGGAAGCGGTGGGTGAGAATGGACGCCCATTAAACTTTTAAAATTCTAAGGTTTGGAATTAAAGTATTCTTAAGTGTGACTGTACAAATTCCAAAACTTGAGGACAAGTTTTGACACTATTCAAAACTTTTCATTTTCTTAACTTATGAGTTTAATGACTTTTACGAAAAAAAACTTTTCCTTTTCCATAACTTGAATACAAGTTATGGAGTCCATTAAAAGGCATTTATATCAACAATTAAACTAACAAGAAGTGTCAAATAATATCTATGATCTAGACAAATTCATAAGCAAAGATAATTCACATCAACAATTTTCAAGAAATCATATAAACTAATATAAATATTGAAACTTTGACAATTATCTTTTAATTGGACAAGCATGATCATTACCTTATGAAAAAAACAGGTTTCATGGTTCAAAAACCGTTTGGGGGTAATGATCCTAATCCAATTTCTAGCCAAAAGTTGAAAATCTGCCCACTAGAGCACCAACTCGGTTAGTACATGAACCAGACTCGTCGAGTTGGTCATTTTACAAGAGGAATCGGCGAGTCACCTAGTGGACTCGGCGAGTTCATTGGGCAGAAGGCAGAAATTCGATTTGTTTTTTACTTTGAAAAACAAGTAGCATCAAGTATAATGGAAAACAATCCTAGTCTTTGATACCATTGATGGGTTTTGAGCATTCTAACACTCCTATGCTGTACATGCAACCCAAGATGCTCTGGATCTATGTTTTTTTCTATTATACTTGGAGACTTTTATTTTTCCAAAGCATCATCCTAACTAGAATATTATGGAGTATATACAATACAAAAATCTAGTTGAATGACATACATTTTGTAGTAGCTTGAAACCTTAGACCTTTAAGAGCCTAGCACCCTAAATATGATGCCTCAAATTCTTTACACAACACCACCAACAATGGAAGGACTTGAGAAGGATTGTCTTTCACCAAATTCGGCTATAGCTCTCCAAGAACACTTAGGTGCCAATTTTGGTAGCATAGGGACTTCTTATATAGTGTGTCAAAACTAGGATTACACCATACAAACCCTAATGTGCATGACCTTCCATATTCCTCATGCTCCATGGATTTAAACCTCCGTGGACCATCCATGGGTTATGGCATTGGTTTAGCCCAACTTGACGAGCTATGGATCATTAGCCCACGTTAAAAGAATCAATGATTTACCAAATCAATCCCCATGTATTTAATTAGTCTCTTATGATCACAAAATTAATTCCAAACTAATTCTTGATCAATAATAATTAAATAATATGATTTCATATAAATATATTAGAGCTTATAAGATATTAATAAATCATAAATAACCTCTTCTCAAAAGTCCATCCTTCAGATTGTTTCAGTGCCCTGCAACCCAAATGGACCATGCTACTCTAGGATAAAGTACATACGAAATATAGTTATGGACTTACACACCTTATCCAACACAACTAGCATACCAACTAGCATATAACCAACTAGTGTATCACATATCACAAAATGGCTCGGCCTTGGTGCCTTCGACCCATTTGTATGGTGATGAGACTCACCTCTATTTGTTGAATCCAAAAGTTGCTCTCCTAACAGTCCGTGAACACCCGTACTGAACAATAATACCATTAACCCAAGGTTAGGGCTGAACATAATCCCATTAAAGAACCCAAACCTCCAAGTGCTTTCATAATGGCCCAAAAGTCTTCCTTTGCTAATGGGCCCAAAGTCCATGTCCAAAATCATTGATGGGCCTCATGGCCCAATAAAGCCCAACCATAGTAACCATGGCCCATAACAGATAAGTTGGCCCACTAACTCAAAACGTGATCAGGCCCAATGACTGAATAAGGACCATAGGGCTTACAAGCCTAAAACAAGTCCAAGCCCATCTAAGGTGCGTACGCATAGCATACTGAGCCCCTAAAATGTACGCACCACATACTCTAAATTACACCCAACCTACAAACATATTAAGCATGTTCTTTCATTAAGTGCTTAATACTTGATGTTCTAACATCCAATATTAGATCGGGGCTCATTAAGACGTCCTAGGGCATAAATTTGGCAACTTTATGCCCTTCCATGCTATGTGGGACTTAAAAACATCATTCTTCACATTAGGACTTCATATAAATCTTCAAACTCATGCATGGAGTCAAGATACTCTTCAAGCTAGCACCTTTATGCACCTAGCCTGCTCATAAAGCTCAAATCTAATAATTTCGGTCTTTGGAGTTGCTTAAATCTCAAGAGAAGGTCCAAAACCAACTAAAGGAACAATATAGAAAACCCTAGCTAGATCTAATGAATAAAATGGCAAGATCATGGATTTATACCTCCAGAAGCTCTTCAACATGATCTAGATGCAAGTTCTTGGAACATAATGCCACCCCAAGCTTGCTCACTAACTTCTTCTTCTCAAATAAGCTCCAAAATGGCCACCAACACACTTCTATGATCCAAAATCACACTGAGGTAAAGAGACGAAACGAGGCTCAAGAGGCGGATTAGGGTTTAGTCCTAATGACTTAAGGGTGCTTAAATAGGTGTCAAGTCCAAAAATTAGGGTTTTGGTCCTCTGTCGCGTATACCTCGCGTACCTATATGTACGCCTCGCATACAAAATGCTCCTCTGCGATCCTTCCTCCATAATACGCTAAGCGTACCCTTAGGTAGCCCAACGTACAAAAGGGACCATTTTTGCCAACTATGTCATTTAAAAGGATTACAAAGGTTTACCTGATTTGGAGTGTTACAAATTTCCCCCACTTGAACTAGACTTCATCCTCGAATTCCGTAGACACAAACAGACCGGGGTAATGTTCCTGTATCTCATCCTCTGGCTCCCATGTCCATTCGGAGCCACTTTGGTGTTGCCATTGCACATTTACCAACTTCACCTCCTTGTTACGAAGAACCTTGGTCTTCCTATCCAAAAACTCAATGGGTCTCTCAATGTAGTTCAGGCTCTCATCAACCTGAATGTCATCCAACAAAATAAGTACAGCCTCGTCAGTGACACACTTCCGAAGTTGAGACACATGGAAGGTGTTGTGAATCTGGCTAAGCTCGTTCGGCAGATCTAAATGGTACGCCACCTTGCCCACCCGAGCAGAAACCCTGAATGGACCAATATATCAGGGCCCTAACATGCCCTTCTTCTGAAACCTGATGATCCCCTTCTATGGTGACACTTTAAACAAAAAAAAAGTCCCCCACCTGAAACTCAAGATCTGATCTGTGCCGGTCAGCATAGCTTTTCTGATGGCTCTATGCGACTCGCAATCGGTCATGTACCTTTTGAATCAACTCGGTAGTCGTGATCACAACCTCGGTGCTCCCCATGACTCGGTGTCGAACCTCACCCCAACAAACTGGGGTCCAACAACTCTGACCATACAACATATCAAACGGGGATCGGTCGATACTAGCATGGTAACTGTTGTTATATGAAAACTCTGCTAGTGGGAGATATGTATCCCAACTCCCTCCGAAGTCCAATACACATGCCCGAAGCATATCCTCGAGCGTCTAGATCATCCACTCGTTATGGCCGTCTGTCTGGAGTGATATACAGTGCTGAAGTGTAATTGTGTGCCCATTTCCTCATGGAACTTTCTCCAGAATATGGATGTGAATCGGACATCCCGGTCAGAGATCACTAACACCGGCACCCCGTGCCAAACCACCACTTCTCATACATAAATATCTGCTAATTTCTCAGCAGAGATGCTCTTGTAGATCGGAATAAAATATGCACTCTTCGTCAATCTATCCACAATAACCCATATGACATCCACAACCCTCGTTGTCCTCAGTAACTTCGTGATGAAGTCCATGGTGATCTCTTCCCACTTCCACATAGGAATGGGTAGTGGCTGAACCTTACCATGAGGCCGCTGATGTTCGGCCTTGACCTTCCTGTAGGTCAAGCACCGCTCCACAAACCAAGCGATCTCCCAATTCATGCACGGCCACCAGTAGCTCATCCTCATATCTCCATACATTTTTGTAGCTCCCGAATGTATAGAGAACTTGGAATTATGTGCCACCTCCAATATCTTCTGTCTCACTCCCCCAGTCACTGGCACCCACACCCGACCACATTGTGTCAAGAGTCCTCGACCATCCCATACAAACAAGGGAAACTGGCCCCGAATCCCCTCTATCTTCGAACTCTCCTTCTTCAGACCCTCCACTTGAGCCTTCTTAATCATATCTAACAGTGGAGAGACCACTGTTATCATTAAACAGACATCCCTAATCGGAGTACTTACTGCCTTGCGGCTCAAAGCATCGACCACCACATTGGCCTTTCCTGGGTGGTACAATATCTCGTAATCATAATCTTTCAGTACATCCAACCACCTCATCTACCGCATTTTTAGGTTCTGTCGATGCATCAAATACTTCAAACTTTTTGTAATCAGTGAAGATGGTGCACTGGACTCCATATAAATAGTGCCTCCAAATCTTGAGGGCAAACACTACTGCCCCCAATTCCAAGTCATGAGTAGGGTAATTTTCCTCGTGAGGCTTCAACTGCCTCGAGGTGTACACAATCACATGTCCTCTCTACATCAGTACAACACCTAACCCCGTGATAGACACATCACAATACTCCACCAAATCATCCAACCCATCAAGTAGCGATAAAATCGGAGCCTCACATAGCCTCTGTCTCAAGGTCTCGAAAGCCAACTGTTGATTCGGGCCCCATCAAAATGTCATATTCTTCTTGGTCAAACGGGTCAAAGGCACTGCAATCTTGTAGAAAATCTGGATAAATCACTGATAGTACCCTACTAGACCTAAGAATCTACGTATTTCTGATGCATTCTTCGGCACTTACCACAGTATCACTGCCTCAATCTTGGCTGGATCAACCAAAATACCCTCTTGGTTGATGATGTGCCCCAAAAACTGCACCTCTCTTAACCAAAAATCAAACTTTGAGAAATTGGTGTAAATCCTTTTCGTCCTCAGTGTCTCTAATACCTCCCTCAGATGCTTCTCCTGCTGCTCCTTGGTCATAGAATAGACCAAAATGTCATCGATAAACACGATCACTAACCAATCCAACATCGCCCCTACACACCCTGTTTATGAGATCGATGAACGTTGCTGGAGAATTGATGAGCCCGAATGGCATCACCACAAACTCATAGTGCCCACACCGAGTCCCGAAAGTTGTCTTTGGTATATCCTCATCCCAAATCCTCGTCTGATGGTACCCCGACCGAAGATCAATCTTGGAAAATCGAGACGCACCCTGCAGCTGGTCGAACAAATCAACGATCCTCTGAAGTGGATAACGGTTTTTCACCTTTATCTTGTTCAACTCTCGATAATCAATAAACATCCTGTATAACCTGTCCTTATTTTTCATGAACAGGATCCATGCTCCCCACGGGGAACTGCTCGGACAGATAAACCCTTAGTATAGTAGCTCCTGAAGCTGGGTGGATAGCTCCTGCATCTTGGGTGCAGCTAGCCAGTATGGTGCCTTGGCTATCGGAGCGACACCCGACACCAAATCAATACGAAACTCCACTTGCCTCTCCGTAGGCACTCAAGGTAACTCCTTGGGAAAGACATCCCGATACTCTTGTACAACCGGTACACTACCCAAATCTGTCGAGGTTTCAACCCTGGTATCTGAGATATATGCCAGAAATCTTGTACAACCATATTGAAGAAGTCTCCTAGCCCTCGCAATTGAATAGTGGGTTGGCCCCTGCGAAGCCCTCTCTCCATGAATAACCAGCTCTCTCCCACTTGGACTTTGAACCCTCAGTAGCTCGCGCTCACAATCGATCATGGCCCCATTGGTCCCCAACCAGTCCATCCCAACAATCACCTTCAGCCCTTGCAACGGTATTGGGACTAGATCAACACAAAACCTCTCCCCAAGCACATTTAGGACACAATCCTGATACACCCTCGGAGTAGTCACAGTGCGGTCATCTGCAATCTCAACCTCAAGCGGGGAATCCAAGGTCCCCGGTGCATCCCAGAGCCTCTTGCTAAGTGCAAGAGATACAAATGATCAGGTAGCACCCGAGTCGAATAAAACATGATCTGACATACCATTTACTAAAAAGGTTCCTATACATGAGCACATATAAACACATAAGCAATACAAATCAATACCAAGCAGGAAAGATAAAACACGTACCAGCCACGATGTCTGGCGCTGCCCGAGCCAACTCAGTAGTCAACAGAAATGCACGGCTCTTCACCGCTGGAGCATCCGCCTTAGCAGGGCAGCCATCAGTGATCCTCATTGTGGTCGGCATAGGTGCTACCATTGCTCCTACTCCTACCTGCAACCTCAGACAATTGGCACGTTTGTGGCTGGTCTGGTTACAGTGGAAACAAATCAAGCCCTTCTTGGGGCAATCCCAGATCACGTGGCCCGACTGGCCACATGCGTAGCATCCCGAGCCTGCCGCTGGACAAGCCCTATTGTGTAGTTTACCACATTTGCGACACCGGCCACGACCCTGCTAGCCCCTACTGGAAGAATCCGAGGTCTTAGGCTTTTTAGCATAACCTACTATTTCTTGTGCCTGCTCAGGCCACTTGGTGCGAAATTCCAACTCCATCTCCCGCTCACGGGCCTTCTCCACCATCTCATTCAGGGTTTTACACCCTGTAAAGCTCACAAACTCTCAGATATCATCCTTTAGCATGGAATGATACCTCTTCCTCCTCATATCCTCATCTGTAGCATACTATGGGATCAATAGTGCTCGTTCGCGAAACGTGGCGGTGATCTTCGCCATAGTCTCGGTGGTCTGCTGGAGCTCATGAAAGTCCCTCACTTGCCATTGCACCTCAATAGGTGGTGTAAGCCCCAAATCAAAACACCTGACGAACTCTGCCCATGTCATCTCAGCCACACCGGCTGCTCCCACCTGGCTAGTCACATCTCCCCACCAATCTCGGGCCCAATTCCTCAGCATTCATGAAGCAAAACGCACGTTTGTCGCATCAGGGCAAGAACTCGTGTGCTGGGCGTTTTCCATGTCCGCTACCCAGCGTCGGCTAACTATGGGATCCCTGACCCCGAAGAACTTTGGCACCCTACACGCCTTGAACTATCGGAACGAAGGAGTTCGGGCTCCGACCTGGCCCGCAACAATCTTGGCACTAAATGACCTAAGCCTTTCCTCTATAATCTCCATCATCCCTTCCTTGACCATCCTAAAAATAACATGGGTAGTGTTAAGGATGCCCCTCGTAGGCCGCGATAAGCTCGCATAACATCTCATCAATGGACTAGGTACCATCGCCCGACCTAGGTCTTGATCCTGATCCCCCAGCTCCATGTCATGTCACCACCATACTATACTGCAATTCCATAAAAGATAATGATCAGGATGTCCAAACAAAAAGGGGGTCCTTACACCCCGATTCTCTTTAGAGCTTACAGATCTAACATTGGTTCGGGGACAGGTCATGTGCTTTCAGTAGTACGGGCTTAATACTACCTTCCACACCTACATGTACCTTCCCCAAGGCTCTAGCTGATAACTCTAATTCCTCCTAGAACAGAACATATCTCACAGGCTACCACATAGCTCAAGTCCTAGGATATCCTAAGATTTGATCCATCCATATCAAACCAAAACTCAATCATAACAGTCGCCTTTATGCATGCGATTATACACAGAACAGGATCAAATAGACTTTCGAATAACAGACTATACCCTAAGACCACAACCAGACAAGGAATAGGAAATAAGGCCAAATCAATTATGCTGAGGCTATAAGACCCTAACAGTATATAATTCTGAAAGCATACACATAGCAAGATTCATATGATTTTCATAATCCAAATATCAGTATACCATGGCTAACATACTGGGGAACTACTTACTTGAGCTCGGCAGATCACGCGCATTGCACTCTCCTTTTTTCCAATTTAGGAAGTTTTAACTTTTGATTTTTGAAAACAATTTTACCATTTCCTTAGTTTGAGTCCTAACACACCTAAGAGTGTGCCCGAATACCTCAAACCAAGGCTCTGATACCAACTTGTAACGACCCAAATTTTCAAATAAAATTTTTCATTATTAATTAATGAAAACATTCTCATAAGAAAGTGAAATATCAATGATAATTGTTTTCAAATCCATAACATCAACATATAATTCCAATTATCATGGTGTCCCATCAAATCAAATGTCGGAGAGTACATGTCGCGCCATCAAGCCTTGCCCTTGCCCTTAGGCTCAGAAGTACCTGAAACAAATCAACAAACTGTAAGCTAATGCTTAGTGAGTTCCCCAGAGCATACCCCACACAGTCCACATAATCACATATAGCATATTAGCTATAAAAGCTACATAAACCACACAAGCCATGCATACAACATATATGGATGTCGTGGGCTCCCCCAGGGTCTTACTCTAGGATGTCATGGGCTCCCCACACGGTCTTACACCTAAGTGCCATGGGCTCCCCCATGGTCTTTAATAGGAAAGCTATGGGCTCTCCACATTGTCTTACATCCAAGTGCCATGGGCTCCCCTATGGTCTTTAATAGGAAAGCCATGGGCTCTCCACATTGTTTGACATCCAAGTGTCATGGGCTCCCGCATGATCTTTCATAAAAGTATACCACATGTACAACTAACCTACAATATAGCATATAATCCAACTAGCATACAACCAAATAGTGTACCATATATCACAAAGTGGGTCGGCCTTGGTGCCTTCGACTCATTGGTATGGTGAGGAGACTCACCTCTATCTACTGAAACTGAAAGTTGCTCTCTGAACAGTCCGTGAACACTTGTGTTGAACAATAGTACCATTAACCTAAGGTTAGGGTTGAACATAATCCCATTAAAAAACCTAAACCCCCAACTCTTATAACAATAGCCTAAAATTATTCCTTTGCTATTGGGCCCAAAGTCCATGTCCTAATTCATTAATGGGCCTCATGGCCCAATAAAGCCCAACCATATTAACCATGGCCCATAACAGATAAGCTGGCCCACTAACTCAAACAGTGACCAAGCCTAATGACTAATTATTGCCCAAAGGGCTTACAATCCCAAAACAAGTCCAAGCGCATCTGAGGTGTGTGCGCCTTGCGTACCACCCTTGTACGCGCAAAGTACTGAGCCCCTGAACTGAACGCGCTGCGTACTCTAAATTACGCCCAATATAGAAACATATTAAGTACCTTCTTTCATTAAGTGCGTAATACTTGATGTTCTAATGTCCAATATCATATCTGGGCTCATTAAGACGTCCTAGGGCCTAACGTTGGCAACTTTATGCCTTTGCATTCTATATGGGACTTAAAAACTTCATTCTTCACATTAGCACTTCATATAAAGCTTCAAACTCATGCATGGAGTCAAGATACTCTTCAAGCTAGCACCTTTATGCATCTAGCATGCTCACAAAGCTCAGATCTAATCATTTCAGTCTCTAGAGTTGCTCAACTCTCAAGAGAAGGTCCAAAACCAACTAAAGAGACAATATAGAAAATCCTAGCTAGATCTAATGAATAAGATGACAAGATCAATGCTTTATGCCTCCATAAGCTCTTCAAGGTGATCTAGATGCAAGTTCTTGGAACACAATGCCACCCACGCTTGCTCACTAACTTCTTCTTCTCAAATAAGCTCCAAAATAGCCACTAACACACTTCTATGCTCCAAAATCACACTCTCAAAGGAAAACTAAGGTAAAGGGACCAAATGCGGCTCAAGAGGTGGATTACGGTTTAGTCCTAATGACTAAGGCTGCTTAAATAGGTTTCAAGTTAGAAAATTAGGGTTTTGGTCCTCTGTCGCGTACGCCCAACGTACCTATATGTATGCCCTGCGTACGCAATGCTCCTCCGCGATCCTTCCTCCACAGTACGCTAAGCCTACCCTTAGGTACGCCCAGTCTACAAAAGGGACCATTTTTGCTAACTAAGTCATTTAAAAGGGTTACAAAGGTTGACCTGATTTGGAGTGTTACAGTTTCTCGATAAATTCTCACATTATCTATGGGTTTATCCTCTAAAAATAAAATCTGAGGTTTTTGACAAATCAGGGCTTTTTCAGGCTTATGTTGAAAATCAGTTTAAATGTGACAGACAAATATTTCAGTATGACAATGGTGGTGAGTACAATAATACTCAATTTCACAATCTTTGTAAGTCTAATTGAATTCATATGCGTTTTTGCTGCTTTTATCCTCCTAACAAAACAAGAAATCTGAACGGATGATTCGTATTATCAACAACACCATCCGTACCCTCCTCCTTCAAGCTCGTTTTCCCCTACATATTGGGAGAAACCTTTTCTTGTTTCTACATATCTTCTCAATATAACCCTGTTTAGCATTCTCATAATATATCTCCATATCAAAAAAAATTCAACCAAAAACCTTCATCTAGTTGTTGGATTAATCGGTTTATCACAACAGGAAATCTTAGACAATTTTAGATCTAGGGGTATTTTAGGAAATATTCCTTTTATGCAGTTTTTGTGTTAGAGTAGGAGTCTAGTTTTATTAGTATAAATAAGGTTAATGTTTAGGATGTTTAATTTAACTTTTTCCAGCAATAAAGTTCACGAAGTAATTCATCGTTCTTCTTCTTTGTTCAGTTTATACCTTGGGCACTAAGGTAATATCAAGCGGTATACCTACACTTGGTATCAAAGCCTAGAGATCGTGATGGCATAGTGTGGACAGTTTGAGATTCAGTTTCAATACAATTGTAGCCTTTCGCTGCGGGGCAGACGCAACGGGAACCGAGTTCGATTTAAGGGAGTGTGGATTGTTTTTTAGTGCGAGTTGAAGCATCTCAACAGCAGCCCCCGATTTTTCTTTGTTGGGCTTGTTCTAAGGTAGGGAAACACTAACCAGAGGCATAAAATAAAGAAACGGGAAGACGTCAAAGCGGGTGGCTTTGATTCAATTCGTTTTTCGAGTGACGGAAGACGGTAAAGGTGGTTGTCACATTGTCTTGTTGTTCGATGGAAGAGTGCTCTCGGAACAAGCTTGATTAAAGAGATCGGGGCAATCAAATGAGAGAATAGGATGTCGTTGGTTGAAGAAGGAGGTTTGATGACATTTATAGTTTTGGTTTCGACTCCAACGAATTATCCTGTGTGGGGAATCAAATTCAAGTTTATTATGGATGCACACGAAATATGCAAGAAGGATGAACTGAGGGCCTTCGATGGAAGAATCTCTCAAAATATAATGGATCAGCAAAGGTATGGATTTCAAGACAAGAAATGAATGGACAAACAACACGGTGTGGACATTATGGCGATGGAAGTTCAAATCGGATGGCTTTGACATGGTTGGGGAAGAGGTCAGGGTTTGGTAGAAGTCGAGATGGTAATGAACATGCCCAACAGGATGTCGTGGTACATGTTACATGTGTTGTGAACAATCAAAATGTATGGAGGACTTTGGACGTGACTGAGGTGGAGGTCGGGTGTCCGGGAAAGGTCGAGAATCGCGATGGTTGCTGCCTTGGTAAAACAAGTAGCTGGAACAAGGTACAACAAGATTGTGAGTGGTTCGGTGATGATGATAACAGGTGGCTCTCGATATTTAAATACTAAACATGGTGTTCCTTAAATCAACTGTTGTCAATGGGTTTGCAGGTGAAGCAGACGGTAGGTTGATGGTGAACAAAGGTTGTGAATGTGGTGGTGCTCGTTGGTGGTTAATGGCAGAGAAATATAGTTGTAAGTGATAGGCGTGGACAAACCGATTAAGGGGTGATTGTTGGATTAATCGGTTTTTCACAAAAGGAAATCTAGGACAAGTTTAGTTCTAGGGGTATTTTAGGAAACATTTCTTTTATGCAGTGTTTTGTTAGAGTAGGAGTCTAGTTTTATTAGTATAAATAAGGTTAATGTTTAGGATGTTTATGTTAACTTTTTCCAATAATAAAGGTCACCAAGTAATTCCCTATTCTTATTCTTTTCTTCTTCTTTGTTCAATTCATACCTTGGACACCAAGGTAATACCAAGTGGTATACCTACCATAGTTATCTTCGGGTTTTTGGTTGCCTGTGTCATCCGCACATTCCAACCCATCATAAAATTTCTCCCCGTTCAACACACCTCATCATGTAATCAATCGAACATTGTCTTATTTTCTCCACGTTTTAGTTTCTTACTAATCGTGCGCTTTATTATATATATATATATATATATATATATATATATATATATATTATTTGTCGTTTTTTTAAGAAAAAATTATAAGAAAACATCTTTCGTTCTAAAAATATAAGTATGTTAGTTTCGAAATAGGATTTGTAAATCGAATGATTTTTGCGATTTGAAAGGTTTACGCCTAGTTCCTGAGTTTAACAAAAGAAATGAAAAGAAGAGAAAGTAAATTCAGAAGAGAAAAGAAGAGAAAGGAAAGGAAAAAAAATTTCCTTTTGTGTTCCTGAGTTGAAGAGAAGTGGAAGGAAAATTAGTCATTTTATTCTTTCTTTCCAAATCCTTCCAAATCGGAAGGAAAGTTAGGAGAGAAAGTGATCCTTCCATTTTCCCCCAGTTCCTTCTATTTCCTTTCATTAATGAAACTAGGAAACACCAATTTCTTTTATTTTCTTCTCATTTCCATGCATTTCCTTTCTTTTCTCTTGTTAAGTTGAACTCGGGAACATGGTGTAAATCTTAAGTGAGTGGGAGATTTATGTCTAGATCCATATGATACTTATACTACGAACATTTGATTGGGGAACGCCTATCATACAACTTATATCATGAAGAACAGATAACGAATGAAAACTATAGTAAGTATAAATAGTAGAATACTACTTATGAGTTAACAATACCTCGAAAATGTAAATCAAAATACTAACACAATTGGATAGGTTGAATGGGACGGTATCTTATTAACCCGTAATGAACACTAAAAGATATTATAAAACAATATGTACCTAAATAATTGAAAGCTATTTTTGAAATAAAGGTACTCTAATATTAAAATTTAAATATACTTATACAACTTAACAAAGTTGTGTATAAAAAGTATTTTTAAGTTATAAAAATTCAAAACTTGTGAACTCACCAACACTATGTTGACGTTTTCAAAATCACATGTATTCCTAGGAAATCAAAGGATGGAAGCTTGCATTATATGAGATCAAGATGCAAGGATATAGACTAGTAATATGTTTCATTATGTAAGCCAAATGTTCAAAGCATTCAAACTAATGTGACCCCTACTTTTGGTATTGAAATATTCGATATTTATGTTATTTTATTGTATTATCCAATATATGTTCAATAATTGTGATCCAACATTCTAACGATGTACATTCCGACATTTTCACTGTCGGTGGGGGGTGTGACACTTTCTGACTTACAAAGGCCCCAAAGATATATGAAGGTAGGAATCCACAAGCTTCAAGCTTCCAAGCATAACCTTTCTTGCTTCCTTCATAAAACATCCAAAATGTGCACCAAAAGAGGTTCAAGGAGAGAGGAGGAGCTCAAATCATGAAGAGGGAGGCTAGTGTTGCTCTCAAGGATATCTAGAAGTGATAGGAGGTTGAGAAAATACCCTAAAACATAAATATTTACCTTTAAATACGTTCAACACCCTAAAAAAACTCATGGGCTTGGGCTTGCCCAGCGTCCGTTCTGTGAAAATAGTTCTCCGCTCCGTGGTGATTATCACACTGTGGAGATCTACTCTCCACCCCGTGGCGACAAGGTTTCCCCTAATCTATTCCAGATTCAAACAATCATAACTTCTTCGTTTCAACTCCGTTTTCGGGTATTTTTATATGTACGTGAAGGTATTGACATGCCCCACAATTCTATCTAATTACTTTTGACTAAAAATATATCGTAATAAAACCATTAGTTCATACAAGAAGCTTGAAATATCCCATTTCCAAGTTTACCTTTTACTTCAAAGCACAATTCGAGGGGTTTAATCAATTAATCAACATTATCAATATCCGATAGGGTCTAAAATCCATTCCCTTGAAGCCCAAGACCTTTAATCAATCAAATTACGTCAAGATATCCCGAAATTAAAAACATCATGGAAACTAGGTGTTACAGAAAGAGGCGGGAGATAGTGAGCAAGGATACTCGTCTTGTTTTACTGCCATCGTGTTCGTCAATATTTTTCTTGAAAATAGAAAGTTGGCAAGGGTAGCAAAGGGATCATCTTTGATCGACACAAAAATTAAGTTTGTGTTGATCGCAACGACTTCGGCAGTGCCTTTTGGGTTTCGATCCGTCCTCACCATGGAACGCCTTACAGAGCAGCGTAATGGAATCTAAGGTTTGTGATTTTGAGGATCAAAAAGATCCGTTGGGTTTAGGATTGCAAAGAAAGGTGAGGTGACGGTGAAGGATATACCGTGAGAGTTTTTGTGGTTATGAGGACAAAATCATGGAGTAGGTGGGTTTTGGAAGAATAATGGAAGCATTATACTAATCTAACTGTTAGACAAAGACGGTGAATGATATTTATGGCGGTGTAGTAAGAGATTGGATGATAGAAGCGACATCTATGTATCCGGTTGGAAAGCCGATGGTGGTGGTAGTAGTAAAAGTAGACATCTCCAAAATATAACCAGAAGCCGATGAACAGTAACATATTCATAAACCATTATGTTTTAATAGTCTATAGAATGTTTTACATAAATATTTTGATTTAGTATAGAAAACATATTATTTCAAATTTAAAGATAACAATTTATATATTTTAGCAAAAACTATTTCTTATATTTTAATTATGAGAAATTAAATATCTTTTCTACATTTCGTTTATACATATCCTCCGACCCATCTTAAATGATCACATGTGTCATCAACTATAATAAATGAAGATTCATTTTGTCACATGTCAATCTTTCATGAGTTTTGACACTTGTTATTTTGTAATATTTTTTAAATAGATAATATCTATATGTCAATTCTTAAGATTTCTCAAATTTTTAAATTAAAAAGCCACATAATATTTATATATTTATATATGTAAATTATTAAATGTCATAAATATGATACAAAATTACAAGTTATATGTTTCTTTATTTCTTATTTCAAACTTTTATTTTAACAAATATTTATTGTTTGCACTTTAATATTTATATGTTTTTTAATCAACTCGTATAATACACAAGTTTTACACCTAGTATTCAATAAAAAAAATAATATTTTAATATATTTGTGTGACACATGTCACGATTTAAGATAGTTATAAAGATATATAAAAAAATATATAAAATGATGTTTAACTTCGCTTTAATTATATATTTATATTTTTGTTGTACAACATGTAAGGAATCGGTTATTTATGTATTCGTTATAAGTAGATATTTGTGTTATTGTGTAAGAAGGTGTAAGGGGAAATTAAGTGACGACATGTGTGTGTATGTGAATGAAGGAGAAAGCTACTCACAACATCCACTACAATCAAGGTTAGATGAATCATGTGGTTGATTTATTTTAAAATATTATCCTTTTACCTAATTAGATGACAGGCATTAAAAAAAAAAAAGAAGGCGGAATAAATATAAAGAAAAGGAAAACGAAAAAGAAGGAATGTCGGTATGTATATTTAATAAATGGGAAAATAAGAGGAGAGAGAGAGAGAGAGAGAGAGAGAGAGAGAGAGAGAGAGAGAGAGAGAGAGAGAGAGAGAGAGAGAGAGAGAGAGAGAGAGGAGAGAGAGAGAGAGAGAGAGAGAGAGAGAGAGAGAGAGAGAGAGAGAGAGAGAGAGAAGAGAGAGAGAGAGAGAGAGAGAGAGAGATCCGTCCTTGGCAATCCGTTTTGGCAAGTTGTTAAAAGGATTTATGATTTCCGTTTCTTATACGGAACGCAAATTCCCAGCACCGACCTTTCACGACATGTAACATCTTTATTTTGTTTTTAATAGTTGTCAAAGCCGCAATTGATTAATGTAAGTTGTCGTAAGTTGTAAACCTTTCAAATCGCAAAAATCCTTCCTATTTCGAAACTAACATACTTATATTTTTCGAACGGAAGATTTTTTTTCTTCTTAGTTTCTTAAAAAAACGGCAAATAATATATATATATATATATATATATATATATATATATATATATATATAATAAAGCGCACGATCAGTACGAATTAATTAGCATAATATGATAAATTTGTTCTCCTATTTAACATCCGTTTTTTGTAGCCTTATTCTATACTTTGTTTTGTTTTGTTTTCCATTACGTTACTTAGCTTTTTTATTTTCTTTGTTTTTCTTTCGATTACTTTTCGTGCATTATTATATTTATCTATATAATTATAATATTTTAGTTGCTTAAAAATAATATTCTGCTAGAATAACGACTAGGTACAATGCTATCCGAGAGATTTTGTCATAGTTCGACTAGGTAAAATATTATCCTTAATATTTGGGTAGAATGACTACCAGACTTAATATTTTTCTGTGATTTTCATTAGCATAACAACTAGACATAATATTACCATGACATTTGAGCATAGTAAGTAACATACATAATATTATCCTAATGATTTGAGTATATGTATGTTATATAATAAATTCCGATATAATAATTAGCCAAAATTTATAGAACACAATAATTTGTTAACTAACATGTATTCCACCGGAAAACTGTTAAAACCATAAAAGTAGGATTGTGAACTCACCCTTGAACTCTGGTTTATTAGACCCTTGGTACTACCGCTGGTGGCGCCGGGAGCTCGGGACGAATCGAGCTTGAGGGAAAGTTTAAAAATAATTATTAAAACATATATAAAGAAATTTCTCAAGATTTAGAAGAAAATTTCAAGGGGGAGAGAGAGAGAGATAGAGAGAGAGAGAGATAGAGAGAGAGAGAGATAGAGAGATAGAGAGAGAGAGAGAGAGAGAGAGAGAGAGAAAGAGAAGAGAAAGATTTTGTGTGAAAGTGAATGGGGTTTGTAAGGAAATTTATAGGCTGAAATAGGGAAAGGCGCACCACGCAAGCTTAGGGCGCGTGATTACCATTGCGACTTAAGCTCTAGAATGTCGCTGCCATGTGTTCGTAAGCTGGTGGTCCGCGTCCCCCCCCCCCTTCTAGAAGGCATGTGCGTTGCGCCTGATGCGTGTGTGTGTGACAACCCGTAACTTTCTAGCTTGTAAAGTCAATCTAAGCAACTAAAAGACAGACTTATTTCTATTGCCTTTTAGCCTTGTTAAGGGTCATTTTAATGAGTCCTAAGCGTAGTACACTTATGGATTGGATGTTGAGAAGTGTTAGCTTAGTATTAGAGGAATGAAATCGAACCAGAAAACCCATAAAAGAGTGTTCACGGTCGTAAACCCATGTGTGGTCGTGAACCTCTCTTTAGGCCGTGAACCCTTAGCATATATATGGGTTTTTGCCATTTTTCCTTCACTTCTTCTCCTCTTGGCCATGAACTACCCATTCTCTCTCAAGTATCATCAAAGTGAAAGCTCACTTTTCACTCCAAAATGTAAGCATCTCATCCTTATTCTTGTTCATGCTTAGAAACCCCTTTGTTCTAGCCTTGATTCATCACTCTTTATCACCATATTCAAGATCTTCAAGGGTTTACAGCCGTAAGCCCTTCATAAGGGCCGTAAACCCTTCATAGGATCTTGGGCCGTAAACCCTCCCAAGGCCGTGAACTTCTAGAGTTTGGCTGTGAACTCCTTGTGAACAATCATATGTGATTCTAACACTCCATTGAGAGTGTTTCCTAGTTCCTAAGGTTGTTTTCGTTTCATGTTAGTTGTTATATACACTAATTATATACATATATGTATCAATATATGTCATTTAGGACTCATTTGTGCCTCGGGACTTCAATTCGTGGAACTTCTCATCCTTACTCGATCCTTCAATTGAATCACCCACATAAAGTGAGTTCATACCCCTATAATCTATCTTTTAAATGGTTTTAAATGCTTTTAAAAGGGGGGGGGGGGGGGCGAGAATACAAGTATAACACAATAAATGTTGTGTTTTAAAATATAAATTGCTTATTATGTCTTTGTACCAATAAACTATATTTAGAACATGAAACTTTGAATAGAACATAGAAATAAGCTTATAAACTTTAATAAGTTTAACTTAAGGAACAAAAGGATCTTTTTATAAACTTATCTTTCAAATATAAAAAGGATTTTTCTACATTATTACTTGTAAAGTCGTTAATCCAGCTTGTGAGACACGTCTTTGAGTCCTCACATAAGTACCAATGGATGTCTACCCTTATGACCAGAGTCTCTTGGAGGGAGAGTGTGAGTTTGTGTATAGATCTATACGGAATTGACAATCCCGCACCTCGCTGTTAGCTAGAGCCAGACCGGCAGGTCTGCGGGTGACAAATGCCATATTCTTTTCGACGTCTACAATACGTCGTGGTTAACCGGTCCAATTAGTATGGTCATAAAACTCACAATAGATAACAACGATTTATATACATATTAATAAAATTTTCATGAACGAATCTCGAAGGATCTAACTATGTGATTACCTAATGTATACTTTAGGGTTAGATAAAACAGAAGTTCGATATACAGTGGAATGTGTGCTTTCCGCCTCATTTCCTGTTCCTTTTTTGGTTGAGGGCTTAGGGCAGATTCACCCATTTAACTATCTATTCGATCTTGGTTATATGCAACTCGTATGTATTAGGTAATCATAGGAGGGAAGTATCATCGTATCAGGTATCCAGAACAACCAAGTCTTTATTCAGTTTAACATATCAACAAAACTAGACATCATTGTAGTAAGTATAGGGAGTATACTTGTGTTTTTCAAACTTAGAATAACATGGACATCCAGTCAGTTTTTATAGAAAATATAGGATTTTCTACGACAAACATCAATCTTTTAAGGTAAACAATTTCCGATTGAACTTTCTGGAAACAATAGCATTTTTACCAAAAACAACGTTTCACAATTGAGTTAATGAAACTAAAAACTTATTTATAGAAGGGTTTAATACTTCTTATTAAACCAGTATAACTTAAAGGACCTTTAGTGGTTAATTCTATAATACCTTAGTTTATACATCAGGGTTATATATAATTAATATCCGATAGGCAGTTGGATATGTGTTAATAACCTTACTTCCTGTTCCTTGTTTGGTTGTGGGCTTAGGGTAGATTCATCCATTTAACTGTCCGTTGGATATTGGATTATATAGCTAGTATAAACTAAGTGATTATAGAAGGAACTATTGTGGTTACCATTTTTACTATAGGAAATATATGATTTTCTTAAAGAATGTTTTCATCAAATATAAAGAACTATTACAGTTAACTCCGTAAGTACCAAATGAATACGCCAGGGTTATACACAATGACAATCTAACAAACAATGGGATGTGTGACTTCCGCCACATTTCTTGTTCCTTGTTTGGTTGTGGGCTTAGGGCAGATTCACACAGTCGATTGTCTGTTTACTCTGGATTATATATAACTTGTATCCATTTAGTGCTCATAGAAGGAATTGTAGAGTCATTTTTACTTATCATTCATCACATCAGAAAATATAGGATTTTCTAGAGGAACAGGCGAACTTTTCTAAAGAACTTACAATTTACTTTTCATCACTTAAATACTTATGAACTCATCAGCTTAAATGTTGATCTACTCTTTCAAAATAACTTGTATTCTTAGGAAACTAGTAGACAGGTACGCGCACTGGGATTCAGAAGATGGAGTTTAGTAGCTTCATGTCTTGTTTTGTTATTTACTTTTGGAGTCAATCTTTTGTGAATCACATACGTTGTAAACCCTTTAATATTATTTCAATGGTTTTGTTACTTTGATTACTATGATGCATGTGTTGTGATACTAAACATGACGTCCTCTGCCTCCGAACGTTTCCGTCGTTCCGGTTTGGGGGTGTGATAGTGTGCACGTCGAAAACGCTGATTTTTGTAAAATCTATAACTTCCTCATATGAGCTCCATTTTCAACGTTATTTATATCAACGCGTAGCTATTGACGAGTACTATAAATTTCCTTTAGGTTTCCTTGAATTGGCTAATTCTGACTTTATTTTTACCATCTATTTTATAATCTTAAATGATTTTACAAAAATCATATCTTTCTCGTACGGATTCCGTTTTTGACATTTTTTTTGCCTTACTGGTTTTATAACGAGGAGTAATTCGATTCTCCTTTATATAGTTTTTGTTAAAACTCAAAAAAATTTCCTTTAGCTTTTTACAACACATATCCCTTGGCGCAACTAATTTTTAAAACTTAGAAAAATCATAACTTCTCCAAACGAAGTTAGATTTTTATGAAATTTAGATTTCCGAGATTAAGACGAAGTGTATTTCAGATTATGTTTTTGTTTATACAAAATAGCACAATTTTCCCCTCACTTATTTTTTATATTTTTGGGATGTTTTGACTAATTTTTCTTATACTTTGGAAGGCAAAATCTTGCATTTTTATCATAGATTGATACATATTTCATATTAATTCTTTTATATTTGACGTTCGTTATGTTTAATGATTAGTGATCGGTGAGAAATTTTGCAATTGTTACACAAAATTCCTTGCTTTTCGGTATCTTATCTTTGGATCTTGAAGTATTATGAGTTTTAGTCCATGTTGAAGATTTTTTGAGTGGGAGTTGGGAATAAAGTTTGTAACTTTATTAATCTCAACTGTCCCAAGAATATTATATGTTTCAGATCTAGACTCACTAGTTGTCTTGATGTCATTCATGATGTTTTGACTTCATTTCTTACCATTTTGACCTAGTTTTAGGTGAGACATGCATAGGACATGCATGTCCATAAATTCATGATTTTTATGGTCCTTTGTTATGCAAATAAGCTTTCTGGAAAGTATTAAGGATTTTCTTAACAGATTAAAATCTTAAGGAAAAATGTCTTCATGACTGAAACCATGGCATGACCAAGGAAGACCCACAACGTGGTAATGTGATGCAACACATCTGTTTTTTTGGACGTGCCCATGATGTGGCATGATGCTCATCAAGGCGTTGCGGTGGGTTTCTCCACGACTATTTTGTCGGATGGCTTCCACAGAGCGGTCAGTGGTTAGCCACAACATGGTGACTGACTGTTGACCGTTGATCGTTCACTTTTGACTAGTTTGACTTTTTGTCAAAGTTGAGTAGGATTGAGTTTTTGTCTATGGAATGATCTCAGTTTGGTGTTAGGTGGCATGGGTTAGCTATTATGTTGCTGAGGTAGTTGTTGAGTAGTTTAGGTGAATTTTCTTACTATACTATGTTGGATGCTAGATTGTCCTCATGACTCTTGCATACATGTTGGGTAGGGCCCATGATATGGGCAGGGCCTGATATGTGGGTGGGGGCTGATATGTGTGTAAGGCCCATCAATTATGTGTGTCGGGCCCGGTGTTATGTATGGTATGTGGTTTTTTGGGAATTTGCTAAGCTTTATGATTACAGTTTCATGTTTAAATATTTTTATGTACTTGTTGTTCCAAAGGGAAGAGTCAGCTTGATCGCACTGCATCCCCTGGAGTTCTATTATGCACTATAGATTTATGATTTTACTCTGATGTTTGAGAACACATTGTACTCTGATTGGATTTTGAAAAAATTAATGAATGGTTTTGGTGGTTGAAAATTGAAATTTTTAACTTAGTGTTTTGAGACAATACAAATTCGTATCAGAGCCTTGGTTTGATAGATTTGGGTACATTTTTCGTTGTATCCGAACTCAAATTGAGGAGTTAATATAATCTTTAAAAATAATTTTTTTTTCTAAAAAGGTTTTTCTAAAGTATGGGTGTGATGCATGCAATCAACCTAGCTAAAGTAAGTAATTCCCAAAATACCCATACATATGATATGTTATATTTGTTATAGTGTGTTATGCAAGCTAGAAGTTAGAATGAGGATGTACTCAGGGTTTCATGTTGGAAAGCCTGCTTAGGACAGAAGTCTTATATGCCTGTTATATGGACTGTTAGAGATGCATGATAGTTTGTAGGCTAAGTGTAACGTTCCAAAAATTAAGACTATAAATTTTTAATGTTTAACCAAAGTTCAATACATATCGATTGAAGGCAAACGGGCAACAAGCTGCGCCGCTAGCCCTTTCTGGATGGTAAAACCAATTCTTTTGAAAACAACATTTGTGGATCTAGGAGATATGACATTAGAATGCATGACCCGTTGGACTCTATTAAGGAGCTCCACCACCTCTGGTGCAAGAAAACCAAATGTATCGAATGCAAAAGGAACAAACACATGTTGATTTTCTCTACATGCATTCCCGTGCTTTACCACTTTGCACGCAGCGGCTTTCAATGCGGCATGCCCAGCTGCAAAACCCCCGCTCCCCAAACCAACGAGAGGAGAGACCCCAGTAAGATCCACGAACGCATGCTTCCCTGCTATCCATCCAAAGACCAAAATGTCAGTCGGTCTAAGTGTGGACCTGCCATCCTGCGGGTCCGTCAAAAAGTATGCGCTTCTTTCTTCACAGAAATACCAGCACGCCGACAAGCATCAAAGAGAACATCCCGAACCACATCATGTCTATACTTGAAACTAGGGAGCTCTCTACAATGAACCGCGTGTTCACCAAAGGTATCCAAACATGCCTTGCGACAAACTGGGCATATCTTGTCAATTGGGAATATGGGAATCATGAGGCGGTAATGAAGGATAGTTCGGTACTCCACAGAAGTACCTAAAACATAAAACAAAAACTGTAAACACAAAGCTCAGTGAGTTCCCCAAAATACCACATACCATACATATCAAACATATAATGGGCTCCACCCATCATTGGGTCCCACCTGGCATCGGGACTCACCTGGCATCAGGCCCCACCTGGTATACGTATAAACATATAGACACATATAATAATCACAAAGACAAATATCATACAAGATAGTTATCGGACCCCTCCCAGTATACATATCAATATCATACATGCAAGAGTCATGCAGATAACTAGCATCCTAATCATAATAAACAATAGGCCAACATTGGTTCGTTCAACCTACTAAACACAATGAGCAAACTCACCTCTAGCTGCTGAATCTCTCAACTAAATCTCAGTTTGCTGGTCCGGAAATTCCCCACACTAACATCATCAAATAATATCCAATTAATAATAGGATCTCAACCCATATCAAGAATCTAAACTACTTGTCCAATATACATGGTAAAAGACAAATTTACGATTTTCCTTACTTGGCCCAAAACCAACGCCCAACCCATCTACTCAAAAGGCCCAAATTCCTTAAATGGCATCACAAGGCCTAACAAGGCCCAACTTCCAAATTGGCCCCAAAAATCATCATGGACATAATCCCAAGAAAGTCTATAATCTATATATCGCCCAAAGTCCGAAGTCTAATGGCCCAAAAGTCCCAAATCTTAAAAGCCCAAAATACGACCTAAACCCAAGGAAGTCAAACCGAAGGTCAATCTGTTGAGTACGTAGGGCAAATTCAACTCATATGCTTAGCGTACTCCTTCCAGGGCCAGTACGTGCATCATAGCAGCTGGGTACGCCCCGCGTACTCCCCTTATTACTAACCAAGCCTATTAAGCACTTAATCAATTAAGTCAATAAGTCGAACTCCCATATCTGATCCTAAATGGCGACTTAATACGTAAAGTTGGAAACTTTACATCCATGCATAACTTAATGGGACCCAACACTATAAAAGAAGCTTAATAAGAATCTTAACACTTGCATGAGCCAAAATCTCTCATAAAGATTGCATTTTTATGAACAAAGGATCTCAATGGAGCTAAGATCTAACACCAATGGCTTCTGGAGTAGATCTAAAGCTCAACTTTAGCTCAAAAGACCCAAAAATGCATAAACCAGGCCCTAAACTAGATCTAGCGTACTAAATCATCAAATAGGGACCTTTATAACTAAAATAGCTTGAAAAGATGATGATGAATTTGGATCTACAAGCCCAAGCTACTCACAGGCAACCACCTTGAGTTTTTTTTCTTCTTCTTCACTAAAAACACCACCAAATCTCACATTAAAGCTTAAATCTCACCAAAAGCACTTAGGGTTTTGTTTTCAGGGTAGAGTGAAGGAGGTTGATTAGGTGGTATAAGTTGCTTAAATAGGGTGCAAACCCTAAAAATTAGGTTTTGCCCCTACACCATGTATGCCATGCATACTCCACATATGCCTTGTGTACGTGGGTGATTCCCTCATCCAGAAAAGAGCTCGTATGTTAAGCATACTCATAGAGTACTCCCCACAAGCTAGCTAGGGACCAAATGATGAAGATTTTGCATTGAGGGGCTAAAAGGGAAACATACCAAATTACGAATGTTACAATTCTCCCCCACTTGAATCAGACTTCGTCATCGAAGTCCACTGCCCAAAAATAACTCTGGGTAATGCTCCCTCATATCATCCTCCGACTCCCACGTACATTCTGAACCCTTGCGATGCCACTACTAAACTTTCACCAACTCAACAACCTTGTTCCTCAAGGTTTTCGTCTTCCATATTAGGAATCGCCACCGGTCTCTCGATATAATTTAGGTGATCATCCACTTAAATATCCTATAATGAAACCACAACAGAATCATCCACTAAACATCTATGCAACTGAGAGACGTGAAACGTGCTATGGATTTGACTAAGCTCCTCAGGAAGATCCAAACGATAAGCAACCTGGCCCACCCGAGCCAAAACCTTGAAAGGATCGATGTACCTAGGGACCAACTTGCCCTTCTTCCTGAATCGGATGACACCTTTCCAAGGTGAAACCTTCAGGAGAACCATACCCCCAACCTGGTGTTGGGGGTTGATACGAAATAAAATTTTGTTTTTCACAAAAACCAGCAACAAAAACTTTAAAAATAATAAGTTTATTTTTAGTTCATAACAAAACCGAACCATCATGGATCCATTTATAGAGGTTAGAATGAAATAAAACCAACAATAGGATGTTTTAGAGATAACCTTTGAAGCCTTTGAACCCACTTGGTTTTGGGGTGTTGATGAAGATAACAAAAGATCAAAGTGTATGATCTTCTCTACAAGTATCCACCATCAAGAGTAAGGCACTTGGTAAATTAGCCTTGTGACATGAGAGATATAGAGAGAGAGACATGTAAACACCTCTATATAAGGTGGGTTCATACCTCTTGTAGAGGTGTGATTGAGAGATGTAACATTGAGAGTGTTAGTGTGTGTTAATAATGTAGATTTAGATCTAGATCCCTTTTTGTAATACCTTTCATAATCGAATGCATCTCTTAAACACCCAAATCAATGTGTTCTTTTTGTGTTCTTTAATTCCGCATGCCAAATCAATGCTCATAATTCACATCAATTGGTATCAGAGCGGATCTTTGAAGATCAAAGAAGTTTTTTTGAAGAAACGATTCTTGGTTTGGCTATATTCAACACAATTGGAACATTTATGGTGAGTCTCTTTATGATCTATCTAAAATCTCGTTGATTCATGCGTTGCGTTCTTGAATTTTTGATCATTTTGACTCATTGGATCAATTTTTTTTGAAAAACCCACTTGTTATGATCAAATAATTTTTCCATTGATCAAGCCCGATCCAATCTCATATTCGGTTGTTCGATTGGATTCTCAAATTGCGATTATTCGTTAGTTTTAAGTCAAAATTCATTGTGATTCAATTACTTTTGATTTACCCCAAAGTTTTGATCAGATCACTATTCTTATTCGAATGCTTGAGCCCAAATCAAGAATTCGTTATTGTTCACAATTCTTGAGCCCATACATTTTTCTTATTTGATTTGATATCATAGTTGTTCAAGCCCAGTGATTTGTTAAACTCATTTGATACAAATACGTTGTAACTCATCTTTATCATACGCTTAATGACTTGTACGTTGACGATGTTCTTGAATCGCGTTTTCTTTAATCTGTTCTTGCCTCTTCGTTTTCTTCACATCATTCCTAAAAATCAGTTTGTTTTTATTGTGAAATTGAACTCGTGAATCGATTTTATGTAATGTGTTCAATCACAAAAGGGTAAATGGCACAAAAAACACTCTTTTTACACAGAAATTCGATTTTGACACCATGTTTTTTTTTGTGTCAATTTTGACACTGTGTTTTCCAATTTGTTACAATTCTGACCACTTGATCGGTTAACTAGGTTGCATGCTGACGTGGCATGCTGACATGATATGCTGACTTGTCAAAATTGAATTTTTTTCTCACAAAAAACACTAAGTTTTCATTTTTTTTTTCAATTTTGACACTAAGTTTAATTTTTTCTTTCAACTTTGACACTATGTTTTTTTATTCCAAATCGAACATTATTTTTTCCAATTTTGTTCAATGTTGACAATTTTCTATTTAAAACCGTATAAATATTTTTTTAATACATTTAAACCGTATAAATATGTTTTTTTTTCATTTAAAAACCATAGGTTTGTATGAATACATTTTTTTTACACTCAAACAATATTTTTATGTATAAATATGTATTAGTTATATAAAAATTGTATTTTATATTAAATACGCAACTTTAAAATGTGTTTGGAGGTTTGGAGTCGTATAGTCGATCAAAACTCGGATATCAAGTTTGCAACCCATCAAATTTTTACATCTTATTAGAAGCTTATGGTTAGTTTTTTTCTCATTATATAACTAATGCTACGAATGTAAGAAAAAAAAGCACCTTGTATTTAAATAAAAATGTGGTTTTTAAACGAAAAAAATATGTTTATACAGTTTAAAATATAATTAAGAAAATATATTTATACGGTTTCAAATGGAAAATAGACAAAGTTGAACAAAATTTGATAAATGATGTTCGATTGGAACAAAAAAAAAGATAGTGTCAAAATTGAAATAAAAAATTAAACTTAGTGTCAAAATCGAAAAAAGTGAAAACTTAGTGTTTTTTGTGGAAAAAAAATCAATTTTGACACGTCAGCATATAATGTCAGCATGCCACGTCATCAAAACTGACACATCATCATGCCCCGTCAGCATGTAACCTGGTTAACCGGTCAAGTAGTCAGAATTGTAACAAATTGGAAAACACAGTGTCAAAATTGACAAAAAAAAACACGGTGTCAAAATCGAATTTCTGTGTAAAAAGAATGTTTTTTGTGTCAAAATTGAAATAAAAAATGGGATCTTTGATTTGGATAAAATTTGTCTAGAACTTTGAAATTTTCGTGAAGAACATGTGAAGAATAGATGGTTTATCAAGTTTTTGATCCAAAATTTGGTGTTTCATTCATCAATTTGGTGTTTGACTTCGAAAACTCAAACTGTGAAAAAGTCAAAGTTGGAATTCAAGAGATGAATTGGTGAATTGTATGAAGAAATCAATAGATATATGTTGATTTTAGGCTTTGGACGTCGAAATCAAGTCTAATTTGGATTTAATTTTGAAGTTGGATGGAAATGTATTCTTGATGAAGAATTCTATTGGAGTCGATGGTTCGTTACTAAAACAAAAGCTTGATGGTTGACAATTCATAGCGAACATATGACAAACTTTGATTCTTGATTTCAAAAGATGTTTGGAGTCTGGATTTGTTATTGGGCAATCAATATCAAGGGTCGAAAAATTTGATGTCGATGATTATTGATTGGGATGGATTATTGATCGAAGGTCGATAGATGGGTTTAATGAGAATGAAATTTGGATTCGACTGGGATATTTTGGTGCTAAAGAATAAAGGTTTGGATTTTGGTGTGTTGATTTCGAAGGCTTCAAAGTTGGAATAAATGTTGATGCGTATTGACTGAACAATGAAGGTTTTGAGATCGGATGGGTTTAGCTATTACTTGAGTACCTGATTTTGAAGGTCGAGAGTACTTGACTTGGAAGATTTGGGTTACCCTCGACACTCAACACTCGACGGGTTGAGTGGAGTCGAGAATTGATGTTCGGTGGTAGAAGGTTTGAAATGAGGTGTGACCGAGTATTGGAGTGAAAGTCGATAGTCGAAGATTTTTGTTTGATCGCGAAGGTCGAAGATTTTGAGTCGATGGTCGACTGGTAATGAATTTAATAAGAAAAGGCATAGTTTTGAAGTTGGTCCTTAAACTTTCAAAGATTTGACAGTTCACACCCATATTTGAAACTTACAATTTATACCCATATTCGACATTGGGGTAGAATTTCGACATTTTGAAGAATTGTGTAGAAGTTTCGAAATTGGTCCCTAAAGTTTTTAAGATATGGCAACATTGATCCAATTTTGAAACTGTGACAAAAATAATGAAGAATGGAGATGTTTCAGTTCGAATCCCTGAAGTTTGTGCAAAATGGTAGAATTTACCCAAAGTGGGCTAAAAGTTATAATAAATGGGATAATTTTTTAAACAGGCCCCTACAGTTAATGCGAATTTACGCTTTCTACCTAGTTTTGCAAACTGGGGAGTGTTTCACATTTTTGGTTGTTTTGGGCACACCGGTTCACTGCAGAATTTTGAAATTGACAATTTCTACCCAAATTTGTGAAATTTTGTCAAATGCGGTCCCGTGAGCGAAGCTGAAAATTGAAAAGTTTTTAGATTTTCCGGATTGAAGCAAAATGTTTATGCCATGTGTTAAGAGGGAGTTTTGGATATAAAAAATTCTGAATTGAGCGTTTTCTCATTCCCTTTTTGGTTTTATAATCATTTTCCGATTATAAAAAGGGGAGAGATTTAGTTATGGAAATTCGAAAGTTGAATTTTGAATATTATTTGAACTTGAAAACCGAAGTGACCTCGAGTATTTGAAATTTATGAAATCATTAGATTGGAGATTCGGAAGTGATTTCGGTTCATGATGGGTTTTGGTTTATTGAAGATTTTTAGGATGTGCGTAGATGCTCAAAATTTGGGTAATTTTTTGGAGATTTGGATACTCCAAATTATCCTTTGATGCTCGGTTTGTATGGTCTCACATTCTAGAACCCGGATTGAAAAGTCATTGAAGAATTGAAGATTTGAAGTTCATCTCTACATGTGTCACGCTTGAGGGTTGGTTCATGAAGTTGCTCGATTTTGGAAGTTTTGAAGTGGGTCATCCATTCCTAACTTTGAGGGGGAGAATGTTGGGTACAAATTTATCCATGTATGACTTTATAAATGGTTTAACTTTTATAGGCCCACTTACATGTGGTAAAGTATCCTTGTGACATGAGAGATAGAGAGAGAGAGATGTAAACACCTCTATATAAGGTGGGTTCATACCACTTGTAGAGGTGTGCTTGAGAGATGTAACATTAAGAGTGTTAGTGTGTGTTAATTATGTAGATTTAGAACTAGATTCCTTTTTGTAACACCTTTCATAATCGAATTCAACTCTTAAACACCCAAATCACCGTGTTCTTTGTGTGTTCTTTAATTCTGCATGCCAAATCAATGCTTATATTCACATCAAGTTCCTTCTTGTATTCTTGAGTGTCTAAAGCCTTTAAGTGCTTAAATCAATTAAGCACTAAAGGGAACAACTCTAGAGGTCTTCTAAACCACCAAACTAACTTCAAGAGAGAGAGAGAGAGAGAGAGAGAGGGAGAGGGGAGAGGAGTAGAAAACCCACAGTATTAGAGAGAAAGAAGGGAAGAAGAAGAGATTCACTCTTGCAAAAACGCAAGCCTCATGCATCTCTTATATAGCCCATGAAAAGTAAAGCGTAATAATTAAAATAATCTAAAGTAATGGTAGCCTTTAGAAGCATGGGAGACAAAAGGTGGAAGGTTGAAAAAGAAACCTCCTACACAATCATTATGCCTTTTAAAAAGTAAGATTCTTTATTTTTTATAAACTCCAAGTTTATAAAATATAAACTTTGTCTTTAGGTAAAAGACAAAAGAATCCAACTAGTCCAAAGTGTTGTGCATGACTTATTAATTCATAAAATATAAAATAATAACTACTAATACTCTCTTATAAGTATTATTTTCACTAAACAATAATTATTCCCTAACTAAAATACAAAAATCGATATTATTTATTAACAATCATATTAACAATAAATATACAAAATATGCCAACTTGATAAAGGTGTGACCCTATAGGATCATATATTATTAGAAATATCACTTCGTAATGATTCTTGGGCATATAGACCAATTAATCTCCCACTTGCACAAGATTCATTATAGACTGACATAGACAGTACTTGACGTCTAGCAACGGGCTACTGCCCCTAACAACATATGAAGGGTGCCATCTCATCAACAACCAATTCCAGGAGATCTAAGCTGAAATTGTTTCTAAAGGTGTGGTATATGTTATTCGTTTGTCTCACTCATCATGTTGAACATGAGATATGGATCACAATTAATCTCATTTATTGTTCAACTTTAACTAAGGCCTTAGATGTCATGATCTCAACGAATAAGAGGGACAAATCCCATCTTGACTACATACGCCCATCAATGTAGTTCATGTCATACCCAACGATAGCCCTTATGACTGCCTTTTACGAAACAACGGTAAACCATGTCAAAGCACAACAAATCCTACACCTTAATTCCTAAATTTGTATCTTATGTCTAAGAATACAAAGATCATATTGACTACATACACCTATTAATGTAGTTCATGTCATACCCAACGATGGCCCTTATGACTGCTTTTTACGAAACAATGTTAAACCATGTCTAAGCATAATAATCCCTACACTTCAAGTCCCAAATATGTATCTCAGGTCTAAAATTAAAAAGATAAAACCTTGATCAAAACATCACTCTTGAATACGCTTCATAAAATGGTTTTGACGCGGGTCAAGTCCAATACTCATTCTCCTAATCAAGTACCTATTAAGTTGGTAGCAGCTCTTTGCCATTCTCATCTCTGTGAGAATCCACCAATCCACTCATATTAGTCTTACCTCATAGATTCTCCCACAACTATGAGCGACTATGGACATTTAGAATAACCTAGTTATTCAAGGATTTAAACATGCTAATATAGAACACAACAATTATTCAACGAAAGAATTATATCCAATATATCATTCATTACAATATATGTTGCTTTATTGTTCCAATATCCAAATACTAAATTTCAATCAAATACATATACTTGTATCAACAATGCTCTATAGCACCAGCTTGACTTTCATGCTTTAGCAAATGAAGCGGCTTTGTTAAGTAGATTTGAGAAACTTGATTTGTCTAAACTTTGTGAATACAATCATTTTCAGTTTTATATATAACTCATGTATAAAGAAAACTATTGAGAATGAATTAGATGCTTGAATATGACTTAGATACCAATACTTGCGTAATGGGATTACTTATAGTCATAATGAACTATACATTAAGCATCTTTGTGCGTGGTTCTCCAAACCATGTGGTACTATAACTCTGATGTGTAACTATAATTAAAGTCTACATGGAAGCACTATCCATGTAACTATCTCTTCATTCATAATGAGGACATACCGGATTGTGACTGAGAGTCATCTCAATCTATTTGAAAATTTAGCACATGTGTAACAACTTTAAACATAGCTTTCTTTCAAATACTCCGTATAATAGAAATAATTCTCTACTTCTCGCAAGTACTTTGGAATATTCCTATAAGTCACAGAATGACTTGTTCTCGGATTATACTGGTATCATTCGTCATGCTCTAAGCATACGACTTATTTGGCCTTTATACATAATCATGACATATATGATTAATCCCATTGCATCAACATATAGAATACAATCATATTATCTAGTTCGAAAAAATTTACACTAGGATTTTGCTCAAAATCATGTCATATGGTATTTGACAAGATAACTCTCTCAGAGTCCTTTATCTTAAGCTCCTTTAAGATCTTTAACAGTTAATGCAATTTTACTTAATCCTTTACGTTGGCATGATCTATCTATATAGATCCTTATTCCATGAATTAATATATTGACTACATATAACATTAGGAATGTTACTGTGCTCCCACTAGCTTTGTGGAAAAACACAAGAGTCATCTTGATTTTTAATGGAATCACACTATGTAATTATCCTATAAGAAAGAAGATTCTTACTTTGAGATGTTAGATTAAATCTTCGAAGATTTTCAATCATGTATGTTCTCTCCCTTGAAAACTCACTTACTCTTTATAGTCAAACTATATCAAGGAAGATTAATCAAGCCCATACTTGATGATCATACATGAATGCATCTATATGTGTATTATTAGTTTCTGGTCAACCATTGAGCAGATTCAACAACAATTGAAATTTGCGACTTCCAAACTATGATGAATTTAGTTTATGGTTCTTAAGCTCTTAAGGTTCCGTATAGCTCCCACTTAGAAAAAGAACTTTCTAATCACTTGTCTTATGGGATCACAATTAGTGGTATTAGTATAAAATTCATCCTAAACAACCATTCAGGATATTCTACATAAATGCAATTAGTAGATACCAGAGTGGATGGGCTTCTTGTGTAACATAATCTCTATAACTCTATTCCTTTTAGATAAGGATAAATCATTTCATCCTTAGCCTAATATAAGCATCTAATCCACTTGTTTGGTTGGAAAATATATATGTTCAATATATATTAGTTGTAGTTATCATAATTCCAAAAATTTATAAAGTAAATAGTTCTTTTAAAACATCATATAATAGACTGCAAGGTGTATTTTTATCCTCTTCAAAAACTTGTACTATCGACATTCAGCTAGTGGCCAGGTGACCCAATCCCACTAGAGAATACGAAGGCTACCTCGAATATAAAAAGATAGATTCAAGTGACCAGGTGATCTTGTGCAACAAGAAACATAACAATGACAAGTGAGTGTCTTTGTCAGAATGAGGTGTGAATCAATTCCACAACTCTTAAGATGTTACAAGAAGACTTGGTTTACAAAGGTCATTTTCTTTATCACAATGAAAGGTTAATGATGATCTCATTAAGTCGTATTTCAATCTTCACTTTGAAAAATTTGATCAATCCAAAAGGTTTCATCAACGACGAATAATAGTTGTCAGTGAAATTGATTACGTATCTATCAACAAATCTATTCATGGAATCAAAAATATTACATACTTTCACACCCCGAAAACCAAAGGCGGAAACATTTCCGGGGTTGACTCCACGTTGAGTATCAAATCCAATGCACATAGTAATAAAAGTAAACAACCATTACATTACATATATTTGAAAGTTTACATTTGTTTCAAAAGTAAATTGTACAAGTGTGATACATAATATAGATCGGAACAAAATGAGACAAGTCTTCTACACACACCGTCTTCACCAAAAGAGATCACCGGGTACCTGTCTAATGCGGACCTGAGAATACAAGCAGTTTGAAAATCAGCATAAAGCTGGTGAGTTCATAAGATGTTTGTTTTATGAAAAATGTACCAGTTTCCTTTAGTTTTTTGAAAAGGTTTTTTATCCAAGAAAATCCCATATTTTCTTATGTAAAACAGTTTAGTTATCCTTCATTACTAGTTCAATTACGCGTTATATGTTACCCTAGGAAAATCCCATAAGATGTTTGGAGCTTAAATTTGATGATTTTGAACCCTTAAACTTGGTTTGAGGAGAGAGGTTAGAGAGAGAGAGAGAGTAGAGAGAGGAAGCAAAAGCTTCAAATGAAAGTTTGAACACGTTTAAATAGGTCTCAAAACTTGGACATGGTGGAATTCTACCCAATACCGACATTAAACGGGGCTTTTGGTCGCACCCGATTAAGTTTCCGTAACCCGGCGGGGACGTTTCTAAAATTTTTGAAATAAACATTTTGGGCTAATATCATGAGTTCCTAACGGGTTTGAACACTCATTAGATTATAATAAACATAATTTTAAATAATTTAACCCAAAACGAAATCAGAACGAATTGATAAACGACACATTTTTTATGGGTAGAACGGGTTTTCAGCGATGGACAATTTCGGGTTGTTACACATACATCACTTATGTATAATTCTTTTCCAAGCCTTTTGTTCTTTAACTACTAATAGATAAAGACACTTGTGAATTATCTTCCAATATAAATATGATTCACATATATCAAATGAATCAAGCTCATTTGCCTTCAAAAATTCCGTCATTTTGAAGTTGGTATATGTATATCTTATTTATATTGTCATGATGATTATAACATAGATAAGTTCCAATCAAATATCATTTGATTATATATGTGTTATGATAAGAACTATTAATTTTATGAAAGATTATAGATTTACTTCATAAATAACATTATGAGAAAATATTCTTTAACACAAAGTATATCGTTTCAGAAGATGAATTTGAACATCCATTAAACGATAAGTAAATCTAGATTTGTTCATAAATTACCACTGTTATATGTCCCTATAAGGATAGGTAAAATACATTTATTGTTTAAATAAAATACTATGTTGTTATATCTTCAACATAAAATAGCATCCGTTTGTAATCAGTTGATTATTTCTTCAAATCATCAACACATAATATCAATTATTAGTGTCACATGAAGTATTACATAATCAAGTGAATGATGGAAAAATAAATAACTCTATCATATAGATATCTGAAGTCTTGTCCAAGTCAGACTTCTTTAGTTCAATGAGATTAGAGGAGCAATTCCTATTTTAGTGTTTAATTAGTTTATTCCACAATAGAAATAACACTTATCATTTGGTCCTTTCTTGATTTCTGAGTTTATGATGTATTTCCCTTAACTGGACTATAAGTCTATATGAGTGCACAATCTCTTAGACTTCCTTTTATTCAATGCTTGAACAAACTTGAAGCTATTTCTAGTGTTCTGATTGAATATCTGCTTTACTTGATGAGACATCTAATATGTTCCATAATTACCCAAGACTTTCAGCAAGTCATGGTTAATCACTCCAGTAAGATGTGAGACACATCAACATCATCACAATAATACTTCTATCAAAGTATCATGATCAGACTAACTAGTCGTAGAGGTTACTCAGGTATGGGATCTTTCAGTATATATAATTTCTATTTATCTTAAAGGTAGAACCTCAAGATATCATACCAGTTATAGAAATTATAACCATCAAATGTTACTATCTCTTGAAACTCAACAAAAGAGAGGTTTTGTAGGGCGTAAAATTATTAACAGTTATCAACAAAATTTAACGAAGTTTCATTTAGTATTTTCAATATTTAGTTTTTAAAAATTAATACGTTATATTTTTTCTTAAAATACTAATTTTTTAAAGTCTAGGATCCAAGTAACGAAACAAGTAAATGGTTAGGTGACCTTTATCCCATTAACTTAATGAAACTCGGTAGGTAGCGATTACCAATTGCATACAATATGTAAATCGTAGATTATGGGGTCCTAAACAACTTTTGTTTAGTTTGGCACGTTTATCCCATCTATGCCTCAAAACTCTTATGATTAGGCGACCTTTATCACATAAGAAATTGATCAAATCATCCATTTAAAAAACATGTGAGTTCTGTTTCACAAATGGTTAGGTGACCTTTATCCCATAAGCAAATACAAAAACACATTGACAATTTTTGACAACTCAAATGAATAATGTGAACCTAAAATCCATATGAATTGTAAAAAAAATCCCAAGTGAATTTTAAATGGATTGCATAGATTTGAAGTTTTGTGAATAAGGGTTTATATATGTTTTATAATTATAGTTTATAAAAACATGGTCTCACGAATATTGCATGAATCCAACAATTCATGTACCCTTTTGTAAAATTCATATCACTTGTGATCAAGTTCTTTTGGTGGCAAATAAAACTTCATTTTATTTGCCATTAACCGTGACCAATTATAAACTAAAATCGGGTATTTAAAGTTTAATCGTAGATCAGTTTTAAGAACTGGTAATAGTCTTAATAAAAAATTTATTTTATACTTAAGACTTGGAGTTTTGGATGAGTTATGTAATCACTATTTTAAATCTCCTTTTAACAATAAAAAACTTATGACTTCATGAATTTGTAGAATAAACTTATTTTATTTTATAAATTCAATTTTATGCATCTTATGATAAAACTCATATATTGATAAACCAAAACCTGGGTGATGATACTTATATTTTAAATCTCGTTTAGCATTCATAAAACATAATATCAACATGTTGCATTATGTTTAAAACACCAATATCATATATTAAGTTTCGACGTAAAAAATAATCGCTAGTTTTATTATTTGCCGTTATAACGCTATAAACCAGTTTTAGTCTTTTTAATAAAAACACTTTATTTATTATAAAGACATGAAGTTTATATAACGTTTAAACAACTTTTAAACCATTTCAAATATTTTAAAATTGGGTATTTATAAGTTTTACAATAAAATTATTTTTAACAAAAAATTGAGTTTTAACCGGTAAACCGGTAACCGTTAAAACGTTTTTATAAATATCCATTTATATACATCTATATTATCTTTTAAATATTTTTTACTCAAACTCTAAGTGATATTATCTTATGAAAAAGTGTTATTTGAGATGTAAAAACCATTTTCATACATAAAACATAACATACATTTAATATAAAATAAACATCACAAGCATGCATTATAATGTGTATAAACCAAGCAATGTCTAGTAGTAATTTTTGTGAGCCATCACAAGAATTATTAAGTCTTTCCTAAAGGACTTAATGGACACTTCAAAAGGTCTTCAAGGTGGTAATATCTTCATCTTGTTACGTTTAAAGTAAACACAACTAGTCTAACTAATTTATTACATCAAATAAACAAATGAAAAAAAACATATTTATCTATTACATCTTATGAATAAATAAATATCAACCAAACACAAATGTACAAATGGCTTGTTTATACACAAAAACATATCAAACATTATAACAAACAACTCTTTGTTTTTTCTAAGACAACTTTTATATAACCAAAATGCATGAAAAATGGTTATATATAAAAATAAAAAATTTTAACCAAGAAGTTGCCAAAGAGGACAAATATGGATTTTTCTTAACAAAAAGAAACCCATGATTGTTTTCTAAAAACAAAAGATTATCAAAAATAAAAAATCATTCTAACATATAAAAGATCGCTCGGATACCACTGTTGGATTTTGATACAAAATAAAAGTTTGTTTTTCACAAAAACCGGTAACGGAAGACTTTAAAATAACAAGTTTATTTTTAGTTCATGCCAAAAGCGAACCATAATGGATCCATTTATAGAGGTTAGAATAAAATAAAAGCAACCATAAGATGCTTTAGAGATAATCTTTGAAGCCTTTGAACCCACTTGGTTTTGGGGTGTTGATGAAGATCACAAAAGATCAAAGTGTATGATCTTCTATACAAGTATCCATCAAGAGTAAGGCACTTGGAATGCTAGTTCCTTCTTGTATTCTTGAGTGTCTAAAGCCTTTAAGTGCTTAACTCAATTAAGCACTAAAGGAAACAACTCAAGAGGTCTTCTAAACCACCAAACTAACTTCAAAAGAAAGAGAGGGAGGGGAGTAGAAAACCCACAGTTTTAGAGAGAAAGAAAGGAAGAAGAAGACAAAAGGTGGAAGGTTGGAAAAGCAACCTCCTACACCATCATTATGCCTTTTAAAAAGTAAGATTCTTTGTTTTTTATAAACTCTAAGTTTATAAAAATATAAAGTTTGTCTTCAGGTAAAAGACAAAAGAATCTAACTAATGTAAAATGTTGTGCATGACTTATTAATTCATACCATATGAAATAATAACTAGTAATACTTTCTTATAATTAAGAATTTCACAAAACAATAATTATTCCCTAATTAAAATACAAGAATCAATATTATTTATTAATAATCATATTAATAATAAATATACAAAATGAGCCAACTTGATAAAGGTGTCACCCTATAGGATCATATATATTATTAGCAATATCACTCCATAATGATTCTTGGGCATATAGATCCACACCTAGAACTCTAGATCTGATCGACGCTTGTTGGCAAAGCTCTTCTGCTGACTTTGAGTTGTCTGGAGTCTACTTCGAACCTACTGAGTCAATTTGGTAGTCTTGAGTACCACTTCAGTACTTCCCATGACTAGTTGACCGACCTCACCCTAAGAAACTAGGGCCCTGCATTTCCTCCCATATAACATCTCATAATGAGGTCAATCAATGCTGGCGTGATAACTGTTGTTATATGAAAATTTCGCTAACGACAGTTATGTATCCCAAATCCTACTGAAATCCAATACAGACGCTCGAAGCATAATCTTCCAAGGTCTGAATAGTCTACTCACTCTGCCCATCAGTTTGCTGGTGGAAAGTCGTGCTGAAATGTAGGAGAGTACCCAAATCGTCGTGGAACCACTTCCAAAATCTGGAAGTAAACCCGACATCCTTGTCTAAAACCACAGAAACTTGTACCCCATGTCGTGCCACGATCTCCCTGATTTTTATCTCAACCAGCTTCTCCACATAGATACTCTCCTGAATCGGAATAAAATGTGCGCTCTTTGTTAATTGATCCAAGATGACCCAAATTGAATCTACTCCGCGCACTGTCCAAGGCAACTTTGTAATGAAATACATGGTAATGTCCTCCTATTTCCAAATGGGGATGTTTAACGGCTACATCTTGTAGTGAGGCCACTGATGCTCGGCCTTGACTTTCCTACAAGTCAAGCACCTCTCCATGTACCAAGCTACATCCTGCTTCATACATGGTCACCAATAATCAAGACAAATATTTCTATACATCTTCGTCACCCCAGGATAAATGGAGAATCTTGATTTGTACGCCTCCTTTATCAAAACCTGACGCACACCACCCTAATACGGAACCCATACTCTTCGATGGATAGTCAATAACCCACATCTATCATAATCAAAGGAATCCAGAAGACCCACTATGCGCTCACTCTTCCGGAGATGCTCCTTAATAGCCTCAACCCGAGCCTCTCGAATCTGCTCCAAAAGTGGAGTAATCACGGTCATCCTCAAACAAATATCCCTGATCAGAGCCGTGACTGCCTTGCGGTTAAGAGCATCGGCCACCACATTGACCTTCCCCCGATGGTAAAGGATCTCACAATCATAATCCTTCACCACATCCAAGCACCAGCGCTGCCTCATGTTCAGATTCGGCTGATCGATCAAATACCTCATGCTCCTGTGATTCGTGTAAATAGTACAGCGGACCCCATATAGGTAATGTCGCCAAATATTGAGGGCTAAAACCATAGACCCCAGCTCTAAATCACACGTCGGATAATTCGCCTCATGAGGCTTCAACCGCCTCGAAGCGTAAGCGATCACGCGACCCCTCTACATTAGAACTAAATCTAGAACCGTGATCAATGCATCATAATAAACCATGAAATCCTCGACACCCTCTGGCAGGGTCAAAATCGGCACCCCAAACAATCTCTATCTCAGGGTCTCAAAAGTTGCCTGTTGTTCAGGCCCCCGGTGAAAAGTGGCTGTCTTCTTTGCTAATCAAGTCAGAGGAACCGCTATCTTGGAGAAATCCTGAATGAACCTATGATAATAACCTTCCAACCCAGGGAAAATCCGAATCTCAGATGGAGACCTCGAAACCTCCCACCACATCATGGCCTCGACCTTGGCCTGATCAACCAGAATACCATTCTGGTTGACAAAGTACCCTAAAAACTGCACCTCGTGCAACCAGAACACACACACTTCGAGAACTTTGCATAAAGTCTCTCCCTCCTTAGAGCCTCCAAAACCTCCCTTAAGTGCTCCTCATTCTGCTTATGGGTCTTGGAATAGAACTGGATATTATCAATGAACATCATCATAGACTGGTCCAACATCGGCCTGCATATGCAGTTCATGAGGTCCATGAAACGTGACTGGAGCATTGGTGAACCCGAAGGGCATCAACACGAACTCGTAATGACCATAACGAGTCTGAAGTGACATCTTCTGCACATTCTCCTCTTTGACCCTCATCTGATGATAACCCGAACACAGATCAATCTTGGAAAACCAAGATTCACCCTGAAGCTGGTTAAGAAATCATCAATACTTGGTAGTGGATAACAGTTTTTCACCATTACCTTTATTCAGCTCCCGGTAGTCAATAGACATCCGATGAGACCCATCCTTCTTCTTCACAAACAGGATCGGTGCTCCCCATGGTGAACTACTTAGTCGAATGAACCCCTTGTTTACCAGCTCTTGCAGCTGTGTAGAAAACTCCTGCGTCTCTAGAGGAGCAAACTGATACAGTGCTTTGGCTATCGTAGCCGCACCTGGAACCAAGTCAATCCTAAATTCACCTGTCTCTCCGTAGGGACTTCGGGAAAATCTTCCAGAAACACATTCGGGTACTCCCGTACAACCGACACATCATCCACAGTCGCCTTACCCTTATCCTAGATACCCATAACATAGGCGAAATATCCAGAACAACCCTGATGAAGATAGTGTATGAACCTAGCTACTGAACATAGAGTCGGCCTACGCTGAGCTCTCTCTACCTGAAACATTAACTCCCCCTACTTGGGGTCCGAATATGTACCAACTAATTCTCACAATCAATCACCGCCCCATTGGGGCTCAACCAGTCCATCTCTACAATAACCTTGTTCCCGTGCAAAGGAATGGGAACCAAATCAATCAGATACTGGTTGATGAATACCCTAAGAACACAACCCTGATGAACCCTCGATACCCAGAAATATTGATCATTAACAATATCAACATCTATGGGGAAATCTAGCTACCATGGATCTCCAATAAAGTTGTTGCTCAGCGCAAGCAATACAAAAGATTAGGTAGCTCCCGAATCAAACAATATCAATGTAGAGATAGCATTCACGAGGAATGATCCTTAAATAAAACACACAAATATATGCAAGAAATTCAATATAAATAAAGAGATAAGGAGAAGATACATACCCATCACCACATCAGGTGCTGCACGAGGCTCCTCGACTGTCAGCTGAAAGGCCTTACTCCTCACCACAGGCGCATCCGCCTTGCGATGGCGGCCATCAGTAATCCGAAGAGTCATTGGAGCGAGTGCTACCAACGGTCCTGCTGCTGAAAAACTCGGAAAATTGGCCTTCTTGCAGCCCTTTGATTGCAATGGAAACAAATCAGATCAGATACTGGGGTAGTCGTGGCGGCAATAGCAGTGTAATCCCTGCACGCCCCATCGTGCGTCTTGCCGCACTTGCCACAACAGCTCTGGCCTTATCATCCTATCGATCTCGAATCAAATACATTGGGCCTCTTTCCCGAACCCCCTGAAACCTAAGCCTGATACGGATTCCTCTTCCTATCCATCTCTATATTAATCTCCCTATCTCTGTCTTTCGCAATCATATCCTCCAATGTCTTGCAACTGGATCGACTCACAAACTTATGAATATCACTCCTCAGTATCTCATGGTATCTCGTCTTCTTCATCTCCTCATCCGTCACATACAACGGAACCAACAACGCCCCCTCACAGAACATAGTAGTGATCTCAGCCACCGTCTTAGTATTCTGGCGAAGGTCCTAGAACTCACTCGCCAACTGTTGCACCTCAATCACCGTTGCAAACTTAACTCAAAATCTACTCATAAATTCATCCCATGTCATCAAATCAACCGCCTCATCACCCACGAAATGCCTAACCTCCTCCCACTAATCTTGAGCTCTGTCTTTAAGAAGATAGGAAGCAAGTATGATCTTTTCCTCGTCGGGGCAATTACTTGTGTTGAAGGATTTAGCGATGACCACTAACCATCATCTACTCGTGATTGGGTCCATCTCCCCGAAGTACTCTGGAGCCCAATATGCTCGAAACTCCCGGAAGGTCAACGTGTGAGTTCCCATCAATGCCACCATCTCAGACCAAAAAGTGCTCAAACACTCATCCAAAATCTCCATAATTACCTCCTTGACTGTACCAAAGATCACAAGAGTCTGCTCAAGTAAGTTGCGAGTAATCTCAGATGAAATGAACTCCCATGTCTGATCATCTAAACGCCTGGCTCCAGAACACGAGCCTAAACCCTCACCAACACCAGAACCACTAACCAGTCTACCTTGACAAGTCACCATATTGAAAATAGACCATACAAACCATCAGAACATGCTGATATATATATATATATATATATATATATATATATATATATATATATATATATATATATATATTTGTGTGTGTGTGTGTGTATCAAGGAGTCTCACACTCTACAAGATTCTTGGTTTCATCGCAACTCTCCTTGGCTCGAGTACGGATCCTATGCTTCCAGTACTACGGGCCCATACTACCTTCCACATCTATCCATACTTTTCTCAAGGATCACTTTGAATCCTCCATGTCACTCCTTATCCACACATACAATCCTCAACAAGACACGACTCCCAACACTAAATCTCTTCCTATGTTTTCCTAGGGAAACCACTACACTACTCCCCGCCCTCAGCTTTAGAAGTAACTTCCTTTAACATCCTCTAACTAGCTCATGAATACAATTACATATCGTTGATACCAGATAATTCTTCGAATGAAAGGTCTCACACTACAATGGTTGGACTCAAACAAGAGCTGCGCATAGAGTTAAAACCTAACCTTCTAAAATTATTTAGTCTTAACAATATGTAACTTAGTATATTCGCTTACTAGTTAGTTAAAGCTAATGGGAACTTCGAAAAGCAAAAAGCAGGTATCATTCAAGCATCGAGTAACTAGGACAAGAATAACCTAAACACACCATCCTATCACTGACTGATCAGTACTAGTATGCAAGTCCAAAAGCTCATATAGTAGGCACATAAAGGCATCTCTCCTAGCATTTTATCATGCAAAACCTGAGCATATGCTTAGCCCTAACTAGCATGCAATTCACAAATTCACAAATGAAAGCATATCATAAAACATGTATGGGTATTTTGGGAAAACTTACTTGAGATCGGACGATTTCATGCACTACACCCATTTTCTTTTAATAGAAAACCCTTTTTATAAGACATTTCTTTTTGAGAATTCTAACAAACCCTTAGTTTGAGTTCAGACACACCCGAGAGTAAGTCTGAATCCCTCAAAATAAGGCTCTGATACCAACTTGTATCGTCCCTAAAATTAAGACAAAATTTTTTTAGTTTTAAATTAATAAAATCATTATCCAAAAAAACATCATAAAAACAATAGTGAATCAAAGTGTATCAATAATGTCCAAGTACATCAAACTAATATATAAATGCGGAACGATGTGGTGTGTGCACTATAATCATCCTGAACTCTTCCCCTTCAAACACGAAGTACCTGAAACATAAACTGAAAACTGTAAGCACAAAGCTTAGTGAGTTCCCTAAAATACCACATACCATACATATCAGACATATAATGGGCCCCGCCCAGAGCAGATCTGTCAGTCATCAGGACTTTCCTGGCATCGGGCCACACTCGGTATACATATAAGCATATAAACCTATGATCACATAAACATATGGAATATTCATAAAGATAAATAGCATACAGGATAGTCATCGCGCCCTGCCCAATATACATATCAATATCAAACATTCAGGAGTCAAACAGACAACTATCATCCTAATCATAATAAACCATGGGCCGAAATTGGTGCGTTTGACCCGATAAACACATTGAGGAAACTCACCTCTAGCTGCTGAATCTCTCAACTAAATCTCGGTCTGCTGGTCTGAAAAATCCCCATGCTAACATCATCAAATAATATCCAATTAATAAATAGATCTTGACCCATTTTAAGAATCTAAGCTACTTTTCTAATATCCAGGGTAAAAGACTATTTTACCCTTTTCCTTACATGGCCCAAAACCAAGGCCCAACCCATCTACTTAAAAGGCTTAAATTCCTTAAATGGCATCACAAGCGCGAATTTCCAAATTGGTCCCAAAAATCACCGTGGACCTAATCCCAAGAAAGTCCATAGTGTATCCATGACCCAAAGTATGAAGTCCAATGTCCCAACAAGGCCAGAATAAATGCCCAAAATACAACCACCCAAGGAAGTGAAACTAAAGCTCAATATGCTGGGTACGTAAGGCATATTCAACTCATACACTTAGCGTATTCCTTTTGGGGCCAGTACGCACAACGTACCAGCTAGGTACACCCCACTTACTCCCCAGATTACCAACCCAATCCATTAAGCACTTAATCGATTAAGTCAATAAGCCAAACTCCCAAATCTGATCCTAAATGGTGACTTAATACGTAAAGTTGGAAACTTTACACCCATGCATAACTTAATGGGATCCAACACTAAAAAGGAAGCTTAATAAGAATCTTAACACTTTCATGAGCCAAAATCTCTCATAAAGATTACATTTTTATGAACAAAGGACCGCAATAGAGCTAAGATCTAACATTAATGGCTTCTGGAGTAGATAAAAAGCTCAACTTTAGCTCAAAAGACCCAAAAATGCATGAGCAACGCCCTAAACTAGATCTTGCATAATGAATTATCAAGTAGGGAACTTTATATTACAAGTAGTTTGTAAAGATGATGATGAATTCAGATCTTCAAACCCATGCTACTCCCAAGCAACCACCAAGAGTTCTTCTTCTTCTTCAATAAAAACACCACCAAATCTCACTTTCAAGCTCAAAAATCGCCAAAAGCACTTAGGGTTTTATTTTCAGGGTAGAGAGTGATGGAGGCTGATCAATAGAATTTCCAAAGGTGGTAAAAGTTGCGTAAACAGGATGCAAACCCTAAAAAGGTGGGTTTTCCCCTACACCACGTACTTCCATCGTACGTGGGTGATTCCCGCATGCAGAATCGAGCTAGTACACTAAGTGTACTCATAGAGTACGCCCCACGTACTAGCTAGGGACCAAACGATAAATATTTTGCATTAAGGGTCTAAAAGGTAAACATACCAAATTACGAATGTTACACTAAGGATCTTCGAGAATACGTGTTAGAATTACATGATCTTTATGATGCCTTATTGCATGTTGGTTTTGCTTCTCGAATGTTGCTTGCTTTGTGCTATGTGAAACCTATATTAATGTTAACTAGCTATTAAGCAAATACATTAAGTTGCATGCCACAAAGATAACATAGTTTTAGAATGCTTGATTTGGCTTTATTGCACAACTCTTGTTTGAGTCCAACCGTTGTATTGCAAGATCTTTTAGTCTAAAGATTGTTTAATTTTTGTTGCATGTGATTGTGTTCGTAAGATAAATAGTTGACCTTGGTGCAAGTTTCATCCACACCTGATAGCAATGTGGGGTGAGAATTATTCACGCCTTAGTAAAATGTTAGAACGTTCTAGTGGGGGAACTTGCGTAAGAGAGATCCTAAAAGGAGTATATAGGAAGATTAGTGGTATGTACTTGTTCGGGTACAAGTATATGTGATTAGAATGGTTGAAAATGAGAGTTCTATTGATATTTAGAGTTTTTCGGATATGTGACACATTTTTGAGAAGATCGGGTGTATCCGAGGAAGATCGAGATGTTCCTGATTTGGAAAGGAGAGTTCTATTGAAATATTGACTTTGTCAGAGATATTCTTTGAGCATCTATAAGAGATTCTTGAAGCTTCAAAGGAGAATAAGGATGTGGATTAATTCTTCTAATGTAAGATTTGGTTGCACAAAGTTCAGTTCATAAGGTGCTTCATCAGTCCAATGGTATTATGATCGATTCTGCTAAGACTGAGGCGATGATGCTAGGGAAATTTCTGAGGTCTCCATCTGAGATTCAGAGTTCCTTATGATTGGCTAATTATTATTTGAACGATCATGTTGTGTTGTGTTGTGCATTATGAAAGTCAAGGCTGGTATGTATCTGGTTGAGTTGGTCTGAGGCTTTGATGTTGTAGGCGTCAGTCGATGACGGTTCGAAACCTAAGTGGGGGAACTGAGTAATCTGCTTGGACGATCCTCGATGGATTTGATTGTATGGTTTTAACATATTAGGTTAAAGAAACATGTTGTTCATGTGTGCTAGATTTTGGTTCGGGTTTATTGTTGCACAAGAGAAGGAAAGTGGGCTACCATCAAAGTTTGTGTGGTTAGGATGTTTCTCATTGAGTTTCCCAAGGATCCATCGAACTCCTCCATGGTCATAAAGAATTTAAGGATTGGTCAGATTGTGGCTCCAAAGCAAGTTGCTGTTAGGTTTTTGTCTTCAAGGACACATGCGTTTTCCTCGCTGTAGAAAGCTAATGGGTAACGGACTTGTTATCGCCAGTAGTTCTTTCCAAAAGCACCAGAGATCTTGATAGAGGAGCATTGAGCCGCTCAAGTTGTGGATCGGATATAGAGAACACGGTTAAATCACGATATAGGCTAGTTATCTTTGGTTGAGATGAGCGATTGTTGATCTTTCAATCAACCTTAAAGTTCAGATAGAGTATTTTCCCGTGGGTTGTTTTTAGTATGTGTGGAATCATTGTTTTTAGTTTTGGATCCATTTCTGATTCATTGGTCATTTCATTCCTCATAAGGATTTGGGAGATTTTCAAGGGTCTCCGAGCAGTACTAGTTGAAGGTGTAACTGATGTGTCAACCCTTTGTCTAGTTTTGTAAGACATATATTTTGGTCTCTATGTACGTGTACTCTCGACTACTTGGCTATGGAAATGTTGTTCCTAGTAGGGTGGAGTTGCATTTGTCATTGGTTATTAGAAGTTCAATTGTATTAGCGATGATGTTTAGATTTTCAAGTGTGTCCATGGCCTACGTAGAGTCTAGTATTGTCATGTCATGTCGGCTGGGTTGGTTTTTGACTTTATTCAACTAGAGTGTTGGCAACATTTCTGGATAATTTTGGAATTCTTCTCTGAATTTGGAAGTTTTATTGGTCTATTTTCACATTGGTGGGATCTTTTCAACACCATTTAAGGTGTGGGATCTTGTTTGGTTGTTAGATGGGTGTTTCTATTAACAATTGAGGTTTTTCATTTCGTTTAATCCACTAGTTCACCCTTGGGTGAGGTCATGTTAAAGAAGGAACACAACTGGCCTGAGGAGCATCGTGTTTTCTCCTGGTGAGTGTGAAATGTTTTTAGTTCAACAAATATTTCCGATAGTGGTGTATGAAGAGTGTAAAATTTTGTGTTTTCAATTTGGATCAAGTGTTCAATTATCTATCTTAATTTACGGTTACGTGCGGCCAAGTTTTTGTCTAGTGATGCATCGGTAACATCCTAGACTATAAAAGAGCTCCATGTTATAGAATGATATGGCTCCTATGGTTTTTCATAGGTGTTGAGTGGGATGTTAACTAGGTTCCTATAGATTGGTGGGATGATGGACGTGTGCGTATAGTCTTACTAGGTGATGGTCAAGAGTCTTCATGTCTATGGTTGGGTGATGGCAAAAACAGCTAGGAACCGTGATCTTCTCATTCCAATGGTTAGATGGTGTCATAGTGTATTGTACAGATCATGGATTTCACTTATTTGAGATGGAACCGACGGTTGTATAGTGGAGACCTGTGTGTTGGTTTTTTACCCGTTTGGCATAGTTGGGTGTTTGAGTGTTTGGTGTTATCATTGGTGGCTCAGTGATCGGCGGGTTGGCTCGGGAATATGTAGGATTTTAACTTATTGGAAAAGTCACGATTATTTGTCGGCAGTTCCTCATGGAGTTTTCTTAGTGGATCGTTGTTTGTTGTTGTGAGAACGGTTACAAGTTAGTTGAGTTGCAAGTGATGGAGTTCGTTGTAGGAATCTTGGATGATTTTTTTTATGCCATGTGTTAAGGGGGAGTTTTGGATATAAAAATTCCGAATTGAGCATTTTCTCATTCCCTTTTTGGTTTTATAATCATTTTTCGTTTATAAAAAGGGGGTGAGATTTATATGGAAATTCGAAAGTTGAATTTTTCATATTATGAGGACTTGAAGACCGAAGTGATCTCGAGTATTTGAAGTGTATGAAATGATTCGATTGGAATTTCGGAAGTGATTTCGATTCATGATGGGTTTGGACTTATTGAAGATTTTTGGGATGTGCTTTTATGCTCAACTTTATGGTGATTATTTGGAGATTGAAGAACTCCTAATTATCCTTTGATGCTCGGTTCGTATGGTCTTACATTCTAGAACCCAAATTGAAGAATCATGGAAGAATTAAAGATTCGATGTTCATCTCTACATGTGTCACGCTTGCGGCTCGATTCACGTAGTTACCTAATTTTGGAAGATTTGAAGCGGGTCATCTATTCCTAACTTCGAGGGGAGAATGTTGGGTACAAAGTTATCCATGTATGACTTTGTAAATGGTTTGACTTTTGTAGACCCACTTGCACGTGGTACATTATTCTTGTGACATGACAGATATATATATATATATATATATATATATATATATATATATATATATATAGACATGTAAACACCTCTATATAAGGTGGGTTCATACCACTTATAGAGGTGTGCTTGAGAGATGTAACATTGAGAGTGTTAGTGTGTGTTAATTATGTAGATTTAGATCTAGATCCTTTTTTGTAACACCTTTCATAATTCACATCAAATAACCCCCATCTTTAATAATTCATTACAATTCAAGTCCCAATAGTTACCATTTAACCCTCAACATTCCAAAATCCTTTCAATTTAAGTCCAATAATTACCAAACACCCCCAGACTTCTGAAAATCTTTACAAAATAAATCCCAGAATTACACTTTAACCCCCGAAAATCCAAATTATATCATTTGGCTCCCCGATACCAATGCCCCGCTAAATATTATGGATTTTAGGGCTATTATAAAATATAAATTTACATTTTGGGGTTCCGAGTTTACTATTTAATTACTTAATTTTAAAAGGAATGTTACAATCAAACCGAAGATCGTAGGAGTCTTCTCCAAAATACCTTGAGAGATCTCCGACGAGATGAATTCCCACATCTGCTCATCAATCGGCTCAGCACATGCACCTGATCCTAATCCAAAACCCAAACATGAACCTCCTCCACGTGTGATCATCACTATTCTGAAAAGTAAGCATACAAATGATCCAAACATATCCAAAGAATCCTCATCCTATAGGCTTCCTAGATTCTTTGTGACCCTTCTCGATTCGAGTATCGATCACACGCTCTCAGTAGTACGGGCCCAGTACTACCTTCCACACCTATCCATACTATCCTCAAGAATTATTCTAAATCCTCCAAGTCATCCTCTCAAACTCATACTCCAAGTACTCGCTAAAAAACACATCCATACACACTAAAACACTACATAGGCTTTCTTTGGTTCCCAACCTTACCCTGTCATCAACTGCTGCAGAACTCCCACTAATGTCAGATAACTACTTCATGAATAAAATCACATATAGCTAGCACTGCTTAGATAATCCTTCAAGTAAATAAATCAATCCTACAACGATTAGACTCAAACGAGAGTTTCATAATAGAGTCAAATCCATCACTCTAAGATTAATTAAGATTTATAGCATGTGACTTAGCATATTCACTTAATAGTTAACTCACATTACTAAGGGTCCCACAAAGAAGAAAGCAAGTACCATTCGTGCAGTAACACTCCATGCCACAAAGCAAATAAAGGACATCCCAAGCTTACTTACTACTACCATGCTAGGAACTTCTACTCTCACTATAGTTTCCTTATGTATGAAAATTATACACAATACAGGAGAAAATAGATTATTAAATAAATGACTCTACCCTTGGACCACAACAAGACAAGCACTAGGAAATAAGGTCAAATCCGTCATTCTATGGCTATATGATCCTACCCGTATACAATTTTTAAAGCATACACTTAGCAATTACTTCTAACAATATAGATTCCACATCTAGTATATCATCCAATTCCTCCTAGGCTACAAGGCTTCACATATCAGGAAAATCTATCATGCAATTCCTGAAAGTATCCTTAGCCTTATCCTTGCACGCAATCATTTATATCATCTAACATATCAACATGTATGGATATTATGAGAATCACTTACTTGAGCTCGGATGATTGCACACATCACACTCCCTTTTTCTTTATAAAACTTTTTTGAGAAATTTGTTTTCTTTCTAAAGATTACCAATTCCTCAGTTTGAGTTTTGTCACACCCGAGAGTATTTCCGAATCCCTCAAACCTATGCTTTGATACCAATTTGTAACGTCCCGAAAATCCAAGGTAAAATTTTCATTTTTAAAACAATAATACATATAACAATTTGTTCTCAACACCATTCAAGATGAGAAAATTATTTAAACATCAGAGTAAAAATCATCCATGTGGAATAAAATGTGGGGGATGTTGTGCAGTCATGCCAGGCCCTTCCATTTCAAACCGGAAGTACCCAAAACCATAAATAAGAAAACGTAAGCACAAATCTTAGTGAGTTCCCCAAATGGGCCTAGCCTGACATATAATGGGCCCAACCCTCTCATGTAATTTGGTCTAGCCCTAAATGCATGCCCTTGGGCCCAACCCATCATACAATGCAAGAGTCACAAAGACATCTAGCATCCTACATAACATATCCTAATGGGCCGACATTGGTGCCATCAACCCACGGGTACAATGAGAAGACTCACCTCTATCTGAGAAAACAAAAACACAAATGTGTTGATGCTACCAGGATCCTCACACTGAACATATCCAAAAATCTTACCTAATTAAAAAATAAGACAATCATCCATAATCCAAGGCCCAAATCATATATTATCATATCATGGGGTAAAATACTATTTTACCATACCCATACCTGACCCAACAAAACAAGGCCGAAAAGTAAAACGACTAAAGTCCTAAAATGGCCGAAAAACCCATCTATAGAGTACACCTAATGTACATTCCTCGTATGCCAGGCGTACTTCACTAAAGCCTACTACGTGCAAGGTACCAGGAGGGTATGCCTAGCATACTACTCTAATGCTCAAACTCAACCTAAAGATTCTTAATTCCTTAATACAAAATGACTAACCCTTACATTTGATTCATTTGGGACGTCCTAAGTCATAAAGTTGTTGACTTTATCCCTTTTCATGGCATAATGGTGTCCAAACCAAATCCCTAAATCTATAATATTATCAAGTGGTTTCTAGCCCATACATGGAAGGATAATATTCATCAAGATCTAATTTTTATGACTTAATGACCTCAACCAAGACCGGAAATGAAGCTCAAAGGTTATATACTAACTTCTACTCACAAGAACCACAACCAAAGGACCGAAATATGAAAAATCATAACCTAAACTAGATCTACATCAAAGAACCATCAAGATTAGAACTTTATACCACCAGAAGCTGGCAAAGGGGATAAGAGTTATGGATCTTCAATCTTCTAGCTAACGAAAACTCGTCTAATGAGTTCTTCTTCTTTAAAAAGCACCAAAAACACACTAAAATCACTCAAAGGCTCAAAAATTTACCAAATGTGGCTAGGGTTTCGAATTTAGGGTTATAGAGGATGGAGGTTGAATATAGGAAGGGTTTGGAATGAGTTAAGGCCCTTAAATTGGGTCCAAGACCCAAATATTAGGGTTACATCTGACTGACTTATTCCAACCGTACTCCTGGTACGCCCATCGTACTGGGAATAAGCTTCTCTAACAACCTTGCCTAGTACACCCAACGTACTCCCTGTACGCCCAACGTACTAGGCCAAAGCGCCAACCAACCTAATTTCTAATGATCATAACTTCCATGTCCCAAATCTGTTTTTTGGCTTTCTTTATATGCTTGGAAAGGTAATGAAAATCCCTACAATCTTATCAACTCTCCTTTGGATTAAAACCTTCTGACATTATATCATTAATTCATGAAACGTCTAAAGAATCACTTTTACCATTATACCCTTGGGCTTGAAAGCACAAACCGAGCTCTTGGATCACATAGTCTACATCACCCACTTCCAATGGGTCTAGACCTCTCTTTTCTCAAAGTCTGAAGCCTTAAGAAAATTGATTCTCGGGTTACATCCATGAATTAAGAAACGACTCGAACCAGGGTGTTACATTCCATTAAGTTAGGGCTTCAACTTCTTAGATCTGATTCTTAATAGCATCTTAATGAATAAATTTTCGAACTTTATCCATTAGGATGGTCAAAATAATCAAGATTTAAACCTTAAGTCAATAAAATGACTAAATGGACCATAATTGTTGCATGACTTGATGGGAATGCACAAGATCCCATTTTTCCAAGTCCAGAGAGTAATCCAATATGCTCAAAATGTGTTAGAGTTCTCTTAACTATAAGAACACGGGCAAATTTACAAGAAAAAAAATGCCAAAAACTGTGTATAACAAGATCTTACGAACTAAAGATCAAGGTATGAACTTTATACTCATGAAGGTCTGGAAATGGGGTGACTTTGCTAGATCTACAATTAGAACCACCCTTCTTGCAACAAAGAAAACCTTCTTGATCTTCAAGATTCAACAAAACACCTAAATTAACACCAAAAGTGGTTCAATGAGACAGGATAAGCTCATAACACTCAAATAAGGCTAGGCTTTCTCTCAAGGGATGTTCTATTGTTGATATAGGTTGAGAATGACAAACCCTAGGGGTTAATGTGCGTTAAATAGTCCGCAAAACCCTAAAAAATTGGTTAGCCAATGAACCTAGGCACCATACAACCCATAAACGGCTCCCCAACGCCCTCAGTATAAATCTAAAGTTTTTTTAGATTTTTGCGAATAATTCCTTCAAGTTTTGATCTTCACTCATACCTTGCTTTGCACTTTAAAATCACTAGACATAGTTTGAGAAGAGCATAGCCAGGACTTGGGTGTTACAATTAAAAACATCCAATAGATGGAATCCTCTGATATACAATCTGGTAAGCGCATCAGCCATATACTACAATTAGGAACCGAGTGTTGCACATTGTTTATGATCTTTCAAGCTATATTTTTTACTCTACATCATGATTTCATCAATTTATCATGGTTTGAATTTTCATCATTTTAATTGTTTCTTATCTATAACTTGGAACACAAGATTAAATCATAAATTTTACTTGTGTATAACATGTTCAATGTTTAACCAAGTTACATGAACTAATTGAATCTTCAAGCACTAATAGAAAAACAGTCTTTTACAACGTGCAAGGCGTGTCATAAAACACTCAGACGACGCGAAAATGCATGTTAAGGAAGGCCCTGTCATAACGAGAGACGACACGCTTTTGCGCGTCGTCTATTTACGACGCGCATTTACGACGCGCATTTATGACACGCATTTACGACGCACAGTTATGACACACAATGTATATCAAGGAAGGCCCTGTCATAAAGGAAGACGACATGCATTTGCTTGTCGTAACATTATGACGCACGTGTTTATGACACACAATGCATATCAAGAAAGCCCGTGTCATAAGGAAGACGACACGCGTTTTTGCGTGTCATAATTTTAAATTTTTTAAAATTATATATATTTGATAGATTTACTAATTTTCAAATTAAATAACACATTAAAAGTCTCATAATACAAAATAAATTACCGTAAACAATAAAGATAATTCATTACACTAAGAGCAATGTTAACAAAAGAATAGAACAGTATATACCATAAGTACCCTCAAGTAATCAATCTCTTACAATGGTACTAAAATATCCTCAAGTAATAAATGTCTTACAAGGTTACTAAGAGACTTAGATACTCAGTTGGTATGTAATATGGCACTAAGAAGCCCAAGAATTGTTTGTGTTCTTCCTGTTCCTAGTAGATCCTACATGGACAAAAGGTAAGAATTAACATTTTCAAATATATCAGTATCAGTGTATTACAACACTTGCTTGTATATATGTATACAGGACAAGGTCATACACATTTTGTTAGGCAGTATTGAGGGTTTCTTTCAGTCAAACTTCATTCTTTGGTGATTTGTCAAGTATCTAATATGTGGGAACTTTAGATTGATTCACATATCCCAACTCTTATCTCCATTACCAAGCCCTTAAAAAGGAAACAATTTGCACCGATTAACAATCCAAAAAAAATCATTTTGATGTAAAAAAATACTCAATTTCAAGTTATGCTCAACCTTGAGGTGAAGGCCAGTGGCTGATTCTTTAAGATGCAAATAAGCTGCTTCCAAAAGGAACTTTCTCCATATCATCTCCTATTCTTCATCCAACTTTACTGTCTCTTTGTTATCTTATTTATTAACCGTGTCAACCTCCTCTGTTTTTCCGTTTTTATCCTCGGATTTTTTCTTGATTCCTTTCAACAATCCCTTTCCTAATCCCTTCACATCCGGTTCCACCTTAGCTTCTTCAACTCTCTTGGAATCAGATTTCTCCTGATATGATGACTTGGAGTTGGTGTTGGAGATAAGTTTTATTCCTTTTGAAATTCATCGAGTAACGGGCCCTCACTCTGTCCTCCTGGTTTTCCTTTAATGTGAACAAAATTTAAAAGCAATATCAGACATACATATTAAAAGTTTTAATTACAAATATCTTGGTAACATTGACTTAAAATTAGGATAAATAATCCTTACCATTAGGTTCATGATCACTTTTTAGACGCTTTTTCTTCTACATACATTAACAAACAAGTTAACTTTCAAGAAAAATATTTATTTTTTAGGCTCATAGTGGTATGCATACAGCTGAGGTGAGAGAAAGGTATACATACAGCTAGTAAGACATCCAGACCATCCATAACAGGTGGTTTCAGATTTTCATAATCAACTGCATTGTAAGATAACATGAACACAAGAAAGGTAATCAAAGGTTAAAATATTACATATTTACATGTTAAAAGTGTAAAGAAAAGAAGATGTGGTTACACAACTTACCATCAGAATTTAAGAGGTCGCTACTTAATGTGTGTCCTACTTGTGCAATAGAAATCAACTACAATCACCACACACACCAAAAAGGGTCATGTATATAGAAATGGGGGATAGAAGAGAAAGAAGATAAAGCTAAAAAACTACCTGCATTGCAGTAATAAACTCTTTGAAGCCAAGAAAGCCTTGTCGTCTAAAATCTGCAATTGCCCATACCTTAAGAAGTAGTATGAACAGACGTAGACAAATAGTTAGGACAGATTGGGATTAAAAGAATAGAAAAGCAGAAAGAGAACTATAAGCTAACTTCTGTGCCCTTATGAGCACACTTAGCAATCAAATTAATGATCAAAACTTGAGGATGTAAAACCCTATCTAAAAAATAAATATTCATTTATTTAGAGAGTTGAATGCAAAAAATAGTAATATACTCTTCTTGATTTGTTCTAAAATCAAGAAATTCCTATGGTTTTGGTCCTAAGAAAGTTGAAATGACTATTTTTCTCTTTTACTTTTAATTAATAAACTATTAAAACAAATATAAAATAATATAAAAAACGAAATTAAAAGGGAAAAACAGTCATTTCAAATCTTTCAGGGACCAAAACCAATTTTGTAGTTTTGTCAACAAAAAATAGTATTTTTGGTGAGAACAAAAAGCTCACTCTTGCAGTTCCAAATTTTTGAACCAAAAACAGAAGAACAAGAATTAATGCAGAAAGAGCTTCCACCAGAGCTGAAAAGTAAAAAAAACATAAAAAAAGATGACAACATCTTTATAAATGTAGTTGAATAAACAAAAATCATAGGAATGATGCACAACATCACACTATAATTCCATTATTTATATAAACCAAAGTCAGTCTAAGGCTTTTCAAAGCAAAATTAATGTTGCACTTATCAACATGAAGCACTCAATACTTGGTTTAGTGATGATATTATTGGAAAAAGAAGTACCTGAGCCTCCACTTGTTTGACCGGCATCCTATCTGTATGCAAAATTCCAAATTTTATATTCAACACAAACTATAATTCCATGTAAAAAGAATTCATTTAATTATGTAACAATTTGGCTTCAAGATGTTTTTGAGCAACAAAACTTTGACCTAATTTACCTGGTGATTGGTTCCTCACCAAGTAGGCAGGAAAGAGATTGATGCAATTTCTTGAGTATGACCAAAGTAAACCCTAACATCTCAACAGCAAGTCTCGCAGTATCTACCTGGTAGGGGAAGGAAGGGCATGAATTTAGACAATGGAGGGACATGAGTGGGACACGGTCATCTTGTTTCGGTTGTTGATCGCCTAGTGGATATATTGGAGGACAGAAATTTTTTCCTAGTGAAAAAAACAAAAAAAAAAAAGAAATTGCAAAATCTTAATTTTTACATTAATGAGAAACACATCAGTGACAATCAATCCATACCAAAATCTGGAATGTATAGAGGTTCATCTGCAGCATCTTGTATGGATGGTTGCACTAGTGGGCATGGTGGATGAGAGAACGTATCCCTGAATTCAATCATATAAATTTTGTTTAAGTTTAATGCTTGGAATCACATTTCACTGAGGAGCCGTTTCTATAAAGTAGCTAAATCAATAATGATGTGTGTTTGTGTAGTGTGTACATAAGGTTTGTTTCATAAATTATAACATGAGAGGAGTTGGAGAAAAAAAGTGAAAGGGAAAATAACGAAGGTCACTCTATCCGGATTAACTTAAAAAGAAACAACCAATTATAGTTGGCTATATTAAGTGCGTCACCCATTAAGCTCATTATATAAAAAATAAAAAACCCCTAATTATAGTTAGTAACTATCAATATTAAACACAATGCAGATGCATATATAAATTTTGGATGTGAAGATTTTATGTTAAGAGAGTGTACCGTAAAATTAGTCCACTAAGCATGACCCGAGTTAAGCATTTGGCAATTGCTCCATCAGATACAGTTGCCTGCAAAATAAAATAAAACTAATGTGTGTTTTTAACATATCATCGTGCATAAATAATTACATCCTACTGGGAAGAACATAAACATATAGCTATTTAGGAGTGTCGCATCGCATGGAAATCTACCCAAGAATAGTAAAGTGACTGCATCAGAAGTTCTAACTGGAACCCTAGAAGTATAATGGGATTTTTTAGTGAGTGCCATTTTTCTATTGTATACATCTTATCTTAAATTCTTAATTGAGAATATAATTGTAAGAAATAGGAAAACAAAAAGAAGAAAGATGGGATTTTAGACAAGTATAAAAAGTCACAAACTAGCATCTTTGATGCCAAGAAATATATGATCCACCATAAAGGAGACTATTATACGCCCTGCAACTTCTATTGATTGCTGTCAGAAAAAAGTTGGTTTTTACAAAACTTACGCAGTTTCTAGAGTGATTCAAGAACAACTAACTTTTTACTAACCTTTTGAGCATTTGGAGTCACATCTCCTCTGTTAAGACAAACATATAATCCTGCAAAGAAACGAAGAACAACAAATAAATGAAAATTTGGTTTCATTCGTTAAGGCTTCAAAGAGAAAAAGAAACAACAATGTATAGTAGCAACAGGACAATTCAACAACAAATAAATGATACTTTGGTGGATTTTAAGATGTGATCTTCTAAATATAGTCAAGTAAAGTAATAATGTCGAGAACCCCTAATAAAACAATTAAATAACAAAAATTGAACAGAAAATTAGCAAACTGACTAACGGAAACAGCATAGAATCGAAATTAAAGAGTGATTAAAGACCCTTACCAAAGAATTTATGCATGAGTACAGTTGAAGAAGGCCTAAAAGAAATCCGAGACCTGAAGGCTCAAAAAACCCTCCATCGAGAGCAAAAAAGAGGAGATCCACCAACAGAAAGAGAATTGAGAGATTTGTAAGTGATGAATACATCAAAATCTTGGAGAAATGATATGAGTAAACAGAAACCCATATATGATTTTAGGGAAAAAAAGGGTAATGGAGAAAAGAAACGTATGATGGCATCATTGATTGACTGAATTGATTTATACAAACGAGGAAAAAGAGAGAAAGGTTAGAGTTTCTTGATTGAGAGAAAGGTTAGGATTTATAGAATTTACAAGAAAGATCTTGCGGAAGGAGTTGATAAAGCCCGAGGCTGTGACGATGACCATATGGGATAACAAACGGCTGACTCCGGTGCAGGTGCAATATGTCTGCATTGATGCTTTTTCTGAGTTATAAAATGGGGAGGTTCTTGATTGAGAGAACCTGAACTAATTCAAGTTGAATTCACAGTTTTTGATCTAAGGCACCGTTTCTCAAGAACAAATTAGGGTTCTTAATATTTAGGCATTTATGATTTAGGGTGATTTGGGGAGTCGTAGTAGGCGGGATGTTTATTTTTTTTGGGAATGGAAAATGATTATGAATGATTTAGGGTTCTTAGCAGAGGATTTTAGAAGGAGAAGAAGGAGTATCAGGCGGGGTGTTTAATTTTTTTTGGATTTCATTTCCCAAAAAATACGGAGAACGCGCCTTCTTAAAAAAATATAAAGCAACACCTTTACACAACACGAGTTTTATGATAGATGCCCTCCGTATTTCTTTTTTATCTTTTTCGACACTAATTTCAAGGCACACATAAATGCGTGTCCTCTATCCTTTAAATTTTAGAAGAGATGACATTATTTTTAGGGCGCACGCTTTTGTGTATCGTAAATCACTGTGTGTCATTGTTTGCACATCATTAAAGGGTTGTTTTCTAGTAGTTAAGCGATTAGAGATTTTATGATACTAATTTATAATTATAAATCATTAGATATGTTAGTTCAAAAGTACACATAAAGTTGTATGTACAACGAGTATCCATAAATGTAAACAAAATATATAAATTTTAAAACACTAGATAAAAATTGCACTTAAAGTATAGTATTACATGTTACCTAGAATACATTTAGATTAAAAAATCGGAATCGGACTGTGTAGAATGGGACACATTTGTTGATAGATTGTGTAAATTGGAATCAGAAATAGGTTTGTAGTATAATGAAATCTGTAGAAATATCTTCAATTTCTTTATAAGGGAAATCACTAATGAATTCGAGCAAGAAACCAGAATAGCGAGCTTGAATTTTCAATGTCGATTTATCGTTAACAATGTTCTAATCATAGCATAAATAGATTTGTGATAGAGAAGGGTTTTCTATATGAAAGCGTTTTAGATAAAAGGGTTTTGTCGAATGAAAATTTTATTTTAAGAGAGGAATGTGTTTAAATAGGCTAAATTATATTTCTACAGCTTCGTTTATTCGAATTAATTACAAGGTTTGGGTTCTTTACACAACTACCATAGCCTCCCTCATTTTTTTTGATTAAATCTGAACCTTCAATCAATTTAGAAGATTTTTTTAGATATTTTCCCCATGTCTATGGTCTCATATGAACTTCACATTAACGACCCATAAATTTCAGAATCGATTTACTCTATGCAGGAGTAATATTTCAAAAGTTGTATTTTAGTCTCAGAAAATTTTGTGGATATAACGTTTGTCAAAAAACGGAGTTCATATGAGAAATCTGTGACTGTTTGATGTTAAGATAAAAGTACATTGCTATTCTGAGAAATTCAACGAAAGTTAAAGTCAAACAGTCGAAGTTTGTTGTTGTGTGCGCGATCACTTGGTTGTTACGATGTGGAGATGAAATGAGTCACAAGAACACGTGTAAACTTGAGAGTGACACATGAGGAGCAGTAGGACACGTGGCATATGTGGAGTTCAACACGCGACCGAGGCACAGCCACATGATTGCCGCAACGCTATATATATATATATATACACACACACACACACACACACACATATATATATATATATATATATATATATATATATATATATATGTGTGTGTGTGTGTGTGTGTGTATGTGTGTGTGTTTTCGTCATTCATTGTGCGGTTTTTTGGGAGAGCTCAAAATGGTTACACAATGTCTTGTAGCCTTTGAAAGTACATTTTAACATTGATATATAGGAATTAAGATGAAATTAGGGGAGAGGAAATTACGACATAGAGATAGAGGTTGTGAGGCCGGTCAGTGAGGGTATGTTGAAAGTGATAATGTATTCTCCTAATCCAATAGTATGTAATTGTGTTTACGTGGCACTAATAGTGCAAGGTTGTTAGAACCTGATGCAATTACTAGAGTCATGATATGGTGCGATTATGAACACAATGGTAATGTTGACAGATGCATTTCGTTATAGTATTCTTGATTTGGATGACCAGGCCAGGTTGCGAGCCATAGTCTTTAGATAAATGAGACTGAACTAAAGGCTTATGGTGTTAGGTCATTTAGCAGTTGTAATATGGATTTTAATTAGGCTAGTGACAAATAGTTTCTAAGGTTAACTCCTTGTATATTGTGACAACTCATGAGGATCTTGGTATATTCTTCAAAGAAGTTTGCCCAAGCGGTTGAGTTTCTAGATAACATAAGTAGATGATAGTTAGTTTTCATAGTTGGCGAGGTAAGTTCATGTAGATGTTTATGGCTTCATAGCAAATGAGTTTTCCTATGTATTATTGTTTGATATTAAGAATTTTATCACATAAATGATTATGTTCTCTAGTTGAGATTAAAAAAGGTATTGTGAGTAGTTTTGTACATTATTTTTTTTCTTTACAAGGCATTTCTACTAGGTCTATTAAGAAAGTTTTATCATGCCATATGCTTGATACCAATTGTTGGCACTATTGATGTTATTATGTGTAAAATTATGAATGAGCTTATTGGCGATAAACGAATGGGTATTACAATGAATTATATATGCTGTTGGTGTGATATACTCCAAAGTGAGTATTAGAGATCACAGTTTGGTATAAATAAAAATTATCGATGTAACACCATAAATTTTCAAAATAATTTTTCATTTTTAAAATCACATAATGTATCACATCACAAATCAAAATCCATAATCAATTCTGTTTTCAAAAACAGATCCCAAGATCTCTACATATAATAATCTCCATCAGTGTGTGTGTACGTGTGAAGCCGTCGCCTTCCCACGGTCCTCGCTGGTACCTGAGACATCAAACATAACAACTATAAGCACTAGTACAAAAATGACCTATGGTCACACTTTTGCCAAAACCGCCCAGCCACACTTTTGACTAAAACTGTGTCTAAAGTTTATTGGTAAAATTTGGCCATTGTTTTAGTGACATTTTAAGTTGTATTTCATGACCATTAGTAATATAGTTGAAACCTTTAGACACGTTTAAACATAACAAATGTGACAATTATTAGTCATAGTGGAACAATGAGGCCAAATGTCACCATCCGCCACATGTTTGTTAGATATATGGAAAAACTTTGTGATGGTTTTTATAAGAGACAATAGATTCTTATATGGTCACATAAAGCAAATGTTTATGTGGCTATATCATGGAGCAGATATTGACATTTGAATGAAACCTAACTAAAAGGCAATATATGGCCACATTAATTATTTGTGTGTCCATACGATAGCATTTATTGCACAATGATTAAGAGCAACCAAACAAGTAACTATAAGTATTTTATGATCATGTTTAGTGTATTATGTGTGTCTAAAAATGAACATTTTTCATGATAAAAGAAAAAAATGTATAACTATAAGTATGTTATAGTCACAGTTAAACATGTTATTTGTGACTAAAAGGTAAATCATGTTCATGAAAAAAGGAAATACTTGTAACTATGAGTAATTTATTGTTACTTTTTACAATTTGGTGTATGTATAAAAATAAAAGATAGTCATCATTAAAGAAAAAAATGACTGGAAGTATTTAATGGTCAAAGTCCTGCGTGGTGAAATTATGCGTGGGTCAAATGTCAAAGTGTTAATTAGTATATTAAGTTGATTTTTTGATGAAGTGGTGTATATTGGTAAATCCCAATAAAAACGTAATGAATTTCATATATGTAAATTATGATAAACAATAGTAATCGGTTTTCTTAGTTATGGGCCTTAATCGCCTAGTTCCAATTTTTACGTTTCAATATTTCATTTTGCCTTTGACGTTATCTACTTACCTTGCCGGCAAGTTATTGATCTCAAACGAACAGCCTACCCCTTAGAGTTGGTCAAAGAAACTAGGCCCGTCTCGAACATATTTGGGGTCCGGAACAAAAAATTAAGAAAATGCCTTATAAATATGAGTTAAATTATATATATATATATATATATATATATATATATATATATATATATATATATATATATATATATATATATATATATAAAGGTTAATTTGAAACATAAATAATTTTATAAGACCGTAAAACCAATTTTTTCTAATGAACTGTTCTAATATTATAATCTTCGTAAAAATCTAATATCTATAATATTTTAACATTATATGTTTTTAGAATATCAAAATATTACATATATTATATTTTTATGAAGATTAGAATATTAAAATATTTTATTAGAAAAAAATGATCTCACGGTCTCACAAAATTAGACTCGTCTCTAATGAACCTAAACACACACACACACACACACACACACACACACACACACACATATATATATATATATATATATATATATATATATATATATATATATATATATATATATATGATTACATTATTTTGTTTTCACTATCTATTATGTGCATGTATGATTGATTCTGGACCAATCATTTTAGTTATTTTAAGAAAACAATTAATGCATATTACGTGTTGAAGATATAATGGATATTAATTACATATTCATCATTTAATATTCATTAATTACTTTCTTAAAATAATTAAAATGATTGGTCCAGAATTAATCATACACACAATAGATAGTGAAAATATTTGAACCTAAGTCTATATATATATATATATATATATATATATATATATATATATATATATATATATATATATTAAAGAAAGGAAAATAAATAAATATATATATTAAAGAAAGGAAAATAAATAAAATAACCGTTAAATCGTTAATTCTTAGAATTGAACTCCTGGCATTTTTTGAGAAAGCAAAGGAACAAAAATAGTAAGACTAAATTTACGTTTGTGGGCCATGTCAAAAGTAAATTGTTAAATAAAGTAAACAAAGCTAATTTAATTGAAAAAAAGTGTAAAGCAAGAATCAAACACGGGCAGTAGGTAAATGATGGCAGGCGCTTAGCCAGTTTTAACTCAAAGACATTCGATGTCTTATTCCAGCCACATCTTATATATATATACACACCGTATATATAATCTAACATGCCAAAAATTTGGGGCCTCAATTGGGCTGTCGCCCAGCCTCCTGCTCCACCCATTGGGCTGGTCTTGCAAGAAACATTTAAGAAGCGATGAGTTTTCAGGTATTTGAATTCTTTCCTATGATCTTACTTTACTGAAATCAAATTTTAATTAGAAACATGTCACACGATTCCTTTCATTTATATAAATGTTAGTCTATGATTTTAAAAGGATTTTATTATTTTCACAAATAGTTTTTGTATTTATGGTTATTAACAACACCAGTGCATTAGGCCAAAGGAGAGTAATGAATATATAGCTATTAAATAATACCACCACCACCTACAACCACTGCCACTGCCAGCACCCACCACCCACCACCACTGCCGCTCACCGCTACCATCATCACCACCACCACCGCTACCACTACTGCCACTATCACAACTACAATCTCCACCACCTACCACTGCCACCGCCACCGCCACCACCACCACCTACGACCGCCACCATCACTACCTAGCGCCACCACAAACACCTACCACTACCTCCACCACCACCACCACCCGCCACCACCATCTGCCACCTCCACCCGCCACCACCACTACCCATCACTAGTCACCACCACCATTTACCACTTCTACCTTTACCACCACCACCACCAACTACCACCGCCATCGCCACCACCTAATGCTACCGCCACCACCACCCAAAACCTATCATCTCAACTACTAACTATCGCTACTACCACCACCACTACCATCCACTTACCACCATCGCCACCACTACCACCACCACCTGCCACCGCTCTGACCACTTTCACCACTGCCATAACTACCACCGCCACCACTTACAACCGGCACCACCTACCGCCACCACTTAACGTTATCGTCACCGTCATCGCCACCGCCACCACCAACTACCACCTACCACCACCACCTGCCACTGCTACCACTACCGCCATTGCCACCACCACCACCACAACTACCTACTGTCACCACCATCTACAACCGCCAAACACCCATCACCTCAACTACCACCTACCGCTACTACTACCACCCATTTACCGCCACCGTCACCACTACCACCTACCACCACCTGCCACCGCTACCACTACCGCCACTGCCACAACTACCGCCACCACCACCTATATCCGCCACCAACTACCGCCACCACCACCTATATCCGCCACCAACTACCGCCACCACCACTACCAACATCAGCCACTGACCCAGCCACTATCACTCACCACCACCACCTATTATTTCCATCACAACCACTACCACCTATCGCCACCGCCAACCCCACCCGCCACCACTGTCATTACCACCACCACCACCACCACCTACCACCGTTACTGTTTCCATCACCACCACCAACGCCGTCACCACCACTACCATCACCACCTGCCACCGCTATCGCCCACCACCACCACCACCACCACCATCCACACCGTCACCACCCACCACCACCACTACCACCATCGCCACCACCACCGCTACCAGTACCGCCACTATCACAACTACAACCTCCACCACCGCCACCACCACCATCACCACCTACCACCACCACAAACACCTACCACTACCTCGACCACCACCACCATCCGCCACCACCACCCGCTACCTCCACCCGCCTTCACCACTACGCATCATCAATCACCAACTCCACCTACCACTGCTACCGTTACCACCACCACCACTAACTACCACCGCCATCGCCACTAACTAACGCTACCGCCACCACCACCCAACACCTATCATCTCAACTACCAACTACGGCTACTACCACCGCCACTACCATCCACTTACCACCATCGCCACCACTACCTACCACCACCACCTGTCATCGCCTTGAGCACTATCACCATAGCCATAACTACCGCCACCACCACTTACAACCGTCACCACCTACTCCCACCACCATCTACAACTGCGACCATCTACCGTCACCGCCACCACCTAAAGTTATCGTCACCACCAACGCCATCGCCATCGCCAACTACCACCTACCACCACCACCACCTGCCACTGCTACCACTAATGCCACTGCCACCACCACTGCCACCATTACCTACTATCACCGCCAAACACCCATCACCTCAACTACCACCTACCGCTACTACCACCCATTTACCGGCACCTGCCACAACTACCACCTACCACCACCTACCACCACCACAACTTGCCACCGCTACCACTACTGTCACTGCCACAACTACCACCGCCACCACCTACAACCGCCACCAACTACCGTCACCGCCACCAATAGCACCACAACCACCGCCACTATCACTACCATCATCAGACACTGACCCCGCTACTATCACTCACCACCACCACCTACTATCACCATCATAAGCTGAGATCAAATAAAGCATACTGCAAATAACCATAGGGGATTATGGATATTTGATAATAAACATTCACCAAATGTTAATGACTAATGCCTTTAGGGTATAGGGAATTATGGCTATAAGATTATGAGTAAGACTTAAGGCTAATCACTTATTATTTATGGGCAATTTGGGATTATGGTGATTGAATTACTACAGATAATCAAGATATTTACTAAAAGCTAATGGCATGACTTTAGGGCATATGGGATTAGGACCACAACTTAATGCTAATGACTTATTATTTATCGACCATTTGGGATTATGGTTTTATGATTATACTTTTGCAAAAGCCAAAAGTTTTTGATGCAATGCGGTTTTAATATATACACCAACCGCTAAAACCGAAACAAATTGTACTATTATATTATATATCTAATAAATTATATATTTATATTTTATATATAATAATAGCTATATATACTTAGACTAATTAAATAATGAGTATAATATTTATCTTTAGCACCTAATTTAGCTAAAAGAAAAAAAAAGTAATAGTGAATAATTTTCTATTAATGCGTTAAAAAAATGTTACAAACAAAAATGTAAACTAAAAAATAGTAGTTTTGATAGAATTTTTAAAGAGTGTAAAAAAACCGCTACGAGTTATGTGGTTTAAAACCGAATCACAACTAAAAATGTAAACTAATTATCCACAAGGACCAAAATGTATTTTTTATTAACTTGTGGTAAATGCTAGTGTTGATACTCAAATCGTTTGAAGGAAGACAGGTTAAATTCTAGGAACAATCAGAAACTAATATCAAATACTCTTTTTCGGCTCCAAAATCGTTTTAGGGTCCAGAAAGGATCGCAATCAAATTTCAAGAATGTGTTTACTCTCCAAAATCAAGGCGGGAAGTCTTCATGTTTCTCACCGCCAAAACCATATCAAATCGATTCGAGAAAGGTAATTTCGAGATATTAGGTATCATCCTTGAAATTAGGAACCGATTTTCTTCATATCTATAAAGAAGATTGATTATTTAATCACTTTTATGGTCTTCTCCAGTGTGAAAGCGAATCAGCTGTACTACAGGGGTTCTTCTACCAAAATCGTTCTTTATTCAATTGTAAGTCTCCGTGAATGGTAACATTACTTTTCTCTTTTATTCAATTAAAAATGTTACTGATAGCATATTATTCCAACTTATGCCATAATGAAATTTATTTTTTTGAACACCAAGTGTGCTTGTTGCACACCAACTGTTCGATGAAAAGCCTAGATCAAGAATTTATGTTAACTATTATTGTATGGTATCATATTGTTTAGTGAAATACTAATCTAACTTGTATGTTACTTTTCATTTTTAATTAAGCATTATGGAAGGAGAAAACACATTGATTGAAGATGTGCCTATATTGGAAATGGAGGAGGAGGACCAATATGATGGATCTGATCTAGATGATTCAGAACATGAAGACAGATATGATTACACTTCTAGTGATTCCGATAGCAACAACGAGACTAGAAAGAAAACAAGGAAGAGGGGATTGACTCGATTGCCAAAGTTACGAACCGAACATACCAATTCTGGTGGAAGAAAAAAACGTGTAAAATTTGATGAATTTGGAAGGTTTGCAGGGAAGTATAGATCACAACTACCTAGTTATCTGGGAGACTTAGTACGGGAGAGGGTAGGAGTTAGTGTTTTCAACTGGAAGAAGGTAACAAAAGAAGTCAAGGAAAAACTATGGGAAGAAATAACGGTAAATAATGTTTTTTTATATGCAACTCATATGTTATTGTTATTCTCCAATGCAATTTCATTGAATGCCTAACATACTAGTTATTCGTATTTTAGCGTTTTTATGAAATTGAAGATAGTCGAAGAAAATATATAATGAATCAGCTTGGTATCCTTCTACGGAATTTTAGAAGAAAATTGTACGCAAAGTACATAAAGCCCTACTTAGGGAATACCACCAAGCTTAAAAGAATTCCTAAACGATATCGTACAATAATCCTTAGCCAAGATCATTGGGACAAGTTCGTTGAACACACAGTCTAAACAATTCAAGGTTAAATTCCTTCTTTTTTTCATTATCACTTTTATTTTATAGTTTCTCAAGGTATAAAATACTTATAAGATCCGTGAAATTTATATTTTGGAAGGATATTTCGACAAAGATGATAGTAGCACGTTCGAAGTCGAATTATAATCACCGGATGGGACGAGGAGGATATACGGCCCTAAGAGAGAAATTGGTAAGTTCTACATCTTTTCAATTATGTATGACTCTATGTGTTTGTTTTTATAAATTTACATACTACACCTATTTGTTTATATTAGAGCATTGAACTAGCATACACCCTTTGTTTGGTTTTCTATTTGCACAAAGTTAACCCTTTGTTTAGTCAAAACGGTGAAAGTGGGACTGCCAATTAAAGCATTATACTTTCAAGTTTTGAAGTACAATGCTTTACTAAAAAGTGGATTTTATATGCCACAACTGTTAGAGTAATTAAAAACTGGGACGGTTTTAATGCTAGGGGTATTTTGGGAAAAGTTTGAAAGTTATTGCACTTGTTTGATTTATTGGACGTTTATAGTTATCTTCTTTTGTTTCATGTTCCCGAACATCAGGAGAAGACAAATATACCATACAATTTCAAATCTTTTAAATAAAACTATTTTACCAACCATCAAGAATGGTTAAATTCATATAATAAAAATACTTTGACCGTTTGTTTCACCTAATTTATTGAAATTTTCTATGTATTTTGAAAGTTATTGCGCTTGTAACATTTCAATCATTTTTTTCCTTAAGATTTTTTATTTTTAGTTTATGTTTTTTATTTTTTTATCGATTTTACCTCTATTTTTTTACAAATATCTCATCAACTGTGAATGTAATTTGCTTTATTACCTAGCTTTGACTGATATGTCAAAGTAATTGAACCAGTCTAAAATCATCTAATTTAATTGTTTTAGACTTTACCAACTGTTACCATTCATATCTTTTCCACTTTGGTCATGTAATATGCATAATAACTATTATTTTTATGTCTCTCTTTTGATTTTGATTCCTTATGAGTAAATTCAAATGTTTTTAGCGATATTATGTCCAACAAAATGTGAGTAGTCCAGCAGGTGATCAGAAAGTGAAAGAAAGATAAATTATTATGACCCAACACACACAATTTTTAAAGAAAGAGAAATCAAATGTTTTCCTATCTTTTATTTTATTCATATTTATTGTAGATCAAGACAACTTTTCAAATTAAAAAAAAATATAAAGATTAATAGATTTTATATTTTATTATTTTATATAAATAGAAATATACAATTTCAAACTTTCTTTCCTATGTCAGATTATTACCATTTTCAAACTAGCTTTAGTGTTTTATATTGTATTAGATTTCTTTCATTTTATGTTTAGTACTAGGTTTCTTTCATGTTTAGTGTGTGTGTGTGTGTGTATATATATATATATATATATATATATATATATATATATATATATATTATCGTGACTTTTACGAGTTGACAACTATGATTACTAGGTAAATAATAAAGTACTTGCCAAAGATGAAATGCCACCCCGGTCATTAATGTGCGACTACAAATTCATATCTAAAAACAAATACTCATTCACCAAAACTCCCAGAGGTATGTATTTTAAAATGCAAATATAAATTTATGTTTATTATTTTTTATCTAAATATTTGCAATCATTGTAGACAATGAAGACAATGAAGTGCATTCTACAATATCCAAATAACAGAAGTAATGTTGCTTTTGGTACCGTTTACATATCTTCGGAAAGACAAACCATTCATGGAGTTCCACTTCAAGACGACTGTTATAAAGTATCAATTGATGAAGTGATAAAGGGAGCTGCATTTTTACCATATCAAAACGGTGATATCAAAACAGTTGAGGAGGCATATAAAACTTTTGTTGCATGGCCAAAATACCTTGTCAAATGTGATGAAAAGGTTTGTTTCTTCTATTAACTACTTTATGCATTAAACTTTTTTCCTTTGGAAATTAGTCTTTTAAATTATTAGTTATTCAAATCTGGTTCAATGTTGCTATAGGTACCACGTATGAGATCAACTCATGATGATGCATGTAAAAGCTCCAAGAAGCAAAAAAAAAGTTTTATAATGAGAGATAGCATTGGCAAGCATACAAGGAGCACTTTCAACAAGACCGAACAAATGTAGTTTTTGGTTTATGCCTTTTTTCCTATCTTTAGAAAATTTAAGTAAACTTGTTTTCACTAAAAGGATTTTTACCTTTTAACTAGGGAAATTATATATGGGAATTTTCAATTGAATTATTATTAATCTTGATATTTTTTTGTCGTTTCACATTGTCCATTTATGGCTACATTTATTTACATTGCTTTTTATTCCATGTGTATACATGTTTTATTATATTTTGTCACTAAAATGTATATAATAGTTATTTTACAAAAATATGTCGTGTGACTAAAGAGTTAACAATAGTTATGATAGAAACTCGATATGTGTCTACAAGTGTTTTACGAGCATTTTTAATTAAACATATGTGACTAAAAGTAAAACAAATACAACAATAAAAAATTTTGTGTCTCTGAAAAGATACACATGTCACTTTATTTAATAATCATGTGACTAATAGTTTATGTATTGTCATCTTAAAACAATTATCGTGAGTCAAAATCTTAAAAAACGACATGATAAGATAAAAGTAATATCACAATATGGTAAATGGAGTCACGGTGAATGAAATTTTGTGTCAATACAACACTAAAGGTTACGATTGCATTGATTCACGATATCTAAATTATGATCAATAGCCACATTGAAAACTATAAATGTGTCTAAAGGATAACAAATGTTATGGTTATGAAAAATTTGTGTGGCTAAATACTAAACAATAGGGACAATAAACATTAGTTTTGTTTCTACAATGATTTTATAGTCATGCTTTAAATTAATATACGTGACTGAAAAATAAATAATATTGTCAGTGTAGATAAACGTGTGTCAAAATCTTAACATTCGTCACTTATTCCTACATTCATGTGACTTTATGTTTTACAATAGTCATAGTTAGAAAAACATTATGTAACTATACGCCATTTACAACTATGGTTTAAGTATGTATCTGTGACTATAATAAAAACAATAGTCACATTCTGTAATTTTTTAATGTCTAAACGATAAAACCGGTCATACTTAAAACACATTGTTATGTTCATAAGATGAATATTAGCCACTGTTATATATACTTTTGTGTCTATAAATCAATTATAGTCATGTTTAATTGATTTTCTATGTTGAAAAGATATAAAATAGCCACGCTTACAACTTTTTATGTGTTTGAATGATAGTAACGGTCATGATAAATTATACCTATGTGGCTGTAATCTATAAGATAACCACAGTTAAAAAATAGGATGTGTCTTTAAAATGCTTTTGGTCATTGAAATTACAAATTCATGTGACCATTTTAGGAACATCGTCATTATTTACTTAATTATGTGTGCCTAAAAGATTGTTAATAGTCATACTGAACAATTTTTTGTGTGACAAATCATTAGCAAAATGTCATAGTGAAAGTAAATTCATGTGGCCATTTGATGAACATGGTTATGTTTCGCTTAATTTTGTGTCTCTAAACGATAGTCGATAGTCATAGTGAACTTTTTTGTGTGACCAATTATTAGCAATAACGCCACAGCAAAAATAACTTTATATGAACATTCCATGAAAGATAGTCACTAAAATAAGTAAAATGTGTGTCTACAAATGGTTTACGGCCACAATATTGGACAAAATGATAAAGTACAACAGCAAAAATCCCTACCCTATAGCCACACTTTTATGCTATGGTCACAGTTTTTCATATGATACAACCACTAAATTTAAAAGTGGCCGTATGGTGCCTAAAATGGCACGACCTTCGGTGACACTTCCGTTGAAAAAAAAGTGTGTGACTATAGGCATATGGTCACGGTTTTTTGGTGTGACCATAGCCCATTTTTGTACTAGTGAAGCATAAATGCTTAGTGAGTTCCCCAAAATACCACATACCACAAATACGCCACTCGAGGCTAACCCGACCCTCTGGTCAAGATGTCTCAGCGGGACCTTCCAGTCCCGCAGCTCGTCGGACCCTCTGGTCCAGTCATAGCTCATCGGGCCCTCTGGCCCGTTCTGAATCGTTGGACCCTCCGGTCCAGTCTATATAGTCATACAACATACAAATAACACATAGCATACAATCTCATAAATAGCACATAATCTCATACATAGCACATAAGACCCTCTGGTCAACTCATAATACCACTCAAGGCAACGTATAGTGAGAAGACTCACCTCACGTGTCTCGGTAACTCGTAAAGCTCTCAACCACTAGTGCTCGATCTCCCGAGCTATCATCCTCCTACAACACAAGTGTATTTTTACTTAATACTACCTGACTCTGGCTGACTAATACCACGAAGTCAAACCAGTCAACATTGGTCAACGGTCAACGGTCAACCCGACTCGCCGAGTCTGGCGTGGACTCACCGAGTTCCTACGGGAACCCGATCCCTATGAATCTATCGCGACTCAGCGAGTCACTCACCCGACTCGGTTATTCAACCCCTGGTTCGTAATCGACGAACAACTCGCACCAACTCGCCGAGTCTGGGAAATGGACTCGGCGAGTGCATTCCATTCATATCCCCAAACGACCTTCTGAGGTCAGATCCGCTTCACTAACTCCTAGATCCAGCCTCCTTAAGCTTATTGACCACGTAAAGTCCAAGTCTTGATGCTCAACAAGCATTGAATAGTTCATGAATGGTGTTTTAGCCTCAAATACATTGATCCCAAGCCAAAACCTCCATGGATGCATATAAAGCTTTGGCAATGAGGTGCTCTGGACCTCTATGGGTCCAGATCCAGGACCTTAACTCGCTAAGGGACCATGAGGACACTAGATCTAGCCACAAATGGGTTCAAAATCCCTAAATCTACATGAACATCTCAATAACAGAGAATGATTCAGGATTGTACCTCAGATGTGATGTTCTGGACCTCAAATCTTCAAGAATCGACCCCTCTCTTGCTTCCTCTTGGCTAGATCTCCTCTTTCCTTGCGAGACAACAACTCCAAGATCAATAATGGCTCCTTCCCTCACTTGAATCACTCAAACGCTCTAGGGTCTCACTCTGGGGACTGATGAGTGCAAATGACGGCCATAAGGCCCTTTAAATACGCCTCAAACCCGAGAAATTAGGGTTTCATTAACAGCGTGGACTCGCCGAGTCCACTCTTGGACTCGTCGAGTCCGGACGCAAACCCGCGTCCAAATCCGCGATCATACTCGGCGAGTCTAGGCTCCAACTCATCGAGTCCCCTCACCAAATACCAAAATAAATAAATAAATAATACCTGGGAATCCGGGTTGTTACAATTCTCCCCCACTAGAACTAGACTTCGCCCTCGAAGTCTCGCTCTGCAAATAACTCCGGATGCTGCTCACGCATCTCACGCTCTGGTTCCCAAGTCATCTCGGACCCCTTCCGATGTTGCCACTGAACCAAAACCAAGGGCACCTCCTTGTTCCGTAGAACCTTGATCTTTCGATCCACAATCGCAACTGGTCTCTCTACGTAGTTCAAGCTCGCATCCACCTGAATGTCCTCTAACGGCACTACCGCCGACTCGTCGGCTATACACTTCCTCAACTGAGACACATGGAAGGTATTATGAATCCGCTCCAATTCCACGGGTAGCTCCAAGCGATATGCTACCTTGCCCACCCTCTCGATCACCCGAAACGGTCTAATATATCGGGGTCCCAGCTTGCCCCTCTTCCTGAATCGGACCACTCCTTTCCAAGGAGATACCTTCAGGAGAACATAATCACTGACCTAGAACTCGAGCTCGGTTCGACATCTATCTGCATAACTCTTCTGGCGACTCTGAGCGGTCAACAATCTCTGCCTGACCTGCTGGATCTGCTCAGTCGTCTGAAGCACTATCTCCGTACTACCCATCACGCATTGCTCTACCTCACCCCAGCAAATAGGGGTACGACATCTCCTCCCATACAACAACTCAAAAGATGGCATATCGATGCTCGAATGATGGCTTTTGTTGTACGAAAACTCTGCCAAGGGTAGATAGGTGTCCCAACTCCCTCCAAAATCCAAAACGCATGCTTGGAGCATATCCTCAAGCGTCTGAATCGTCCGCTCACTCTGTCCGTCCGTCTGCGGGTGGTATGCGGTACTGAAATGCAGCCTCGTACCTAACTCCTTGTGGAACTTCTTCCAAAATCTGGAAGTAAATCGCACGTCTCGATCCGAAACAATCGACAACGGAACCCCATGCTGCGATACCACCTCCCTCACATACAACTCTGCGAACCTCTCAGCAGAAGAGCTCTCACTGATAGCAAGAAAATGAGCGCTCTTCGTTAACCTGTCCACAATCACCCAAATTGCATCGACTCCTCTCGCAGTCCTTGGCAATTTGGTGATGAAATCCATGGTAATCTGTTCCCACTTCCACTCGGGAATCTCCAACGGCTGTAGCTTACCATGCGGACGATGGTGCTCGGCCTTAACTTGGCGACAAGTTAGGCATCTCTCGACGAACCAAGCAACATCCCTCTTCATACAGGGCCACCAATACTCCTTCTTTAGGTCTAAATACATCTTGGTAGCCCCGGGATGGATCGAGAACTTCGATCGATGCGCCTCCTCCATCAAAATGGTACGCGTCCCTCCCACAAACGGTACCCAAATCCGTCCCTGGAAGGTCATAAGCCCACGACTATCGGTAACAAACTCCAACACCTGCCCGGTAACTCGCTCTCTCTTACGGTTCTCCGGTCTCACCGCCTCGGCCTGGGCCCCTCGGATTGTATCCAATACTGGAGTCATCACCGTCAACCTCATACAGATATCTCGCATCAGGGCACCCTCTGCCCTACGACTCAGGGCGTCAGCTACCACATTAGCCTTGCCCGGGTGGTACAGGATCTCGCAATCATAATCCTTTACCACGTCCAGCCATCTCCTCTGCCGCATGTTCAGGTTGGGCTGATCCATCAAGTACTTCAAACTCTTGTGGTCCGTGTATATCGTACACCGAACCCCATACAGATAGTGACGCCAAATCTTGAGGGCGAACACCACAGCCCCCAACTCCAGATCGTGGGTGGGATATCTCGTCTCATGAGGTTTCAACTGCCTCGATGCATACGCGATCACATGCCCTCTCTGCATCAACACCGCTCCTAACCTCGATATCGATGCGTCACAGTACACCACGAAATCCTCCATCCCTTCCGGTAGTGCGAGCACAGGGGCTTTGCACAACCTCTGGCGAAGGGTCTCAAACGAGGTCTGCTGCTCTGGACCCCATGAGAAAGTAACACCCTTCCGGGTCAACTTGGTAAGTGGCACGGCGATCTTAGAGAAATCTCTGATAAATCTCCGATAGTAGCCTGCCAACCCTAAGAAGCTCCTGATCTCCGTAGGTGACCTCGGCACCTCCCAACTCATCACAGCCTCGATCTTGGCCGGGTCAACCAAAATCCCATCCTGGTTAACGAGATGCCCTAAGAACTGGACCTCCCGTAACCAAAAATCGCACTTGGAGAATTTGGCAAAAAGCCTCTCTGCTCTCAGAACTCCGAGGAGCTCCCTCAAATGCTCCTCATGCTGCTCTCTGGTCCTTGAATACACCAGAATGTCATCAATGAATACAATGACTGAACGATCCAACATCGGCCTACAAAACCTGTTCATGAGATCCATGAATGCCGTTGGTGCATTGGTGAGCCCGAATAGCATCACCACGAACTCGTAATGCCCGTAACGAGTCCTAAACGCCATCTTTGGGATATCCTCATCCCGAACTCTCATTTGGTGATATCCCGATCTCAAGTCAATCTTGGAGAACCAAGACGCCCCCTGCAACTGATCTAATAGATCGTCGATCCTCGACAACGGATAACGGTTCTTGACCGTCAACTTGTTCAACTCCCGGTAATCAATGCACATCCGGTGTGAACCATCCTTTTTCTTGACAAAAAGGATCGGCGCTCCCCAGGGAGAGCTACTGGGACAGATGAACCCTTTCCCTAACAGCTCTTGCAGCTGTGAGGATAACTCTTGCATCTCTGGCGGTGCTAGCCGATACGGCGCCTTGGCGATAGGCGCAGCCCTGGGAACCAAATCGATATGAAACTCCACCTGCCTCTCGGGAGGCACACCCGGCAACTCCTTGGGAAACACGTCTGGGAACTCACGCACTACCGGCACCTCATCCACTGAACTTGGCCTCCCAGCGGCCTCTCGCACATCTGTCACATAGGCTATGAACCCCTTGCAGCCCTGCTGCAAACTCCACCTCGCTCTAGCGGCCGAACAGAAAACCGAACCACCACCAGTCCCCTCGCCGTAAACCGTCAACGCTCCCCCACTAGGATCTCGTATCGTCACCAATTGACGCTCGCAAACTATGACAACCCCAAAACGGCTCAACCAATCCATTCCTACTATGACACAAACATCCCCCATAGCGATCGGAATCAAATCGATCGGGAACTCCACCCCGAAGATCTCCAGCATGCATCCATGCAACACTTCCGTAGCACATACCTCACGCTCATCTGCTATAGAAACCCACAGAGGTCGACTCAACGCCTCCCTCAGAATACTAATGTGTCGACTAAAAGCCAAAGATATGAAAGACCGACTCGCACCCGAGTCGAATAAAACCAATGCAGGTACAGAACTCACAAGAAAAGTACCTACGCATAATATATAGAAATTACAATAGAATAAACTCAACATAAAATAGATAAATATTACATACCCGCCACGACGTCAGGTGCTGCGCGGACCTCCTCCGCAGTCAGCTGGAAGGCTCTCCCCCTAGCCTTCGGTGCTTCGGCCTTCACTGGCCGGGTCTCGGTAGCTTGAACCACAGGTGTAGATCCCTGCGCTGATCTCTGAAGCTGGGGGCACTCGGCCTTCCGATGGCCGGTCTGGTTGCAATGGAAGCAAACCGAGAACCCCTTCGGACAGTCCCTCGCAAAATGTCCTTCCTTCCCGCATTTGTAGCATACCCCAGTCTTGCACGGCCCTTCATGGCTCTTGCCGCACTTCCCACAAGTGAGGCCCCTCGAACTACCTGTCCTCGAATCAGCGGGCTTTACCCGTTTTATGGCCGGCTGCGACTGTGCCGGTCGCCGATCACCCCTCTACAACCCAGTCTCCTCCCTCGCCTGTGTCTCAAGCTCGATCTCCCTCTTCATGGCATTTACCTAGAGCTCGGCAAATGTCTGATAAGTCAAGTTCACCACGAACTCACGGATGTACCTCCTCAAGATGCTCAGATAACGGCTCACGCGAGCCTGCTCAGTGGACACCAACTCCGAGCAAAACAGCGCCCGCTCATGAAACATCCTCATAACCACTGTCACCGACTCGGTCCCCTACTTGAGGGTCAAAAACTCATGAGCTAAACGTTCCCTCTCCACCTGGGGAACATACTCGTCACGAAACATCGCAGTAAACCTCTCCCAGGTCACTACAGGCAGCTCAGCTGTAGAATAGCTCGCAGTCACGAATTTCCACCAGTCCTTCGCCCCCAAGTGAAGCTAGTTGAGTGCGAATCGCACCCTCAAGTGCTCCGGACACGAGCACATATACAAAAACCCCTCCATGTCTGAGATCCACCTCATAGCGGCGATCGGATCCTGTGTACCATCGAACTCCAGTGGTTTCGTGTTGCTAAACTCTCGGTACAGCAACGAATCACCACCCTGGGGTCTCGCAGCAGCAACAACAGCATCAGTCAAAGCAGTGTAACGCTCATCAAACGTCTCGATCAGTGTGATCTTAATAGACCCAAACATCTCCGGAATCTTGGCTCTGATGGCAGCAGCCACCTCCTCATGGATGATCCGACGGATCTCCTCATCGCTCACCCCACTACTCTCGGGGTTATGGCGTGTCCCGACCATGATCAACCTCTGAAATACAACATAAGAAATATCAGGAATACTCTCGAGTATACTCACACTCGATAACTCAAACATCCTCTCTCCTGGTACCCCCATGGATTTATACTTGGACTGTGCACCAATCCGGTGTCTTCGATAGTACGGGCCCAATACTATCGTCTACACCGAATTGTTATACAACCCAAGTCCTCCTCCTTAGGATCCCAAATCGCAAACACTCTACTCTCGCTATGCACTGGCTACCCTCAATAGCCCTCTCTTGAGCTCCTCACTGCTACCTACTCACTCTCTCAAAGTATCTCCTAGCAGATGCGATCTCCTAAGATAAGGCATCACAAATCAGGCCCACTCTAGTCCTAATAGGAATACCTAGCCTCTCTAACATGCACCACATAATATCTCATAACTCATAACATATAATGTAAGGGTATTTTGAGGATTCACCGTTCGGGTGCTTGCTGACTGTACACATCTTCCACTCTGCTCGTTTCCCAAAACCTCTTTTTCTTTTTAGAAAATTTTAGTTTTATTTGAAAATTTCTCAAATCCTCGGTTTGAGTTCAAATACGCCCGAAGGTGCATCCGAATCCCTTAAACCTAGGCTCTGATACCAACTTGTAACACCGTAAATTTTCAAAATAATTTTTCATTTTCAAAATCACATAATGTATCACATCGCAAATCAAAATCCATAATCAATTCTGTTTTCAAAAATAGATCCCAAGATCTCTACATATAATAATCTCCATTAGTGTGTGTGTACGTGTCAAGCCATCGCCTTCCCACGGTCCTCGCTGGTACCTGAGACATCAAACATAACAACTGTAAGCATAAATGCTTAGTGAGTTCCCCAAAATACCCCAAAATTCCAGTCCCGCAGCTCGTCGGACCCTCTGGTCCAGTCATAACTCATTGGGCCCTGTGGCCCATTCTGAATCGTTGGACCCTCTGGTCCGGTCTATATTGTCATACAGCATACAAATAACACATAGCATACAATCTCATAAATAGCACATAATCTCATACATAGCACATAAGACCCTCTGGTCAACTCATAATACCACTCAAGGCAACGTATAGTGAGAAGACTCACCTCGCGTGTCTCGGTAACTCGTAAAGCTCTCAACCACTAGTGCCCGATCTCCCGAGCTATCGTCCTCCTACATCACAAGTGTATTTTTACTTAATACTACTTGACTCTGGCTGACTAATACCACGAAGTCAAACCAGTCAACACTTGTCAACGGTCAACGCGACTCGCCGAGTCTGGCGTGGACTCGCCGAGTTCCTACGGGAACCCGATCCCTCTGAATCTCTCCCGACTCACCGAGTCACTCACTCGACTCGATTACTCAACCACTGGTTCGTAATCGACGAACAACTCGCACCAACTCGCCGAGTCTGGGAAATGGACTCGGCAAGTGCATTCCATGCATATCCCCAAATGACCTTCTGAGGTCAGATCCGCTTCACTAACTCCTAGATCCAGCCTCCTTAAGCTTATTGACCACGTAAAGTCCAAGTCTTGATGCTCAAAAAGCATTGAATAGTTCATGAATGGTGTTTTAGCCTCAAATACATTGATCCCAAGCCAAAACCTCCATGGATGCATATAAAGCTTTGGCAATGAGGTGCTCTGGACCTCTATGGGTCCAGATCCAGGTCCTTAACTCGCTAAGGGACCATGAGGACACTAGATCTAGCCACAAATGGGTTCAAAAGCCCTAAATCTACATGAACATCACAATAACAGAGAATGATTCGAGATTGTACCTCAGATGTGATGTTCTGGACCTCAAATCTTCAAGAATCCACCCCTCTCTTGCTTCCTCTTGGCTAGATCTCCTCTTTCCTTGCTAGACAACAACTCCAAGATCAATAATGGCTCCTTCCCTCACTTGAATCACTCAAACGCTCTAGGGTCTCACTCTGGGGAATGATGAGTGCAAATGACGGCAATAAGGCCCTTTAAATACGCCTCAAACCCGAGAAATTAGGGTTTCATTAAACAGCGTGGACTCGCCGAGTCCACTCTTGGAGTCGTCGAGTCCGGACGCGAACCCGCGTCCAAATCCGCGATCATACTCGGCGAGTCTAGGCTCCAACTCGCCGAGTCCCCTCACCAAATACCAAAATAAATAAATAAATAATACCTGGGAATCCGGGCTGTTAAAATCGAAATTTTAGTTTTCGTTAGTAGTATTTTTGAATAAATGTATTCATGTTATACAACTTAGTGACAAGTTACGGTTACGAGTTACTCGGTGACAGGTTACAGTCACAAGTTACCTACTAATAGGTTATGGTTATAGTTCTCATAGAGAAAACTAGTTTATTGTTCCTCATAGCAGGACAAAGTGAAGGGAGGTAATTATTCCTTATTGGATTTAGGATAATTTGTGTTCCCTTGGATAGTAAAGATTTCACTATGGACTAATTAGGGGTTTTGATTCATGTATATCCAAGTTTTTGTATTGCAAGTTTATATCCGTGAGTGTAGTTTTATCTACAAGGTTATATCCGTGAGTGTAGTATATCTAAAAGGTTATATCCGTGAGTGCAATTTTATCTTCAAGGTTATATCTGATGGGTTTTATGCATAAGAAACAATCCTATGTGCTCCTACAAACCCTAATGTTTGGATCTAGGTTTCTCTATTGTACATGCTTTGAATCCAAAGCCATAAACCCTAGATCTAACACATAATAAACTGAATTAGGGTTTAGAGAATTACCTTTGATAGTTATATTGCAATAACAATCAATTCCTTGCTTTGATTCGCTTTAGAAAGCTTAGTGCCTCAAGTGCTGCACCTCTAATGGAGTCACAAACACCTTATGCAACTTGGATGAAGAAGAGAAGAAAGGAGGCTGCCCAAAACGACTAGAAATCCTAGAGAATCAGTTACACACGTTTTTGGGGCCACAGGGGCCCTTTATATACTTGTGTAGGCTGGTAGGGTTTCATTCAAAACCCCAATGGACAACTTAAACTCTAAGCAGCCTGTGGAACCTTCTGGATAAGGCCATGGACGAAAATATGATGGGCTCCCATCATATTTTCTTTCACCCCTTGTTCCTTTAGCATTCCTTAGCCCAGTAACTCAATTATCCAATAATTGCAGTCCAGTCCCCTAAATTTAATTAATCTCTTTTAGCCACAAAAATTAATTCTTAATTAATTCTTGACTAATATTAATTAAACAATATGATTTCTCCTTTAATATATTATTCTCATAATATATCAATAAATCATATTTAAACCTTTCTCTCCTTAATTCATCCTACATATTGCTATGGTGAAGGCAACCCAAAAGGACCATGCTCATAATCGGGTCAAGTACATACCAAAATAGTTATGGACTTAGACACTAATCCAACAGTCTCCCACTTGGATAAGTCTAATAATTATTTTTCGTATAACTTCAGAACTTGATCAACAATCGTAGCTTTCAAAAGCTAGTGTCAACTCTGATCTTATCAGATAGCGTGTCCTTTAGATAGGGGATCATATATTCCTCCATTCTCAATATATCGTATAAATATAAGACATGAATTTCAATCATTCTCTCTATACTGTTTCCCGACTTCCGATTTATGACGACTGACAACAGACTACAATCGAAGACATCAACTTAGTCCCAGCTTGGCCAAGCGCTTAGGTGTCATCACTAAATCATCGAGAGGCCCACATATATCGCTTTTATCCCAATTTGGGTAAAAGGAATGGATAAAATTTGACTCATATGCTTGCTTGCATTCACTGATCGAATCACACACAACAGTAAGTTTTATATCACCAAGTTACTGGTGCGTTTACTTATCATCAATGTGCAACCGTCCAATAAATAACAACTCACAAGTCTCGGTTTCAAGAATATACAATATTATCGTCTCACTAATCACTCGTGATAAATCCATGAAGTGATCCAAGTGAGCGTGGGTTTAATCCAATACTCTAATCTTATCAAAGCACTCATGAACTCTGCAGCAAACTTGTGCTATGTCTAAACCTTTCAGACAATCTACAGACTCTTCATGACAGTCTTCCTTCATACTTACTTCCAACGTATGACCGACTGTGGAGGTTCGAATAGCCTAGTTATTCTGGAAGTCAAAACATGCAAACTGAAACATAACAATAATACTTAATCCTATATGGCCCCAAACTTGTGAGAGTAAATAAAACACTTCTATTTATCCACCATATTGATTACTCATTATTTATCATTTAATGCTTCGGATAATCAACTCATTGCTTGAATTACAACAACAATTGTCCCATGCTCCAAGCATGCACACTTTGTTTCCTATGGTCCAAGCTTTGTGAAATAGATCAATTGAAAAACTTTTCCAATGATACTCATTTCACAATTCCCAATCCTTTTCATTAGTGTAAGAACACAAGGTTCTTTGCTACTATTAGAGTATGCTAGATTCTAACATTTTATGCAACGATCCTTTCGTAAAGTCATAGCACAAAAGTCACCAAGACTTGGCTAATGAAATTACAAAGTACTCTATCGGAAATTGTTACAAGACAATTCCATACACCTGAAGTCTCACATTCAAAGTACATTCTTTTGAACATCCTTCTTGCATAAAAGTTTGTAATCTAGGCATAATATCCAACTCCCAATATGGAGACATTTCCACATTTTCCATATGACAACTCATTCTTAATAGAATCTTATCTATTCATAATAATGTCGATATGGTCCATCCAATACCATACTTCCAACTACTCACATGCGACCAATCCTCAGCGAACTTTGGATCGTCCTTTGATAGTTGTTTAATTATTTTAGTCAAAACCAATTCTAGTCCTTTTTCCCTCTTAATGCGTTATACATTTGTAAAATTTTAGAATGGTAAAATATTATAGCATTTGCAATCGATCCTATACCCAAAGCGTATGGGACACGATGCATAATGTCTTACATAAAGATATGATTCTTTACCAATCTTTTGCCATAATATTTTATGTGTCATATTCTCACAATTCGAACTATGAAGAGGGATGTCGTAATCATAATCGAAATTTGAGAACACACAATGTATCTTTTGACTAAAAATATCAAAATTTCTCAATCTAAGCTTAAGATTTTGAAACGAAGTATAATATTCTCTCCATTAATTATAGCAAAACAACTTTTCAACCCATGCAATTTTGCAAATTGAATCTTTGTTTTTCTATAATTAATATTTCTAACTTGCAATACTCGCCAAAATAATCATACAAGTGTAACACTTATGCTCCCACTATCATGATTATCGTATAAGCAAAACACTTATGCTCCCACTAGCTTTGACATGTATTCAGAAAACAAATGAACTTCCAGAAAACAATGCCTATTGAATTTATGAAATTCATATTTCTAATACTAGATGCTTCGATAAGCCTTTGTCTAAGCTTCTTAAACTTATACACCTTTGTCTTAGATAGCTCATATGTGTGCTTAAACAATTTAGAACTTATGTTACTAAGTTCCAAATGTTCAAACTAATTGCCAAATCTCACAATTCGAACTATGGAAAGGGATGTCGTAACCATAATCGAATTTGAGAATACAATTTTCACAATTGCTATCTTCTTAAGATCTCTCTTAGTGATAGCATTTCCTCACAGTCATTTTCATGAAGGAGGGAATCTTATGACACTTAGATTTTATGGTGTATGAGTTCCTATCCATGTGAATTTGCTAAAACCAAGGTTTGCGACAAATCCAAACTCATATGGACTGAACTTTCTTAATCTTGATTTCTTGCCTTATGGTAACACGAGTGCCCACCATTTCTGCCAAGTAGTTTAGTAACTTGTCCTTACATATCAATGTACTTTCCATCGACTAAGGTGCTACTATGTATTCAAATGAGGACTCATAGAACTCACATACACAATTAACTCAATTGGAATGGCACAGAAACAAAATAATGTCAACACGATAGGTTGTAAATCTCAAGTCGTGTGCTAGTGACAATCGATAAGGTTTATTCTTGATTTGTTCTTGAAAACTTTCAAGACCATTAAGACTCCCACTGACTCCTTGAAATATAACATTCTCTTGTCAAGAAACATTTCTTGACAAAGCAAATATTCAAGAGTTAGTGTAGTTCTTATCCAGACAAAACATTTCACATAATTGGTCCTAGTTGGTCTTTGTCTTATCCAAGATAGCACAACTTACCCATTTCAAAGGTGCAAGAATGAGAAACCTTTTCCAAATTCCACATTCGATGAATGTTATAAACCTACTTAATACTTTTCACTCAATGTCACAATCTTGGAGTATGACTCTAAGACTTGATATTAGAACGAAGTATGATTGACTCTTTCATTTAACCATTTCTACAATTCTCGATTCCTCTTCTTAGACATAAAAATGCACTAAGACTCACTTAGAGGATCAATTGAGATATGGCTCTTAATCATTAAGACTTCATCATAAAACACAATAAAAGGTACTCTCCCTTCTTCTTAGAATGGAGAAACTTTTATCTTTCTGCCTTCTTGATTCTTCTTATTCAATCTGCTATTGATTGAAACTCTTTCAATTAACTCAAAATTATACTCAATCTTATAAGTATAACAATATTTACTAAACTTTAGTAAATCATGACGAATATCTTTGTCACTCTTGTGGTAGACTTGATCAACGTACGGCCTAGTGTACTTGATCTCTTAGTCCTTCAATCAACACTTTGTAAAAGAATTAGTCTAAGTTTCCCAAATGTGAAAGTTTTTCATTCATCATACAGTACACATTGTATGATTCCAAGTTTCTGTCCAATTGAAACTTTGGGCGATGAGAAACTCTCTCTATTTGGAAATTTTGACATTTCCACAAATAACATAATTAAGAATCAAATCCATTAGTGCTAATAATAGAAACATTCAAACATCAATTTTTCATACATGCCATTGCAAGAATAAATAAATAAGATAAAATCAAAATTCATTTTATTGCGGAAACAATTTGTCCTTACAATGCAATTCAATTGAAAAACTATGTTATTACATATTTCTTAACAATCTATTCTAACTCCAAGCAGTAGCTCAAGAATCCAATCTTCAAGTAATGCGATCAAAATCCATTTCTTCACGATTAGATTCAGCTCATTTCTTCCCTTAAGCTTCCTCTCTTTTCTTCGATCCTACAAAACATCAAAATGTTATCTTATCTCATCATGTATTAAGAATCTAGAATAGGAACTTAAAAGAGTTAGATAATGGATTTTACCTAAAGTAGAGCCATACGTCTTGACTCTCCCATCTCTTAGATCTCTCAAGTAAATAGGGCAGCTTCGTTTCCAATGCCCCTTCTCTTGGAAATAAAAGCAAACGGACTCCTTTGGCACAGCACATTGGACAATCACAGACTTAGTTCTTTCTAGACTTCCAATGTTGCCAGTGTCTATTGAAGTTTGGGAGTTTGATTCACAAGACAAATTTGCTTGTTTAGCACGCCAAATCATTGCTGATTCAGCAGCTATAAGCAAATAGGTGAGATCAATAAGGGTCACGTCATGGTCCATCATATAGTACTCTCTAACGAACTCACTATATGATTCAGGAAGTGACTGAAGAACCCAGTCAACAGCCAACTCACTTGAAATCTCGACACCCAACATGTTTAACCTATCAATGTGTGACTTCATCTCTAAGACGTGTGCACACACAGGTTTCCCATCTACGTGTTTAATTGCCAAAAGGGTTTGAGTGAGCTTGAACTTTTCAAGCCTTTGAACTTGTGGGTTTAGGAGAACAATTAGAGGAGGTGGAGGATGTGAAGCATGACTTTCATTTCCTTGATCGTATCTCGGAACATCATCTTCATTTGGAGAACTTGTTCCATGGGATTTGGGAAGACCATGATTGTCAGAACTAGACATCTACAAAACGGGAGAAAGTTCAAGTTAAGTTGATTGAGTCCTTAATAAAACACTCAAATGACTTACTAAGGCTAGGATCCAACACAATATTCTACAACCTAGAAGAGGGATGCCGTAATCTAGTTGCAGAATATTTGAAGGTAGGTAAATGACGATTTACCAATTTCCACCATGAAAAACGAAAAGGAAGTTTAAGTTTTAAATGAATTGAAACTCCTAGATCTTTTGAGATTCATTGAAGTTTTCAATGGCATGTTTAATTTCGATTATGCCCTTCTATTTGTGATTGGGATGCCGAGGATCACAAATAAGGTGTGAATAACCATACGAATCACGTGGTGCACCCAATGCTACTATCACCTAATCAATGTGCCGGTTAGCCACAGACACTCCATTGATCTATGACAAACTTCGAGTCACCCTTCTCTACCAATGTCATCCCCAAATTAGTGTGCCGGTTAACCACACACGCTCTATTAACGTTTGATAAGGGTACGAAGTGTAATTCTATGGATTAGCATACAATTTCACATTTTTCCTAAAGTAAATATGATTTGGGAATTTGAAAAAGCATTTAGTTACTTTGTACTTCATTATACTTATAATGGAAGGTTTCTGTCCTATCCTACCCGTTCGGCTAACGACCCTCCACTAGTCAAGAGTGCGGTGGGTAAGAGTGGATACCCATTTAATCGCCATTTTTTAGGCAATTTCCTTAAACATCCCTTATAGACTAGCTTCGTGAACGAGGCCTACTAACGGTAAGACTGACTGTTTAGTCGTACATATATAATACTAGACTTTTAATGTTATATATAGTATAGGGTGTATTTTACACTTTTAAAATACTAGGTGGTTTAACTTAGTAAATTATACTTTTAATTTAATTAAATGTAAACCAAAACTTTATGGATTTATTAAATCACTTTTAATGATACACTTTAATTAATTAATAAAACCATAAGTGTGTGATTTGAACTTTTTCAAATTATTAGGGTTTTAGAATTTAACATTTCAAAATTAAACATTTAATCAACTTTTAAATTCCAAAACTTGAGGGCAAGTTTTGAAATATTTCAAAACATTAGGGTTTTAACTTATTTAAATTTCATAAACAAAACTTTTAAGTTCAAATTTAAACTATAAAAACTAAAGGGTGCAATTGAAACTTTTTCACATCGCAAAGGATCAAATAACAAATAATATAAGTTAAACAATTAATTTAGTCATTATCTATATTTGACCTAATCTTATTTTAGTCACTAGATAATTACCAAATAATTTAAAATAATCGATATTTATCATATAAACAACCAACATTCAAAAGATTTTAAATTATCTATTGTTTTGGCAAGGATAATCATTAATTTAAGATAAAAATCGGATTTTAACTTCAAAAAACAAATTAGGCATTAAATCAAAGTCAAAACAGCAGTTAAATCCCAAAATACCCTCTGTCTGACGCTCGAACTCGCCGAGTTAGCTCTGAACTCGCCGACTAGGGGCCAACTCGCCGAGTCCAGATTCTGACTCGTCGAGTTGAGTCGGGCAGAGGCCAAAAACTTGATTTTTAGCAAACGAAACAATTAAGCATCACATACAACTTAAACCAATCAAGTCTCTGATACCACTGATGGGTTTTATGCATAGGAAACAATCCTATGTGCTCATACAAACCCTAATGCTTGGATCTAGGTTTCTCTATTGTACATGCTTTGAATCCAAAGCCATAAACCCTAGATCTAACACATAATAAACTGAATTAGGGTTTAGAGAATTACCTTCGATAGTTATATTGCAATAACAATCAATTCCTTGCTTTGATTGGCTTTAGAAAGCTTAGTGCCTCAAGTGCTGCACCTCTAATGAAGTCGCAAACACCTTATGCAACTTGGATGAAGAAGAGAAGAAAGGAGGCTGCCCAAAACAACTAGAAATCCTAGAGAATCAGTTACACACGTTTTTGGGGCGAAAGGGGCCCTTTATATACTTGTGTGAGCTGCTAGGGTTTCATTCAAAACCCCAATGGACAACTTAAACTCTAAGCAACCAGTGGAACCTTTTGGATAAGGCCATGGACGAAAATATGATGGGCTCCCATCATATTTTCGTTCACCCCTTGTTCCTTTAGCATTCCTTAGCCCAATAACTCAATTATCCAATAATTACAGTCCAATCCCCTAAATTTAATTAATCTCTTTTAGCCACAAAAATTAATTCTTAATTAATTCTTGACTAATATTAATTAAACAATATGATTTCTCCTTTAATATATTATTCTCATAATATATCAATAAATCATATTTAAACCTTTCTCTCCTTAATTCATCCTACATATTGCTATGGTGAAGGCAACCCAAAAGGACCATGCTCATAATCGGGTCAAGTACATACCAAAATAGTTATGGACTTAGACACTAATCCAACAATATTTGTGATTGCAATATTATCTGCAAATTTATATTTAAAGGTGTAGTCTTATATGTAGGATTATGTTTTAGAGGGTAGTTTTATGTGCAAGTCTACGTTTTGGGATATGAAATCCTAGTATGTACACTTTTATCTGTAATTCTAGCTTTTTGTGATGTGGGATTCCCATATTTTTTTATTATGACAAGTTAAATGGTAAAAGGTTGACAATATGTTTTAATTTTAATATTAAAAGCATGCTTGGATTGTTTTGTTGGGTTAAAACCCATTTCCACACAAGTATTTTCAGCTTAGGTGTTATGGTTAAACATGTTATGTACTTAGGTATCAAAGTAAAGCCTAGAGATTTATTGATAAAGAAGGTTTATAAAAGGCTTACCGATGTCTTCATGTGGTTTTATCCCTTCTATTTTACTATGGTTGTTGATATTATTTTTGTAACACTACAAAGTGTAAACTCTAATAAAGAAATGGACAGTTTTTTTTTAAACCGTATTTCACTACTATCTATTTTCGCAATAATTGGGCTACCATGGTTAATTTTGAAAAGATAAAATTTTAGGTGTTACATTTTGGTATCAGGGCCATAATTTAAGCGAATTAGGTGGGATTATCCTTGTTGGGCTTAAACTATGTGAATTAGGGTGCATATTTCATTAAGAATGATAGAATTTCTTTTAGACTGTTGATCTAAAGAAATCTGATGTATATTAGGAAGATATTTTCTTATAAGCATTGAATGAATTATGCACCCTTGTATAGGTGTGTTGAGGTCATGTTATATAACTCAGATTATAATTTCACCATGATAAGGTGCTTGAAGTTGAGTTGTTCATAATTAACCACCAGCTAGATTCTTTATCAAATAGTTAAGATTCTGTGTATAGAATTAGACTTTTGAAATTCCTAAGAGATACGCGATTTCAAAGCATAACATTAGGAATGAGTGGTACATGTATAATGAGTGAATAAACGCTCGAGCTTTTGGGTGGAAGCTAGAGGAATAATTGGCATTGGAGAAGAATGATGAGTCGATCCATGAGCGAGTTGGCTTTGGTGGCTAATGATGCACGAACCTCATTGGCTTTGGTGGTTTTGGTGGGTTACTGAGAAAGGAAATGTCTAGTGTTATACGAAAGGCCTTCCCTCGGAATGTTCCTTTCGTGTTAGGAGAAACGTCATTCCGCTACCAATGTGGAGCAGAAGAGCATAAAGAGAGAGAACAAGAATCAAAGCCTCCAATGGGTGCAGGATGTAGTATATGCCATGGAAGAAGACACATTCACAAGTTATGCCTGGAATACTACACGAATTTCATTGAAGATCATGATCATGCATAAAGGAAAGAGAAAAATGAGTAGAAGTGGAGATATAACTCCTAAAATGAGATAATACAAAGGACTGATATTTCATAGTAAACGAAATGATGATATGTGTATGTGATAAGAAAATGATCGATTTATCCTAGTAAATAGATTATATCCTGCATGGATGCAGGTAAATGTTAGAAATTCATATATGACAGTAATTACCCATGAAAATGTAGAGACTATCGGTGTGAGAGGCTCATTGAGAAATTGAATGAAGCTATATATTGGTAAAGTGTAAAAAGGGCAATATACTTTGAGATCGTGGTGCAATCGTAAAGGGTACGCCACACATAAGATAAGTAGATTGCTATATGTAGATATTAACTATGGATGTGGCGCGATGTAACGCCTATTCCAGGTTTCATTTAATTTTCTAAGTTTTTAGGGTTTTCTTCTAGGAATCGACAAGTTGGGGAGCCCGAGTCGACGAGTAGAGATCGATTTTGGAAGACGAGGATATTCAGTTTCATCTGATCCTCGTGTTCCCAAGTGAATTCCGGTCCTCGCTTGGCGTTCCAGCGAACCTTCACGACAGGGATACGACTTTGCTTCGTCTGCTTGACCTCACGGTCCATGATCTCTACTGGTTCTTCCACGAAGGTGAGGCTATCGTTGATCTCGATCTCGTCGAGTGGGATTACAAGAGTCTCGTCGGACAGACACGTTTTCAAGTTAGATATGTGGAATGTAGAATGTACGTTACGAAGTGTGTCGGGTAGGTCGAGTTTGTAAGCTACGGGGCCGACTCTTGCAAGAATCTCGAAAAGCCCTATGTACCTCGGATTAAGCTTCCCACACTTTCTGAAGCGTATCAAGCCCTTCCAGGGTGAGACTTTGAGAAGGACTCGGCCTCCCACCTGAAATTCCAAAGGTTTTCTTCGTTTATCAGCATAGCTCTTCTATCCGTCTCTAGAGGCTTTTAATCGTTCACGGATCTGAACGATTTTTTCTGTCGTTTCCCGAATGATCTCTGGACCGGTGAGAGTACTGTCGGAAGCTTGCCCCCTGGCTAATTGGGTATCACCCACCTCAGCCCAGCACAGAGGGGATCTGCACTTTCGGCCGTAGAGAGCTTCAAATGGAGCAGCCTTGATGCTCGTGTGATAACTGTTATTATAGGAAAACTCGACAAGGGGTAAATGAGTATCCCATGCCTTCCCAAAGTCAATCACGCAGGCTTGCAACATATCTTCCAGTGTTTGGATGGTCCTCTCACTCTGTCCGTCGGTTTGTGGATGGTAGGCTGTGCTTATGTCCAGCCTTGTTCCTGAGGAATGTTGTAGTGATTGCCAGAATCTTGAGGTGAACCTACTATCTCTATCGGAGATAATGGACATAGGTACACCATGTAGCCGTACGATTTCCCTAATGTATGTTCTCGTAAGTTTCTCCATCTTGTCAGTTTCTTTGATAGGCAGGAAGTGTGCAGACTTGGTCAATCTATCGATGATGACCCATATGGTGTCAAGTCCACCCGTTGTCTTGGGCAACTTGGTTATGAAATCCATAGTGATCCGCTCCCACTTCCATTCTGGAATCTCTGGTTGTTGCAATAAACCAGAGGGCTTCTGGTACTCGACCTTCACCTTTGCGCAAGCAAGGCATTTACTTACGAAGGTAGCAATCTCTGCTTTCATATTAGGCCACCAGTATAGCTTTTTAAGATCCAGATACATATTATCTGAACCTGGGTGGACGGAATACCGAGTGTTGTGCGCCTCGGTCATGACCGAGTCTCGGAAACCACCGTGTTTCGGTGTCCAGATCCGGTTCATGAAATATAAGGCTCCGTCACCCTTGGCTTCTAAATTCTTGTCCATTCCTCTAAGGGATTCACTCGTCACATTTTCAGGTTTCATGGCTTCAAGTTGAGCCGCCTGAATTTGCTTAGACAAGTGCAAATGGATGGTTATTGATAATGACTTGACTTTGCGACCAGAGTATTCCTTCCGACTTAGGGCGTCTGCTACTATGTTGGCTTTACCCGGATGATAACGAATATCGCATTCGTAGTCACTGAGTAGCTCGACCCACCGTCGTTGTCTCATGTTGAACTCCTTCTGATCGAAAGTGTGTTGTAAACTCTTGTGGTCGGTAAAGATAGTGCTTTTCGTTCCGTACAAGTAATGTCTCCAGATCTTCAGAGCAAACACCACTGCTCCTAGTTCAAGATCGTGGGTCGTGTAGTTAACTTCGTGTGTCTTCAACTGTCTCGAGGCGTAGGCGATGACCTTACCTCGCTGCATCAGAACACACCCGAGCCGTTGATTTGATGCATCGCAATAGACTACGAAGTCTTCTATCCCTTCGGGAAGGGATAGTATTGGCGCGGTGCACAAGGCTCGTTTGAGCGTTTGGAAAGCTCTGTCTTGTTTCTCTTCCCAGTCGAAGACCACGCCTTTCTGGGTCAAGGTTATAAGGGGTTTCGCTATTCGGGAGAAGTTCTGAATGAATCTGCGGTAGTAGCCAGCGAGGCCTAGAAATTGACGAATTTCAGTAGGCGTCTTGGGTGCTGACCAGTTCTCAATGGCTTTAATTTTGGATGGGTCCACGTGGATTCCCTCTTCGCCTACCACGTGTCCTAAGAATCCGACTCTTCAGATCCAAAATTCACATTTCGAGAACTTCGCATAAAGTTTCTCCTTACGTAATGTCCCTAGAACTTGTCGAAGGTGATCGCCATGCTCTTCCTTACTTCGGGAGTAGATCAGGATGTCGTCAATGAAAATGATGACGAACTGATCTAAGTAAGGTCGGCATACTCTATTCATAAGATCCATGAAGACTGCAGGTGCATTGGTCAATCCACATGGCATCACCACGAACTCGTAATATCCGTAACGAGTTCGGAAGGCTATCTTCGGCACATCCTCCTCTAGTACTCGTAACTGGTGATATACGGATCTCAGATCAATTTTGAAAAAGTAGTTCGCCCCTTGCAGTTGGTCAAATGGATCGTCTATGCGAGGCAGAGGGTAACGATTCTTGACCGTCAGTTTGTTGCGTTCTCTGTAGTCTATACACATACGCAATGATCCGTCTTTCTTCTTAACGAACAAGACCAATGCTCCCCAAGGTGAGAAACTCGGTCTTATAAAGCCCTTGCTGAGCAGTTCGTTAAGTTGGCCAGAGAGTTCCTGCATCTCAGTTGGTGCTAAATGGTAGGGCGACTTGGCTACTGGGGTAGCTCCTGGGACTAAGTCGATTCTGAACTCGACCTGTCGTTGCGGAGGTAATCCAGGTAGCTCTTCTGGGATAATGTCGGGGAAGTCGCTCACTACTGGGATATTCTTTAGTTCTTTCGTTTTGAGGCTTGCGTCGACGACGTGAGCAAGTAATGCATGGTATTATTTGCGCAGATACTTCTGTGCTTGAATACTGGATATTATATGAAGACTTGCACTGGGTTTGTCGCCGTAGACTATACGAGTTTCGTTAGACGAAAGGTTTAGACGGACTGCTTTCTCGTAGCACATGATGTCGCGCGATGAAGACTTAACCAATCCATGTCGATGATAATGTCAAAGCTTTTTATTGAGGCCGGCATGAGGTCGATTGGGAATGAATGGTTATCTAGAGTTAGGGTACAACCTAAGTATATGCTATTCGTACTTTCAGTTTTCCCATTAGCCCTTTCTACTGTGAATCGTTCCTTAAGTGTGTGCGGTTGTTGTTTAAGCATGCGAGCAAATTTATGGTTTACGAAGCTTCACTCCGCTCCACTATCAAACAGAATGCATGCATAGGAGTTATCGAGGAGGAAAGTACCAGTCACCACTGTCGGGTCAGCAACTACTTCCCCGTGGCCTATAGCTAGTACCCTCCCTGCTCCTCCAGCATTCTTCTCGTTGGGGCAGTCCCTCTTAAAGTGGCCTGCTTCGCCACATCCATAGCAGATCGGGCTCGCGCCAGAGCCAGGGACTTGGTTGATCGGTTGTGCCGGGAACTTACAGAAACGGACGGTGTGTCCTTTCCTGTTGCAGTTAGAGCATTGCATTTCACGGCAGGGGCCGTTGTGGTGGAAGTTGCATTTTTTGCACTTAGGCAAACTTCCAGCATACTGCTTTATTGGAGCAGTAGCAGCAGCAGGGGTTACCGCGACATGCACTGCGACAATTAGCTGCTTTTTTGGCAGCTCGCTGCTTCTTCTTTTCGTCCCAAAACTTCTGCTTGGTGTCAGCGGGTTTGGAGGGTTCCGGGATGGCTAGGGTTGTTGTGGTTGCAGGGGTTTTGACTCCGTGGTCAATGAGTGGTTGTGCCAATCGCTTGGCACTGTCGAAGGTAGCGGGGTTTGATGCTAGGACATTCCCCTGATACGGAGGCACTAGCCCCCATATGTACCTCTCGATCTTTTTCCCCTCAGTGGGAACCATATTGGGGCAGAGGGCCACCAGTTCGCTGAATCGGGCAGTATAAGCGACCACGTTGGTGCCCTTCATAGTCAGGTTCCAAAGTTCCTGCTCCAGTTTCTGGACTTCGCCCCTCGGGCAGTATTCCTCCATCATGAGGTCTTTCATCGTTTCCCAGCCCATTTCGTTGGCTACAACGAGGGTTAGAGCTTTAACATGGCTGTTCCACCACGTCAGGGCCTTTCCCTTAAAGGTGCATGCGGCATATTTGACTTTGCTCGTAGTAAGGCATGAACAGATTTTGAAGACTGATTCAGTCTTCTCGAACCATTGCGAGAGAGCAACAACTCCGCCGGTGCCATAGAAAGGCTTCGGCTTGCAATTGGTGAAATCCTTGTAGGAGCACTCTCTCGAGCGCACAGGGGTTTCAACCGGAATTGATTCAACAGGGGTTCCACCTCTGTTGGCATCAAATGAGTGATACTGAGCCATCGCAGGTACCACTGCTGCAGCTACGGCAGCATTCAGGGCTGCAGTATCGATGACCGGAGGCGGAGGAGGTGGTGGAGGTGTAGGGTTATTCCGGGGAGACTTGCGAGGAGGCATCTTTCATCTATAAGTTTATAAAGATAAGAAAAACGGTAAGAATCAATTTGTAAGCAACGTGAGAGTGACACATGGACTAACTAACCATAGCCCAACAGTTGAATGAGTGTTTGAAATCACAACAAGGAATATTAGTAGGAAAACACAAGTGTACAGATTTTTCCCACAGATTAGATAGATTTCAATAATACTGGTATTACTGATGTAATAAGTTCAGGGAAAATCGACCTAACAGTAGGTCTTACATCATACCATACAGATAAGTTTGACAGTTCTTAGATTCCTAATTAGAGTACTGAAAGTTAGGAAAATTTTATAGACAAGTGCTACTTAGAGCACAGATATAAAAGGCTATTCCTTAACCAAAAGATAGAGATGTACTAGACATCATCTAACGGCGATGGGAATTCCTCGGGCGAGCCCTGAGGTCGGACACTTGACGAAACACCTCTTGAAGGTGTCGATCCTGAGCCCTTTGGCGGGCTCGAAGTTCCAAGACTTCAGCTCGGGAGGCAGCCAACTGTTGCTGCAGGGTTTCATTGGTTCTCCGGGTCCGTTCCATGTCTTCTTCAAGACGGCGGATGCGGACTGTGTTGACACCTGAGTTGGCATCAATCTCCATGACCCGGTCGATGGCTGCTCGACCTTGCTCAACATTACGAGCTATCCTGCGGATAATGACGGGCAGAGCTCGGTCAGCAGAGCCACCTTAACTGACGTTGTACAAGCTTCGGTCCCTAAAGTATGGTAAGGGTTGACCCTGTTCATCACTCCAACGATTCAAATTGGTTGCCCACAAGGGAGTAGGACCTGGAAAAGCTGGTCGGGGGTTGTTGTTCGGGGCTTGACCTACTAGCGGTAGGTTGTTGACTTCAGGCTCGGAGTTGGATCCATCAGAAAAGCCTTCTACGAGGTGATCATCCAAAGGGATTTGATGCTCATCTTCGGTCTCTTCTTCGATCCACCCGGCATTGCCTTCATTTGGAAAGTATGGGTCGCCGTGATCGAATCCAGCCATTTAAATCTACGCGAGAAGAGAGGTATAAGAATGTAGTATACATGTAACTAGTAGTACAAAATACACATATAGTATTTTAAGTTTAAGTTCTATTGATCTTCTTGTGGTATTGTTGGTAAGTTTTTAGACTTGTTAACACATCACAGCCATTCTAGGGCATATGCTAATCACTCCTCGGACCAGCATAGTTGATCAGACTATGCCATTCCCAGGACTGACCATACATCCCCGAGCTCACTTGTGATATTTAACAATCGTAATACTTTTGTTCTTGTCATTATGACACTGATTTTAGTATGAATGCAGACTAGTATACTTAATTAAATATTTTAATATTTAAAGTATAGACTCTTGGTCAGAGTGCTTTAATCCCTAATGGGTTTATAGTTTAGTATATCTTTTATGGGTTGATATACTTGATTCACTATAAACAATGCTCTGATACCAATCTATCACACCCCAAAACCAAGAACGGCGGAAACGTTCTGGGGCGGAGGACGTCATGTAAAGTATCACAACACAGTAAATGTAAATAAGCAAACAACATCATCCATTGCATTAAATATATAATTTTAATACAAGCGTGTTCTGTACAGTTTTAGACACCAAAAATATAATGTGAATCAAAATAATATGATAAGTCTTGAATGCGCTCCATCTTCTCAAAAGCTGGCCTCTGTACCTGTCTACTGATGACCTGAGAATACAAGTTATTTTGAAAGAGTTTATCAGCATTAAGCTGGTGAGTTCATAAGTATTTTAGTGTCGGTGTTTGTTATTAAAAATGTTTGAACCTGTCTCAAGTATAAGTTGTAAAATGTAAGCAATTGTTTGTAAGTGTTTGTAAAAGTTTGAATTTCTCAGAAAAACCTATATTTTCTATTAAAGTAGCCTTCTACCAAGGCTTAACTATTTTGTATGCTCGTTTGTTGTAAAAGTGTGTAATTTCCCAAATGTAACTATCATTTAACAAAATATAGTTTGTACATTAATGTTTAAGTGAAATAATCACTAAAAATATGTAATGGGTAAATCATTGTAGTACTGTAGTTTTGTATTATAGGAACTACTGCTGTACTAACTACCTTAAACCGGATTTATATTAAGGTATAATGTGATAAATTGCACCATACTATCGACTGGTAACAACGACATACGAATGGTCGTAATAACGGAATGACGTTTGGCACCCGCAGACCTGCAGGTCCGGCTGTAGCTAGCAACAAGGTGTAGGATAGTCAATCCAGTATAGATCTATACGCAAACTCACGCTCTCCTTCCAAGAGAATTCTGGCTACAACTCGGGCCATGACATTTAAGGCATGCTCCGATACAGTGGACCACAATTGTTAACATATTCTTGTACATGTAATGAAATGTTTCTCGTTCTAGTATAGTTGTATATGTTCTCCTCCTAGTATAGTTGTATATGTTCTCTTCCTAATATAGTTGTATATGTTCTCTTCCTAGTATAGTTGTATATGTTCTCTTTCTAGTATAGTTGTATATGTTCTCTTTCTAGTAATGTAATGTATATGTTCTCATAGTAATGTAATGTATAGACTCATGAATGAACTGACTCATTGATCTAGAAATTGTAGTAGTATGATCCTGTGTTACCCCGATGGTAACTTACTAATGATGTGTCTAGTACGTATGAATATGGAAGTACTTTTATGTCTATATATGTATATTTGATATATAATTAATATTGAAACGACCTTCAGTTGGTTACCCGAAATCCCACCAGACCACATCCAAATCAAGAAAAAGGAAATAGGGCGGATGGCCTTCCTAAGCCCTTTAAACATTATTTATATATCTATACATATATGGGCATACAATTTATATGAAGTAAAGCAAAGTTTAAATAATAGCATTTAATAAGTAAAAGAGTTTGTAAAACATTTTGAAGTAAAACAGTTTGATAAACAGTTTGAACAGTGATAAAATCATTGGTTTCCTAGTTAATAATCACATGTGATTAATGCAATCACATGTGATTGAAGCAATAACTATAAGTATTTAACTTGTATTCCCCCCATAAAGTATTTAAAACATTTAAAATCATTACAAAGGTTAATTAAAGGGGTATGAACTCACTTGTGGTGAGCGGTTTGGATTGTAGTGTCGGATACCGTGCTAGGTGGCAAACGGAGACTTGTTCACACGCACGAGCATAGTTATCATATAATGAGCATATATATAACTAATTAGCCAAATAATAACTTAATGAAATAAGTTGGGACACTCAGGAACATGTAAACACTTGGTATAAGTGTTATAGGTCCTAATGGTTGCATCTAAGTTGCTACGGGACAAGGCTAAAGGGGTTTAATGTACCAAATGACCTTGTATATGAGTTTACCACCCAACAAAACCCACCCTTGGAGTTTACGGTCATAAACTCTTGAGTTTACGGCCGTGAACTCCATTCTTGGTGGTTTTGGGTGTTTTAAGGTGCTACATGAATTCTAGAATAAGCCTAGCTTGGTGGTTTAATCATTTGGGTAGTTTAGGGCCTTAGAATGCTCCTTTGAGGAGTTTACGGCCTAGAGTCCATATCCCCTAGAGTTTACGGCCGTAAAATCCTATGGGTTGGGTGTTTTAATTCATTTAGGCCTCTTGCACACAATGGATAATTTCTAGACTTTTGATTAAGGCTAAAGGGGACTTTAGGCACACTTTGGTGCCTTTACTTCGAGTTTACGGTCCAAGAGCATTTCTTGGCCTAAACTCCCTTTTAGGGATGATTTTGATGTGTTTTACTCCCGATTCAAGCTACAAGTAATAGAGGGTTAAAGTCTAAAGCCTTAAGGGGGTGTTTAGGGCACTTTTAGCCCTTGAAAAAGGTGTTTACGGTCCAAGAAACTCTTGGGTCGTAAACTCCTAAAAATAGGTGTTCTTGATTGTGTTCTAGCTTTAAAAGATCATACATAATGTCCTTAACTAGCTACCTAACAAGGAAATGGGACTAGATAGCTCTTAGGCTTCGTTTTGGAGTTTACTCCCCAAGAACGTTCTTGGGCGGTAAACTCCCGGATCTTACATATTTGACATGTAAACTATGTTATTAAGCATATAACAAGCATTAAAACACAACTAGGAAAGTAGACTCACGATTTGGGATGAAAACCCGAAGATCCGTGAGAGAGAATATGGCTTTTCTCTAGTTGGAAATGTGAATAATGAATAATTTGGTTCAAAATTCTATTTATAGTCTTGAAATATTTTTGGCAAAAATATTTTTTTTCCGGAAATGGACTATAACATTATGAAGTTTTGAAATGCTCAAGTTTCACAAACCCAGGAGTATCCACTCTCTTGATATCTCCTTAAACGTAAGCCCTAATATACACAAACTTATTCGGAAAAGTCTAAAAATCACTAAAACTGGATTAGCTTCTATTGAATAGATATTGTCCGTACAAAATGGAAATTTTGGGTTGTCACAGATGGTGTTTCATCATATGAGGCCGATGAGCCTTCAGTTATTGGAGTCGATGCGTGTACTTGAGCGGGCTGAGGATGGTGTCTTACGGGTACGACCAGATGACGTGGCCGATGAGGAGGGTGCAGTCGAGCCACAGCCGCGACGAGCCCATCGGCGTATACCTGCTCCTCGAGGAGCACAGCAGGGACCTGAGCCAGAGATTGATATACGTTACCTGGCTCAGTGCATTGACAAAGGATTTTACCGCATTGACGAGGGAGTTCAGAGCCTGGGTGAGCGCGTTGCACACGTAGAGAGACGGCAACAGTGGAATGGGGATGCGATGACCGCATTCTTTGCCCATCAGGGGTTTCAGTACCCGGTTCCTTTTCCTCCACCATTCCAGTCACGACCTAATGGAGCCGGAGGCGGTACATCTGGGACACAACAGCACGATGACGGGGATGACGATTGATTTAGTTTATCCTTTTTATTTTTATTTTTGTGTTATTTTTAGTTTATTTTTGCGCTGCTTACTATTAGTATTTTTATTTGGTATGTAATTAAGTTTAATTTTGGTTGTTTTATTTTTGTTTTCCATGCTGATGCTCTTTGGTTGTTTAGATCTTTGCAGAATTTTCGCCCTTAGAAAGCTAGCAGTAAGTTTAGCATCTAGGTTTGACTGTTGCTAGAGAGAGTCGTGTGAGAGTTCGAAGATTATAGTCAAGACCCACGATTTTTCATAAGTGTGGGGTGCGTATTGATTTCGTGAGCGATTATTTAGAAGAGTGGCATTTTTACTATATTTTAACTCTTATGGTATGGATGAGTTGTTCCCACACCATAGACTTTTATTTCGACGCGAGGTAGAAATATCATCCCGGCTGCCACGACATGGTTCACACTTTCCTATGTCGTGGGAGAGTTTTCATCATGAGAGGAGGCTGCCATTCTTGATATGACGATGTGACCAAAATATTCACATTGTGGCCATGTTTAGATTTCACATCTCTCGATGAGACGACGTGGTTGACACTTTCCCACGTCATGGTTACTACTTATTGCATTTATTTGCAATCTTTGCACCACTTCTTAGAAGTCGGCGTTCTTGAAAATTCAGAAGCAACAGTTCCAGTTTCCAGTCTTTCAGCAATGTTTGGAGCAATTTGTAGTAGCCCCATTCGATCTCGCCACAACTACCCCAGGGGAGTCTGTTCCTTTTTCTCCCTTTTTTTTGCTTAATTAGATTCATGCATATAATGAGGGCATTGTATGAAATAAGTGTGGTGTAAGGGGTCGATAAAAGTAAATTAAAAATTGAAATAATAGTTTGAAAATTTCTAGATTTAGGAAAATTTAAAAATTTATAAACTTGAAATAATAGTTTAATTTAGAAAAATCTAGTGATAATTTAAAATTTTGCTAATATTGTATTAAATGATCCGATGAGAACTCAAATGTTTAGTTGAGCCAATACACGTTATAGTGCATTTGTGGCCTCCCTTGTTCTAGTGAAATCATGGGACAAAAACACAACTTTGCTTAGTTTGAGGGATGCAATATGTTTAGCAACCTGTACCCGAAATGTATCCAGGAAGACTTATGTAGTCATTGCACTTAGACTAATGTCTTAACCAATAAAGGTTGAAGTAGAGCGCCCCTGGTTAAGCATGTAGGTTTTGAGTGAAAAGAAAAAAAAAAGTGAGATACATGCAAAAGAGAGAGAGAGAGAGAGAGAGAGAGAGAGAGAGAGAGAGAGAAATTACCAAAAAGTGAAAAATTGAAGAATTATTTAGCAATCAAAGTCAAAATATGAAGATTAAAAAAAATTCAAAAGTGGAAGATGCCAAAAATCAAAAAGTGAAAAAGTTGTAATTCTCTAGTTTATGTATGCTTTAGTAGCTCTACAAAAATACCTTGAAGTTAAAAAGTTTTTGCGGATGGATTCGGAGGGCTGCATAAAATGAGCATGGTTCAAAAGAAGTGGGCAAGTGTTCATGAGGATTGTGAGTATTTAGAATTAGGAGGGTCCTTAGGAAAAAAATTTAGACACAAACGCATGCGTTGCGGTCTTGACATAATGGCTGAGTTTAAAATGGATTGTTTAGTGCGATATTGGTAACTAAAAGTAAGTTTGCTTGGAGGCAAGCAAATGCTAAGTGTGGGGTATTTTGGTATGTGTATTTTTATACATATTTTTGATACAATATATCTTAATATTTTAGCCTTTATTATTATCTTTTAGAACTAAAAGGTACTTATATTGCTTTGATTTAAGATTTGCAGCTATTAGTTGTCCTTAGAGCGGAAAAGAAAAGACTGGAGCGGAAATCGGGTTGAGAAGCTAAAAAAAATTAAAAATGCTGAAAAGTACAATTACGCCCAGCGTAATATAGGTTACGCCAAGCGTAATGCTGAAACACAAATTACGCCCAGCGTAGTTTATGGTTATGCCCAACGTACTGGGTGTTTATCCAGGCTTCCCAATCGCGGTGGACTTCTATCTACGCCCAACGTAAACCGACTTACGCCCAACGTAAGTAAGTCGGTCCCAAAGGTTATAAAAAGCGATTATTGGCCAGCCAGGAGGGGGGATTCGACTTCTAACCTAATTTAGTCAATAATTAACTTCTGTTAAGCAGTTTTAAGGGTCTAAAAGGCGGCCGGAAGGCCGTTAAGCTAACAGGAGCGGAGATCGGAAGGATTGGAGAGCGGATATATCTCAGTAATCATGTGGGTTGTTAACGTGACCATGTTTAGCATTCCACTGTGATACTGTTATGTGTTTAGTTTCTGATTTAGGTGTAAAAACCTTTTAGTTTGTGTTTATGATTGAATGAAACCTTGATTTATAGATTAATTGCTAGATTAAATTGTTTGTTTATGTTTAATTTATCTTGCCAAACTTGTTAAAAGATCCTTACGTGTTAATGATAATTATTTTTGTTAATTGTCAAGTAAATTAAGTTGTATGAACATCTACTTGATTGCTTGTCTCTTATGATTTTGATGACCATCAAGATTATATGACTAGAAATAGTGAATGTGAAACTAGAATTAACTCGTAAATAAGTAAGTTAATGTGTGAGCCTTGTGTGATAAACTATCAACAAGAGGTTAAATTGTATTAGTAATTCGATTAACTATTATTACGAGTCTTGCTTGATACAAACTGAACACTAGGAAACATGTTAGTCCAATCAACTGATCACTGTTTGAATTGACTTGTTTGCTAAAGGATTAGTAATAGTGAACGTGAATCTAATCATTTTAGGAGTCGGTCACATGAATAAATGAATTTATGTAAGCAATTATCTATGCTTTTGAGGTGTAATTTATCTGATCCAAAGTACCTGAAGAGATTTGTTTTCCTGTTAGTTTATCGATACTTTTCAATTAATTGTTCGTTTAAGATTTATTAACCTATTTCTTTATTCCTTTCCTGTGTTTTGTAACCTATAATCAAATATTTTGAATTAATTCACCACCGTTCCCCTTATGTTCGACACCCTTGCTTATCAAAGCTATACTATACTCGATCGGGTTCACTGCCTATAAGGTGTGGTTTAGATGCGATAAATTAGGACTTATAAATAAAAAACCAGTGCATGAAAAATACACATCAGTTCAAACCTCAAGTGGGGGAAAAATATTTATTCACGGAGAGAGGACCTCGCAGGGGCCAACCCTCTGTTCAGTTGTGAGGGCTAGGAGACTGCTTCATCAGGGTTGTTCGGGATTTGTGGCTTACATCTCATATATAAGGGTTGAGACCATGACGGATGTGGGCTGTCACACCCCAAAACTGAAACGGCGGAAACGTTCGGGGGTGGAGGACGTCATGTTTAGTATCACAAGACATGCATCATAGTAATCAAAGTAATGAACAAGCATTTCATTAGTAAGAAAGTGTTTACAAAGTATGTGTTCACATAACATAGACTACAAAACAAATAACAAAATAAGACATGAAGCTATACTGCTCCATCTTCTAAATCCCAATGCGCGTACCTGTCTACTAGTTTCATGAGAATACAAGTTGTAGTAAGTTTGTAAGTTTTGTTTAAAAAAGCTCGCCTGTTCCTCCAGAAAATCCTATATTTCCTGCTTTGATGAAAGATAAGTAAAAATGACTCTACAATCCTTTCTATGAGTACTAAATGGATACAAGTTATATAAAACTCAGAGTAAATAAACAATCGATTGTGTGTATCTGCCCTAAGCCCACAACCAAACAAGGAACATGAAATGAGGCGGATGGCACACATCCCATTAGTTGTTAGATCATTGTCGTATATAACCCTGGTGTATTCACTTGGTACTCACGGAGTTAACTGTAATAGTTCCTTTATATTTGATGAAAAGATTCTTTAAGAAAACCCTTATTTCTTATAATAATAATGGTAACAACATTGGTTCCTTCTATAATCACTTAGTTCATACTAGCTATATATAATCTAATATCGAATAAATAGTTAATTGTGTGAATTTGCCCGAAGCTCACAACCAAACAAGGAACAGGAAATGAAACGGAAAGCACACATCCAACTACCTATTGGGTATTAATAATATATAACCCTGATGTATAAAATAAGGTATTATAGAGTTAACCACCTAAGGTCCTTTAAGTTTATACTGGTTTTATAAAATGGATTAATCCCTTTGCTGGTAAGTTAGTAGTTTTGTATACCAAAAGTTCTGATTTGAAAAGTATGTTTTGTACTAGAAAATTGTGCATTGATTTAGTGTCCTATGACTTGACCCATACCTGGTACCCCTTATGATGACTTAATGTACACGGAACATATATATAACTAAGATCGAATGGATAATAGGCTGGGTGAATCCGCTCTAAGCCCACAACCAAACAAGGAATAGGAAATGAAGCGGAAAGCACACATCCTATTACCTGTTGGATCCTATTAATATATATATCCCTTGATGTATACATTAAGGAATCATAAGCTTAGCATTATGGTCCTTTTCTACTGAATGTACTGGACCCGACTGTTCTGGTTGTCGTTTGAAAAGAGGTAAGTTTTCCCTAGTTTATAACTATCTTGACTCGAAAATAGTTTGCATTAACTTTCAAGTGGAACTGTCGCAATATGAAAGTAATGGGAAAATGTAAGTACACAGTTGTCTTTTAAGTTGAAATCCTAACGTACTAATTACCTTAAAACGTGTTTGTTTTATTAAGGTCATAATGTGAAGGCTAGTACCCATACTATATGCTCTCCCTGTCAAGAAATTATGGGAGCCAAAGGCGACTTCAGCAAACCAGTTGCTAGGCCGTGTAAATCCACATTAAAGTTATACGATCATGTATACCCAAATTAACTATCACCTTTTGTTTAGAACAATGAGGTAGTGATTCATTGGTATAATTAGATCTTGTAGTGTTCTCATGGTATAGCATCTTAGTATGTTCGTTCTGTTATCATGTATAGTGTATAGTATGTCTCTCTGATGTATTGTATCTACCACCATGTTTCTCTTTATAGTATGTTCTAGCATCTAGGATGAACTGAAACTATAAACTATACGTCTTATAGTTTTACTAGTATTTTACTTTAACTGTTATTGAAAAGACTCAATTTACTACTAAGTTATGCTGGTGCACTAAAAACGGAGTTTTGTTAAACTATAAAGTAACATAACTTTAAAAGAGTTTTTGAAATGTTTTGATAACTTATAAAGACATAAGCAATCTTTTGAAAGATGTTTATAACAAACATTTACTCAATTATCAATGTGTTCAACTTGTATTCCCCCCTAAAAGCATCTAAAACAGTTAAAATATTCGTTATAGGGGTATGAACTCACCTTATGTGGGTGATTTAAACCAATATGCGCGTAAGGATGAGAAGCTCCACGAATGAACTCCTGAAACACAAACAAGTACTAAATGACATATAATGGAATATATATATATATATATATATATATATATATATATATATATATAGGGTTTAGAAGCAATCACATGCAAGGAAACACCTTTAGGGACTAGGAAACACTTGGACCAAGTGTTAGAATCACATGTGATTCATCTAAGGGGAGTGTCGGCCACAAAGAGGAGTTTACGGCCCAAGTGGTATGTCTCATGGAGTTTACGGCCATAGGGTTTACAACCTAATGAGTTTACGGCCATAAACTCATGGCATCTTATACCCAAGTGTGTGTGATAAGGTCTTATTTCCATCAAGGAAGTGTTCTAGGTCACAAGCTTAGCTTCTAGAGGAGTTGATGGCCAAAATGGCACCTTTATAGGGGTTTACGGCCAAGGGAGATGCTATTGGCCGTAAACTCCTATTGTCCTTGCGAAATGAATGATTTCAAAGTGTAAACCAAGTGTTTCTATCCTACGACAAGTTAAGGAAAGAGTACTCACGATATTGAAGCTTGAAAGGGTTGATTTTGGACCAAAACACTAGTATGTGTTCTTGGTGTTCTTGGTGAAAGTTCAACATTATGAATATCTAGAGAAAAGGGATGATTTCATGGATGAATCATGAGGATAATGCATGATTAAGAAGGATAACAGCAACTAGAGTGAAGAATACTTACGTTTTTGAAGAATTTGGATGAAGAACTTGTTGATACTTGAGAGTGTTTAAAGAGATTTCGGCTAAGGACGGAAAGAATGAGGAAAATGGAGTTCCCTTATATATATAGTTAAGAGTTTTCGGCCATGGTTGAGTTTACGACAGTAAACTCCATGTTTACGGCCATAAACTCCACATGATGGAGTTTAGGGCTTGAATGTATCATAGTGAATCTAGCAGGTACTTCCTAACACTCATTCCTTGAATGTACTAGGCTTAAAACACTCAAACTGACTCTAAACAATGCTAAAAGATAGCAGGAGTGAGCCTGACTTAAGGTTGACTGTACTTATAAAGCAAAAAATTTTAGGTTGTCACATCATCCTCCCGTTAGATGGAATTTCGTCCCGAAATTAGCTTTCTTAGCAGTACTACTAGGGTTGCACTCCTCTGATTGGCAGAATACTCACTCGTAGACCTGGTAACTTTGCCCTAATGACCTTGATAGGATTCATACTTGGTCCATCTATCATTACCTCATGTATAGATGTCGCATATAATTAGGATTAGTAAGACGGTCGGATGTGCGACTATGCCCCAGGTCCACAACCAAACAAGGAACAGGAGATAGGGTAGAAACACACATACTAGATCTTCTTAATCATAACCATATACCACCCTGGCGTATACAGTGGATAGTGATAGGTGGGTTGTATTCGTCCTTAGCCTCTGAGCTTAGACTTGGTCTACTGGACGAGTGGTATTTCGGAAAGGTCTGCTGAACATACGGTGACAAGGTTGTGGATGACAAAGTACTCTTCGCACAAATACTTCCATTTTAACTAGATCTTCAAATCTTCAAGTTTCGCCAAGAACACCAAGAACACACACTAGTGTTCTTGGCTAAAATCAACCATTTCAAGCCTCTATATCGTAAGTACTCTCCTTAGCTTGTTATCTAGTTGAAACACCAGATTAGAACCTTGAATTCATCCAATTCTCAAGATCAAAAGGATTTCAAGGCCAAGCCATCTCCCATGGCCGTAAACCCCTATAAGTGAGCCATTTTGGCCATAAACCCTTCCTAAGTCCAAGACATAGACCTTAAACCCTTAATGGATGTTGTAAGATCTTGAAACATACACTTTGGCATGATTGACCATGAGTTTACAGCCGTAAACTCTGTTGGCTGTAAACTCATGGTCGTAAACTCTATTGGTGGTCGTAAACTCTCCCTTTATCAATCACATGTGATTTAACACTTCATTTCATGTGTTTCCTAGTCCCTAAAAGTGTTTCCTAGCATGTTAGTTGCTTAAAACACTATATTTATGCCATATTGTGTCATTTAGGACTCGTTAAGTCTTGGGACTTCATTCGTGGAACTTCTCATCCTTACGCACGTATTCGTTTGAATCACCCACTTCAGGTGAGTTCATACCCCGTTATCAATCTTTTAAAATTTTTTAAATGCTTTTAAGGGGGGGGGGGGGAATAAAACTTGAACACAATGATAATTGTGTAAATGTTTGTTATAAACATCTTTCAAAAGATTGCTTATGTCATTTATGAGTGATCAAAACATTTCAAAAACTCTATTAAAGTTATGTTGCTCTATAGTTTAACAATACTCCGTTTTAAAGTAGAAGCATAACTTAGTAGATAAATGAGTCTTTTCAATAACAGGTCAAGTAAACATACTAGTAAACTATAATGGGTATAGTTTAGAGGTTCAGTTCATACTAGATACAACACACGATAACATGAGAGAACATACAATAAAGAGAAAAAGGGAGGAACATACTATGACAACTACAGGGAGGAACATACTATAAAAAAGTACCCGGAAAAACACGTTAATATATCTTTCTGGGTTTGCATTGACACCAATACGATTTCACGTACCAGGGTTAGACGACACGAGGTGATAAAACTTAATAAAATATCTTTCCGGGTTTGCATTGACACCAGTACGGTTTCACGTACCAGGGTTAGCAGACACGAGGTGATAAAACTTAATAATATACATTTCCGGGTTTGCATTGACACCAGTACAATTTCACGTACCAGGGTTTGCAGGCACGAGGTGATAGTTATATCCAACCTAAGTTATTTATTTATATAGGGTACATCTCTAAAGTACTCGATGATAATAAATAAGCTACATAACTTACTCGTAACATGAACATTCAATAGAAGGGGACCACAATGTTAACCTTATGATTCCTTAATATATACATCAAGGGATATATATGTAAATAGGATCCGACAGATAATAGTATGTGTGCCTTCCGCTTCATTTCCTGTTCCTTGTTTGGTTTTAGGCTTAGAGCGGATTCATCCAACCTATTATCCGCTCGATCTTAGTTGTATATATGTTCCGTATACATTAAGTCATCATAAGCGGTACCAGGTATGGGTCAAGTCGTAGGACACTAATACAATGCACAATTTTCTAATACAAAACATACATTTCAAATCACAACTCTTGGTATACAAAACTAGAAACTTACCAGTAAAGGGTTTAATCCATTTTATTAAACCAGTATACCTTAAAGGACCTTAGGTGGTTAATCCTATAATACCTTTGTTTATACATCTGGGTTATATATAATTAATACTTGATAGATAGTTAGATCTGTGTCTTGCGCCTCATTTATGTTCCTTGTTTGGTTATGGGCTTAGGGCAGATTCACACAATTAACAATTTATTCGATATTAGATTATATATAGCTAGTATAAACTAAGTGATTATAGAAGGAACCACTGTGGTTACTATTTTATTATAAGAAATAAGAGTTTTCTTAAAGAATCTTTTCAATAAATATAAAGGAACTATTACAGTTAACTCCATGAGTAACGAGTGAATGCACCAGGGTTATATACAACAATGATATAACAAACAATGGGATGTGTGCTTTCTGCCTTACATCCTGTTCCTTGTTTGGTTGTGGGCTTAGGAAAGATACACACAATCGATTGTTTGATTACCCTGAGTTTGATATAACTTGAATCCATTTAGTACTCATCGAAAGGATTGTAAAGTCATTTTTATTTATCTTTCATATAAGCAGGAAATATAGGATTTTCTGGAGGAACAGGCAAACTTTTCTAAACATAACTTACCAACTTACTACATCTTACTAAGCTTTCTACAACTTACATACATCACTAAAATCTTATGAACTCACCTACTTAATTGCAAATCAACTCTTTCAAAATAACTTTTATTCTTAGGAGACTAGTAGACAGGTACTCGCACTAGGAAGTCAGAACATGGAGCATAATAGCTTCGAGTCTTGTTTTGTTAATTGCTTGTGTATTCTATGTTTTGTGAACACACACATTGTAAACACTTTCTTTCTAAGTGAAATGGTTGTTCATTACTTTGATTACTATGATGCATGTCTTGTGACACTAAACATGACGTCCTCCACCGCATAACGTTTCCGCCGTTCCAGTTTTGGTGTGTGACAGATTAGTATCAGAGCATTGCTTATAGTGAACTAAGTATATCAACCGATAAAAGATATCCAACTATAAATACATTGGGGCTTAAGTGCTCTGGATAATAATATATTTTAAGAATATAACAACAAGTTATAAAAAATATACCTACTTGCTTATACATGTACATACTAGAACAAGTATCACACGAAGAACAGAACATAAGTATTTAAAAGTTGAACACTGTGGTCAAACCTGGATAGTTATGTAATCATAGCTAGGATCAACATAGCATGATCAACTATATTTATTCAAGATGTGACCGACATGTGTTTGGGAGTGATGTGGTGTTGCAACTGTCTTAAAACTTACCTAACGCTATGAGAATACTAAATCAAGTACATAGAGTTAGAATACTATAGGAGTATTCTATGACACTATAACACGATATCAAGTCTGAAACGTACTAAGTACATTACATTAAAATACTATAGGCGTATTTTAGGCACTATATAAATAACTTATGTGATAAGTTCAAAGACCCTTACGGATAGGTCTATAATCTTGCAATGTATACTCCCAATGTTATATATAATTGAGGTTTTATAGACTTAGAATTTGTGATCTACGCTTCACTACTTGTTCTTTGTTTGGTTGTGGTTTTGGAGTAGAATCACTTATTCAAATGTCTATTTAATTTTAAATAATATACGACTTGTATACATTGTACAATTATAGAAGGACTTTGTAAGGATCACCCCATCAAGTTACCCTAAATCTCATAGAATCTTTAGACACTTCCATTTTCGTACGACAAACCCAGATAGATGTAACCACTTCCTCATAGCGGTCAACAGGAGAGTCAAGAAGGAACAAGAGCAGGTTCATGAGAAGTTCTCAAAGGGAGATCAGCCGAAGTAACTAGAACGTCATATGTGTCACACTAATAAATAATAATCTTGGTTAACTTAATGAGTTAGTGGAAACACTACTCACCCTATATGTTTGGATTATTTTCTTTACATGAAACTGGTAACTGTTATTCAGGTCACAGATATTCATTCGAGGATAGCCATTTCTAATTCATAAAGTTTATTTGATATACACTCTTTTATGAATTGTTTCCAGAACACTGTGGAAGTCAGGACCACATACACACAAAACTAGGATAACCTTGTCTTTCCACTTTCGGCTTATCTCCACTGCTATAGACTTATTCCATCTCACCTTTGTATTCTTAGAAAAATATGCCTCGCGGTAGACCGGTAAGGTGTATAGTCAACAACACAATAGAGAGTCCGCCACTACAGTTCGACCTAGCCGCTTTTCAGGCAGCGGTAACAGCAGCAACGACAACCGGCCTAACCCAAATTTGCACAAGTGGTATCAATGGATCTGGTTGCGGTGCTCACCTAACCAACCATGAAGATACCCACGAACACCTAAGGGAATGTTCGTATAAGGACTTCATGAACTACAAACCCAAATCCTTCAATGGAGATGGAGGAGTCATTGCCCTGATGCAATGGTTCGAGAAAACAGATTCGGTCTTCAAAATCTGTTCAAGCCCAGCAGGGAGCAAAGTCAAGTTTGCTACCTGCACCTTCTCCGGCAGAGCCTTAACATGGTGGAATGGCCATGTTAATCATTAAATCTATCAGTGGCCAACTCTATGGGCTGGGAAAACTTGAAGGAAATGATGATGGGAGAGTACTGCCCAAGGGGGAAGTACAAACACTAGAACAAGAACTATGGGAGCTCAAGATGGTTGGCTTAGACATAGTGACCTACACTGACAGGTTTAGCGACCTGGAAATACTGTGCCCTGGGATGGTTATCCCAGAGATCAAGAAGATAGAAAGATACATTTGGGTCTAACTGCGCCGACCCAAGGAGATGTGCTGTCTTCTAACCCATCCACATTCGATAGTTCAAAACGCCTAGCCCAGCGATTCATCGACCATGGAATCCGTCATGGCGTAGAAGTCCCAGTTCCCGAGCCATCAAAGGGGGAGGACTATAAACAAAAGTCGGGGAACAGGAGGAAGAAGAAGCGAACAACACAGGAACCCCCGCAAGCGCAACAAACGAGTACTATGTACGCCGCTACAACGCCTTCTGCTCCAGCACCTGCCAGTAGGTATGCTGGAACGCTTTCGAAGTGTGGAAAGTGAAACTATCACGATACCGGAGTATGCCGGTAAATGTAGTGTCTGAACTGCCACAGAAAGGGACATACAGTCCATTTCTGCAGGGTACCGGCTCAACTGATCTCCCAAGTCCTCGGAGTCGAAGAAAACCAAGCCTGCTATGGCTGTGGTGAGTCATGACACTACCAGAGGGATTGCTCAATAAAACGAACTCGGGAGCGGACGGACGGATTCTGGTGAATACCACCGGAGAATCAACCCCAGAGTCATCCACGAGCAACAGTGCGTCTTCGATCTATGAATTACTTTAAAAATTAATTTATATTTATATAAGACTAAAACTTGGGGAAAACACTTAAAAGTAATTATAATAACTCATATATTGAAATAGATCACAATATTCAAGAGAGCTAAAATATCCGTTCAAAGAAGCTATGATGGCTTAACATATACATTAGGGTTGTGCATAGCTAAGATGTTGCAGACTGAGAGTGAGTGATTCCACCTTGACTCCCGTTCCTTGTTTGGTTGTGGATTTGAGGCAGAGTTACTCAGTCGACCGTCTTATTCATCTTGATTATTCATAACAAGTATATCGCAGGCGATCATAGTGGTACCAAGGAGGATCGTAGTATAAACTATCGACACTAGTTATCAAAGCACTTTCATTGTATGTACTCGCTCATCGCGGTACGATACGTAGAAGTGTTAACATCAAGGGAAAACAGAAAGCACTAGAACAGTTACAAAGAGTACATTGTCGAACAAACTAGGAGTACATTGTCGAACACACTAGGAGTACGTTGTCAAACACACTAGGAGTAAATTGTGGAACACACTAGGAGTACATCATCGTATAATAGACGTTTCTTTCAAATCGGCCAAAACTTGGTTCTAGTAAAGAGTCTGTTACTATTATTCGTCATGAATTGGCGTGGTCCTCACCATACTAAATTCATATGTTTTTATCATCTCGACCGTCAAGTCTGCGAAACCTTCATCATTCGTATCGACAGTCCGACCTAAACCTCAGTTTTATCTTTCGTATTCTTAACCCCGAAGTACTCGTGCGAAAAGTAATTTGTCCTCCGAAGCCTTGTCGTCGTATGCTCCACAGACCGTCACGAAATACCGCTCGTCCAGTAGACCAAGTTCGAGCATAGAGGCTAAGGACGAATACAACCCACATATCACTATCAAGTGTATGTGCAAGGGTGGTATATAGTTATGATTATGTAGATCTAGTATGTGTGTTTCCGCCCTATCTCCTGTTCCTTGTTTGGTTGTGGACCTGGGGCAGAGTCGCACATCCGACCATCTTACTAATCCTAATTATATGCGACTTGTATACATGAGCTAATGATAGATGGACCGAGTATGAGTTCTATCATGAGCACTAGGGCAAAGTTGCCAGGTCTACAAGTAGGTATTCTGCAAATCAGAGGAGCGCAACCCCAGTAGTACTCTAAGAAAGCTAATTTGGGGACGAAATTCCATCTAACGGGGGGACGATGTGACAACCCAATTTTTTTTTGCTTTGAAAGCTCAGTCAGTCAACTCAACTGAGTGTCATACTCATTTCTAATGAGTTCTAGCCTTGTTAAAGGTCATTTTAAGGAGTTTTAGCCTAGTAAACTTAAGGAATAAGTATTGGGAAGTACCTGCTAGAGACATTGTGCAACATTCGAGCCTTAATCCTCAACAAAAGGAGTTCACGGCCACAAAACTTGAGGTTACGGCCGTAAACTCAAGGGGGCCATAAACTCACTCTTTATAGGCTCATATCCTTCAAGTTTCTTCATTCTTTCACTTTCAAACTCAAGAACTTCCAATTCTCTCTCAAGTATCATCGAGTTCATCATCTTAGATCATCAAAAACGTAAGTGTTCTTCCCTTGATTTGTGAATACATCTCTTTATCTAGTAACATCCACATGATTCATCCATAAAAACATCCATTTTAACTAGATCATCAAATCTTCAAGTTTCGCCAAGAACAACAAGAACACACACTAGTGTTCTTGGCAAAAATCAACCATTTCAAGCCTCTATATCATAAGTACTCTCTCCTTAGCTTGTTATCTAGTTCAAAGACCTTATTATAACCTTGAATTCATCCAATTCTCAAGATCAAATGGAGTTTACGGCCAAGCGATCTCCCATGGCCGTAAACCCCTATAATTGTGCCATTTTGGCCACAAACCCTTCCTAAGTCCAAGCCATAGACCTTAGATGTTGTAGGATCTTGAAACACACACTTTGGCAAGATTGACCATGAGTTTACGGCCATAAACCCCGTTGGCCGTAAACTCATGGCCGTAAACTCCATTGGTGGTCGTAAACTCTCCCTTGATCAATCATATGTGATTTAACACATCATTTCAAATGTTTCCTAAACCCTAAAGGTGTTTCCTACCATGTTAGTTGCTTCAAACACTATATTTATGCCATATTGTGTCATTTAGGACTCGTTAAGTCTCGGGACTTCATTCATGGAACTTCTCATCCTTACGCACATATTCGTTTGAATCACCAACATCAGGTGAGTTCATACCCCGTAATCAATCTTTTAAACTGTTTTAAATGCTTTTACGGGGGGGGGGGGGGGGAATACAAGTTAAACACAATGATAATTGTGTAAATGTTTTTTATAAACATCTTTCAAAAGATTTCTTACGTCATTTAAGAGTGATCAAAACTTTTCAAAAACTCTATTAAAGTTACGTTGCTTTATAGTTTAACAATACTCCGTTTTAAAGCATGTAACACCAACAAAATTAGGTCAAAAATGAATTTGTTCAGTAACCATAAATAAGTATACTAAGTGGTAGATATCATAATAAGGTTTTCAAAAGTACAAAGAACACTAAAATCCGATTTATAACGAAGAAGTTATGACCAATTTAAGATCCGTAGCAAATCCGGTAAAACACTGTTAAGCAGAAAACGAGTAATTTGAACAAAATACTTTTCAAACATAGGTGTCTAATTGAAAGTTGTAGATATCATTAAACCATAAGTTTACACAAAAAGAACGCCAAAATCTGATTTCGTATGAGGAAGTTATGATTTTTCGAAGTTTCAATCACAACAGTAGACAACTAAAAAATCGAAAAAGAGATCGAGTGAATTTTAGCCAACGCAACATAAACGAGAATCGAAGATCTCAAAAATATTAGTACAACGGTAAAAAGACTGACAAAAACGAACATCCGATGAAGAAGTTATGGATTTTTAACAAACTTTTCCTGTCTGGGCCTGTTAAAAATGTAATATTAAAAATAAAGTCAAAATTAGCCAACGAAGTCTAAACGAGAGTTGAGCATAATCTCACCTACGCGTTCATATAAAGAACGTAAAATTCGGAGCTCGTACGCGAGAGATAAGAATTTATGAAGTTCGAGACACGAAAATCGAAGCTATCAGACAGCTTACGACGTGAGCCTATGACTGATGGGTTCCAAAGCCGGAAGCAAACGTCTCGTCCATGTAAGAGAATAAGGATCGACCTCACGAAATGAGAAACTCAAATCCCATGACGTGAGACCCAAAAAGTTGGCCTATAAATATAACTCAAGGGTGTTCCGAGTTTAGTTGCTCACTTCTTCTCTTTCTCGTGCTTATGCTCTGCGTTTAACCCCTCGAAGCCATCCCAAAGCCTCAGTTTTCATATCCAAGTTTTGAAGGAAGTTTTACGCTCCCGAGATTCCCGAGAATCCCGAGAAATCAACTTTCTCCAGTCGAAGTTCTGCTCGATTTTTGTCTCACATTCTTCAAACTACCAAGTGAGGTCATACCCCTATTTCTATGCTTTTAACTGATTTTGAATGCTTTTGAACACTTTACGTGGGGGTGGGGGGGATACAAGTAAACACACGGTTAATCCCGTGTGAAAACATCAATCTTTGGTTATACATTTCATGTTGTTTTTATAACTATCACATGGATTTTGTTAACATGCAAACATCTTACACCACTTTACCCTCTCGGGATGAAACATAATTATGAATATTTTAAGTTTTATTTATATGTTTGCATCATATCAAGGGTAACCACTTGTACTATAACATTTGTAAAAATGCAAGAACATACAAATCATTATTATGCCTTGTCAAGACTGTAGAAAAGGGTAATTATTTCAGAGACAAACATATTCATTCTCATACGTGACTTAATTGAGAATTTGTGAGTCATTAATCTTCAATATACCTTTTAAGGTACTACTAGAAGTCCTGTTTATAACTAGAATCTCCCGTCTGGAGAACATGACAAGCGTGTATAGATCTATACGGGACTAATGATACCCCACACTGACTATTAGCTATAGTCCCCTGGGTGACAAGTGCCATCTCATTTCGACGCCTGAAGAACATCGCTACAGGAAAATTATGATAGTACAGTTATAAAAACTCATTGGATAGACAATTATTATGGTATTACGTTTTCACGGGAAAAGTAACAGATACAGTTCTTTTCACATTCAAATACAAATCTTCTTATAGTTTTGTTTTATAATAAGACTATACATCATTCTTTTGAGCATGTCATAGTTGCTTACAGGTTACGGTCTTGGTCATTTGAGACTGCATTTCACTTTTAGGAAAATATAGGATTTTCCTGGTTCAAATACATACAATTTATACAACAATCATTCATACTCATTTTATACACTCATAAGAAAATATTGGATTTTCTGGAAAACGTACGTGAACTTTCGAATGGCATACATTTTCTCAAAACACTACCTATGAACTCACCAACTATAATGTTGACACTTTTTCTTTGAAATAACTTTTATTCTCAGGAAAATGCTAAACCAGGTAGCCACTAGTTTTGAAGACTAACGCGCTGGCGTTAGTAACATATTTTGGATCACCATATTGTATGTGATATTCAAACATGTATCACATACAATCATGTAAAATTTTCAAATATAGTTATGTTTTGGTGGTGTGTACTTTCTTTACTATTTAGTTGTTATGATACTGAATATGACGTCCTGCGCCCCCGAACGTTTCCGCTGTTCAGGTTTGGGGGTGCGACAGATTGGTAGCAGATCATTGTTTATAGTGAACCAAGTATATTTAAACCATTTTTGATATACAGCTATAAACACAACTGGGCAAAAACACTCTGAGTGAGAGTTATACTTTTAAAATGAAATTTATATAAAGTATACATGCATACATTATATAAAAGGTTCAGTATCATAATGAAAATAATATAGAAGTAATAAAGATGAGTTGTGGAATACAAGTATGCGTTGGAATATGTAGTCGGGACTGGGATGAATATAGCCTGATCAACTATATTTTTCCGAGAGCCGACCAGCATATGCCAAGGGATAGCTATAGTGGACAACAAATCTAAAACTTACCAAACTTATAAACCTTAGAATCAAACATAACATTTAGAATAATATAGGAGTGTGTTATGCATACAATAGTTTAACTTTAATGTTCAACCTTATGTGCCTTAGTTCTATACAATCTTTATATCCTTATTCTCGTATAGATGCAATGGCAAGATTCCATCTACCAGGGGATCCCTACTACCCGAATCAAGACAATGGGGGGATGGGTAGAGAATGATTCAGAAGAAGAAATGCAAGAAGACTTAGACCCAGATCCCGAGGACAATAACCTACTCTTAGTAGCTCCGATCCAAAATCCTAATCCTCGACCGGAATTTCATGGCTCGGCACCTCTATGGGCAACCAACCTGAATAGGTGGAGTCGCAAACAGGGTCAACCCCTTCCATACAATGGAGACTGAAGCTTCTACAATCTGAGCGAGGGAGGCTCAATAGACAGAGTCCTTTCTATATTGGTTCGCCGAATTGCCCGCAATAATGAGCAAGCAAAGGAAACTATCAAACGAACCGATGAGAATGATGCGAACACCAGAGTCAATACAGTTCGTATCCGACAGTTAGGATTAGAACATAGTAGATCCGTAAATTAAAATAAAGCATGGCAGAGAGAGCTAACTGCAACTCAAACTGAAGTCAGGGAGGTCCGTGCTAACTCTAGAGTCAACACAGTTCGTCTTCGTCATGTGACCGAGGACCAGGACTTTGAAAGGTCTCGTACTGACGCCTTACAGGTGGAGTTGGATGCCTATCGATCTGATACCAAGGATATTCGTCAGAACCAGGTGGTACTGCAAAGACGTGTATGTGAGGCGGAACAGCAGTTGGCTGAAGCCAGGGCTAAATCAAGTACCAATCACAACAATTCCCCTTACAAGTAGAGGACACTTTACTCTCCCTTTCTTTTCGATTGTGGAATAACCCTTGTATGTACTCCAAGTAGTACTCTTTTCATGTAAACCTCCCCATCTAGCAATTTCTGTTTCACTAGATCTCTATGCTGTCAAATTTTCCCTGTGTGGTATGTTATAGACCTACTACAAGGTCAAGTTTTCCAAATTCTATGTAACTTCTATACCAACTTATGACAGATTTCTTATTTCTTTTAAAGATCATCATTGTCAATTCATGCTTTGGGCTATGTAAACAGTTCATGTCATAAACTGTTATAGCAACTCACTACACTGTCCCTGTCGATCTAATCTATTGTAGTTCAATGTTATTGAACTCAAGAACACTGGCGAAGTCTTGCCACCATTTCATCTGTAACCCTATAGATGGAAATGCCTTCTCACTATTCAAACAGACTTAATCCTTCGATAAATCCAACTTTTCTACACATACACCCTTTAAGGAAAGAGACAGTTACCATAGAATAACAAACCTTTACAAATTCAACTAAGGGCAATCAAAACAATGATGGAGATTAAACATGTCTGAGGAAAAGCAAGGACGGCGTATATATAGATACCAGGCTATAACAAATCAGTACCATCGAGAGTATGTCAAAAATTCAAATGTTTGTGACAACCAAGGAAATCAACGAATGTCTACCCACAAGGACACTCCAAACCACAAACCTAGTAACACGAAATGAAATTTCGGGAATGAAAAAGGGGGCGGTTCAAAACAAGGGTCTACCAAAAGACAATAGATAGTGACAGCTCACGTTGTTACCGTTCCTACCACCCCCACACCTACAAAGTCGTACAACCGCAACCAGCCTAAGTGCAACCGATGCAACTTTCATCATCACGGACCCTACCGTGAAATGCATTGCACTAGGTGCAATAGTAAGGGACACACCGTCTGATACTACAGGTAACCAACCCAACTTACCGCTCTAGCCACAAATGTCGTAGTAGACCGTACTTGTTATGAGTGTGGAGCAACAGGGCACTTCCGAAGGGACTACCCGAAGTCAAACAACAAGAATACAGGGGGAAGTGGCCAAGTATTTGCAATGGACCAGGAGGAATCCGTTGCAGACCCCATAGTTGTTACGGGTATGTTTTCCTCGATAGCACATTAGCATGAATTTTAATTTATAGTGGAGCGGAGAGGAGTTTCGTGAGTCTTAAATTTAAAAATCTTTTCAAACAAGCTCCCAAAATCATTAAGCAAAACCTTCGTAGTAGTAATAACACTTATCCTGATCGACTTCACAATTGTTACGATAAGAAGTTCCCAAATAGCTACTAGAAATGGATTGGTTTGGTCTTCACCATACCAATTTCATGTGCTATGAAAAGATCCTTTGCGTTAACCACCAACTAATGAAACTCTTCTAACGACAAAGCCGACACAACTTCCAAATCGTCTCTCGTTTCAAAATTCCGTAGCACTCATGTGAGGAGTACTATATCCTTTGCAACCTTCCTGAAGTATTACCGAAAGATTATTTAGGGATAGCGCACATACGACGAGTCAAGTTTAAACGCAGAGGCTAGGAATGATTATGGTTAACCTATCACTGCAAATGTGTATGCAACTTGTATTCACAAGGTGGTGATATGCGTACCATGTAAGAATTCAACCATGAAATTCAAAACGAAACGACCTGTATTACAAGTTAATAATGCTAACATTTAAATGAACATAGAAACCCAAATCCACACGGCCTATACCGATCAAAACAACAGATAGGATAATGAAGGTCCGCAGGAACACCCATGCTAAGATCCGGATTCACCAGAGAACAAGAAGATCAAATGGAACAGAAGTACACTCATCCTTCCTCAACAATTGAAGTCCCAGTCAAAATGCGAATTTCGGGACGAAATACTCTCTAACGGGGGGATAATGCAACACCAGCAAAATTAGGTCAAAAATGAATTTGTTAAGTATCCATAATTAAGTATACTAAGTGATAGACATCATAACAAGGTTTTCAAAAGTATAAAGAACACTAAAATCCGAGTTATAACGAAAACGTTATGACCAATTTAAGATCCATAGCAAATCTGGTAAAACACTGTTATATAGAAAACGAGTAATTTCAAAAAATACTTTTCAACCTTAGGTGTCTAAATGAAAGTTGTAGATGTCATTAAACCGTAAGTTTACACGAAAAGAACGCCCAAATCTGACTTCGTATGAGGAAGTTATGATTTTTTGGAAGTTTCAATCATAGTAGTAGACAACTAAAAACTCGAAAAGAGATCGAGCGACTTCTAGCTAACGCAACCTAAACGAGAATCGTAGAACTTAATCTCACCTACGTGTGCATATAAAGAATGTAAAAATCGGTGCTCGTATGCAAGAGATATGAATTTCTGAAGGTTTGAAAGACCCTGTCTAATGGTTTGGTCTAGGCATACTAGTTAGTGGTAGTGATTGTGTAGGAAAAACTGATTTTGTCTAGTTTACGGTTGTCATGTGTTTACGGCCGTAAACTCCTTGCGGTTGTAAGTCATGGTTATAAATAGGGCGTTGTGTCAGACTTTAAAGGTTGTTGATGCCTTCGTGTTTTCTCCAAGTTGTATCCAACGTTTTATTGCTTTAAGCCGTATGCAAGCTTGGTTCGTTTTCTTATTTGCTTATTATTTCATCTTTGCTTCTGTTATTTGTCTTTGATCATTGGTAGATCTATTTTTCGGGCTTTACAATTGGTATCAGAGCGAGACCAGTGTCAAAGACGTCCTACAGTTGCAATTTTGCTCAAATCGATATTCCAGCGATAGAAGGGTTTTGTTCCAGTCGATTTCCGTGTGCTTAAAAGTTCATGGTCCGAGCTTACGGCCGTAAACACCAAGTTCACGGCCGCAAGCTATTCAAGGCTCTTACATCGCAAACGAATCTCTTCTACAGCAAATCAAGTTCATGACTTAAGGCTTTCAGAATAATATTTCATTGCATTAAATTCCGAAATAAAATAAATTCTTAATAGAAAATCATTGGCCGTAAACTCGAAGTTCTTTTAGAAAATCATTCGCCTAAATCGATTATCAGATAATCGACTTTAAAAATTGCATCTTCAATTTATTTGTTCAGAATTTAAAATTTTCACGGGCCGTAAACAAGGAGTTTACGGCCGTAAACACTTCTCGGTAGTAAACCTTTCTTGAATATTAGTCGAGAAATTTTTAGAATTCACAGTAAACAGTAAATTTTTTTTAAAAAAATTAGATTTTATTTAACTATTAATTAACTTTAATTTAAAAAAATGGAATCACAAAGTCCTAATCAATATCAAGAACTCGATGCTGTGATGGGAACAACCACGCGCATTCCAAGACACATGTCCGCTAATGGTTTCCCCGAGTGGAAATATGGAATTGAGAAATATATAAAGATAAAGGACTTCAAGATTTGGAAATGTGTTATAAAGGACCCAGTCAGAATCACCACTACAGTTGGGGGGCAGGTGGTTGACAAGAAAATTGAAAACTACACTGATGAAGATTTTGAGAGTGTAGAAGAACAAGAAAAGGCATTGGCCATTTTGACTATGGCCTTATCTCCAGATATTGCTCAGGGATTCAGAGAGTATACTTCTGCTAAAGCACTGTGGGATGTCCTTATTGAAGTATATGAGGGAAATGAAGACATGCGAGAGAGTCGCCAAGATATGATGAGGCAACGTTTCAACATGTTTAACTATGTCCCTGGAGAGACTCTTGAAGCTCAACTCCAGCGATTCACAACTCTCAATACGGAGATGACTGTGGTAGGGATCTTCTATACAAAGTCAGAAATTAATAAGAAGCTACTAAATGCTCTCCCAAAATCTTGGGACATGAACGTAGTTGTGATTAAGAAGACTAAGGATCTCAATCGCCTTTCTCTAGATAAAGTGATGGCTGTCATCAAAGCGTGTGATATTGATGACAAGCAACAAGAGATCAATCATGTGAACTCCTACTCAGCTGCCAATCTTGGCATCTCAACTAACAACGCTCTTTCTTCTTTCTCTTATACCCCTGCAGGTTCATCTTCTTCTGCACCAGTCATTCACTTCCCACAAAGTCAACCACTCGTGTCTGCCTAAACTGCTCCAACCTCAAATGTGGCCTCCTCTTCAAAAGGAAAGGAGGGTGATGAAAACCTTGTCTTTGCAGCAGGGCTTGCGAATTGCTACAATGCACTTATAGCTGGGGAGCTTCCGCCTCAATTGTCATTTGCAGATCTTGATCAAATCCATCCGGAGGACGTTGAGGAAATGGACATCACATGGCAAATTGCCATGGCTGTATTTAGGGCAAAACAGTTTGCCAAAAAGACAGGGAAGAACAATTGGGGAATGAGCGCTGATAAGAAGGTTGGATACAACAAAGGAAAGCTTCGGTGTTTCAATTGCCACGAGCCAGGGCATTTTGCTCGTCATTGCCCACAACCCGATAGAAGGGTTAATAATGACAGAACAATGGTTGCAGTTGGGAACAACCGAAGCAGTGGTCAAGCAAACAATGAAAAGGCTATGGTTGCACAATCCTTCGATTGGGATGATCAAATACAAGCTCTCAACTTATCTGGACCAAAAAATGCTCATCTGGCACAGGTAAGGGATGATACTACTGCATGGATTGTAGCAGCGGAAGACAGTGTGATGAAGCTACAATTTGCTTTGATGGTATCCTCTTCCCATGAACCTAATTCGTCCAAGGTAAGTCTTCCATCATGCTCTAAGGCTCGTATAGACTATATAAAAACTTTGCAGGATAAAATTGAGACATTAGGCAATGAAGTAGAAAATCTTAGGATTCTTCGTGAACTCAATGAAAAATTAATAAGAAACGTAGAAGACCTTAGATATGAAGGGTACCAACTTCGAAAAGGACAAAAACCACTTAAAGCTCAATTAGAATCTAAGATTAAGGACTTTAGGAGACTCCAGGAAGACTACAGTAACAAATGTGAAAACTATGATTATGTAGTCAAACAAAATGTTGAGCTAGTGGTTGAAGTTGAATCTTTGAAAGGAAAATTTGAGACCGCCAAACTTGATGTTAGACAATATGATTTCTCAAGTGAGGTGGTTGCAAATATGATAGAACAAAGTATGCAATTTAAAAGGAATCAATCAAAAGGTCTAGGGTATGATCATGTACCCCCTCCTTTCAATCATTCATATGTGTCCAAGCCTTTGTCCAAAGAAGAGATTGTCAAAGATTCATTTATGATTTATGGCAAGCCCTCCGGTTTTGTTTCAGGAGGATTTATTAATGTTGAAAGTACTAACATTTCTACTTCTCCTGCAGATCAATCCTTGAATCAGTCAAAGCACAAAGTTGAAAGATGTGTCTCTGAAAATAAAATCGAGTCCAAACCTGAATTTTTCATTTTAAATAAAGACAATTCTTTTTCAAATGTTTTAAGTGACAATATTTCTTGTGGTGTTTTTAATTCTTCTGATATAGTAGCTGCTACTTCTGATACAATTTTGAGTGCTTTTAATATGTCTGATAAATTTTTGAACAATTTGGTTGACAATTTGAATGTTTGTGATAAAAATGTTGAGACACCACTAGTTTCACAACCCTCCATGAGTATAACACCCTCACTTGCCTCACAACCTAATAATGTTGCATGTTCCTGTGAGACAAGCAAGGGTGTTTGTAGGGAAAACGAATCTGATAAATGCAGCACAAGTTCTAACAATAACAAGCAGATTTGTTTTAATTGTGGCACTAGTGGTCATATTGCCAGAAATTCTCTTAATCGATTGTTTGTGAGTCATAATCTTCCAAGAAGGGAGAACGAGTTCAGAGGAAGGTTTAAATAAAAATTCCTCTAGAAGTCGCTCTCGAAATGATGATTGGGAAGATGAAAGAAATAGAAAAAGGGATATTTTTCACAGACATAAAAAGGTTTTTAATCACCTTGTCCCGAGCAGTCTGCCAAAAAGGAGCATAGCCACGCCAAGGTCAAGCTCATCCCAAAGCAGTAGTAGATCTTCAACCAAATCTGGTAGAAGTAACACATGCTTTAATCAGATTGTTAAACATAAAATGACAAAGTTGACTGAGTTTTTCAGAAAACCTAATTATAAATGGAGGCCCAAACCTGCTCCCAATACATCATCTGTGTCCTCAGAGAAGTTTTAAGTGCAATAAATCTGAAAAGGCATCGGGATCACCCTGGAAGATCATGACCTGGGTGCCCAAATCTAATTAAACCCGCACATTTTGCAGGGACAGTTGCGGGGAAATGTCGTCAGACCCTGGTTTGTCGACAGTGGCTGTTCCCAACATATGGCGGGAGATATCACCCAACTGCGCAGCATTCAATCATTTAATGGGGGATATGTCTCTTTTGCAGGTGGAGATGGAGGGAAAATCACTCAAAGGGGAACCATGTCAAATGGAGTTCTATGTTTTGAAAACGTGAATTTCGCTCCCGAGTTGAAACACAGTCTGTTAAGCGTTTCTTAGATTTGTGACAAGGGCTATTCTACGCATTTCACTGACAAGGAATGCATGGTCTTAAAGCCAGGCTTTGTCATCCATGAAGAATGGATTCTAGGAAGATCAAAAAGGGATGGGAACGCCTATATTATTGATATGAATAGCAATCTCCCAGAAAAAGTTACTTGTCTATTCTCCAAGATCTCCGAGCAAACTGCAATGCTGTGGCACCGAAGATTAGGTCATGCTAACGCCAAGAATCTAAATCATCTAGCGAAAAATAAGATGGTCCGTGGATTGCCCGTCAAGGACTTCATTACGTTTGAAAAATATGTGTTGTGCGCTCAAGGAAAGCACCATCGAAAGCCGCACTTGCCAAAACAGGTTAACTCAATCAATCAGGTTCTTCAATTACTTCACATGGATTTGTTTGGTCCAGTGAACGTGCTAAGCATCAATAGAAGTTCTTACTGTTTAGTTGTGATTGATGATTTCTCTCGATTTACGTGGGTTTTCTTTCTATCCAACAAAGCGGGTGTCACTGAATTGAGCAAGAAGTTCATTGTACTTGTTAAGAATCAGACCAATCATAGGGTGAAGGCGCTTCGTACCGATAATGGAAAAGAGTTCAAGAATTCCATTCTCAATCACTTCTGTGCTGAAAAGGGTATCCTGCGTCAATTTAGTTCAGCTCATACACCTTAACAAAATGGTGTTGCTGAATGTGTGACTCAAAGTTGCCTGTTTTCTTTTGGGCGAAGGCGATAAACACTGCCTGTTATGTTCAGAATCGGGTGCTTATCAACAAAGCTCAAATGAAAACTCCGTATGAAATTTACTATGGACACAAGCCGTCAGTCAGTCACTTTCGAGTATTTGGCTGTCCTTGCACCCTTCTTCACCTAGATGCCAATCCGAAGTTCAATGCCAAAGCCGATGACTGCTATTTTGTAGGGTATGCTGCTCGCACCGCTTATAGAGTCTACAATAAGAAAACCAAATAGATTGTGGAATCATATGACGTGCGTTGGTTGGAATAGAATAAGATAGACGCAAGAGTGGGACCGGATTGGTTGTTTCATTATACGTCCCTTTTCAAATCCTTAAACGTATATTCAAATGATGTATCTAGAACTGGTTGGCATTGGAAGAGTATATCTGAAGATGAAGACGAATAAGTCCTCTGACTCGCACAAGGGAGGATCTTCTGCTGCATCTGAGGGGGAGCCTTCTGCTACATCTGAGGGGGAGCCTTCTACTGCAATTGAGGGGGAGTCTTCTGGAACATCTTCGGGAAAGTCCTCTACTACTCCTCAAGGGGGGCTGTTCTTGGAACATCATAGTCCTCAATCAGTCCACACTGATTCTTCTGATGCTGAATCGACACCTCACATATCTTCAGAGAAAGAGTTCGTTCCAAATGATGCTTCCGCTGTCTCTTCAACCCTTATGGAATTACTCTTTCCTGACCTTATTGCAGATGAGTATGTCCCATAACCATCTGGTACTACTCAACCAGCAAATGAAGGAGGTCTCAACATTCACACTCTACCTGTTTCTCTCAATGACATCATCCAAGAAATACCTTATAGGGTTCAATGGGATCATCCGATCGAAAACGTCATCGGCCAGCTAGATGATGGTGTTAAAACTAGAAGTCAGCGTGGAGACGTGAATACATGTCTGTATTCTTGCTTTATCTCTCAAATTGAGCCCAAGAATGTAGAAATGGCTCTAAATGAACCTAGCTAGGTGGATGCAATGCATGAAGAATTGCATCAATTTGAAAAACTCGGTGTTTGGAAATTGGTTGAGTTAACAAAGGGCAAGAAGTCTCTTGACACACGATGGGTCTATCGCAACAAACAGGACGATTTAGGGGTCATTGGTAGTACGTGGGTTTCGACAAGTCGAGGGTCTTGACTACACTGAAGTTTATGCTCCAGTAGCTCGCATGGAGGCTATTCGTATCTTCCTAGCGTATGCTTCATATATGAACTTTACTGTCTTTTAAATGGATGTCAAGACTGCCTTCTTGTATGGCAAGGTGAAGGAAGAAATCTACGTTGATCAACCTCCAGGGTTTGTCGACTCGAAGTATCCTAATCATGTCTACAAGTTGGACAAAGCGTTATATGGGCTGCATCAAGCTCCTAGAGCATGGTATGCAACCCTAACAAAGCATCTGCTCGAACATGGTTACACTCACGACACTATCGATCAAACATTATTCATAAAGCATGTCGACAAGGACCAGATACTCGCACAAATATACATCGATGACATAATCTTTGGATCAAAAAACCAAAAGCTTCGCAAAGAGTTCGAAAGTGTAGTGAAGAAAAGATTTGAAATGAGTTCGTTGGGGGAAATGACCATATTTTTGGGGCTTCAGGTTAAACAGAATTCAACCGGAATCCTGCTACATCAAGCCAAGTATGTGGAGGATATTCTTGAGAAGTTTGCGCTTCACGATGCTAAATGTGCTTCTACACCGATAGCTGAACGACCTCTCCTAACTCCAGATCCTGAAGGCGAGTCCGTAGATCAAACACTCTATCGATCCATGATCGGATCGCTGATGTATCTTACTGCAAGTCGACCTGACATTATGTTTGCAGTCTGTCAATGCGCTCGATATTAGGCTAATCCTAAACTCTCTCATCTTCTTGCTGTTAAAAGAATTTTTCGGTATATCAAAAGAAGCCCTAAATTGGGTCTTTGGTATCCGAAAAATTCTAAATTTAATCTTTATGCTTTTACTAACAGTAATTATGGAGGCTGTGAGCTTGACAGGAAATCAACATCAGGAGGATTTCAATACCTAGGTGACAGATTAGTTTCATGGCAATGAAAGAAACAACACACTGTCTCGACTTCAACAGCAGAGGCGGAATACGTTTCTGCATCAGCTTGTTGCTCTCAAGTTATCTGGATCCAACATCAGCTGTTGGACTATGGTTTGAATTAATTCGAAACCCTTATCTATTGTGATAATGAAGCGGAAATTAAAATAGCTAAAAACCCAGTCCAACACTCTAAAACCAAGCACATTGACATTAAAATTCACTTTATCAGAGACTGTTATGAACGATCTTTAATTCAAATCGAACAAGTCTATACTGATAACAATGTGGCAGACTTGTTCACAAAGACTTTTAACAAAGCTTGTTTCGATGTGCTTGTTGGATTTTTGAAAATGATACGTTTTGAGGATTAAGTTTTTTTTATTTTTTTTCTCTTTCTTTCCTCAATTTATTTTTGGTTTTATTAGTTTACATTTTAAATTTTTCTGTTTCGGTATAGTTTAAAATTCGCGCATTATTTTGTTTCGTATTCTCACCCATGCACAAATTTAGGGGGAGAAATAAAAATCCAAAAACAACAAAAATTACAAAAATCCAAAAATAGTGTTATTTCTGTTCAGCATTTTAAAATTTATTGAAAAATCCAAAAATAGTGTTATTTCTGTTCAGCATTTTAAATTTTATTGTTGACAACTTCGGTTGTAAGTACTGTGATGGGAAATGAAATTAACAAGTGATAAAGGGAAACCTGAATCTGCGTAACGTAGCTAAGTTGAATCGTCTACGCTCTATACTCGATGTGCTGGTAGGCACGAAAGATTTTGAATGGACTTGACTAGGAAAGTTGAACCTAATGAATTTGAGGACTTGACGAACTTTGACCTAGTTAAATCCGTTTAACCTGATGTCACAACGCTCGGATAGGTTGAGCAGGGAGATAAACATGAGAATTTACTCGTCACATTAATTGAACCCGTACTTGGAACCGTGGCTTAACTTTTCTTGGATGTGCGGATTCTGTCCTTAATTCCGGTTGGATAGGGCGACTGGTAAATTCCGATAAATTAGGTCTGTAGAATATCATTTTCTTTCTTTCCGTCTGTTAGTCATATGTTGTCTCCTTTGCGTGACTTCTAATCCGACCTGGTACACAACATATGCAACTCTATTTCTCAGCAGGATATATATATATATATATATATATATATATATATATATATATATATATATATATATATATATATATATGTGTGTGTGTGTGTGTGTGTGTGTGTGTGAAATATATGTGTGAAATACTTCTCATCTGTTAGCCATATGTTGTCTCCTTTGCGCGACTTCTAATCCGACCTGGTACACAGCATATGCAACCTTCTTCTTCTAAACCCCTCTGAAATAGTTAGCAATAGAATTCTGAATCTCTTCTCTCTCTGAATGGTTGTCTGCTCACCCGGTGTAAGGAGTACTCTGGAAGTTCTTGATGGTTGGGGCATATCAGGAAGCGGGAAACACGTTCCAGTACACTTAAAATTGAACTCATACAGATTGTCTGTAGATCTCGCTGCTCGATTTACGTGGACAACAATATCCCTGGTTGTTGTCAGTTAAATGGTCATAAGGTGAATTTATTTAAGATTTAGGAGCTATCATAATTACAGAAATTTACAATTAAGTATATGCCTGAATTATGTCATTGGTAAAATGTCCAAAAAGTGTCACAAATCTTTCGTGCTTAAGTGGACCACAATACTGGCAATCGGTCAGACGAAGATGTGAAGATAAGGGTACCGACAAGCGGAATAAGGCCGTCCAACAACTTTGATCCAAGCATCACAAATGTTACAGTGGTTAAATTTGTTGTGTAAAATTATTTTAGTTAAAATATTTTTCTCTCAATTTTATTTTTTTATTTTATTTTTATTTTTTGTAAAAATGTTAATTTTGATTTTAATCTTTAATTACTTTTGCTATTTCAATTTTATTTTTAATTTCGTTTTTTTATTTTATTTTATTTTATCTTATTTTATTTTATTTTACTTTATTTTTCAAAAATTAAATTAATCCTCAAAATTTTTGTTGAAAGTTGGAAATATTGGGTAATTATCAGGTAAGAGGGTAAGTGAGGGTAAAAGGGGTAAAAAGGAGTTCACTACCGGAATCTCCCCATTCACGAGTTTTCGGCCGCAAACTCTTCCTAAATCCTCTCAAAAAGCAAAAAAAAAATTCTTTGATTTTCAGAAAACCGCTTACATCATTGCAAAGGTAATCACTTCTAGATCACGAATATGTAATTTGTTTCGTGTTTCACCGTGTCATCATGCCGGAAATCATGAAAAACGATTCGACGGAGCTTACGGTCGTAAGCTTAGGCCGTAAACTCCGAACACTTGAATTTTGGACTTGGTTTTAATTTATATTGGTGATATTGATTCTTACATTCACGAGTCTTCAAGTCTTATGCGTTAATTCGAAGTGTAGAATCGATTTTTGGGGATTTTTCCACCGAAGGTTCTTAGGCCGTAAACTCCGAGTTGACGGCCCAGGAACAATGAGTTTACTGCTGTCATTCCAAATAAAATAATTAAGGCAATATCGTGTGTTGATTTTCAAAACAACTCTTAGGCCGTAAACCTCGAGTTTACGGCCAAAGAACAGATTTTTCAGTTCGTTTTGTTTCACGATTTCCTTCAACATCTTGGCAGTAAACTTAATGTTATAATTTTTTTTTTCAATAAAATTTTATTTTGGTCATATTGTTAATTAGAATTTTTTTTGGTCAAAATAAAATTCTATTTTGAGGTTTCTTACAGTTGTGTTTGAGTGCAGACAATGGCGAACCTAAAATTTGCAGATATGCACAACCTAGCAATTGTACTCGCGGACCCTCCAGCTGTTCACTCGGATATGCGTTCGATGATTCATCGATTGCGTGAATGTTGCTTAGCATCCTCAATCACTATCAATCCGGTGGTTTATTAAAGTTTGATACGCGAGTTTTGGGCGACTGCGGAGACACACATGGATGATGATGGCAATTTTACGATGAAGGCAAAAGTATAGGGTCGAGAGATTGTCATTAATGAAGGCTTTATTCGTGATGCACTGCTAATTGATGATCAACCCAATTTCCCAACAGAGATTGGAATCGAAGATGTTCAAAGGGTTCTACGAAGAATGAGTTACGAGGGAACCTTACCGCCGACGCTGAAAAAGTTGCTACACCCATACTGGAGGTTTTTGGGCCATGTTTTTGTGAGTTGCATCTTGGGAAGGAGGTCTAGGGCAGACGAGATCTCTCAGCGCAGAACTGGTGCTCTGGTATCTCTTGCTGCTGGGTTTCGCTTTAATTTCTCAAAGTTCATCTTTGAGGAATTTGTTATCAACATCAGAGCTTCTACTCGGGATAGTTTTATGTTGTATCCCCGCTTCGTACAAATGTTCATTAACATTCAGTTTCCAAACGTGAGAAAGACGGGAGAAACATTGGATACGAAGTCCTTGGGTCCCCACACGGTGGGACTCATCAAACAAAATCGGAGAGGCAAAGTTATATTTCGAGGACTATATCCTCTTGAAAAGTTTGGGAAATTTACTAAACTGGATGAAACTGCAGAGTCATATGAGTCGTCTGAGCAATCCTCCTCGGAGCAGACATCTGCAGATAGGTCAACGCCAACCAACATTGTTATAGATGTGTCCGAAGATGAAGAAACAAGAAAGAACATGAAAAAGAGTTGAGTGATGATCAAGTTGGTGGAGAGATGAGTACTGGTGAAAAGACAAATGACTCTTTTGATGATCTAGATTTGACAGGTTTTGATCACGATGATATTGCTGCTTCGTTGGCAAGCAGTGCCAATCTTGTGTCTCATGAAAATCTTGACACAATTTTCCATAATGTCGATGACGTTGGTCTTCACACAACTGAGACTAGGAAATCGAGCGAGACATTTGATACGCGAACTCCTACTTCAAAGCAAATGGTGGTCGACTTCTATTACTATGGAGATGGTTACGGGATGTTCCCCTCCCGTGTCCGTTTCTCCTACTCCTGAACCGTTTGTGAGTGTGTTTTCTCCTGAGGATGACCAACAACAATCTAAAAGAAGAAGACTTGATGCAAGACAATCTAAACTGATCACAAGTTTGGTTAATGGTCTTCCTACCCCACCTTTCACTGCTACTACTACAAGGCTCACCACTACAAAGATGTTTCCTACTGGTCCGAGTTCAACATTTGATGTTGGTGGTTCCTCTGCACCGGCTGGTTTCTCAGTTCCTAGATACCGTCGAGATGTTACTTCTGAAAGGCTGGCGATGCACATGGCTGAAGAACAATTTGTATCGTCTGATCCTCGAGGAAAGGGTCTTTCCATTGAAGAAGGTGGTGCTAGGGATGACAATCTTACTCTTGCTGGTCTACAGAAAGAAATTTCAGTTCTTAGCCAGAAAAATATTGAACTTGATATTCAGGTGGCAGAGCTTCATGCCGAGAATGTCGCTCTTCGTATTCAAGTTTCCAATCTACAATCAGATAAATCTAGTCTTGGTGGACAACTGGCTGAACTCAAGAAGGATAAGAAGGTGAAAAGCAAGCAGATCTCCGATTTACAAGATCATTTTAATCTGCTGACTTCAAGTTATTTTGAGTTAAAGAAGAAACTTGAAGTTGATTTTGGTGAGAGATACCAGACGTCCATTGAAGAACAAAGGATTAATCTTCACGTACAAGCTTTTCCAGTTGACCTACCAGTCGGTCAGTCTTCTAGTACTGTTGAACGTGTTGTTGTTGATCCTCCATTGGCTCCACACATTCAAGAACTTATTCGTCGCAATCAAGGAGATGATGTTCAGAGAGGACAATTGTTGTTTAAAGGGAATATTAATCAGAATACATTTCGGAGCAAACCCTTAATAACTGTTACTGATCTTGAAGTTGTTAGGTTCCGAGATACATTTGGAGATAGATCAGGAATGGCTGCCTGGGCATTTCATGATGCTCTTAGAATGTGGATTGTCATTCGTAAGAGTGGTAATTCAAAGTTGTATAAGGATATTCATGCATTTAGGTCGTTCACGAGAATTGATCTAACGGAATTGTCTCAAGCTCCGTTTATCAATCTTTTCAACACTCCTCAGGTTACTCAGTTTAAACACTTTCTGGATGATCAAGTGATGAAAGGATTTCCATCGATGCCGACGGCAGAGTCAGTCATATTTGAACACCCAGATGTCTTGGAACCATATACTGACAAGCCGTTGCAGGTAGTGATGTGACCTGCAACGAAACAAGTCAAGCAGTTTCCTGTACTTCAAGGCTATCAAGATGGATCTCTCAGTTCTTTGGAATGCTGGGTCTATGATGAAAATACATCAGGAGCGGTTATCAAACTTAAGAATGGGTGTATTCGTTTGTACGATCGCAGAGACTTGCTGTAATTTAGGAAATGGGATATTCATTATCTTAGCAACTTTCAAATTAAAGTTGTTGATGATATTTATGAGGAAGGCGCCAAGGCGTACACAACGATGGTCGCGGAGATTCTAAGCAAGAGAATGTGGAATGGAGCGATGGGCCAGATGGATGTGATGATTGTCGACAAAGGGATGGGCTCGAGCTAGTCCAAACCAAGGGGGAGATTGAAAGACCATGTCTAATGGTTTGGTCTAGGCATACTAGTTAGTGGTAGTGGTTGTGTAGGAAAAATCGATTTTGTCTAGTTTACGGTTGTCATGTGTTTACGGCCGTAAACTCCTTACGGCCGTAAACTCCTTGCGGTTGTAAGTCATGGTTATAAATAGGGCGTTGTGTCAGACTTTAAAGGTTGTTGATGCCTTCATGTTTTCTCCAAGTTGTATCCGACATTTTATTGCTTTAAGGCGTATGCAAGCTTGGTTCGTTTTGTTATTTTCTTATTATTTCATCTTTGCTTCTGTTACTTGTCTTTGATCATTGGTAGATCCATTTTTCGGGCTTTACAAGGTTGAGACACGAAAATCGAAGTTGTCAGACAGCTCACGACATGAGCCAGAAATACACGACGTGAGCCTATGACTGATGGGTTCTAGAGCCGGCAGCAGATGTATCGTCCATGGAAGAGGATAAGGATCAACCTCAAGACGTGAGAAACTCAATTCCCACGACGTGAGACCCAAAAAGTTTGCCTATAAATAGAACTCAAGGGTGTTCTGAGTTTAGTTGGTCACTTCTTCTCTTTCTCGTGCTTATGCTCTGCGTTTAACCCCTCGAAGCCATCCCGAAGCCTCAGTTTTCATATCCAAGTTCTGAAGGAAGTTTTACGCCCCTGAGATTCCCGAGAATCCCGAGAAATTAGCTTTCTCCAGTCGAAGTTCTTCTTGATTTTTGTCTCATATTCTTCAAACTACCAAGTGAGTTCATACCCCCCATTTCTACGCTTTTAACTGATTTTAAATACTTTTCAACACTTTACTGCGGGGGGGGGGGGGGGGGGGATACAAGTAAACACACGGTTAATCCTGTGTGAAAACATTAATCTTTGGTTATACATTTCATGCTGTTTTTTAAACTATCACATGGATTTTGTTAACATGCAAACATCTTATGTTATGGTGGTGTGAAGTTTCTTTACTATTTAATTATTATGATACTAAATATGACGTCCTCCGCCCCCGAAAGTTTCCGCCGTTCAGGTTTGGGGGTGTGACAAAGTACAAGCATAACTTAGTAGATAAATAAGTCTTTTCCATAACAGTTCAAGTGAACATACTAGTAAACTATAATGGGTATAGTTTAGAGGTTCAGTTCATACTTGATACAATACATGATAACATGAGAGAACATACAATAAAGAAAAACAGGGAGGAACATATTATAACAAGTACAGGGAGAAACATAATATAACAAAGTACCGGGAAAAACATGCTACTATATCTTTCCAGGTTTGCATTGACACCAGTACAATTTCACGTACCAGGGTTAGCAGACACGAGGTGATAAAACTTAATAAAATATCTTTCCGGGTTTGCATTGACACCAGTACGATTTCACGTACCAGGGTTAGTAGACACGAGGTGATATAACTTTAGTATACAAAACTAGAAACTTACCAGTAAAGGGTTTAATCCATTTTATTAAACCAGTATAACTTAAAGGACCTTAGGTGGTTAATCCTATAATACCTTAGTTTATACATTTGGGTTATATATAATTAATACCTGATAGATAGTTAGATTTGTGTCTTGCGCCTCATTTTTGTTCCTTGTTTAGTTGTGGGCTTAGGGCAGATTCACACAATTAACAATTTTTTCGATATTAGATTATATATAGCTAGTATAAACTAATTGATTATAGAAGGAACCACTGTGGTTACTATTTTATTATAACAAATAAGGGTTTTCTTAAAGAATCTTTTCAATAAATATAAAGGAACTATTACAGTTAACTCCATGAGTAACGAGTGAATGCACCAGGGTTATATGCAACAATGATCTAACAAACAATGGGATGTGTGCTTTCCTCCTTACTTCCTGTTACTTGTTTGGTTATGCGCTTAGGGAAGATACACACAATCGATTGTTTGTTTACCCTGAGTTTTATATAACTTGTATCCATTTAGTACTCATAGAAAGGATTGTAGAGTCATTTTTACTTATCTTTCATTAAAGAAGGAAATATAGGATATTTTGGAGGAACAGGAAAACTTTTCTAAACATAACTTACCAACTTACTACATCTTATTAAGCTTTCTACAACTTACTTACATCACTAAAATCTTATGAACTCACCAGCTTCGTTCTTGATCAACTCTTTTATAATAACTTGTATTCTCAGGAGACTAGTAGATAGGTACTCGCGCTGGGAATTTAGAAGATGGAGCATAATAGCTTCAGGTCTTGTTTTGTTAAATGCTTATGTATTCTATGTTTTGTGAACACACACATTACATCCTCCACCCCAGAACATTTTTGCCGTTTCGGTTTTGGGGTCTGACAGATTGCGAAGACCGAATCTGTTTTCTCGAACCATCGCATCCGAGCGATGACTCCACCATTTCCATTAATGGAATTGGGTTTTCAGTTCATGAAGTCCTTGTATTTACACTCCCCGAGGTGTCCATGAGAATCACCAGGGTTGGCTAACTGGGTACCGCTACCAGATCCGAAGGTACCACTTTCGCCGAAGTGAGCTGGAGTAGTTGCCACTGCAGAGGATATCGCTGCTTGGAGAGCAGCAAGATCGAATTGCGGAGGAGGTACTGGTGTTTGAGTTGGATTTATTGGAGTAGTATGTCTAATTGATATGCTAGGAGGCATCTTTGCTAAAAGAATACAAAGATGAGATGGAATAAATCTATAGCAGTGGATATAAGCCGAAAGCTAAAAGACAAGGTTATCCTAGTTCTGAGTGTATCGGGACCTGACTTCTACAGGGTTATGGAAACAATTCATAAAAGATTCTATACCTAATAAACTTTATGTATTTGGAATGGCTATCCTCGAATGAATATTTGTTACCTGAATAACTATTAGCAGCTGGATGTAAGAGAATAATCCTAACACATAATATGAGTAGTGTTTCCACTAACTCATTAAGTTAACAAAGATTATTATTTATTAGTGTGACGCATAAGACATTTTTGTTACTTCGGCTGATCCCTCTTTGAAAAGTTCTCTTGAACTTGCTCTTGTTCCTTCTTGACTCTTCTGTTGACTGCTATGAGGAAGTGGTTACATCTATCTGGGTTTTTCATGCGAGAATGGATGTGACTAGAGAATCTATGAGATTTAAGTGAAACGTTATGGGGTGATCCTTACCGAGTCCTCTTATAATTGTACAATGTATACAAGTTGTATATAATTCAAGATTAAATAGACCTTCGAATAAGTGATCCTACTCCAAAACCAGAACCAAACAAGGAACAGGTAGTGAAGTGTAGATCACAAATTCTAAGTCTATAAAAGCTCAATTATATATAACCTTGGGAGTATACGTTGCAAGATTATAGACCTATCCGTAAGGGTCTTTTAAGTTATCACATAAGTTATTTATATAGTGCCTAAGATACTTCTATAGTATTTTAATGTAATGTACTTGGTATGTTTTAAACTTGTTATCGTGTTATAGTATCATAAAATACTCCCATAGTATCTTATCCTTATGTTTTGATCTAGAATTCCCTTGAATAGAGTTAGGTAAGTTTTAAGACTGTTGCAACACCACATCACTCCCAAACACATGTCGGTCACATCTCGAATGAATATAGTTGATCAGGCTATATTGATCCTAGCTGTGATTAAATAACTATCCAGGTTTGACCGCTATCTTCAACCTTTAAATACTTATGTTCTATTCTTCTTGTGATACTTGTTCTAGTATGTATATATGTATAAGCAAGTATGTATACTTTTTTAAGGTATTGTTATATCCTTAAAATATAATATTATCCAAAGCACTTAAGCCCCATTGTATTTACAGTCGTATATCTTTTATCGGTTGATATACTTAGTTCACTAAAAACAATGCTCTGATACCAATCTGTCACACCCGAAAACCAGAACGGCGGAAACGTTCCGGGGTGGAGGACGTCATGTTTAGTATCACAAGACATGCATCGTAGTAATCAAAGTAATGAACAACCATTTCATTAGAAAGAAAGTGTTTACAAAGTATGTGTTCACATAACATGGACTACAAAGAAAATAACAATATAAGACATGAAGCTATAGTGCTCCAACTTCTGAATCCCAGTGCACATACCTGCCTACTAGTTTCTTGACAATACAAGTTATTTTGAAAGAGTTGATCAGCAATTAAGCTGGTGAGTTCATAAGATTTTAGTGATGTAAGTATGCTATAGAAAGTTGTAGTAGGTTTGTAAGTTCTGTTTAGAAAAGTTCGCCTGTTGCTCCAGAAAATCCTATATTTCCTGCTTTAATGAAAGATAAGTAAAAATGACTCTACATAAATGGATACAAGTTATCTAAAACTCAGAGTAAACAAACAATCGATTGTGTGTATTTTCCCTAAGCCTACAACCAAACAAGGAATAGGAAATGACGAGGATGGCACACATCCTATTGGTTGTTAGATCATTGTTGTATATAACCCTGGTGTATTCACTAGGTACTCACAGAGTTAACTGTAATAGTTCCTTTATATTTGATGAAAAGATTCTCTAAGAAAACCCTTATTTCTTATAATAAAAATGGTAACCACAGTGGTTCCTTCTATAGTCACTTAGTTTGTACTAGCTATATATAATCTAATATCGAATAGATAGTTAATTGTATTAATCTGCCCTAAGCACACAACCAAACAAGGAACAAGAAATGAAGCGGAAAGCATACATCCAACTACCTATCGGGTATTAATTATATATAACCCTGATGTATAAACTAAGAGTATTATAGAGTTAACCACCTAATGTCCTTTAAGTTTATACTGGTTTAATACAATCGATTAAACCCTTTGCTGGTAAGTTTCTAGTTTTCTATACCAAAAGTTCTGATTTGAAAAATACGTTTTGTACTAGAAAACTGTGCATTGAATTAGTGTCCTATGACTTGACCCACACCCGGTACCCTTATGATAACTTAATGTATACGAAACATATATATATATATATATATATATATATATATATATATATATATATATATATATATATATATATATATATATATATCTAATGGATAATACGCTGGGTGAATCCGCTCTAAGCCCACAGCCAAACAAGGAATAGGAAATGAAGCGGAAAGCACACATCCTCTTATCTGTTGGATCCTATTAATATATATCCCTTGATGTATACATTAAGGAATCATAAGATTAACATTATGGTCCTTTTCTATTGAATGTACTAGACCCGACTGTTCTGTTTGTCGTTTGAAAAGATTTAAGTTTTCCCTAGTTTATAACTATCTTGACTCGAAAATAGTTTGCATTAACTTTCAAGTGGAACTGTCACAATATGAAAGTAGTGGTAAAATGTAAGTACATAGTTGTCTTTTAAATTAACATCCTGACGTACTAATTACCTTAAAACATGTTTGTTTTATTAAGGTCAGAATGTGAAGGCTAGTACCCATACTATACGCTCTCCCTGTCAAGAGATTCTAGGAACCAAACGTGACTTCAGCAAACCAGTTTTTAGGCCATGTAAATCCACATTAAAGTTATATGATCATGTATACTGTCACACCCCAAAACCATGAACGGCGGAAACGTTCTGGGGCGGAGGACATCATGTACAATATCACAACAATGAAAAGTAGTAAACAAGCAACAACATCATCCATTGCATTAATAATATAATTTTAATACAAGTGTTCTGTCAAATTATAATAGAGACTAAAGTATAATCAAAATGAAAGATGTGTCTTGAATGAGCTCCATCTTCTCTAAACCTTGCATCGGTACCTGTCTACGGTTGACCTGAGGATACAAGTTATTTTGAAAGAGAGTATCAGCTTTAAAGCTGGTGAGATCATAAGTATTAATGTGTCTTAATTTGTATGAAAGTATTTGTATGACATGTAATGAAAGACATGAAAATGTTTTGATAGAAAGTTCGTGTAAGTATGAAAATGTTTGTAAAACAACTGTAAACGTTTGAAAAACCCTAGAAATCCCTATGATTCCTTCTATTATAAAAGGGAGTCTTCTACCAAGACCTAACTGTTCTAAATGTAGTCTTCTACCAAGATTTAACTGTTCTAAATGTAGTCTTCTACCAAGACCCAACTGTTCTAAATGTAGCCTTCTACCAAGACCTGACTATGCTACTATTATAAATATTATAAGAAATTGTATCCTTTGGTACTAGGATACTCAAATAATTCACCTCATCGGTTATCTGAATGAGTCACAAGATAGAGGCAATAATATAAATAACCTAAGTATTATCCTTTTGTACTAGGATAACTAACAGTGTCAACTGAAGACATCTGTAGATGTACATTTACCTCTGTTGCTAACAGCTAGGTGTAGGAATAGTTAGTCCCTTAAAGTATACATGTAATGGTATCAACCGTTGACATCCATGGATGTGCTTTTACCTCTGTAGCTAACAGAGATTTTAGGAATGGTTAATCCCGCAAAGTATCCTTTGGTACTAGGATATTAAATCCAACCTATCTCGCCGATTATGTGATTGTATCACAAAGTGAAGATAAGAATGAGGATTATATAACAGAATCTATACATATAGAATGTACTAGTAACTCATCATATGTTATCTATGTAAACGTACTCATGTAAATGTACTCATGTAGATGTATCTATGTAAATGTACTCATGTAAGCGTATATATGTAAACGTATTCATGTAAATATACTCATGTAGATGTATCTATGTAATAGTATTGTAATGTACTGTGTGTACTAGCTGTAATGTGTGTTCTCTCTCTATCTAGCAAGTATTGACTCATGAATGAACTGACTCATTGTATGATATCGCGTTCTAGTAATAGTTCTAGTATCTTCCTAAACTACCCATATGGTAGCTTACTAGTAATGTAACTGGTACGTATGAACATGGAAGTATACCCTTACTACCCAAGGGTATTGAATGAACTGGGAGAACCTTTATGCTATATATGTACACATGATATATAAATAATTTTTAAACGACCTTCGGACGGATACCCGATGTCCCACCAGACCACATCTCAAGCACGAAAAGGAAATAGGGCGGGCAGGCCTTCCTAAGCCTTTTAAACATTTCTTATATAATTATACATACGTAGACATGCAATTGATAATATAAAAGCATAAAATTAGTTTTGTAAAACCTTTGAAGATAATTATTATCTAAGAAAAGATTGACTTGATGTCAATCTATAAAACGTGTTGAAAGCATGGGTTTGATAAAACAGTTTAAGTATAAAGAAACATTTGTTTGAAACATAATTGTAAATGAGTTTGAAATGAAACATACAGAGTAAAATGTACAGTTTAATAAGTAGTTTTAAACATATAAAATGTTTATGAAAATCATTTGAAGGAAACTGTTTGGTAAAACGGCTAATGAGTAGTAAATCATTTGAATGCTGCTTATTAATCACATGTGATTGATATAATAACTAGCATGATTCTACTTGTATCCCCCCATAAAGCATTTAAAAACATTTAAAACAATGATTAAGGGGTATGAACTCACTTGTTGTGAGTGGTACGGATGAACTGAAAAGGTAGGATTGCTAGGTCTCAAGTGAAGTCTTGAACACACTCTATGATCCTAGTTAACATATAATATCACATATATGTATCAAATTAGTCTTTAAGCAACTAATAAACATGTCAAGACACTCTAGGACATGATAAACACTTTGTATAAATGTTATAAGTTCTAAGGAGTGCATCTAAGTGTTGTAGGGAAAGGCTATTGGGTTTTAAGGTTCAAGGAAGCCCCTAAAATGAGTTTACTCCCTAAAGACCAAAACCCCTTGAGTTTACGGTCATAAACTCTTGAGTTTACAGTCATAAGCTCCTAACCTTTTGACCATTTGTTGTTTTGGAGTCTTCTAAGCTATTCCAAGCATTCCTACTTCATGTTTAAGCCTTAGGAAGTGTTGTGTGTTTCATTTCAAACTCTCAAGGACTTATGTATTTTGGTGTTTTCAAGTTCTAAACACTTCAAGGTAATAGCCTAGGTTAGATTCTAGGCATATGGAGTAAATATAGGACATTTAAACACCTTTTGGGGTGTTTACGGTTTTGGGAGATCCCCAAACCATCAACACATATAAATGATTGTTTTCTTGTTCTTTTATGTGATAAAAACATCAAGGATGGATCTAGACAAGTCCCTAAGGCATAGTGAAGCATCTAGACACCCTAAAGCACCCTTTGGCACAAAACTTGGTGTTTACGATTTTGGGAGCCTCCCAAAACCGTGAACACCTTGTTCTTGGTGTTCTTGGGACTTTTCCTTGGTATAAATATGTATAGAAAGCTTTAAATGACTCTAGGATAGAAGTACTTGATGGGTTTTGAGCATTCTAACACTTCCTAAGTGTACATGCAACCCTAATAACCTTGGATCTATGTTTGTCTAATTATCATGCAAAGTTGAATTCCAAGGTTATATTCCTATCTAGCATACATGGGGAACAATTTTTTAACTTGAATGAAAGATAGAATAACTTACCTTGTTGTTGCTTATGTTCCTTGAAACCTTGTGAGCCTAGCATCCCAAGTGTGATGCCTCAAATGCTTCACACAACACCAAATGCTCTTGAAAGGACTTTTGAGAGAATACACACTTCTTGAAATCGGCCTAGCCCTCTTGTTTCTTATGTGTAGCCGATTTTGGTGGAGAATGGGACTCTTATATAGTGTTGACACATCTAGGGTTACACCATGTAAACCCTAATGTGTCATGACTCTTCATTTCCATGACCCATGGGTTTGTAACTCCCATGGAGCATGCATGGAGCATCCTATGAGTTGAACCTAACTTGATAACCCATGGAGCCTCTTAGCCCACTATACAAGATATGAATGATTTACATAATCAACCCATATATTTAATTAGTTATCGTTTGATCACTTAATTAATTCTTTGATCAAACTAATCAAATAATATTATTAATATATTAGAACTTATAATATATTAATAATCTCCAAGTGTTATTCCTCTCATTTAGTCTATCCAATTGCATGGTGTCATGCAACCCAAATGGACCATGTCGGGTCGGGTCAAGTGCTAACCAGAAATAGTTATGGACTTAGACACCTTATCCAACAGTCTCCCACTTGGATAAGTCTAATAACTATAATTCCAGTACTTCAGGAACCGACCGGCAGTCGTAGCTCTTTCAAGGTCTCTCGGAACTGAGAAGATGTTGATACGCCATTTAAGATAAGTGATCATATAATCCTCTGTTTTAGATATCAGTCGGACAAATACATGGAACAATTTCTTACTTATTGTCCAGCAGGTTGTTTCCCGATTTCCGATTTGTTTGACAAAGAACTTAATTGAACACATCAACTTAGTTCTGACCGGGCCCGGTACATAGGTCAAAACAAAATCATCGAGTGTAACGACCCAAAAATCACAACTAAAAATTTCCTTAAAAACGTTACTAAATTATATTTATAAAAAATGTATCATAAGTCATAACATAATTTTCGAGTATTAATTCAAAACATATTATCATTATCAGAGTCAAACTTTCCCAGGTTAACTGACTATGGTGTGTGCACTGCAATCTTCCCGAGCTCCTCCTTTGAAAACTGAGTTCTTGAAACCAAAACTGAAAAACCGTAAGCATGAAGCTTAGTGAGCTCCCCCAATCTACCACATACCATACAATAACATATAAAGCACATACTAGGCCTTGCCCACTGCATCGGTCCGAAGTCCGGGCTAACTGCGGCCTTGCCCCCTGCATCGGACCGAAGTCCCAACTAACTGGGACCTTGTTGCCTGCATCGGATCGAAGTCCGGGCTAACTGGGGCCTTGCCCCTGCATCGGACCGGATTCCGGACTAACTGGGACCTTGTCCCCTACATCGGACCGAAGTCCGGGCTAACTGGGGCCTTGCCCCCTGCATCGAACCAAAGTCCGGACTAACTGGGACCTTGTCCCCTGCATCGGACCAAAGTCCGGGCTAACTGAACAGAACATAGCATAAACATATCAACTAGCATGAACACACATATACTGCATACTGCATCGGGTTAGATGCCTAACTTCATCCGACTCGACGAGCTGTTCATCTCACTCGTCGAGTTCCTCCTCATCTTCAATCTACTCGCCGAGTCCACTCGAAGGACTCGCCGAGTCTATTCAGATCTTCATACATGCAGAGGACTTTTGAGTCATGCATGGACTCCATACTGCAGATCTACCCTTCCCAAGCCTATTCCCCACGTAAAGTTGCAAACTTTACGTGTAGAGAAGGAGATCTAGTCACCATACACCATAAACTAGGGTTTAAGACAAAGGGGCTCAACAATCAACCCATAGATTGATGCTTTATGATTCTCTAGGCCAAGATACACATAGATCTGAAGTAGCAACTTCAAATTTGGGCATCTAACTCGAAATGGTTCATAAACTTGTCCTAAAAGCCCCAAATCCCATGATAAAGGTTGATCTATATGCAAAAGAGGGAAGGTAACGACTCATTACCTTCAAAAGCTCTAGAAGACCTCACAAATTCTGGATCTATTGCCAATTCTTGAATCCCCAATGTGTGCCTTCCTCCTTCTTCCTTCAAATCACCCAAATTGGCAAGAAAGCTTGATTGAGCAACAATGGAGGCTTAGGGTTTCTGGTTCTGGACTACAGGGCCGCAAATGAGCGCTAGGGAAAAGATTAAGATGCTTAAATAGGGTACCAAGTCCCGAAATTAGGGTTTCCCAACCCAGACCTGACTCGCCGAGTCGGCCACTGCCTTACACTCGGATCTCGCTCCGACTCGCCGAGTTCCTCCCTGCACTCGACGAGTCAACCCTCTTTAACTTAGGATTTTTTTTCCTTTCCTTTCTTGACCTTTCTGATTTCGGGTGTTACAACTCTCCCCCACTTAAACTAAACTTCGTCCTCGAAGTTTGCTATGACTAACTGTCCTGCGAACTGCCTCCAACTCTCTGCCTGGGAAATCTAACACCCCCCTATTGACCATCACTCTAGCCACTCATAGTATTGGCCACTACTGCTGGTACATACTGAATCCTTCTCTTTTCCATAATTTTCTTAACGTTACTTCCTCTGACTGAGAATTTTGATACCCCTCATCCGCCTACCGGATGCACTGAGACCTCCCTGGTCCAACTATTCTGCCAATATCTGAGTTACCGGACTCCTACCGATCACTACACTCCATCGCAATCTTCTAGTCGCTCCCAGCGACTCCGCAAGATTCCTCGACTATTTATAATTGTTCTATTCATTATGCCATCCATACTGAATCGATGCGGCTGGAACCAACCTGCTTATCTCTCACCTGATTACTCAACTCCTACTAACTCGAGCCTTTCATCCAGAAAGAAAAGATACCTGCCTAGCTATCCTTACATATCACTTATACTTGGCAGAAGAGCTCAACTGATCCCGCTGAGAGGGATTTGTCGTTTCCAAACCAACCAACTATACCGTCAGCACTTGCATTCCAACACAAATACTAAAACTGTCCAAAACTCTGAAACTATCCAAACACTGAACCGCCTGCAATACTGAACGTGCCTGAAACTCTGAACTAACTGAAACACTGAGCTGCCTGAATCACTGAACTGACTGAAACACTGAGCTGCCTGAATCACTGAACTGACTGAAACACTGAGCTGCCTGAAACACTGAACTCCCTGAAACATTGAACTGCCTGAAACACTAAACTGCCTAAAACACTGAACTGACTGAAACATTGAGTTCCAACTCAACTGTGGAGTCAAAGGACTCCTTACTTAGTCGCTCCCACGACTTTTGAATGAAATCTTTCTCTGGAACTAGTTTCCACTAGTTATCCTGTCATTGTGGCTCTAACAACCTTCCGATCGAACAGATCGGGTCCATACGTCACATCCTGACATCATCAATTCCACGACTAACAACACGATGACTCCCAGACTGACGGTAGCCCTTAACATACCCGAACCCCAACGGTCCACTACTACTCTGATCTCATAACTGATGTGACGATCTATAGCCAAATTACTGACTTAGCCATAACTGAACCATTTGGGAAATCCGAAATCTAACCCGTGGATTCCCATATCCTCACTGCTGCACCCGAACGGGTGGGAACTACTGATTTCCCGCGTCCAACAACGTGCTCATGTCGCCTACCAATCTGATAAAGGCAGCGGCTACGCTCGCGGACATACACCTCTCTAATACTATCTGGCTGCTAGTGAATGATGCGGCTACCCCCCGCAGACTTACAACACCACTACTACTACCTGACTGCTAGTGAATGCTACGGCTACCCCCGCAGACTTACAACACTACTACTACTACTTGACTGCTAGTGAATGCTACGGCTACCCCCACAGACTTACAACACTACTACTACTACTACTACTATCCCGAGGACATCCTGACTATCCCTAGTCCCTCTAGTGATTCCTCATCCTGATTTCTCAAAACCAGCCCTCAGTCTTTGAATACTGCATCATCCTCGACATCTTATATCCTTGATATACTTAGCGCTTCGTCGAGGAACTCTTCGGCTTGGTTCCCAAACCAACCGTCTACTAATCCGGATACAAGAAGCTATTGTCGCGAAGTTTCCAAACTCCCAACTCCTGAATCACCACAATCCTGCATGCTGACTCTGCCACTGGCTACTAACACGAAGACATCTCTTGCTAACCGTTCTCAGGATCCTCATTCCGACTCATTTGAGCCTCTACAGGTGGTCCTCCAATCCTAGATTCTCAACCAGCTTCTAACCATCTCGATTACATGAACTAACTGCTGGGAAGGTCCTCAAACTCCCAATTCTGAACTTCTCGATCCATCGATCACCGTGCTACTATCATTTCCTCTCAGAGGCCGCACACTCATTCTGAGTCTACGTGGCTCTTATCCTTGTATACTCGGAGGGTTCTCCCCCACTTGGATTCGGCTAGATCCTTACTGCTCACTGGTCGAAAGGATTTCCAACCTTCCTTCCATCAAAAGGGCGATATGCTGTCCGCCGACGTTTACCCTTGCCAGCGCTCCAACTAACTCTTATCAGATCCGCACCCTTCCTGCTATCTGACTGAGCACCCTTCGATCCTTAACTATATTTGCTTTAGGGACTACATCCCGAGAATCTGCGTTTGGGGTGCACATCTCCAACCTACTTCCTTACTGACCGCTAGCTACTCCACTAAAAACTCTGGGTTATCACTACTGAAGATATAACTGATCATCACTCGACTAACACCCTCCGCAAGTAGTATGGCACTACTGCATCTTACACAAACATGCTACAGTTACTGAATCCGAAGTAACCTGATCTAGAGGGGACGACCTCCAAATTCCAAGGTATGCAGATGGCATAAAACTCTACCACAAGCAGGTAATACAATACCCCAACACTTAAGCTTATTGATAAGAATACAGCAATATAATAATATCACAATAATGGATGACAGAAAAGCAACAAATACATACCTCCATCACTCAGTGCTGCTCGAATCCCTGCTGAAATCTACCGGAAAACTCGGCCCCAAGCCGTAGGCGTCCTTGCCCGGCCCTGATGTCCGTTGGTGGCTCTTGAAGTCCCAGGGGCAGGAGCTGACACCTGCCCTGCTGTATACAAACTCGGACAGTGGGCCTTCTTGTGGCCCCTCTGATCGTAATGGAAACATAACGAATCAAGTCCCTGGGCGATGGTAACAACACAGTCTCTGCTAAAATGACCAATCTGGCCGCACTTGAAACATCCAGCATCGCCACCACTTCTGCGCCTGCACACACCCATGTGCGTCCTTCCGCACTTCCCGCATCGACTGCGGCTCTGATAGTTCCTCGTCCTCAAATCCGAACCCTTGGGCCTCTGATCCCGGAGCCTCTCGATTAATCTATCAATGATCCTCATGACCATGTCGGGCAGACCCTCACGAATGGCTCGCGAAACATCCTCAACTATCCAATCATACAGAGGTCTCTCTTGGAGATAGGGTGCCCCACTCACTCCTGTCCCCTGATGGCAAAAACTAGAAATGGGATCTCCCTCCCTGATGGATCCCCGAACTCCATAAGAATCGGGACCTAGACGAGCCCCAATCTGTCCTGAAACTATCCCAGCCTTAAAGGCCTCAAGATGACTGTCCATGAGCTCCACAATGGCCTCTTTAACCGAACCGAAAATTACTGGAGTCTGATCAATGATGTTGCGCATGATCTCTGCGGAAATGAAATCCCTCATCTGATCATCAAGCTGCCCGGCTCCAAAGCCCGAGCCAAATCCCTCCTCGACACCTGAACTGCTAAGCGGTATCTCGCGCAATGCCACCATGCTGAAAATATAAAAATTCCTGATCAATTTACACACAACTGCTGAGGGATCTCACACACCCTCCACCATTCCCTGGTTTTGTCTCCCCCCCCCCCCCTTGAATCGAGTACGGATCCTCTGCTTTCAGTAGTATGGGCCCCTACTACCTTCCACATCTACCCGTACTTTCCTCAAGAGTTACCTCAACTCCACCAAATCACTTCTACTACTATTGATCTCTGCTACTCTCGCCTAGGCTTGCCCTAAGGAACTTCTGACTCCACCTAAACCGGTCCTCAGTTGCTGAAGGCCTCCTTGTAATGCCAATTAGCCACCACCTGAATACCATCACATGCAATGAGGCTCGGATAATCCTTCGAGTAAAAGTCTCGTCCCTACAACGGTTAGACTCGGACGCGAGCTGCGCAATAGGGCCAAATCCAGCACTCTGATATTATTAAACCCTGATCACATGTGGTGTGACGTATTCACCTAATGGCTAACTCCCATCACTCAAAATCCCACAAAGCACAAAGCAAGCAGCATTCGGATAAAGGAAACATACTCAGGCAAAATTATTCTCATAACAAGAAACTGTACTAGTATACAATGCTAAGCTCATACTATCAGGCATAACCTACACGGGCTATCCTACTACTGTCTACTCATTACTAGCATGAAATTCTTATCAAGCTGAAACACATAAAGCAGGAACATAAGGCATCATCCTAGATCCTTAGTCCTATTCTAGCATGTTGTTGTACTGAAGCTGAAACTGAAACTGAAACTGAAAATCCTAACATAACTTGTATGGGTAAATTGGGAGTACTTACTTGAGCTCGGCTGATTGCATGCACCACACCCTTTTCTCTTTTCAAAACTCTTTTTGCTTTTTCTAACACTCTTTTCGTTATACTTTTTCTAAAATTGTTTTCTTTTCCCAAAATCCTTTTGTAACCATGGTTTTTCTTTTGAAAACTCTATACCACTTCCTTAGTTTGAGTTCAGACACACTCGGGAGTGCGCCCGAATCCCTCAAACCAAGGCTCTGATACCAACTTGTAACGGCCCAAAAATCACAACTAAAAATTTATTTAAAAACATTACTAAATTATATTTATAAAAACTATATCATAAGTCATAACATAATTTTCGAGTATTAATTCAAAACATATTATCATTATCAGAGTCAAACTTTCCCAGGTTAACTGACTATGGTGTGTGCACTACAATCTTCCCGAGCTCCTCCTTTGAAAACTGAGTTCTTGAAACCAAAACTGAAAAACCGTAAGCACAAAGCTTAGTGAGCTCCCCCAATATACCACATACCATACAATAACATATAAAGCACATACTGGGCCTTGCCCACTGCATCGGACCGAAGTCCGGGCTAACTGGGGCCTTGCCCCGCTGCATCGGACCGAAGTCCGGACTAACTGGGACCTTGTCCCCTGCATCGGACCAAAGTCCGGGCTAACTGGGGCCTTGCCCCCTGCATTGGACCGGAGTCCGGACAAACTGGGACCTTGTCCCCTGCATCGGACCGAAGTCCGGGCTAACTGGGGCCTTGCCCCCTGCATCGGACCGAAGTCCGGACTAACTGGGACCTTGTCCCCTGCATCGGACCGAAGTCCAGGCTAACTAAACAGAACATAGCATAAATATATCAACTAGCATGAACACACATATACTGCATACTACATCAGGCCGTGGCCCGGAACACATAGCACATAATTCCTGTCTGAGCCACGTAGGCATCAACATACTGAATATTGCATCAGATCAAAATCCGGAAACTGCTACTAGCTAAACGGGTCGGCGTTGTGGCCTTAGACACGTTCCTACTGGAAGGAAACTCACCTAAGATTGCTGAACTGATGCCGCTAATCCTCTTGTCTGCTACCCGACCTCTGACTCCGAACTGCTGCTCCACTAGCTCCTCGAGCTACCAATGTCAATATAACACTTAGTCCAACTGACCTCCAAAGGTCAACTAGGTCAACTCTAGTCAAGGTCAAACTCCTGGTTAAAGTCAACCTTCCAGGTCAACCCTACTCGCCGAGTCCACCTAATAACTCGCCGAGTTCATATGCTCAGGGTCTTTCTATTCGCGACTCGACTCGCCGAGTTAGTCCATGACTCGTCGGGTTAACTATTCCCGAGTCCTGACCTGTCCAACTCGCTGAGTCTCCATCCGACTCACTGATTCGAGTTTCAACTCGAAGGGTTTGGGAGTTTCGCGATCTGACTCGCTGAGTCCAAGAATAGACTCGTCGAGCCCAAGGCAATCTTCAACCAACTCGTCGAGTTGTTCTTCCAACTCGCCAAGTTGATGCCTAACTTCATCCGACTCGACGAGCTGTTCATCTCACTCGTCGAGTTCCTCCTCATCTTCAATCTACTCGCCGAGTCCACTCGAAGGACTCGCCGAGTCTATTCAGATCTTCATACATGCAGAGGACTTTTGATTCATGCATGGACTCCATATTGCAGATCTACCCTTCCCAAGCCTATTCCCCACGTAAAGTTGCAAACTTTACGTGTAGAGAAGGAGATCTAGGCACCATACACCATAAACTAGGGTTTAAGACAAAGGGCCTCAACAATCAACCCATAGATTGATGCTTTATGATTCTCTAGGCCAAGATACACATAGATCTGAAGTAGCAACTTCAGATTTGGGCATCTAACTCGAAATGGTTCATAAACTTGTCCTAAAAGCCCCAAATCCCATGATAAAGGTTGATCTATATGCAAAAGAGGGAAGGTAACGACTCATTACCTTCAAAAGCTCTAGAAGACCTCACAAACTCTGGATCTACTACCAATTCTTGAATCCCCAATGTGTGCCTTCCTCCTTCTTCCTTTAAATCACCCAAATTGGCAAGAAAGCTTGATTGAGCAACAATGGAGGCTTTGGGTTTCTGGTTCTAGACTATAGGGCCGCAAATGAGCCCTAGGGAAGAGATTAAGATGCTTAAATAGGGTACCAAGTCCCGAAATTAGGGTTTCCCAACCCAGACCTGACTCGCCGAGTCCACTTGCCGACTCGCCGAGTCGGCCACTACCTTACACCCGGATCCCGCTCCGACTCGCCGAGTTCCTCCCTGTACTCGACGAGTCAACCTTCTTTAACTTAGGGTTTTTTTTCCTTTCCTTTCTTGACCTTTCTGATTTCGGGTGTTACATCGAGGGGCCCAGATATCAGCTTCTAATCCAAGAAGGAACAGATAAACTTCGACTCATATGTTTGTTCTACCACTCATTGAATTATACACAAAAGCACGTTTTATAACTTCGAGTTACCAATGCGTTTTCGTACAATCAATGCATAACCAACTTGTAAGTAACAAATCATATCTCGAGGTTTGAAGACTTATATGATATTACCGTCTCACGATCACTCGAGATAGAATTCCATGAAGTGATTCCAGTGAGTGTGGGTTGAGTCCAATGCTCAGAACTTATGAGCACTCATGATTGTTGTAGCCTTGTCCAACACCTTAGACCTCTGCAACCAATCATGACAGTCTTGATTCATACCTACTTCTGACATATGACCGACTGTGGAGGTTTGAATAATATGTTATACCAAAAAAAATTATTCTGGAAGTCAAAACATGCAAAAGAAATATAGTAAACGATCGACAAGAGATAGCAACACTTTACACATAAATAAAACACCTTTTATTCATCATCTAATGTCAATTACACTTTACAAATTTCTAGGTTATCTAACTACTGAATCTAATATCATCCTTCAGCCCAATGCTCCGAGCATGCTGGAGATGCTTAACTCGAGTCAGTCCCTTCGTGAGGAGATCTTCTGGGTTCTCATCCAATGATACCCTCTTTGCCACGAGGAGTCCTTCTTCTATTTGATGTCTGATAAAATGCTATTTTCTGTTTGTGTCTGGATCTCCCGTGATCCCTTGGTTCCTTGGCTAAGGCAACAGCACTTTCACTATCAGAGAAAATTTCCATTGGCTCTTTAATAGCTGGTACAACTCCAAGGTCTCCAATGAAGTTCTTCAGCCATATCGCCTCCTTTGCCGCCTCACTAGCTGCAATATACTTTGATTCACAAGTTGAACCAGCCACTGTCTCTTGCTTGGAACTCTTCCAAGAAATTGCTCCTCCGTTTAGGGTAAAGACCCAGCCCGACTGAGAGCGGAAATTATCCTTATCAGTCTGGAAACTAGCATCACTATACCCTACAACTCTCAAGTCATCACTCCCACCGAGGGTAAGGACCCAGTCCTTAGTCCTCCGTAGGAACTTGAGGATATTCTTTACCGCAGTCCAGTGTGTCTTGCCAGGGTTCCCCTGATACCTGCTAACCATGCTCAGGGCAAAGGCTACATCAGGTCGAGTACACGTCATAGCATACATGATCGATCCTATAGCCGAAGCATAAGGTATTCGACTCATTTATGCTATCTCAGCCTCAGTGCTAGGGCTTTGTGTCTTACTCAATCTGGCGTTACTCTGGATGGGTAACTCTCCTTTCTTGGAGTCCTGCATGCTGAATCTCTTTAGCACCATATCCAAGTAGGTACTTTGACTGAGTCCAATTAGTCTTTTACTCCGATCTCTCAAGATCCTTATCCCTAGAATATAGGCAACTTCTCCTAGGTCCTTCATAGAGAAACATTTCCCAACCCAGGACTTGACTTCCTGCAGAGTTGGGATGTCATTTCCTATGAGTAGTATGTCATCCACATACAACACCAAAAAGCTAACTATACTCCCACTAGCGTTGACATACACGCAAGACTCATCTTTACTCCTAGAAAATCCAAATTCCTTGACCTTTTCATCAAAGCAAAGATTCCATCTGCGAGGTGCTTGCTTCAATCCATAAATGGATTTCTCAAGCTTACACACTCTATTAGGGTACTCGTTGCTGACAAAACCCTCTGGCTGACTCATGTAAACATCTTCAGCCAACTTTCCATTAAGGAAATCGGTTTTGACATCCATTTGCCATATTTCATAGTCATGAAATGCAGCTATGGCTAACAGAACCCGAATAGACTTAATCTTGGCTACTGGAGAAAAGGTCTTATCATAGTCCACTCCAGGAATTTGAGAGAAGCCCTTTGCAACCAGTCTAGCCTTATAAGTGTGTACTTTACCATCCATGTCAGTCTTCTTCTTGAAGACCCATTTGCACCCTACTGTCTTACGACCTGGTACATTCTCAACCAAGTTCCAAACTTGATTGTCATACATGGACTGTATTTCGCTGTCCATTGCCTCTTTCCACTTGGCTGACTCAGGGCCTGCCATGGCTTCCGCGTAACTGTTAGGTTCATCCAGAACTATCAGTGTCTCATCACTGATAAGTGTATCTCCTTCTTTAGTAATATGGAATCCATAGTAATGCTCAGGAGCATTCCTAACCCTTGTGGAACGCCTCAGAGGTACAGACTTGTCAATTGGCTCAACAGGAGTTTCCTCCTCAAGTTGAGTGCTAGGGTTTGAAGTTCCTTCACCGCTTGACTCTTGAATTTCTTCAAGATCAACTTGCCTCCCACTGTTTCCTTGGCTTATGAACTCTCTCTCTCTCTCTAAAGAAATCCCTCCTAGCTACAAAGACCACATTTTCACTAGGTCTGTAGAAGATGTAACCAAAGGATTGATGTGGGTAGCCGATGAAAATACACCTCTCGCTTTGGGGTTCGAGCTTATCATGAGTCTCGCGTATCACGAAAGCCTCGCAACCCCAAATCTTGATGTGGTCTAGTTTGGGTACTTTACCAGTCCACATCTGGTGAGGAGTTTTGGCAACTTTCTTTGTAGGGACTAGATTAAGGATATGGGTGGCAGTCTCTAAGGCATACCCCCAAAATGAGATTGGTAGCGAAGCTCGACTCATCATGGAACGAACCATATCCAACAAGGTTCGATTACGCCTCTCAGCCACACCATTCAACTGTGGTGTCCTGGGAGGTGTCAATTGTGAGACTATCCCACATTCCCTTAGATAGTCAAGGAACTCTGAACTAAGATACTCACCACCACGATCAGATCGAAGCATCTTACTGTTCCTACCCAATTGATTCTCGACTTCCTGTTTATATTCCTTAAACCTTTCGAAAGTCTCTGACTTATGCTTGATGAAGTAGACATATCCATATCTACTATAATCATCAGTAAAAGTCAAATAATAACGATTAGCATCCCTTGTGGCATGTTTGAATGGTCCACACACATCCGTGTGTACAAGGTCCAACAAACCTTCACCCCTCTCACACGAGCCTGTGAAGGGTGACTTTGTCATTTTTCCAAGTAAGCATGATTCGCAACTATCATCTGACTTTAGGTCAAATGACTCCAAGACTCCATCCTTTTGGAGTTGGCCTATGCGTTTCTTGCTTATATGTCCAAGACGACAATCCCATAATGATGCTTTATCCAAGTTATTATTATTAACATAATCAATACACAATACATTATTTCCTAAGTTATCAACCACAGATACTGTTTCATACACGCCATCACAAGGTAATGCTTTAAAATAAAGAACATTATTAAAGAAAGCATTAATCGAACCAACTTCATTATCAAATGAAAAGGTGATACCTTGTTTATACAATGCATGAAAGGAAATAATATTTCTTGCCATTTCTGGCGAATAACAACACTTATTCAAATCTAAACTAAACGCACTACTTAACGATAAAGTATAAACTCCAATCTTGGTGACATGTAAAGCTTTCCTATTCCCCATGATTAAGTTTATTCTTCGTTGCTCCACATTCTCACTTCTTCTTAGTCCCTGCAAGTCACAACAAATATGAATACCACAACCGGTATCAAGGACCCAAGATTTAGAATGAGGTGAGTTATTAGAAATGATAGTGTAAATACCTGCATGGTTGGGTTTAACTTTCCCATCCTTCACATCTTGCTGGTATTTTGGGTAGTTCCGCTTCCAATGTGATTTTTCATGGAAATAAAAGCATTCAGCCTCTTTTGGGTCAGAATAAGGAGTGACGAAACCTTTCTTGGTTCCACTTGAAGAAGAGCCATCAAGGGTCCGAGCCTTAGTACCCTTTGAAGAGCTCTTTCTCTTCTTCCCTCGACTTTTCCCGATTGCCAAAATCGGAGTAGAGTTTGGAGTAGGAGTGTTAACAACCGACTTCCCCTTAAGACCTGTTTCTGCGATCTTGAGAAGTCCCTAAAGTTTGCTGAGTGTGACCTCTTCCTTATTCATGTGATATGTCATGCGGAATTGATCATAACACGATGGTAAGGAGTGCAAAATGATATCTATTGCAAGCTCCTCAGGGAAGTTCACATTAAGCTTCAGCAATCGATCCACATACCTTTGCATTTTCTGCATGTGGCTCGTGACGGATTCCCCGTCCTTCATCATGGTTGTTATCATGGAGCAGATGATTTCATACCTCTCTTGTCGTGCACTTTGATGGTATCTTTCCATCAGATCTTGGTGCATTTCATAAGGGTAGAAATCCTCATAAGACTTTTGGAGTTCCGCTGTCATCGTGGCCATCATGATGCATGCCACTTTCGTAGCATCCCTTTCATGTGCCTGGAAGTCAGCGATCTCCTGAGGAGTTGCAGTGGTCTCATCAGTCTCCTTAAGCTCCTTGTCAAGGACATATTCTTTGTCCTCGTAGCGGGTAATCATCCTGATGTTTCTGATCCACTCATTGAAGTTAGATCCATAAAAAGTGACTTTCCCACACAAGTTCATAAGGGTAAAGGAGCCATTAGGATTAGAGCCAGAAGCAGCATTGTTTGAAGACATCTGAAAGAAAAGGACAAGATTAGTTTAGATATTAAGAGAGTCCTTAATAAAACACCCAAATGTAATATTAAGGCTAGGACCCAATCACAATATATTATAACTTAGAAGAGGTATGCCGTAATCCAAGCTATAACATATTTGAAAGGTAGGTGAATGACGATTCACCAATTTCCACCACGAAAACCGAAATATTCAATATTAGGTTTTTGATTGGTTCTTAGAAATTCCTAGATTCTTTGAGATTCAATGAACTTTTCAAAGGCATGTTTCAATCTCGAGTGTGCCCTCCAAGTTTTGTGACTGGGATACCGAGGATCACAAAACGAGGTGTGAAGTAACCATGCAAATCACTTGGTACCCTTAAAGTTTATCACTCAATCGATGTGCCGGTAAACCACACACGCTCCACCGATACTATAATAAACCTTAAGTCACCCTTTACCTACCTTGTTAAGTCCAAGTTAGTGTGTCGGTTAACCACACACGCTCCACCAACGACTTAAACAAAGTGTAAAGTGTAATTTCATGGATTAGCACCTTATTCACATTTTTCCTAAAGTAACTAAGATTGGGAATTTAATAAAAATATTTAGTTACTTTATAATATTCATCATAATTTTAATGAGAATTTATAAGTCCTTGTCTTACTCGTTCGGCTAACGACCCTCCACCGGTCAAGCAAGCGGTGGGTGAGAGTGGACACCCATTAAGTTGCCATTTTATAGGCAACAACCTTATACACACCTTATAGACCGGCTTCGTGAATGAGGCGTACTAGCGGTAAGACGACTTTGTTCTTATACATATATACATATATATATATATATATATATATATATATATATATATATATATATATATATATATAATTATTAAATCATAATAATATAAGTATAAGGGTTGAATTTTAACTTTTAAAATTCTAAGGGTTGGAACTAAAGTTTTTAACATGACTTTACTTGTTCCAAAACTTGAGGGAAAGTTTTGTAAACTTTCAAAACTTTTCATTTCTTGTAACTTATGAGTTTATTAGAGTAATAAAATGAAGACTCTTCATTTTTCTAACTCTTGTGTTCTTTTAATGGTTTTAACTCAAGTGACTTTTGGTTTTCCATAACTTGAGGACAAGTTATGGACTCCATTAAAACACATTATGATCAAGAATTAAACTACCACATAGGTTACAAATAATTCCTATGATCATCTAAACATCATAAGATCAAGAACATGAATATGAACACTTTCATGAATCAAAATTACACTTAAAACTTTGTAATTTTGATAACTAGTTGTTGTAAATGGATTAGCAAACACATTACACCATCTAAAACAAGTTTTTAAGTACCAAAATAGTTTAGGGTAATGTTTCTAGTCCATTTCCAGCAACTAAAGTCGAAAATCTGCACTCTGAGGCTCCTACTCGCCGAGTGCATGAACCTACTCGGCGAGTCTCCCCATGGACTCGGCGAGTTCATCGGGCAGACATCAAGTTTTTCGACTTTTTTCAACTTTTAAGCACAAATAACAAACAAACAAGCCTAGCCTCTGATACCACTGATGGGTTTTGAGCATTCTAACACTTCCTAAGTGTACATGCAACCCTAATAACCTTGGATCTATGTTTGTCTAATATTCATGCAAAGTTGAATTCCAAGGTTATATTCCTATCTAGCATACATGGGGAACAATTTTTTAACTTGAATGAAAGATAGAATAACTTACCTTGTTGTTGCTTATGTTCCTTGAAACCTTGTAAGCCTAGCACCCCAAGTGTGATGCCTCAAATGCTTCACACAACACCAAATGCTCTTGGAAGGACTTTTGAGAGAATACACACTTGTTGAAATCGGCCTAGCCCTCTTGTTTCTTATGTGTAGCCGATTTTGGTGGAGAATGGGATTCTTATATAGTGTTGACACATCTAGGGTTACACCATGTAAACCCTAATGTGTCATGACTCTTCATTTCCATGACCCATGGGTTTGTAACTCCCATGGAGCATCCATGGAGCATCCTATGGGTAGAACCCAACTTGATAACCCATGGATCCTCTTAGCCCACTATACAAGATATGAATGATTTACATAATCAACCCATATATTTAATTAGTTATCTTTTGATCACTTAATTAATTCTAAATTAATTCTTTGATCAAACTAATCAAATAATATTATTAATATATTAGAACTTATAATATATTAATAATCTCCAAGTGTTATTCCTCTCATTTAGTCTATCCAATTGCATGGTGTCATGCAACCCAAATGGACCATGTCGGGTCGGTTCAAGTACTAACCAGGAATAGTTATGGACTTAGACACCTTATCCAACAGTACTTAGTTTGGGGAAGCTTGAAATGAACTTAAAGTCCAAGATAACTAGTGTGTGTTCTTGGTGTTCTTGGAGTTTTGGAAATCTAGTCAAAACACATAAATGGATGGATGAAAAGATGTACAATCACTAGATTAAGTGTTATACTAACTTGAAAGGGCTAGAAACACTTACTAGATTGAAGATATTGAGCAAAAACTTGGATGATACTTGAGAGAGTTTTGGAGTTTACTCTTTTGGGTAAAAATGAAAAGTGATCTACTTTGGGGAGTAAACTCATGCTTAAGGCATGAGTTTACGGTTCTTGAGGGTGTTTACGGCCCAAACATAAAAGTTTGGCCCTGAACTTCTAAGATACGTGGTAGTCGCCGTTTAGAAATTTCAAGACCCGAGACGACCCATCCGTTCACCCGTTCGTTTAATGATTAATTATTAAAATAATCAAACGAACCTTAATTTCCTAAAAACAAATAAAAGTGAACTTGACTTATCATATGAAGTGATTGACTTTTAGGGTTTGACCGAATGAAAATTTCGAGTTGTCACATATACCCAATTTAACTATCACCTTTTGTTTAGAACAATGAGTTAGTGATTCATTGGTATAATTAGATCTTGTAGTGTTCTCATGCTATTGCATCTTAGTATGTTCGTTCTGTTATCATGTATAGTGTATAGTATGTCTCTCTGATGTATTGTATCTACCTCCCTGTTTCTCTTTATAGTATGTTCTAGCGTCTAGTATGAACTGAACCTCTAAACTATAACCCTTATAGTTTTACTAGTGTTTACTTGAACTGTTATTGAAAAGACTCATTTACTACTAAGTTATGCTCGTACTTTAAACACGGAGTTTTGTTAAACTATAAAGTAACATAACTTCAAAAGTTTCATAACTTATAAAGACATAAAAAATCTTTCGAAAGATGTTTATAACAAACACTTACACAATTATCATTGTGTTCAACTTCTATTCCCCCCCCCCCTCTTAAAAGCATTTAAAACAATTAAAAGATTCATTATAGGGGTACAAACTCACCTTATCTGGGTGATTCAAACGAATATGCGCGTAAGGATGAGAAGTTCCACGAATGAAGTCTCGAAACAAAAACGAGTCCTAAATAACATATAATGGCATATATATATATATATATATATATATATATATATATATATATATATATATATATATATATATATATATATATATAGGGTTTAGAAGCAACCACATGCAAGGACACACCTTTAGGTACTAGGAAACACTTGGACCAAGAGTTAGAATCACATGTGATTCATCTAAGGGGGGTGTACGACCACAAAGAGGAGTTTACGGTCCAAGTGGTATGTCTCATGGAGTTTACAACCATAGGGTTTATGGCCCTATGATTTTACGGCCATAAACTCAAGCCATCTTGTACCTAAGTGTGTGATAAGGTCTTATTTGCATCAAGGAAGTGTTCTAGGTCACAAGCTTAGCTTCTAGAGGAGTTTAAGGCCAAAATGGCACCTTTATAGGGGTTTACGGCCAAGGGAGATGCTCTTGGCCGTAAACTCCTATTGTCCTTGGGAAATGAACGATTTCAAAGTGTAAACCAAGTGTTTCTATCCTACAACAAGTTAAGGGAAGAGTACTCACAATATTGAACCTTGAAAGGGTTAATTTTGGACCAAAACACTAGTATGTGCTCTTGGTGTTTTGGTGAAAGTTGAAGATTATGAAGATCTAGAGAAAAGGGATGATTTCATGGATGAATCATGAGGATAATGCATGATTAAGAAGGATAACAACAACTAGAGTGCAGAACACTTACGTTTTTGAAGGATTTAGATGAAGAACTTGTTGATACTTGTGAGTGTTTGAAGATATTTCGACTAAGGAACGAAAGAATGAGGAAAATGGAGTGCCCTTATATACATAGTTGAGAGTTTTCAGCCATGGTTGAGTTTACTGTCGTAAACTCCACATAATGGAGTTTAGGGCTTGAATGTTGCACAGTGAATCTAGCAGGTACTTCCTAACACTCATTCCTTGAATGTACTAGGCTTAAAACACTCAAACGGACTCTAAATAGTGCTAAAGGATAGCAGGAGCGAGTCTGACTTAAGGTTGACTGTACTTATAAAGCAAAAAATTTCAGGTTGTCACATGGGCAATGTATCGGTTGTACATGAGTTTTGGGATGTCTTTCCCGAGGAGTTACCGGGAGTGCCTCCGAAGAGGCAGATGGAGTTTCGCATTAATTTGGTGTCAGGTGCCACTCTGATAGCCAAGGCACCATACCGGCTAGCTCTGCCCGAGATGCAGGAGCTATCTATACAGCTTCAGGAGCTACTGGATCATGGGTTTATTCGTCCGAGTAGTTCCCTGTGGGGAGCACCGATCCTATTCATGAAAAAGAAGGATGGGACACACGGGATGTGTAATGATTATCAGGAGCTAAACAAACTAACGGTGAAAAACCGTTATCCGCTACCGAGGATCGATGATTTATTCGATCAGCTACATGGTGCATCTTGGTTCTCCAAGAATGATCTTCGGTCGAGGTACCATCAGATGAGGATTTGGGATGAGGGTATACCGAAGACAACTTTCAAGACTCGGTACGGGCACTATGAGTTTGTGGTGATGCCATCCGGGCTCACCAATGCTCCAGCAGCGTCCATGGATCTCATGAACAAGGTGTGTAGACCAATGCTGGATCGGTCGGTGATCATTTTTATTGATGATATTTTGGTCTATTCTAAGATCAAGGAGCAGCACGAGCAGCATCTAAAAGAGGTATTGGAGACACTGAGAGCATAAAGGCTTTATACCAAGTGCTCAAAGTGTGATTTATGGTTAAGAGAGGTGCAGTTTTTGGGGCATATCATGAACCAGGAGGGTATTTTGGTGGATCCAGCCAAGTTTGTTGCAGTGATGTGATACGAAGTACCGAAGAACGTGTCTGACATCCATAGATTCTTGGGTTTAAGGGGCTACTATCATAGATTCATCCAAGATTTCTCCAAGATCATTGTGCCATTGACCCGTTTGACCAAGAAGAATGTGACTTTCCAGTGGGGCCCGAACCAGCAGATGGCTTTCGAGACCTTGAGGCAGAAGTTATGTGTGGCCCCGATTCTAGAGCTACTGGAGGGGCTAGATGATTTGGTATTGTACTATGATGCATCGATCTCAGGGTTCAGGGTGGTACATATGTAAAGGGACCATGTGATTTCTTATGCCTCGAGGTAGATGAAGCCTCATGAGGCGCATTACCCCACTCACGATTTGGAATTTGGGGCAGTGGTGTTTGCCCTTAAGATTTGGAGACACAACTTATATAGAGTGCGGTGCACTATTTATACTTATCATAAGAGTTTGAAGTATTTGATGGATCAGCACAACCTCAACATGCGACATAGGAGGTGGTTGGATGTGCCAAATGATTATGACTGCAAGATCTTATACCATCCAGGGAAGGCCAACATGGTGGCCGATGCTTTGAGCCGCAAGACGACAGGTTCTGCGATCGGGACCGTTTGTCTGAGGATGAAGGTGATCTTTCCACTACTAGATATATTCAAGAAGGCTCAAGTGGAGTGTTTGAAGAAAGAGAACTGGAAGATAGAGAGGATTCGGGGGCAATTTCCTTTATTTGTACAAGATGGTCGAGGGCTAATGACACAATGGTCGGGTCTGGGTACCGGTCACCGGGGGAGTGAGACAGAAGATATTGGAGGAGGCGCACAAGTCCAAGATCTCTATACATCCGGGAGCTACCAAAATGTATAGAGATCTGAGACAGGGCTATTGGTGGCCCTTTACGAAGCGGGAGATCGCCTGGCTCGTGGAGCGATGCTTGACTTGCAGGAAGGTCAAGGCCAAACATCAGCGACCATATAGCAAGGTTTAGCTGTTACCCATTCCTATGTGGAAGTGGGAAGAGATCACCATGGAATTCATCATGAAGCTACCAAGGACAACGAAGGGTGTGGATGCCATATGGGTGATTGTGGACAGGTGAACGAAGAGTGCCCACTTCATTCTGATATTCGATGGCATCCCCATTGAGAAATTAGCAGATATTTACGTGCGAGAGATGGTGGCTAGAAACGGGGTGCCAGTGTCAGTAGTCTCTGACAGAGATGATCGATTTACATCTAGATTTTTGAAGAAGTTCCATGAGGAACTGGGCATTCAGTTACATTTCGGCACAACATACCACCCCCAGACAGATGGCCAAAATGAGAGGGCGATCCAGACACTTGAGGATATGCTTCAGGCATGTGTGTTGGATTTTGGAGGGAGTTGGGATACATACCACCTACTAGCAGAGTTTTCATACAACAATAGTTATCATGCAAGTATCGACCGACCACCATTCGAGATGTTGTATGGACGGAGGTGTAGGACCCCTGTTTGTTAGGGTGAGGTAGGGCACCGATTCATGGGGACACCGAAGTGGTGCTCAAGACAACCGAGTTGATTCAGTAGGTGCATTACAGGCTACGAGTTACAAAGGGCCGTCAGAAAAGCAATGCTGACTGGCGTCGATCAAATCTTGAGTTCCAAGTGGGGGACTTCTTCTTGCTATTACCACGAAAGGGTGGTATTGGGTTCTGGAAAAGGAGCAAGTTAGGGCCCTGGTATATTGGTTTGTTTAGGATTTCGGCACGGGTAGGCAAGGTGGCTTACCGTTTGGATCTTTCGAAGGACCTTAGTCAGATACACAACACCTTCCACGTGTCCCAGCTTCGGAAGTGTTTCACAGATGAGGCCGTGATTGTTTCTCTGTAGGATATTTAGGTGGATGAGAGCCTGAACTACATTGAGAGGCCCATTTTAATTCGGGATAGGAAGACTAAAGTTCTTCGGAACAAGGAGGTAAAGTTAGTGAAGGTGCAATGACAACACCGAAGAATTTCCGAATGGACGTGTGAGCCAAAAGAGGAGATGCGACATCGCTACCCGGACTTATTTGCATCAGCAGACTTCGAGGAAGAAGTCTAGTTCAAGTGGGGGAGATTTGTAATGCTTGTCCCAGGTATCATTTAATTTTCTAATTTTTTAGGGTTTTGTGCTAGGACTCGACGAGTTAGGGAGCCCGATTCGACGAATAGAGATCTATTTTGGACGCGGGATTTAGGGTCTACTCGACGAGTTGGAAGGCCCCAACTCGACGAGGAGACGTTGTACAGAGAAACCCTAATTTTCATGGATTTTTACCCTATTTAAAGAACTTATGGCTCATTTGTAGCCTATTTCATCGTTCTTACAGCCCAGAGAAACCCTAGGTCTAGTCTTATCCCTTCTTGAGTGTGTGAGAGAGCTTTTGAGTGTGATTTTGATGTAGTTGTGAAGCTTGAAGAAGGAGTAAAGAGAGAAGCAGTACATTCGATATCTACTTTGTATTGCCGACCATCTTGAGGTATAAAGTCGCTATCTTGACCTTTAGTTGCTTAGATCTCATTTCATGGAAGTAAATGGTCACCTTTGATGCATAATGGTGTCAGTTTTTAGATTCTGGTTATGAGGATAAGGTTCAGATCTGGACATCCCTAGGCCTCTATGGATATAAAGTTGCTCCCTTTATCTAGCATTAGCCTTTCTCCATGCCCTCAACTTTGTATAAACCTTAGTTTTTAGTGTTTTAGCCTCTTAAGGCGTTGCATGCATGTAAAGTTGGCAACTTTACATGAAAACTACACTCTAGGGGGGATGGATCTGTAGTTTGGAGTCTTGAATCCCACTGGAAAGGAATGAACATGAAAAGGACTGAACGGACTCGATGACTTGCTTAGCCAACTCGAGGAGTCGGGCAAGGTTCACCTGTTTTTGGGATCCTGAGTGATCTCGGTGAGCTGATTAGGGGTTTCGGACCAGAGATTTCGGCTTAGAGTCTTCGACCCTTAGATACTGAAGAACTCGACGAGTTACTCGGGTAACTTGGCGATTTGACTCGGGATTTCAGTTTTAGGGACCATGAAGGAACTCGGCGAGTTGCTAGATGCACTCGACAAGTTGGGTCAACATGGATTGTTGACCTTGACTATTAACCTTGACTTTGACCAGGGTTGACCAAGTTTGACTGTGAGGGAATTTATGATATTCTGGGATTTGACAATTTAATCACATGTTGTTATAGGGAGTTGAGTTGGAGTTGCATGTTGGGACTTATATGATCTTAGCAGTTCAGCATTCTTGAGAGGTGAGTCCCCTCACCACACTTATGGTTCGAAGGCACAAAATCCGGCCCATTTTCTGATATGTGGAACATTCGTTGTTGTAGTGGTACGTGGGATGATAGTTAGTTATGCTAAGTGGTATGCTAGTTATATGTGTGATTCTTGCAGGGAAGACCATGGGGGGAGCCCATGGAACTTGGATGTAAGACCATGTAGGGGAGCCCATGGAACCAGGATGTAAGACCATGTGGGGGATCCCATGGCTTTCTAGCTAAAGACCATGGGGGAAGCCCAAGGCACTTAGGTGTAAGACCATGTGGAGGAGCCCATGGCATCCTGGAGTAGGACCTTGCGAGGAGCCCACGACATCCTTATATGTTTGTATGCATGGCTTATATGGTTTATGTAGCTTTTATAGCTAATATGGATTATGTGATTATGTGGATTGTGTTGGGTATGCTCTGGGGAACTCACTAAGCATTAGCTTATAGTTTATTAATTTGTTTCAGGTACTTCTGAGCCTAAGGGCAAGAGCAAGGCTTGATGGCGCAACATGCACTCTCCGACATTTGATTTGAGGGGACACTCTGATGTTTTGAATAAAATGTTGATGTTATGAATTTTGAAAACAGCGGTCAATGTTACTTCATATTTTATGGAAATGTTTGGTTAATAAAAAATGAAAAAAAATTATTTGAAAATTTGGGTAGTTACACTCGACTAAGAGATGGTCACGGTATGCATATGTCGATTTGGTAAAACCTCAAAAGAATGTATATTAAATAAGTGAGGTATGATTATTGGTGTTAGAAAGTAAACCTCTTTGGTGAGGATATGAAATCAATAGACTATGACATGATGGTTAGCTTGTTGAAATTAACATGAATGATATAATTCCTAAAGTTTCTCAAATAGAGAATGTGTTGGAAGATAGAAATTTTGAACTTGTTTGAACTTCTGAATTGGTAAAACAGGATGGTAAAGTTGAGACTATATGAGTATAGTGTGCATGCAGTGTTATGGGTACATATCACTAGAGACACATAGAACTCATTGTGACTTGATCAAATCATAAGTTTTTTCGAGAATCAAGCTTTTAGAAGAGGGAGACACTATTGGGATGGTTTTTCCAGTTGTAAAGTAGTGTCACATAGGGTATGAATTTCCTTGATGATTATTTTGAGATTAGATATCTCATAATTCATAAATATTTTGCGGTTAAACAGTTCGGTTAGTGATCCATATGAGGACTAACTACAGATCCTTGATGGGATGATTGGTTTTGGAAAGAGGTTAACATTTTAAGTCATGGAATATGATTGAACTCATAGGGAGTGTTAGAAGACCTTGTTTGGAATAGTGTTCAGTTTGTAGGTCATACAATATGACCATGTATTTAAGAGATAATGAGTGGATTTGTGATATCCCATGAAGGTATAAAGAGTTAGTAATATCTTGAGGAGGGATAAGAGACAACTCTACATGGGATTATACATATTGTGTAAAGTAGAAGTTGAGGGATACCTTAATGAATTGAATTGTCTTTTCAATTAATAAGGTTTGATAGGGTATCATTTTGTGATGAACCGTAAGGGTTGATTGTATGTAAAAGACAGATTATATGAATGATATTTATTAGCTATGTAAAAATTTCTATCAAATTCTAAAGAAAGAGAAATTCTTTAATTGGAATGAAAATAGGTCAGTTGGATGACCAGGATTAACAGATTGAGTAGTTTGCTCAAATGATAATAAGATGTTTGATAGAAAGGGTTAATTATTGGTAGGATTATTCTTATAAGGGTTACTACTAACAATAATCAATGCTCTGTTGGAAGGGTTACTTTCAACAGTTATTGGTGCTCGTTTATGAGCTTCTTAGGAAGGGTTACTTCATGGCTAGGGATATTTTTGGAAATGGGTTACCTTTTAAGGGAAGTTTATTTTTAGAAGGGTTATTCTAATATTAATTAGTATCGTGTTGGAAGGATAATTCCAACAGTGACTGAGACCTTGCTAAAAGGGGTACTTCTAACAAAGATGGTGGCTTTGTTGAGAAGTGTTACTTCTTAGCAATGAACTTCATTTGGAAAGGTTCACTTTTCGATAAAGTGATGAATAGGAATCGTTAATATCTAGAATTTTATAATGTTTGTATATATGGATTTTTTAGGAAAGGATTGCTTTCTAACAAGGAGATAGATTGGCAAAATGGTTGCATTGCTGGGAGAGTTACTTCCAATAGTCATGGTTGCTTTATTGGGAGGGTTGCTTCCAATAGTGATGGTTGCTCTGTTGGGAGGGTTACTTCTAATAGTTATCGTTGTACTATTGGTAGGGTTACTTTGAAAAGTGACAGTTTCTCTGTTGAGAGGTTTACGTCCAACAGTGATGTGTTGCTCTATTAGGATGGTTACTTCCTAAAGTGAAGGTTAAGGAATGGTATTTTTGAAGGGTTATTTCCAATAGTGATGAATGATCTGTTGGAAGGGTTATTTCCAATGTCAATGAATGGTATGTTAAAATGTTTACTTCAACAATAAGGAATAGTCGGTTGGAAGGGTAACTTCCAATAACAATGGTGGTCCCAAGGAAGAGGTCACTTCTAACGGTAATGAATAATCTATTAAAAAGGATTATTTTAATAGTGGTAAACGTTTGATTGGCAGAGTTACTTCCAATGATAATTGATATGTTGTTAAAAAAATTATTTCTATTAGTGTATAACGCTTTGTAGGAAAATTTATTTACGACAGAGATTGGTATCCTTATCTAGAAAGTTAACTGAGAAGGATTACTTCTCAATATATTTATATGGGATGTGACATTTAAGATCATTTGATATTGTATAAAACAATATCATTTATTCATTGTAATCATGAATCATATAGAAATTTTGTTGGGTAGATGGAATATGGAATTGGATGATTCCAATGAAAAGACCTGATTGGAGGAAAGATCATGGATACATAAAAAAAGATGAGCTTCTGGTTGAGTATATAAAGAATAATAGCCATGGAAGTTAGAAAACTTTTCTTAAGCTCACAAGAAAATGTTAAGGTACTTTAAGTACAACTAGAGGAATCTCTTGGTTAACATATAAATGATGTTTGCTCGATAATAATATCGAAAGTGTGGAAAATGATGATGATGACGAAGACGACAACGATGATGATGATTGGTAGTAAATAGTAAATTTTCCTACAAGGCCCTCAGTTGTGAGTATTATGCGGTTTTATATCCCACTATGTGTAAGTAAATATAATCTCTGGTATATGTGAATTATCACATCGGTATATTGGTTAAATTTAATATCAAGAGAGATATTAGTAGATTAACAGTGGTTGTAGTTGTTTAGAGTTTTTCCTTAGCATTCTATTTGATAATGCTTTGATGAGGAATAAAATATTTAAGTGTAAGACTTGTTGTTACTCTTTTGGCTATTACTATAACACTATTGGTTCCTACAAGTTATGGATGGTGAGATATAGTTAATAAACTATCTTGAAAATGATGTGAATTTTTAAGATTTTTTAGAATCTTAGTGTAAATGAATATGTTATAAATGTGTATAAAGTGTGTATAATAGTATGGTACACTAAAAGTGGTATATTATATGGGTTATAATTAGATGGATGACATGATGCTAATAGGCTTTACTAATCCTAACAATAAAATACATACATAGGCAATGGAAGTAATTAAAATTTATTCTAAGGTAAATTAAGATCTAAACCCTACAATAAATACTATATAATAATATGAACATCAAAGATAGTCAAGAAATACCAACCTTCTAGAAAAATAAAATAATATTTTGCTAACTTGAAGCTACCTTGAGTTGATTTCTTGATGCTTGAGGAAAGTGGAGCACCCAAAGTTGAACGCGATAAGGTATTCTCTTGATCTGGTAGTACGTAATTATGTTTACATAGTGTTAATTTTTTTAGGTTTGTTAGAACCCGATTTAATTACTAGAGACATGATCTGGTGCTATTATGAACTCAATGGTAATGTTGAAAGATGAACTATGGCATAGGATTCTTGATTTCGATGACTAGGGTTGTGAGTCCTAGTCTTTAGATATATGAGATTGAACTAATGGCTTATGGGGTTAAGTCATTAGCAATTGTGATATGGAGTTTAATTATCCTAGTGAAAAATGGTTACTAAGGTTAAATCCAAGTATATTGGGATAATTCCAAAGAAACTTGATATATTGTCCAAACAAGTTTGAGCAAGCGTTTGAGTTACTAGATATGTGACATCCCCAAAATCACGGCCAGAAAAGACCGATTTTCATTTATTCTTTTAAATAATTTCAGAGTAAATCCTTTTGATTTGAAAGAGTTGCGGAATTTGTTCCCAAAACAAAACATGATAAAATAATATTTATCAAAGCATTTCCTCAAGAGATGCAGTTTCATTATATAATCAAAACTCGGGATGTCATGTTCTGATACAGACCATAAAGCATAAACGAGAACATTACAAGTCATTCAACAAATATATACATATACAGACTTGTAAACAAAACAACTTGATGATTCAACCATCTTATGCCCTCGCGCCACTACCTGTAATACAATTAAAACTAAGTGGGTCAGGCTTGGGAGCCTGGTGAGCATATAGGGTTTTCAACCCACAATAAATAAATTATATTTAATTTCACTAACCAATCACTATCCCGATTACCCATTCCCGTTATCCTCACTTTACGTCCCTAAAACAACATCTATCTCAAGGGACCTAATCTAGGATTTTCATCGGGACGGACATCACTGCTAAGGGGTTTCCTCAACAATAGATATCCTAAAGGCAACCACGAGGGGGATAGAGTACACCGGTGAACACATCGTTCACAACACCTACAGGTTATGAACCTGCTAGCGTTCCACTGGACTGTCTAGAAAGAGTCTGTGGTCGTTATCCATACTCCGTTGAATAACTAGATCAACAACAACAACAACATCGAGGCCTCTCATCTGTTTATTACACACCAACTATCTACCCATGTTCTACCCAACATATTAGTAAATAAAAATATATATTTTCATACATAGTTTAAAACCTGTATATCATTTTCATTCAATATATTTTCCACATAACAGATGAGGCATACCCACATAACACGTATTTCATAGAAAGCAATTCAGATCTATGAGACGGAAGAGGGTGAACATACATTCACACACATAACAACAAATTCTACACATAACACGTATTTCATATAAAATACTTCATAATCATGCGTTAGAAGAAAGTAACTATGCACTCACACATATAAACAACAATATACTTAATACACTCGAACCATACTTGCATTATTATCGTGTTTATGAAAGGTAGTATACACTCACTTGATCAGAAGATGATTGGACAGCATTACGACTTGCAGAAGTAGTAATCCTCAGCAGATCTGGAAGATCTCTAAAAAAAACGAACTTCTCGCGGGCAGAGCTTCGCCTCGGGAACCGCACTTCTCGGGATCTTCGGGATCTCGGGACTTGCCTCGGGGCTCGAGAATAATACCGGGGTTTCGGGGTATTTCTGGCATGCAAAACGATGCAAAACGGGAGAGAGAAGAGAGAAAATGAACAAAAGAATCGGTTGCCCTCGCATCCTATTTATAGGAGGCTGGAGCCTCGGAGTACGCGGGGCTTACAGGTCCGAAATCGTCACTGCGTTCGTCATCCGAAGCCACTTGCTGCAAGTGTCGACATCTTCGGTGTACGCGGGGCGTACTTCGGATCGGATCGCTGACTCCTCTTCGGATAATGCCGGATTTAAAGATTTAATTTAAATACAAAATATTTAATAAACTTCAGAAATTCATATCTTCTTCATACGAACTCTGTTTTCGACGTTCTTTATATCCACGCGAAGGTGAGACTACGCTCTACAACTTTCCTTTAGACTCCGTCGGCTAATTTTAAATTTATTTTTATTATTTATTTTTAATAGGCCGCGACAGAAAAACTTCGTTATAAATTTATAACTTCTTCGTTTGACGTCCGCTCTCGCCTAACTTTTCATCGCTTCGATGCCAACAACGAGACCTTCGATCGTCGTTTAGATTGCTTCGGCTAAAAACTGCTCGATCTCAAATCGAGTATTTCAGGCTGCATACCGCTAAGTCGAAACTTCGATAAATCATAACTTCCTCATACGAAGTCAAATTTGGGCGTTCTATATATATTTGGAAACCTCGTTTCAACTACTACAACATTACCCAAAGATATTAAGTTTATTTTACACTTAAATTTTGACTCTTATTTTTATTCTTAATTAATCAAACCACATAATTAAGCAATTAAGCACAAAACACATAATACTCAAATAATAAACCCATATTATTTCAAAACGGGTTACAAAGGTTAACCTAGACTATTACATTGCTAAAAATGGCAAGCCCGGAAACACAGGCGTTACAAGATAGCTAAATTAAAGGACAAAGCAAAAGTTAGTTTTCACTAACTAGTCAGGTGAATGTATGTGGATATTTTTGAGTTCATAGAAAATGAGTTTTCTTACGTACAAATGTTTGATATTAAGTGTTTTATACCTAAAGGATTATCTTCTCAAGTTGAAATTAAAAAACATATTGCTAGTAGTTTTGGCATATATTATGTTAATTATTTACAGGGCATTGCTACTAGTTTGATTATGAGAGTTTTAGCATGCCAATTTATTAATACCAACTGTTGGGGATAGTTGATGTTATTGTGTGTATAGTTCGGAATGAACTTATTGGAAATAAACAAATTGGTATTAAAATGCATTATATATGCTAGTGCTATGATATACTCTAAAGTGAGTATTGGAGATCACAGTTTGGCATATATGACAATTATCTACATGTTAGTTGTTCTTTATTGTAGTTCTTAGTAAATGTATTCATATTATAGAACCTAGTGAGAGGTTATGGTCATATGTTATCTAATGATAGTTAATATTTATAGTTCTTATAGAGAAACCCAGTTTATATGTCCTCGTAGCAGGACAAATTGACAGGAGGTAATTATTCCTCATTTAATTTGGGATAATTTGTGTTCCAGTGGACAGTAAAGATTTGATTATGGACTAATTAGGAGTATTGATTCACTTATATTCAATTTGATGTTTTGCAAGGTTATATATCAGTATGTGTAGTTTATCTACAAGCTTATATCTGTGAGTGCAGTTTTATCTTCAAGGTTATATTTGTGAGCACAATCTTATCTACAAAGGTACATTTAAAGGTGCAGTCTTATCTATAAGATTATGTTTTTGATGGTAGTTTTATTTGCAAGGCTACGTCTTGGGATATAAAATCCTAGTGTGTACAGTTTTATCTATAAGGCTATGTTTTGGGGATGTGGGATTCCCATCTTTGTTTATTATGACATGTTAAATGTTAAAAGGTTGACAATAGGTTTTAATTGTTATATTAAAAGCATGATTGAATTCTTTTGTTAGGTTAAAAACCATGTGTCACACAAGTATTTTTCTCCTTAACTTTTATTTTTAAATGTGTTATATAATAATGTATTAGAGGAAAGCTTAGAGAGATGCTGATAGATAACGCTTATAGAAGGCTTATTGATATATTCAAGTGGTTTGATCTCTTATCTTTTACTGTACTTGTTGATATTGTTTTTGTAACACCAAACAATTGTAAACTCTGATAGAGAAATGAAAGGCTTTTGTAAAAACATATTTTACTCCGATCGATATTCATAATAAATGGACAACCATGGTTAATTGTTAAAAGATAATAGTATGTGTGTTACATTAACCCCCCCCCCCCCCCCACACACACACACACACATATATATATATATATATATATATATATATATATATATATATATATATATACATACATAAGCTGGATCGAGTGGGCCCCACAAATTGGTGAGGACTGTGATGACATTTTTAGCGTTAATACTGAATAATAAGTGGGCCATGATTTAATTTTATTTATCATCAATTTCTCACAAAGATGATATTATTTTTCGGGAATTACTTATGAGATTTTGGTATTTTCCAGTAAAGGTTAATTGTTTGGAGGGTACAAATGAAAAATAAAAAAAAATAATGAATTTTCATAGAGTCTAAAAGGCTCTCACCCGCCCCTTCCCCTAGTCAACAATTTTCCTAGTCAACATTTTTCCTCGTAATCCTCACTAATTTGTTTTGCCACTCATTATGTTTTTTCGACCATAACTTTTGTTTTAAAAAAAATAAACTGAAAACACCAAAGTTATAAAAAAATTAGTTCTCTATAAAATGAACAGAGCTATGAAAATATGGAAATAAAAATATTTTTTTTATTTTTTATTTTGTAGGAACCCAAAAAAGATAAAAATGCTTTCCAAGAATTATAAAAACTCGAGGAATACTTTTACTCACTATATTTGTGAATTTATAATAAAAAAAATTATAAAATATTATTGTTAAGGGTATACAACATTAGTTTTATATTTCAAAATTTTATTAAAAAAATAAAATATGAAAATTATCGTTGTCCAAATTAAAAATGTTTTTAAAGATTTAATATAAATCATATATTATGAACTTCTTGAATAGAAATCTTAAAAAAATAAGATTGTTTAGATACCACACAATATTTTAAAAGATTACAAGTTTTTTAAATAATATATTAAACATAATATGATCCGAAACGAGATGATTCGAAATATTTATGATTCAACATGTTTGTGAACCTCAATATGTAAAAATCTAAAAAATTAATTCAAATATTTTTATAATTATTAATTACATTTTTCTATAATTCAAATTTCAATTATTCAAAATATATAATGATCGAAAAAATTTTATAAACAAAAATTTTATTTAATTGAACATATTATTGATCCCAAATCATATGATTAAAAAATGATATGATCCAAAATACTATGATCCAAAAATTATATGAACCAAAATAGTATGATCCGAAAATATTATACTATTTAATATCTTTATAATTCAAAGCTCTTATAGTTGTTATACACCAAAAACTCTAACTGGCATTTAGTTCAAAAAAATTAAAAAGTAAAAAACAAAAACAAAAAACACACTAGTAACTTCAAATATGAAATAAAATCATTAAAAAAATAAAAGATAAATGAACAAAGAAAACAATATATATATATATATATATATATATATATATATATATATATATATATATATATATATATATATATATATATATATATATATATGTGTGTGTGTGTGTATGTGTTTGTTCATATGTTCTCGACATCTATTGTGTTGTAGAATAGATCAATGAGAATTTAGTAAGAATTAAATTGTTATTTAATTAAATAATGTATATTAGTAATATTATATGTACATTAAATGAAATCCAAAATTATAATTCATTTTTTATGTAAACTTTCAAATTTAAAAAAAAAAAAAAAAGAATCCAAGTTTTATCTTTATATTTGATTTGTTGATTAAGCTAAAAAAAACTATTAAAAAACTCTATGTTCGTTCTTGCTTCAAAACCCATAGTCAGTCTGTCACCATCACTTTAATTTGAATCGTCTATGCCTTTGATGATTATACAAGTTTTGGATTTCATTCTTTGTCATTGCTGGTGTAACATTCCAAAACTAGTGATAAAATTTTTCATTTTAAAAATCATCAAATCCATACATCAGGTGTCTCAAAATCAACCAAAATACAGTGTATCAAGATCATCATAGTGAAATAGTCATAAATGCGGAACCATGAGGGGGATTTTGTGCAATCGTGTCGGGCCCTTCCCTTTCGAATTGGAAGTACCCGGAAATGTTATACCACGAAATTGTAAGCATAGACCTTAGTGAGCTCCCCAAAAATATCATATACCATACATACAATTTCCACGGGCTACCCCATGGTCTTTTCCTTGGAATGTCATAGCTAGACCCAGGGTCTTATAACCAAGTGTCATGGGACACCCCATGGTTTTTCCGTGAAAGTACGTAGGCTACTCCCATGGTCTAACATTCAAGTGTCATGGGCTACCCCTATGGTCTTTCATGCAATTGCCATGAGCTACCCACTGGCCTTTCATACAAATGCCATGGGCTACTCCCGGGGTCTTCCACGCAAGCATCATAAAGACAAATAGCATTCTTTATAACATAATCTAGTGGGTTGGCATTATTGTCATCAACCCACGAGTACAGTCAGAAGACTCACATAATAGACGATAATCAAATGCTACCGCTCTCACTACCGAGAATGTAGATGATATATACCACATATACATCCACATAAGGTAAACCCTTAGTCTCCTTCCAAAACTAGGGGTTTGACCAAAAGTCAACTCAAGCCAAAAAGTCAATGTTCAAGTTAACTTAAGTTGACTTTCCACGTCGTAGCTATCCTTGACAATATTGTGGCCCACGAGCGAAAAAAACAAACGCCAATTCCCTAATCGACATGTCATGGCAGCCTAAGCCCATGTCGTGGGTACTGAGTTCCCAACAAATTAATGGGCTAAGTCATTTCTTTCAATACCAAGAGCTTCATAGCTCAGATCTAGTCATTTTAATGCTCTAAATGGATAAAGTTTCCATCTTTATCTCTTAGGACTCTCCAAGAGATCAAGATCTTCAACCTTTGGTCCCAAATAAGCAAAACATAAAACGGACTTAACCATTAAGCACTTAATCTCCAAAGTCCTTACTCCATCAGTTCTAGAAGAATGTCAAACAATAAAACTAACTTGAAAGTCGTTGGTTTATAGACATGCATGTCCAATGCATGTCTTAAGCTAATTAGGTCAAAATGATGATTACGACCAAAATCCCATGCATGGTCCAATCTACCAACCATACTTTAGATCTAATCCATCAGTTACTCCAAATGATCTAGATATTCATAAATTTGCAACCTTTATGGGATCTCATCATCCCAACTAACAAGAACAAGAAGAAAATGGAATAAAAATAAAGATCTAACAACCTAGTAGCACAAATGTGGAGTCTTGGACACTTACAAGGGTCCAACAATGTGCTAAGAAGAGAAATGGGGACTTACTTGTTGATTCTTGGCTTGCTCCTTCTTCGCCTTCCTTCAAAATCTTCCATAAGCACCAAGGTAAGCTTCAACAAAAATAGGAAAAGTAATTAGGGTTTCTTCAGAACTATGGACGGTGGTAGAGGCTAAGGATGAGGAAACCCTAGGCTTCTCATTCCTTTTAAATATGGTGAAAAACCTAGAAAATTAGGGTTTAAGTAATCAGTTGCGGCCACACCGTGGCCTATCCCCGCCACGTCGTGGTGGGTTAAAGGAAGTTCGTGACCAAAAATTCATCGCCACATCATGGCAATCCTTCACCACGTTGTGGATACTCCGAAAAATCCAAACCTTAATAAAATAAAATGTACCTCAAGATTTGGATATTACAACTCTCCCCCACTTGAATCAGACTTTATCCTCGAAGTTTGCTGCTGCAAATAACACTGGGTAATGATATTTCGTCTCATCCTCATGCTCCCACATCCACTCTGAACCCTTCTGATGTTGCCATTGAACCTTAACTAAGCCCATCACCTTGTTGGCAATGTCTTCGTTTTCTTATCAATAATCACAATCAGTCTCTCCACATAATTTAGGCACTCATCCACCTGAGTATCATCCAAGGGAACCACTGCGGAATCATCAACTAGACATTTCTGTAACTGAGAATCATGGAATGTGTGATGGATCTTACTTAGCTCATCAGGCAGGTCCAACTGGTAAGAAACCTTGCCCATCGGACGACAATCCTGAAGGGACCAATATATCGTAGGCCCAGCTTTCCCTGCTTCTGGAATCAGATGACACCTTTCTAGAGTGATACCTTTAGAAGTACAAAATCACCCACCTAAACTCGAGGTCTGATCACCGTGGTCAACATAAATCTTTTGGCGACTCTGTGTGGTCTGTACTTGACCTCGCACCTACTGAATCAACTTGATGGTCTTGAGTACCACCTTAGTACTCCCCATAATCTCATGTAGTCGACTTCGTACCTGCTGAATTAACTTGATCAATACTAGCATGAAAGTTGTTGTTATAGGAGAACTCATCCAGTGTAAGATAAGTATCCTAATTCCCACGAAATTCCAGCACACACGCCCTGAGCATCTGAATAGTCTGTTCACTCTGTCCATCGCTCTGGGGTGGTATGATGTGTTGAAATGTAGCTGAGTACCGAACTCCTCATGAAATTTCCTCAAAAACTTGAAAGTGAAGCGAACATCTCGATCCGAAACCACCAACACTGGTACCCCGTGCAGAACCACCACCTCCCGGATGTAAATGTCGGTCAACCTCTAAGCAGATATACTCTCAACGATGGGTATGAAATGAGCACTCTTGGTTAATCTATCAACGATAACACAGATAGAATCAACCCCGCATGTCGTCCTTGGCAACTTCGAAATGAAATCCATGGTGATCTCCTCCAATTTCCACATGAGACTGGGTAACGACTGCATCTTCTCATGGGGTCTCTGATGTTCGGCCTTGACTTTCCGGCAAGTCAAGGACCACTCCACAAACCATGCTACCACCCTCTTCATACACGGCCACCAATAGCTCAACCTCAGATCCCTATACATTTTCGTGGCCCCCTGGTGGATCGAAAACATCGATTTATGAGCCTCCTCCAGTAGTCTCTGTCTAATCCCACCAACAATCGGGACCCAAACCCTACCACACTGAGTCAGTAGCCTACTCATGTTCCTGACCAGTGTTGTAAAACTCGCCGAGTTGGCCAATTACTCCTCCGAGTACTCGCTACTAGGCCTCTTGCCGAGGCGAGTTATAGAATCCCGAGTACTCCCCGATTGGCCCCTTACTGAACTAAGCAGTGTTGTAAAACTCGGTCAACTCAATGATTAATATGTATATTATACTTAATGAATTATTATTATTTAACATACACACATGTGATTATTACTACATATATATCTTAAATTTTCAGTAATTATTCACGAAGTGAGACCATTATTTGTTTTTTTTTTAGTTTTTGGGTATTCACATGTATTTTGTTATAGATTTCAATCAACTTATGATTTTAACTTATGATTTTGACATATATAATTTCCCTAAATATATTTCTACATGAATTACCAAATGCGAGTACTCCCCGAGTACTCATGAGTACTACCCAGTACTCGCTACTCGGTAGTCGGTCGAGCAGGTACCAAGTAACGAGTTCTACAACCTTGTTACTGGCAAATAAAGGAATATAACCACTATTTCACTCCGACTTCCAATTTTCCCTCCCCAACCCTTCCACCTAAGCCTTATTGGTCATATCTAACAGGGGAAAACAATAACCATCCTCAAATACATATCCTTGATGGGTGTACTCATGACCTTGGGAACAAGGCATCGACCACAATGTTGGCCTTTCCCGCGTGATACAAAATCTCATAATTATAATCCTTCACTACATCCAACCATGTCTATTGTCTCATATTCAGATCTGGCGGATCCATTAGGTACCTCAGGCTCTTATAGTCGGTGTAAATAGTGTACCTAACCCCATACAACTAATGCCTCCAAATCTTGAAGGCGAAAACTATAACCCTAACTCCAAATCATGTGCCGGGAAATTCGCCTCATGAGGCTTTGATTGCCTCGAAACGTAATCAATCACGTGACCCCTATGCATGATCACTACACCTAATCCTAAAATTGATGCGTCACAATAAACTAAGAAATCTTACATGCCCTCGGGAAGAGTGAGAATCGGGACCTCGCATAATCTTTGTCTCAACGTCTCGAAAGCTACTTGCTAATCAGTCCCCATCGAAAAGTGATTTCTACTTCGTCAAACGGGTCAATGTACCGCAATTTTGGAGAAATCTTGAATAAATCTTCAATAACAGACTGCTAATCCAAGAAAACTTTGAACCTCATAGGATGTTCTCGGAATCCCCACCACAGCACCACCTCAATCTTATTCGGGTCGGAGAATATACCCTTCTAGTTCACGATGTGCTCCAAAAACTACACCTCGCGTAACTAGAACTCACATTTGGAGAATTTGGCATAAAGCCTCTCTCTCCTTAGGGTCTCTAATACCTCCCATAAATGCTCCTTGTGTTGCTCCTTGGTCTTGAATTAGAAAAGAATATCATCAATAAACACAATCACTGCCCAATCCAACATCGGTCTGCACACCCGGTTCATGAGATCCATGAACATTGTTAGTGTGTTAGTGAGCCCGAAAGGAATCACCACAAACTCGTAATGTCTATAAAGAGTTCTAAAATCCATCTTTTACACATCCTTGTCTATGACCCTCATCTGATGGTATCCCGATCGCAAATCAATCTTAGATAACCAAGACGCATCCTGAAGTCGGTCGAATAAATTGTCTATCCTCGGTAGCGGATGATGGTTCTTTACCATTAACTTATTTAACTCCTAGTAGTCAATGTACATCCTATTTGAATTATCCTTCTTTTTCATGAACATGATCAGTGCTCCACATGGCGAACTACTCGTCCTGATAAATCCATTGTCTAGCATCTCCTAGAACTGTGTACACAACTCCTGTATCTCCAGAGGAGCTAAACGATATAGTGCATTGGCTATCAGAGCCGAATCCGGAACCAAATAAATCTGAAACTCAACCTGCCTCTCAGGAGAAGCTCCAAGTAATTCCTCAAGGAACACGTCAGGAAAATCTCGAACAATGGGTACATCGCCTACGGTCATCATTCCCTCCACACGAGTATCTACCACATAGGCTAGGAATCCAGAACAACCCTACTAAAGACATCTCCTAGCTCTCGCAGCTGAACAAAGATTCAATCCACACTAAGGACCCTCACCATGAATAACCAATTCTCCCCCACTTGGGATTCAAACTCTTAGTACTTGGCGCTCATAATCAATCATAACCCCATTGGGGGAAACCAATTCATCTCCATAATAACCTTCGACCCTTGCAGAGGAATCGATAGAATATTGCTCGATGAACATGTTCAGGACACATCCTCGATGAACCCTCAAAGCACGTGATGAACGATCTTCCGTACTCTGTACCTCTAATGGACACTCCAAAATTTCAGGGGCATCACTAAACTTCTTGCTAAGCACAAGAGATAAAAAAGATCGGGTAGCACCCAAATCAAACAGGATGTGAGCACTCATACCACTGACTATGAAAGTGTTGGATAAGGTGTCTAAGTCCATAACTATTTCTGGTTAGTACTTGACCCGACCCAGCATGGTCCATCTGGGTTGCATGGCACCATGCAATTGGATAGACTAAATGAGAGGAATAACACTTGGAGATTATTAGTATATTATAAGTTCTAATATATTAATAATATTATTTGATTAGTTTGATCAAAGAATTAATTTAGAATTAATTATGTGATCAAAAGATAACTAATTAAATATATGGGTTGATTATGTAAATCATTCATATCTTGTATAGTGGGCTAAGAGGCTCCATGGGTTATCAAGTTGGGTTCTACCCATAGGATGCTCCATGGATGCTCCATGGGAGTTACAAACCCATGGGTCATGGAAATGAAGAGTCATGACACATTAGGGTTTACATGGTGTAACCCTAGATGTGTCAACACTATATAAGAGTCCCATTCTCCACCAAAATCGGCTACACATAAGAAACAAGAGGGGTAGGCCGATTTCAAGAAGTGTGTATTCTCTCAAAAGTCCTTTCAAGAGCATTTGGTGTTGTCTGAAGCATTTGAGGCATCACACTTGGGGTGCTAGGCTCACAAGGTTTCAAGGAACATAAAGGTAAGTTATTCTATCTTTCATTCAAGTTAAAAAAATTGTTCCCCATGTATGCTAGATAGGAATATAACCTTGGAATTCAACTTTGCATGATAATTAGACAAACATAGATCCAAGTTTATTAGGGTTGCATGTACACTTAGGAAGTGTTAGAATGTTCAAAACTCATCAGTGGTATCAGAGCCTAGGCTTGTTTGTTTGTTATTTGTGCTTAAAAGTTGAAAAAAGTAGAAAAACTTGTTGTCTGCCTGATGAACTCGCCGAGTCCATGGGGAGACTCGCCGAGTTCACTTGTATCTTCAACCTACTCGCCGAGTAGGTTCATGCACTCGGCGAGTAGGAGCCTCAGAGTGCAGATTTTCGACTTTAGTTGCTGGAAATGGACTAGAAACATTACCCTAAACTGTTTTGGTACTTGAAAACTTGTTTTAGATGGTGTAATGTCTTTGCTAATCCATTTACAACAACTAGTTATTAAAATTAAAAAGTTTTAAGTGTAATTTTGATTCATGAAAGTGTTCATATTCATGTTCTTGATCTTATGATGTTTAGATGATCATAGGAATTATTCGTAACCTATGTGGTAGTTAAATTCTTGATCATAATGTGTTTTAATGGAGTCCATAACTTGTCCTCAAGTTATGGAAAACCAAAACTCACTTGAGTTAAAACAATTAAAAGAACACAAGAGTTAGAAAAGTGAAGAGTCTTCATTTTATTACCTTAATAAATTCATAAGTTACAAGAACTGAAAAGTTTTGAAAGTTTACAAAACTTTCCCTCAAGTTTTGGAACAAGTAAAGTCATGTTAAAAACTTTAGTTCCAACCCTTAGAATTTTCAAAGTTAAAATTCAACCCTTATACTTATATTATTATGATTTAATAATATATATATATATATATATATATATATATATATATATATATATATATATATATATATGTATGTATAAGAACAAAGTCATCGTACCGCTACTACGCCTCATTCACGAAGCCGGTCTATAAGGTGGGTATACGGTTGTTGCCTATAAAATGGCAACTTAATGGGTGTCCACTCTCACCCACCGCTTGCTTGACCGGTAGAGGATCGTTAGCCGAACAAGTAAGACAAGGACTTATAAATTCTCATTAAAAGTATGATGAATATTATAAAGTAACTAAATATTTTAATTAAATTCCCAATCTTAGTTACTTTAGGAAAAATGTGAATAAGGTGCTAATCCATGAAATTACACTTTACACTTTTTTTAAGTCGTTGGTGGAGTGTGTGTGGTTAACCGGCACACTAACTTGGACTTAACAAGGTAGGTAAAGGGTGACTTAAGGTTTATTATAGTATCGGTGGAGCGTGTGTGGTTTACCGGCACATCTATTGAGTGATAAACTTTAAGGGTACCAAGTGATTTGCATGGTTACTTCACACCTTGTTTTGTGATCCTCGGTATCCCAGTCACAAAACTTGGAGGGCACACTCGAGATTGAAACATGCCTTTGAAAAGTGCATTGAATCTCAAAGAATCTAGGAATTTCTAAGAACCAATCAAAAACCTAATATTTAATATTTCAGTTTTCGTGGTGGAAATTGGTGAATCGTCATTCACCTACCTTTCAAATATGTTATAGCTTGGATTACGGCATACCTCTTCTAAGTTATAATATATTGTGATTGGGTCCTAGCCTTAATATTACATTTGAGTGTTTTATTAAGGACTCTCTTAATATCTAAACTAATCTTGTCCTTTTCTTTCAGATGTCTTCAAACAATGCTGCTTCTGGCTCTAATCTTAATGGCTCCTTTACCCTTATGAACTTGTGTGGGAAAGTCACTTTTGATGGATCCAACTTCAATGAGTGGATCAGAAACATCAAGATGATTACCCGCTACGAGGACAAAGAATATGTCCTTAACAAGGAGCTTAAGGAGACTGATGAGACCACTGCAACTCCTCAGGAGATCGCTGACTTCCAGGCACATGAAAGGGATGCTACGAAAGTGGCATGCATCATGATGGCCACGATGACAGCGGAACTCCAAAAGTCTTATGAGGATTTCTACCCTTATGAAATGCACCAAGATCTGATGGAAAGATACCATCAAAGTGCACGACAAGAGAGGTATGAAATCATCTGCTCCATGATAACAACCATGATGAAGGATGGGGAATCCGTCACGAGCCACATGCAGAAAATGCAAAGGTATGTGGATCGATTGCTGAAGCTTAATGTGAACTTCCCTGAGGAGCTTGCAATAGATATCATTTTGCACTCCTTACCATCGTGTTATGATCAATTCCGCATGACATATCACATGAATAAGGAAGAGGTCACACTCAGCAAACTTTAGGGACTTCTCAAGACCGCAGAAACAGGTCTTAAGGGGAAGTCGGTTGTTAACACTCCTACTCCAAACTCTACTCCGATTTTGGCAATCGGGAAAAGTCGAGGGAAGAAGAGAAAGAGCTCTTCAAAGGGTACTAAGGCTCGGACCCTTGATGGCTCTTCTTCAAGTGGAACCAAGAAAGGTTTCGTCACTCCTTCTTCTGACCCAAAAGAGGCTGAATGCTTCTATTGCCATGAAAAATCACATTGGAAGTGGAACTTCCCAAAATACCAGCAAGATGTGAAGGATGGGAAAGTTAAACCCAACCATGCAGGTATTTACACTATCATTTCTAATAACTCGCCCCATTCTAAATCTTGGGTCCTTGATACCGGTTGTGGTATTCATATTTGTTGTGACTTGCAGGGACTAAGAAGAAGTGAGAATGTGGAGCAAGGAAGAATAAACTTAATCATGGGGAATAGGAAAGCATTACATGTCACCAAGATTGGAGTTTATACTTTATCGCTAAGTAGTGGGTTTAGTTAAGATTTGAATAAGTGTTGTTATTCGCCAGAAATGGCAAGAAATATTATTTCCTTTCATGCATTGTATAAACAAGGTTTCACCTTTTCATTTGATAATGAAGTTGGTTCGATTAATGCTTTATTTAATAATGTTCTTTATTTTAAAGCATTACCTTGTGATGGCGTGTATGAAACAGTATCTGTGGTTGATAACTTAGGAAATAATGTATTGTGTATTGATTCTGTTAATAATAACTTGGATAAAGCATCATTATGGCATTATCGTCTTGGACATATAAGCAAGAAACGCATAGGCCAACTCCAAAAGGATGGAGTCTTGGAGTCATTTGACCTAAAGTCAGATGATAGTTGCGAATCATGCTTACTTGGAAAAATGACAAAGTCACCCTTCACAGGTTCTTGTGAGAGGGGTGAAGGTTTGTTGGACCTTGTACACACGGATGTGTGTGGACCATTCAAACATGCCACAAGGATGCTAATCGTTATTATTTGACTTTTACTGATGATTACAGTAGATATGGATATGTCTACTTGATCAAGCATAAGTCAGAGACTTTCGAAAGGCTTAGGGAATTTAAACAGGAAGTCGAGAATCAATTGGGCAGGAACATTAAGATGCTTCGATCCGATCGTGGTGGTGAGTATCTTAGTTTAGAGTTCCTTGACTATCTAAGGGAATGTGGGATAGTCTCACAACTGACACCTCCCAGGACACCACAGTTGAATGGTGTGGCTGAGAGGCGTAATCGAACCTTGTTGGATATGGTTCATTCCATGATGAGTCGAGCTTCGCTACCAATCTCATTATGGGGGTATGCCTTAGAGACTGCCACCCATATCCTTAATCTAGTCCCTACAAAGAAAGTTGCCAAAACTCCTCACGAGATGTGGACTGGTAAAGTACCCCAACTAGACCACATCAAGATTTGGGGTTGCGAGGCTTTCGTGATACGCGAGACTCATGATAAGCTCGAACCCCAAAGCGAGAGGTGTATTTTCATCGGCTACCCACAGCAATCCTTTGGTTACCTCTTCTACAGACCTAGTGAAAGTGTGGTCTTTGTAGCTAGGAGGGATTTCTTTAGAGAGAGAGAGAGAGTTCATAAGCCAAGGAAACAGTGGGAGGCAAGTTGATCTTGAAGAAATTCAAGAGTCAAGCGGTGAAGGAACTTCAAACCCTAGCACTCAACTTGAGGAGGAAACTCCTGTTGAGCCAATTGACAAGTATGTACCTCTGAGGCGTTCCACAAGGGTTAGGAATGCTCCTGAGCATTACTATGGATTCCATATTACTAAAGAAGCAGATACACTTATCAGTGATGAGACACTGATAGGTCTGGATGAACCTAACAGTTACGTGGAAGCCATGGCAGGCCCTGAGTCAGCCAAATGGAAAGAGGCAATGGACAGCGAAATATAGTCCATGTATGACAATCAAGTTTGGAACTTGGTTGAGAATGTACCAGGTCGTAAGACAGTAGGGTGCAAATGGGTCTTCAAGAAGAAGACCGACATGGATGGTAAAGTACACACTTATAAGGCTAGACTGGTTGCAAAGGGCTTCTCTCAAATTCCTGGAGTGGACTATGATGAGACCTTTTCTCTAGTAGCCAAGATTAAGTCCATTCGGGTTATGTTAGCCATAGCTGCATTTCATGACTATGAAATATGGCATATGGATGTCAAAACCGCTTTCCTTAATGGAAAGTTGGCTGAAGATGTTTACATGAGTCAGCCAGAGGGTTTTGTCAGCAACGAGTACCCTAATAGAGTGTGTAAGCTTGAGAAATCCATTTATGGATTGAAGCAAGCACCTCGCAGATGGAATCTTTGCTTTGATGAAAAGGTCAAGGAATTTGGCTTTTCTAGGAGTGAAGATGAGTCTTGCGTGTATGTCAAGGCTAGTGGGAGTATAGTTAGCTTTTTGGTGTTGTATGTGGATGACATACTACTCATAGGAAATGACATCCCAACTCTACAGGAAGTCAAGTCCTGGCTTGGGAAGTGTTTCTCTATGAAGGACCTAGGAGAAGCTGTCTATATTCTAGGGATAAGGATCTTGAGAGATCGGAGTAAAAGACTAATTGGACTTTGTCAGAGTACCTACTTGGATAAGGTGCTGAAGAGATTCAGCATGCAGGACTCCAAGAAAGGAGAGTTACCCATCCAGAGTAACGTCAGATTGAGTAAGACACAAAGCCCTAGCACTGAGGCTGAGATAGAGAAATGAGTCAAATATCTTATGCTTCGGCTGTAGGATCGATCATGTATGCTATGACGTGTACTCAACCTGATGTAGCCTTTGCCCTGAGCATGGTTAGGAGGTATCAGGGGAACCCTGGCAAGACACACTGGACTGTGGTAAAGAATATCCTCAAGTACCTACGGAGGACTAAGGATTGGGCCCTTACCCTCGGTGGGAGTGATGACTTGAGAGTTGTAGGGTATAGTGATGCTAGTTTCCAGACTGATAGGGATAATTTCCGCTCTCAGTCGGGCTAGGTCTTTACCCTAAACGGAGGAGCAATTTCTTGGAAGAGTTCCAAGCAAGAGACAGTGGCTGATTCAACTTGGAAATCAGAGTATATTGCAGCTAGCAAGGCGGCAAAGGAGGCGATATGGATGAAGAACTTCATTGGAGACCTTGGAGTTGTACCAGCTATTAAAGAGCCAATGGAAATTTTCTGTGATAGTGAGAGTGTTGTTGCCTTAGCCAAGGAACCAAGGGATCACGGGAGATCTAGACACATTGACAGAAAATACCATTTTATCAGACATCGAATAGAAGAAGGACTCCTCGTGGCAAAGAGGGTATCATCGGATGAGAACCCAGCAGATCCCCTCACGAAGGGACTGACTCGGGTTAAGCATCTCCAGCATGCTCGGAGCATAGGGCTGAAGGATGATATTAGATTCAATAGTTAGATAACCTAGAAATTTGTAAAGTGTAATTGACATTAGATGATGAATAAAAGGTGTTCTATTTATGAGTAAAGTGTTGCTATCTCTTGTCGATCGTTTAGTATATTTCCTTTGCTTGTTTTGACTTCCAGAATAATTTTGTTTGGTATAACATATTATTCAAACCTCCACAGTCGGTCATATGTCGGAAGTAGGTATGAATCAAGACTGTCATGATTGGTTGCAGAGGTCTAAGGTGTTGAACAAGGCTACAACAATCATGAGTGCTCATAAGTTCTGAGCATTGGACTCAACCCATGCTCACTGGAATCACTTCATGGAATTGTATCTCGAGTGATCGTGAGACGGTAATATCATATAAGTCTTCAAACCTAGAGATATGATTTGTTACTTACAAGTTGGTTATGCATTGATTGTACGAAAACTCATTGGTAACTCGATGTTATAAAACGTGCTTTTGTGTATAATTCAATGAGTGGTAGAACAAACATATGAGTCGAAGTTTATCTGTTCCTTCTTGGATTAGATGCTGATATCTGGGCCCCTCGATGATTTTGTTTTGACCTATGTACCGGGCCCGGTCAGAACTAAGTTGATGTGTTCAATTAAGTTCTTTGTCAAACAAATCGGAAATCGGGAAACAAACTGCTGGACAATAAGTAAGACATTGTTCCATGTATTTGTCCGGTTGATATCTAGAACAGAGGATTATATGATCACTTATCTTAAATGGCGTATCAACATCTTCTCAGTTCTGAGAGACCTTGCAAGAGCTACGATTGTCGGTCGGTTCCTGAAGTACTGGAATTATAGTTATTAGACTTATCCAAGTGGGAGACTGTTGGATAAGGTGTCTAAGTCCATAACTATTTCTGGTTAGTACTTGACCCGACCCGGCATGGTCCATTTGGGTTGCATGGCACCATGCAATTGGATAGACTAAATGAGAGGAATAACACTTGGAGATTATTAATATATTATAAGTTCTAATATATTAATAATATTATTTGATTAGTTTGATCAAAGAATTAATTTAGAATTAATTAAGTGACCAAAAGATAACTAATTAAATGTATGGGTTGATTATGTAAATCATTCATATCTTGTATAGTGGGCTAAGAGGCTCCATGGGTTATCAAGTTGGGTTCTACCCATAGGATGCTCCATGGGAGTTACAAACCCATGGGTCATGGAAATGAAGAGTCATGACACATTAGGGTTTACATGGTGTAACCCTAAGATGTGTCAACACTATATAAGAGTCCCATTCTCCACCAAAATCGGCTACACATAAGAGACAAGAGGGCTAGGCCGATTTCAAGAAGTGTGTATTCTCTCAAAAGTCCTTTCAAGAGCATTTGGTGTTGTGTGAGGCATTTGAGGCATCACACTTGGGGTGCTAGGCTCACAAGGTTTCAAGGAACATAAGCAACAACAAGGTAAGTTATTCTATCTTTCCTTCAAGTTAAAAAATTGTTCCCCATGTATGCTAGATAGGAATATAACCTTGGAATTCAACTTTGCATGATAGTTAGACAAACATAGATCCAAGGTTATTAGGGTTGCATGTACACTTAGGAAGTGTTAGAATGCTCAAAACCCATCAGAAAGTCCCTATAAATAAGCAGATAAAACATAGTCATAAAGAAAGAAAGAAGTATAGGATAAAGTAGTGAGACATACCATTGACCACAGTAGGTGCTGCCCATGCCTTCTCGGCTGTCAACTGGAATGCCTGACTCTTCACCACGAGAACCTCCACCTTGCCCTAGCGGCCATCAGTAATCCTCAAAGTGACTAGTTTAGGCACCATGAGAAATCCTCCTATCAATTTAGGGCACTCAGCCTTCTTGTGGAGCGTCTAATTGCAATGGAAGTAAATCAGACTCGATATATGGGGACAATCCTTATTCATGTGACCAGTCTTGCCACACCTGAAGCAGCCCGAACCACTGACTTGACACGCGCCATTGTGCGGTTTTCCCTCACTTGTCGCATAGGCTTCAGCCATGTTGGCCTCTAGATCATGATTCAACACATTGGGCTTCTTTCCTAAAGACCTCCACTGACTGAACTTGAACCGATTTTTGCTTCTTAACATGCTCCAAATCAATTTCCCGTTCTCGAGTGCTAGCGATCATATCCTCTAGGGGTTTTCAACCTGACAAACTCATAAACTCACGGATGTCATATCTCAACATGTCATGGTATCTCGTCTTCTTCATCTCTTATTCTTCCACATAATGTGAAACCAACAAAGCTCTCTCCTAGAACTTGGCGGTGATCTCCGCCACAATCTCAGTAGTCTGGCGAAGGTCCTGGAACTCACTCACCAGCTGTTGCACCTCGATCTTCGGTGCAAACTTAATTTGGAATCTCCTACAAAATCCTTCCAAGTCATGGCCACCACACCCACAGATCCCACAACATGACCAACCTCCTCCCACCATTTGTGAGTTCGACCCCTTAGAAGGCTGGATGTGAACCCCACCTTCAACCCATCAGGGTAGAAGCTCTTTCGTTGAGCATTTTCCATGTCAGTGATCCGTCGGCGGCTAGAAATGGGGTCCTTAGCCCCAAAGAACTCTGGGGCTCCACAAGCCTTGAACTCCATGAATGAGAGAGTTTGTGCCCCTAATTGCCCAACCGCGATACCGGCCCGAAAAGCCCCGAGACTCTCGTGCAAAAGCCCCATGATACCCTCCATGATGGTACCAAAGATAACTGGGGTGGCCTCCATAATACTTTAAGTAATCTCCGATGTGATATACTCGTCCAACCTCTTATCGATCAGTTTTGCACCACAACCAGAATCGAAACCAGAAGCTCATCCTCAAGTGGTCACCATACTGAAACACAAACATACAAACGATCAGATAAAACTTGAGGGAATTCTCACTTAACAAACTCCTTAGAATCTCCAAGACCGTCCCTAACTCGAGTACAGATCTTGTGCTTTCAGTAATACGGGCCCAATACTACCTTCCACACTTATCCATACTTTCCTCAAGAACCATCTTGAATCCTCCAAGTCACCCACTAAAGCCAAAACACAATCCCTATGATAAGAAGCATACATAACACATTATGGCATTCCCTAGGCTCTCCTAGGAATCCTTGACTCACCGACCTCTGCAATACTAGGGACCTCTACCAACACCGTTGGTTGCCTTATGCCTGCAAACTATACACAAAAATGGGACCACATAGATTTTTGAATAAATGACTCTATATCCCCACAACCAAACAAGGAACATGAAATAAGGCCAAACAAATCATTCTAGGGCTATATATCGTGATCGTATACAATTTTTAAAGCATACACTTAGCAATTAAATGAGTCGATGTAAATCCCAAGTAATACACAACATCCAATCCCCTTAGGCTATAAGGCATCACATAAATCAGGCAATTCTAGCATATGAGTCCTGAAGGTATCTTTAGCCATACTCTAACATGCAATCCACATATCATGCATACTAGTCATAATACATTGGTACGTGTATTTTTTGGAATCACTTACTTGAGCTCACTTGATTGCACGCATCACACCCCTTTTTCTTAGTAAAACCCTTTTAGAAACTCATTTTTCTTTTGAAAAGTTTATCAATTCCTTAGCTTGATTTCTGATACACCCAAGAGTGTGACCGAATTCCTCAAACCAAGCCTCTGATACCAACTTGTAACATTCCAAAAATAGTGATAAAAGTTTCATTTTAAAAATCATCAAATCCATACACCAGGTGTCTCAAAATCAACCACAATATAGTTTATCAAAATTGCAAGAGTAAAATAGTCATACATGCAGAATCATGAGGGTGGTGATGTGTGATCATGTCGGGCCCTTCCCTTTCGAACTGGAAGTACCTAAAAATGTTACACCACAAAACTGTAAGCACACAGCTTAGTGAGTTCTCCAAAAATACCACATATCATACATATAATTGCCACGGGCTACCCCCATGGTATTTTCCATGGAATGCCATGGGCTACCCCTAAGGTATTACAACCAAGTGACATGGGCTACCCCCAGGGTCTTTCCTTGGAATGTCATGGGCTACCCCAATGGTCTAACATCCAAGTGCCATGTGCTACGCCCATGGTCTATCATATAATTTCAATGGGCTACCCCCATGGTCTTTCATATAAATGCCATTGGCTACCCCCTGGGTCTTCCATGCAAGCATCACAAAGACAACTAGCATTTTACATAACACAATCCAGCAGGCCAACATTTTTGCCTTTGATACACGAGTATAGTGAGAAGACTCACCAAACAAATGATAACCAACTACTGCTGTTGGGTTGAAGATTCGTTCAAGGATTGCGTCATTGGGCTCGGCTGTTAGTCCAATTGTTTTGTGCTCCGGTTTGGGCCTGTCCAACCGAGAAGCCTTTTAAGTTTATTATATAAGTATATGCTTGCATGCATATTAGGTTAACATTTTAGAGAAATACGATAGCTTTACAGTATTCTTAATCGTTCTTGTAAACCTACTAATCCTTTATAGTTGATGTTCTTAATCGAGTTCTTCTGAGGGTTTTGTTTTAATCATTCGACTCGTTTGATTCATTCTTGACTTGGTCTTTATTTTCGTGTTCTTGCTGTTTAGTATTTATTTACCTGCTTAAGATCTAATCGATCTTCAAGATTAAAGTTTTAATCTCATCAATTGGTATCAGAGCAGGAGGCTGTGTAATCGATACACATCTTTTCTGTGAAAAGGTTTCAATTAGGGTTTTTCCGCAATTACTGATATTTATTGAGCCGTCATCTCATTATTGACGTATCTTGATATTTATTGTTTTGCCCTAATCTGATTAATTACAAGTCTGATCTTTAAACAGGTTTTTCGATCATAATGGACGAGTCGCAATCAAACCCCATCAATATTTCCAACAGCATCGGTTTAACCACGAAGATTCCAATCCTATATACCCATGATTATGAAGTATGGGCGCATCACTTCGAAGACTATGTTATAGGATCTGAGGATAATGGATACCTCATATGGGAAGCAATCATTAATGGACCTTTTTCTCATTCTGCAACGTCAAGGATTATTAAAACTCAAAAGGAGTATAATGATCTGCTGAAGGATGTCAAAGATATTGCACAAGATGAAAAGGATAAATTCCAGTGTAATAGCAAGGTGTTAAGATTGATAAGATTCGCCCTTCAGTCCGACACCTTCAGGTTGGTCAGCTCATGCACGACGGCTAAGGAAGTTTGGGATAGACTTCGCGAACTGTACTCTACAGACCAGGATCTTGAACATTCTATCCAAACCTTGATCTTATCTGAGTTTGGAGAATTCAGGCAAGGAGCCGAAGAAACTGTGACCCAGACGTTCGATCACTTCAATCATCTTCTCATCAGGATGATCAAACATGACATCGAAAGGAAGCTTATCGAGCAGAAGGTTACGTTCTTAAATTGTCTAAGGTCAAAATGGAGAGCGGTGGTGTCAACAGTTAAGGCTCATGAGCAGTTTAAATCATACTTTCTGGCGAAACTGGTGGGTATTCTCAAGTCCCAGGAGAAGATTGTGCTGCGGGAAAAGAACGTTGTTTCAAGCCTAGGTTCGCTGGCCCTTCTGTCAAAAAGTAAAGTTGTGATGGAGGATGAAGACCTCAACTTGGAGGAGTATGACCTCACGTCTGAGGATTATGCTATGATGGTGTCTAACCCCAAGAGGTTCATTAAGAAGAGATTTCCTAGCAACAAAAACCGAAACTGGCAGGGGAGTTATAGTTCAGAAAAGATTAATAATGAACCGAAGGTTGAAGAGCCCAAGAAGGAACCGAAAGCAGATGGTGATTCTGGAGTAAGCTGTTACTACTGTGGAGGGAAAAATCACTATGCTAAGGATTGTGTCCTCAAAAAGATGGCTGAAAAAGACGAGGAAAAGGATGAGGAAGTTGTGCTGCAGAAAAGGCTTGATGAAATGAGAAAGAAGAAATCTACCGCTAACCCTTCCATGAATGCTCTAATTGTGCAGGGTTCGGTTGCTGATGATGAGTTCGGTAGCGTGGAAGTTTGGTCAACCGACTCGGAAGACGATGAAGTGAGGAAGCCTTCTCATGGAAAGGCTTGTGTGGCAAAGGAGGAAAGCAGTGGAGGAAGGTGCTTCATGGTGTCCGATGTATCTCAGTTGAGGGGATACAACACTGATGGTGGAAGCAATGAACCGAAGGAACAGCAGGATATGTGCTTTACGGCCAAACCGCTCAGCCAGCAGTTCAATGAGCTCAATGAACTGATCAAGAAGGTACAATCGGTTTTCGTTTCATTTAAAGTACCACAATCCTCATATGAGAAAGAACTAAAAAATGTTAATACAAGAATTTCTCATCTAGATAGTAGTTTAACTCAAACTCGAGTCACCAATTCTAACCTAACTGATCAATTAAGCAGGGTGTCTTCGAAGAGTGAGGAGCGGCGCATGTGGATCGAGTTGAAGGAGTCTGAATTAGTTAAAATTAAAGACGAAAACATTTATTTACAAAGAGACAATTTAAAGTTGTTAAAACAGAGAAATGTTTTTTGTTTAATTGCAAAACGTCTTTATTCTAATATTACTCAGCTTCACTTGGATTGTGAAATAGGCCAAAAGATCCATCGCATGATTTTGCCCTTCCTTGAATTTAAGGAGGATGAAATCGATGCCGAAGCTTATAATTGTGAGAGTGTGATATCATCTGATGACATTAATCCGACCTACATGTATGGACTGGACAAAATAGAATCTTTCATTAAATCCAAGGACCACAAGGACATGCTTAAAAACCTTTTGGATGAAAATGATAGACTTAAACTGAGAACCGAAACCATACAAAAATTTGACTCTTTAAACACCAACTTGAGCTCAGAAAACAAAATTGATGTTGAAAATGCATCTGAGCTTAATGAGGACGACAACATAAGTGAAATTTTTGTAGAGGACACGGTTGACTGCTTAGAATTTGTAAAAAACGAACCTAAAAAACACAAGAATCTAATTTCTGAAAATTCAGTGGAGTTCGCTCGATTGTCCCAACAAAAGTCCCCAATCTTAGTAGAAAAAGCGGTTGTATATCAAAAGGTCAGGACCACTCCAAATCAAGTGTACAAGGTCACTGGAGTAACCGAACATCAGACCGCTGAACTCACAGCTATTGTAAACGAAGACAATGTTGATGGCTGCGATGAGTACTTCTGGTCAGCTCCAATAGATAATGCAAACGAAACGGTAGGCTTATCAGAAAGAACCTCATGGATGAGTAAAGGTAGGTACATACCAGAACCCTTGAATAAGCCAGATAGTTTCGATGAGCCAAGTACTAGTGGTACGAAAGACATTCCTCAGGAGAATGGAAGTTCGGCAAAAGAAGACGTTCCATCTAGTTCCTCAGTTCAAAGTGAAACTCCCACTGTTCAAAGTGAACCAGCCAAGGAGAAACCGAAAGCTAAAACCAATATTCATCATCAACCGAAGCAGATGAGGAATAAGAAACGTGAACGGAACCAGAGATACAGGAAGAATCTCTCTAAAAGAAAACAATTCTGGCAATCCTAGAATGCATATTTCTCACATCAAGACAAGAATCTGAAGTTTGAGAACAATCCTGTCAAAAAGCATGAGAGCCACAACAATCGAAAGCAAAGGTTCGGTTCTGAAAATGACTTCAACCGAAAGCAAAGGTTCGGTTCGGAAGAGAATACCAACCAAAAGCAAAAGTTCGGTTCACAGAACGACTCCAACCGAAAGCATAAGTTCGTTTCTGAAGTCAAAAGAGATCAAAACTCTAAGGCTAGTCCCACCAATGATCAAAAGCAAAAGGGTCACCTAGAGTCTCCAGCTAAGAAGTCATCTCAATCTAAACCCACTTCTTCTCATTCATCTAATTCTTCTAATTCTTCCAATTCATCTTCATCTTGCTCTAAAGCTCATTCTGTTCGTTCTCAAAAATCTCATTCGTCAGCTGAACAAAAAGGCAAACAGAAGGTTAATGCATCCACACCAGAGTCTAAACCGAACGCACCTAATCCTAATAAAATCAAAGTTTTTACCATTAAAAAGAAAGATGAAACAACACTTATAAAACGAACATATCTTGTTGACATCTATCTTACTGTTCCTGTTCCTGTGAAAGGCTCACGTGGACCCAAGAAACTTTGGGTTCCTAAATCTGCTTAATTTTTGCAGGTTATAAGTGACGAGCAGTTCGACGAAGAATGGTACATCGACAGTGGCTGCTCGCGTCACATGACAGGGAGGAAAGAGGAGCTCAGGGAATACAGGTCTCTTTCAAATGGTGGCAACGTCAAGTTTGGAAACAATTCTTTCGGCACCATAAAGGGATACGGAATGATAACTAATGGTGATTTTACTATAAGAAAGGTGGCTTATGTGGAAGGACTACAACACAACCTCATCAGTGTATCTCAGCTCGTTGGAGGTACAAGTCTCAAAGTCTCATTCGACGATGAAGGTTCTGAAATTACTGAGAAGAAGACGAAGAAAGTAATTCTCAAATCGGAGCCTAAGGGTGAAATGTTTCCTCTAATTCTTAAACCCATCAAAGGAAACCCAGCTATATGCTTGTTATCAAAAGCTCAATCTGATGAAAGCTGGTTGTGGCACCGAAGACTTTCTCATCTCAACTTTAAAGATATCAACAAACTTGTCACTGGAGGTCATGTTCGAGGTTTGCCATTGCTCAAGTTCGACAGAGATCATTTGTGTGCTGCATGCGAAATGGGGAAGCAGAGTCGTCAAAGTCATACATCTGTAATTAACACAAAAGTTGTTGAACCACTCGAATTACTTCATATTGATTTGTGTGGTCCATCATCTATCGAAAGCATCGGTGGTAGCAAGTATATTCTTGTTATTATTGATGACTTTTCACGATTTACATGGGTGTTCTTTTTAAAGCTCAAATCTGAAGCGACTCATAAGGTGAAAGTGTTTATCAAGCAGATTGAAGTACAGCTCAAGAAGGTCGTTCGCAACATCAGAAGCGACAATGGTCTGGAATTCAAGAACAGGGAATTTGAAGAATTTCTAGCAGAAAAGGGAATTAGTCACAACTTCTCAGCTCCCTACACACCTCAACAGAACGGAATTGTCGAAAGACGAAACCGATCTTTGTGTGAAGCTGCCCGAACCATGCTAAGTTTCGCTTCCTTACCTCTTTATTTTTGGGCTGATGCTATTTCTGCTGCTTGTTTTACACAGAACAGGTCCTATCTTAACAAACGATTCACGCTCACACCATACGAGATTCTCAACAACAGAAAGCCCAATGTGAAATTTTTCCATGTGTTCGGCTCACGGTGTTTCATCTTTAACTCTAAAGAACACCGCAACAAGTTCGATGTCAAAGCCGACGAGGGAATCTTTCTGGGCTACTCTCTCACTTCCAAAGCATACAGAGTCCTAAACAAGCGTTCGAGAAAAATCGAAGAGACCTATTACGTGACTTTTGATGATAGTTATGTCAAAAAGCTACAGGCCAAAGAAGACACAGCTGGGGAAATCTTTCCTCAAACTGGCCAAGTCACAGTCTCGATCGCTAATCTATATGAAAAGTTTCTGGAGCTATTTGACAAACCAGAGAAAGCTACTCTCTCAGAAGCAGGCGCAGCAGACAACAAGGTAGACCACATGAAGCACATTGTCGAAGAAGCTGCCAGGAGAATGAATGAAGGAGGATTGAATTCTGATGAACCTCCATCTAACGATGCTTCAGTCGAGGGGGAGCCAAGCTCACATGTTGAGGGGGAGCCAAGCTCGACACCAGCTACCGAAAGTCCAACTCCAACCGAAAGTGCTTCTCCAACAGAAGGTGAATCAACACCTGAAAGTCCAGCACCACAAGAAACCTCTGAACCTCAAGTTTCTCATAGCCCATCAATCAAGGGGGAGCATGGTGATATGTCACAAGACTACGAAAGCCAATCCGAGCCAGAAGAAATGATCAATGCTGAACTAGACCCAACCTTTGATCCAAACTATCCTCCACTGACCAAATGGACCAGAGATCATCCTATCTCACAAGTAGTTGGTGATGTTTCCGAAAAGGTTCTGACCCGATCACAACTGAAGGCAAAACAGACATCCTTATTTTCAAAGGTTGAGTTTTGTATGTTTAACTCCTTCGTATCAAAAGTTGAACCGAAGACAGTTAACACTGCTCTCGATCACTCCGATTGGGTTCAAGCAATGCAAGACGAACTGAACGAATTTGAAAGGAACAAAGTATGGCGCCTCATTCCAACTCCTCCAGATGCCTCGGTTGTTGGTCTCAAATGGGTCTTTAGGAATAAAATGGACAAGGAAGGGAATGTTATAAGGAACAAAGCTCGTCTGGTAGTAAAGGGATATTGTCAGGAGGAAGGAATTGACTATGAAGAGACTTTCGTTCCCGTAGCTAGGCTGGGATCTGTTAGAATATTTCTTGCTTACGCTGCCCACAAAAACTTTGAAGTTTTCCAAATGGACGTCAAGTGTGCATTTCTTAATGGAGAACTCGAAGAAACCGTGTATGTGGAGCAACCTCCTGGGTTCGTGAATGAAAAATATCCAAATCATTGCTACATTCTGGATAAAGCTGTGTATGGCCTCAAACAAGCTCTGAGGGCCTGGTATGAAACGCTAACTAAATTCTTAAAGATGTCTAAATTCAAACAAGGTTCGGTTGACCCAACCTTCTTTCACAAAAAGGAAGGTACCCACCTTATGATAGTTCAAATTTATGTCGATGACATCATCTTTGGCTCTACGAATCCCAGCCTAACAGCTGAATTCAGAAAGCTGATGGAGACTAAATTTCAAAAGAGCTCAATGGGTCCTATTAACTTTTTCCTTGGTTTAAATATTAGACAGGGACCTGAAGGCATCTTTATCAATCAGGAAGCTTACACGAAGACTCTCCTAGCAAAGTTTCGTATGATGGGAGACTCCAAACTCAAAATCCCAATGGCATTCGGCACCAAGCTAACTCCATCTCTAGACAAACCGGCTGTTGATATCACGCTCTATCGTCAAATGATAGGCTCACTAATGTATCTTACTGCTAGCAGGCCTGACATCATGTTTTCTGTGTGTTATTGTGCTCGATTTCAGGCAAACCCACGCGAACCTCACATGACTGCAGTGAAGAACATTTTACGCTATCTCAAGCGAACCACCTCCTTAGGTCTATGGTATCCTTCCAACTCAGGCTTCTTCGTTCAAGCCTATTCAGATGCTGACCTTGGAGGATGTGGACTCGAAAGAAAAAGCACCACTGGTGGCTGTCAATTCCTTGACGGGAAGTTGGTCAGCTGGCAATCCAAGAAACAAACGTGCGTGTCGTTGTCTACTGCCGAAGCGGAATACATAGCCGCTGCATCCTGCACCTCTCAAGTGATTTGGATCCAGAGTCAACTTCGAGACTATGGACTCAATATGAAGAAGATCCCACTATATTGTGACTCTGAAAGTGCAATTAGGATCTGTCATAACCCAGTGCAACACTCTAAAACCAAACACATAGCACTGAGGTATCACTTCATCAAAGATCACGTGGAAGATGGAAACGTCGAAGTTCACTTCGTAAGAACCACTGATCAACTGGCTGACGTCTTTACCAAAGCTCTTCCTGAAGCATCATTCAACAGAATACTGCAAGGGCTAGGTATGATGGAATCAGAGTCAGTACCTCACACTACCTCTCAACCTCAAAAGTAAGAAGCGAAATTGACCGAACGTTCAGGTTCGGTTAAATCATCTGACTCGCTCCTCACCACAAAGGTAGTTTTCTTGGTTGTATATTTCTTGAACAAAGTTGTTTATCTTATTGTTAAAAGTATTTTCTGATTGCATGTCTAAAATCCTTGGTTTTCTAAAATTTTCCAAAACCGAAACCTACCGAAGGTTCGGGTTCGGTTTCTCAAAATTTTCCAAAACCGAAACCTACCGAAGGTTCGGGTTCGGTTTCTCAAAATTTTCCAAAACCGAAACCTACCGAAGGTTCGGGTTCGGTTTTTCAAAATTTTCTTGAACCGAAACCAACCGAACGCTCGGGTTCGGTTTTTCAAAATTTTCTTGAACCGAAACCAACCGAACGCTCGGGTTCGGTTTTTCAAAATTTTCTTGAACCGAAACCAACCGAACGCTCGGGTTCGGTTTTTCAAAATTTTCTTGAACCGAAACCAACCGAACGCTCGGGTTCGGTTTTTCAAAATTTTCATGAACCGAAACCAACCGAACGCTCGGGTTCGATTTTTCAAAATTTTCTTGAACCGAAACCCACCGAACGCTCGGGTTCGGTTTTTCAAAATTTTCTTCAACCGAAACCAACCGAACGTTCGGGTTCGGTTTTTTCAACGTTTTCCAAAGCTTTTTTTTACTCTTTCCAAGTCTTATTTTCTTTACTTATTTTTTTTCTCTTTTAACCTTTTTTTTTATCTATTTCAAAAACTCCAAAAATATTTTTTAATTTTGTTTGTGTTCGTTCGTTTATGGGGAGATAATTGAGGGATTACTTAAGTGTCCCTAGAAGCATGCTGCTGTATGTGTCCCAAGCCTCATAAGATTTTGAATAAAAGCCTTCATGACCTGGTATAAACAAACCTTGTCTTCGCAATAAGGCTACCACATTTATTCTAATCGTGAGCTACCTCACTCTCTTCTCACATGAGTTAAAAGTTTTCTGCTTGGTCCTTATTTTCGCAGCAGAGGTACTTTATTTTGTTACACCATCTCCATTACATTTCTCCATTACATTCGTTTCATCAACGTAACCCTTGAGACTCTCAGAAATTACCACTGAGGTTTATGGTTACACAACATCTGAGTTTAAGATCCTAGTTTCGTGTTACTACGAGCTAAGTGAAACCCCAAATTCAACACCTAATCTGAATTGACGGTGAACAATTAATTTGCTCAAGTTTTCACCAAAGAATTGACGAATGTACCTTCATGAAATCTCAAATTTTATTTTGTGTGATTCCTATGAAATTGTTAAACACCATAACATTTCTTCCCTTGGGATCCAGTTTTTTAATTTTTTTCTCTCGAGATTTTATATTTTCCAAGCCAATTTAAAATTAATTCCTACCTACTTGTTCAACAGACTACACCGGTCTCACAAGTACTTTGATCACTTTCTTTCTTATTTCAAGATCAGAATTGTTGCATCAAAGCGAAAGCCACCCTGAAGTAGCCTAATTAAAAGAAGCCTTTCAACATTTATTAATAAGTGTTTGATCGTAATTCAACGGGAATCCACATTAACACTTTAAGGTCTCTCTTGACCTTGAAGGAAGAGATTCGTGCCCGGGATCATTTGTTTCGTGTCATTATTGACATCACAGTTATTCCTAAAAAGAGTTGCTTTATTTCTTTTCTTTTTACACTCTTCGCATGAAAATCTTTGATTTTTCCAAAATTCCGTTACTAATTATTACAGGCTGTATTATTGGTTTGTGTGGTTAATTACTAAGATGTGGTCAACAATCATCCACGTGGGGAATTTATTCAAAAGATGCCATTTACAAGATAAGACGAAAGGTTGCTGACTCAGGCGGGAAATAAAAGGATTGAATTTCAACCGGTGGTTAAAAAGGGGCGCGTGTGAATTTGAAACGCCCATTCTTTTACTGACATCATGGACGCGTGTGCGAATTTCAAGCGACACCCATCTGGCACTTAATGGCGCGTGAGGATTTGAAACGATTTGTTCTGAAACGGCGCTTGTTGGGCGGCATGATCCTAGGAATCTGACACTCTCTCTCCTACGTGATCATCCCATGCCTTAACTGTCACGCATCTGTCATTCCGGAAACCTTTTCGTATTTCCATAGAAGATTTGACACGATTTTTCTCTCTCCTTTCACCCACTATAAAAGGCAGTCTTCACTACCATTTACCTCTTTACTACTTCAGAATTTACAAGAGAGCAAAAACTCGAAAAAGCTTTACTGTTCATCTTCTTCTTCCTACCTTCAACAATGGCAGAATCATCTTCCGTCCATGCTACCTCACACATTCTTCCCATTCGTCCTCAACAGTGCTTGGTGATTGACCTAACACCTCAGGCGTATGATTCTTACATGTTTCCGATCATCGAGTGCCTGAAGTACTCGCAAATCGCTCCTGCACTATCTCGGGTTGAGTCTGTGTCCATGGTGATCCTCTCGCAGGTGTATGCGACTGCTCACTACGATAAAGCAGTCAACAGAGTGTTCTTCGAGGTGTCTGATCACAAGACCTCGATTTCAAGGCAGCGATTTGGTACACTGCTAGGGTTTGCTGCTGACCCTTCAAGAATCAATCCGGAGACGATTCCGGTGGGCCATCTTTACAACATGTTTTACAACATGGGGTACACGGAGGTGCTCACCTCCGTTGCGAAGTTCAAGAAATCCTGCTTGCCGCCGCAGTGGAACGGCATGTTCACAGTCCTCTTCAAGGGCTTATCTGAAAGGAGCTCAGGATCTGATGGTTCAAGTCGACTGTTCCTGTCAATTATGTATGCAATTTACAATGGAGTCAACCTAGACTTTGGGTTGGTCCTCTGGCAACAGCTCATCCAGAGCCTTTCTTCTTCATCACGACATTCTGAGGTGTCGTTTGCCCAGTTCTAGACTCTTATAACAAAGTGGGCGATGGATAAATTCGACGTCCCCACTGCTGCAGGTGCATCGATGTCTTTGATCGGTACGTTTCATACCACGAAGATCATCGTCTCTGATGCATCCAAGTTTTCTTTCATTGGCTCTATTCCGGAGACAATGTATGGCGACGTCCCATCCGACAGCAGGATCATCCGGACGATTAAAGAGTTCAAGGCGTCTGGTCCTAGACAACTTACACCGGAAATGCTAAAGTCCATCCATGATGCTGACAAACCGGTTCCAAGGGGCAAAAAGGCGGAAAAAGGGAAGCAAGTGACCAAAGCTCCTAAAGGTCCTTCTCCCAGGAAGAGGAAACAAACAAAACCTGCCCAGTCACCGCAACCGAAGCGAAGGAAGACTCAACCGAAGCGAAAGCTTGTAATCCCTTCCTCTTCGAGTGACTCAGAAGGCGAGAGTTCGGGTTCGGATGGCTCTCAACGAGGTCAAACCCCTCCCAGAGGCAACACCCCACCCCGATCTCCTACCCCAAACATGGAAGTCCATACTTCACCCATTCCTTCACCCACTCAAACAATCCCTACTTCCATTCCCACCATAACCCCCACTACCACTATTCCACCAACCTCTTTCCCTATACCACCACCCATTTTCACTGATACAACAACAACAACAACTGCAAAGGTTACAACCAACGTATCTGATACGGGGGTTCATACCAGTGCAACCATAACCGAACCACCTCAAACTGAAACCTAGCATACAACCGAACCTACCCACACTCAACCACCACCCGAAACTACCCCAACCAACACTCAACCAGAACCTACAAAACCCACAACACCCCCAGCTTCACCACCCCCACCATCTCCAGATCATGCCTCTGATGGAGATAACCCGTTTCTTGGCGGTGAAAACATGACCTTCGATTCGGTCTACTTTAGTCCGTTTCAGGTTCAAAGTGATGAAGAGGATGATGCTCCAGTGACAAAGAAGCATTTTAAGGAGATAAACGAGAAGGTTGACTTACTTCTTGCGTCATCCACCAATTCTCAATCTTCTCTCTCTGAAGCCGCTCTTCAGAAGATTGTTGATGCCTTCTCCAGGGCTCAGCATGACTCGGTAGCTTCAGCCACAGCCGCCATAGACGCCTCTACAAAAGCCTGTGAAGCTGCAACCGCAAAAGTCGATAAACTATTCTCAGACGCTTCTACCCTGTTGAAGTCCTTACAGGAGAGCGCTGAGGCCACCAAGACAACTTTGGAACCGATTGTTCAGCAATTGAAAAATTTCGTCTCAATGGAGTTGACATCGTTCGCTACCCTTCGCCAAACCATAAGCGACGACAACTCGGCCCTTCGTGCCTCCATTGATGAGCGCCTCGCTAAGCTACAAGAGGATCTTGCAGCTGAAAACTCTTTGATGGACGTTCTGGCAAGCAAAACCACCGCCCTTAAGGTCAAGAGCGCTCAGCTTTCAAACTCTCAGCAACAGCTTGAAGCTCTTCGATCCGAACGGGAGGCTATCAAGACATGTGTTTCGGATGTACACGCTACCCTATCCAACATCCTAGAAGCACACGATCCGATTCTCAATCATTCGGTGAGGCGAACCCATGCTGAAAAAATTGCTCCTGCCTTGGACCTTCTCAGCAAAATCGAAGGCTTACCTAGTTTCGTGTCCGATCCGAAACAAGGGGGAGAAGGGAAGAAGTCAGGATCGAAACCACCTCCTTCCTCCAAAGCTACTCACACAACCGAACCACCTCCGACTGGTCAAACTTCGGGTTCGGGTGTGAAGGATAAAGGAAAAAACATAGCTGAGGAAGAAGATGAAGATGAAGATAAAGAAACCATTGCGGACATGTTGAAACGAAAGAACAGTCGCAATGTTGATGATGATGTCAATCGTGTGGCGCGAGAGGCTGAAGAAGCCGAACGCAAGCAAAAAGAAGCCCACGATCTCCTTGAGAGCAGGAAGACTCTCTTCCCTGCCTGGACTCGGGAGCAAATGATTAAGGAGGCCATAGATACTCCTAGCATCCTATGGCTCGAGCCGGTGATCTCCTTCGACTGCTATAATTCTGTCGATTCGCAGTTCGACATGCCGTTGACTCGAAAGGCGTTTATCTTCCACGTCTTCTCTAATATTTTTGAAGTCCCTCATCCGAACCCTGAGGTTGATAGGGAGCTGATCGAATTCTATCTGAAGGCTGCTCGTCCTCAGTATCAAACAGGGAGCACCCAGAAGATAGTGAACGTTCGGGTATTGAAGCCTTATACCGAAGGAAGATTCATCAATGTTCGGTTCAAGGTGATTCGAGGGTCTACAAGAACTGAACATTTTATATCCCTGGCAGATCTACCGAACCTAAATCCTCATGATTGGATCGTTTTGCACAACATCCTCTTGACGAATGAAGCTGAATATGGTCCGATTATAGACCATCTCGAAAGGATGTTAGTCTGTTACATCATGGAGGTAGCCCTAATGGATCAGGAGGTAGCCACAGTCTTCAAGAAGAAATCGAAGATAGCTCCTGTGGGATCGGCCAGTGATCTCAATCAAATGAAGATGGGCAAGATCGACCCGAGACGCAATTCGGTCATGTTCACTAGAGTGCCTTAGCTGACAAACATCTTTACACCACTGCTTGTCTAGAGCACGTGTTGTCAATCATCCGAAGGTGTAAAGAGAATGCAGCGGACGATGTCAAGTACTTCAACGACATGATCCAGTGGTATATCAGGTTTAGACAGACGATACTGGCTCTTATCTCGCGTCTGTTTAATACCGTGAAGAAGAAAGTACCTGCCTCCGCTGCTGGCCCAAGTAACAAGTGAAGATCTCGCTCCAATTGACGCAAAGGGGGAGATTGTTGGGTTGAAGATTCGTTCAAGGATTGCGTCATTGGGCTCGGCTGTTAGTCCAATTGTTTTGTGCTCCGGTTTGGGCCTGTCCAACCGAGAAGCCTTTTAAGTTTATTATATAAGTATATGCTTGCATGCATATTAGGTTAACGTTTTAGAGAAATACGATAGCTTTACAGTATTCTTAATCGTTCTTGTAAACCTACTAATCCTCTACAGTTGATGTTCTTAATCGAGTTCTTCTGAGGGTTTTGTTTTAGTCATTCGACTCGTTTGATTCATTCTTGACTTGTTCTTTATTTTCGTGTTCTTGCTGTTTAGTATTTATTTACCTGTTTAAGATCTAATCGATCTTCAAGATTAAAGTTTTAATCTCATCAACTGTTGCTTGCACTGTCAATAATGTAGATGTTATACTCCACCTATACAGATTCACATGGTATACCCTTAGCTCTTATTCCAAAACTAGGGGTTTGACCAAAAGTAAACTCAAGCTAAAAAGTCAATGGTCAACTTGACTTCGGTCAACTTTCCATGGCGTGGCCATCCTTTACCATGTCGTGACCATCTTTGACCATTTCGTGGCCCACAAGCAACAAAACAGTCGCGGATTCCCCAGTCGCCATGATGTGGCGGCCTCAGCCCACGATATGGGCACTAGGTTCCAAACAACTCAATAGGTTAAGTCATTTCTTCTGATCCCAAGAGCTCTAAAGCTCAGATCTGGTCCTTTTAATGGTCTAAATAGATAAATTTTCGAACTTTATCCCTTAGGACTCTCCAAGAGATCAAGATCTCGAACCCTAGGTCCAAAATAAGCAAAACATAAAATGGACTTAACCATTAAGCACTTAATCTCCAAAGTCCTTAGTCTATCAGTTCCAAAAGAATTTCTAACACTAAAACTAACTTGAAAGTCGGTGCTTTATAGACATGCATGTCCACTGCATGTTTTGAGCTCACATTAGGTCAAAAATGAGTATTATGACCAAAATCCCATGCATGGTTCGGTCAACCAACCACACTTCAAACCTAAACCATCATTTACTCCAAATGATCCAGAGATTCATAAACTTTCAACCTTTACGGGATATCACATTCCAACTAAGAATAAAAAGAAGAAAAAGGGACAAAATTAGCATAAATGTGAAATCTTGGACACTTACAAGGGTCTAGAAACGTGCTAGGAAGAGAAATGGGAATTTGCTTGCTGATTCTTGGCTCGCTCCTTCTTCTTCTTCCTTCAAAATCTTCCAAAAGCATCAATGTAAGCTTCAAAATGGAGGAAAATGAATTAGGGTTTCTACAAAATTAAGGAGGGTGGTGCACCCTGAGGATGAGGAAACCCTAGCCTCCTCGTTCCTGTAAATAGGGTGCAAAACCATGAAAAATAGGGTTTAAGTCATCAGCGGCGGCCTGCCGTGGACTATACCTACCACGTCGTGGCGGGTCAAAAGAAGTTTGTGACTAACAATGTCTTTCCACGTCGTGGTGATCCTTCTCCACGTCGTGAAAACTCCCAAAAAGACAAACTTTAATAAAAGAAAATGTACCTCAAGATTCGGATGCTACAAGTGGTAACGATGAAGCTGTTTAGAAGCTATGTGCATGAAAGGAAAACGACTACACATTGATGATTAAACTCCAACTTGAATTGCCTAAATTAAAGGGGGGTAACAACGAATTTGTTTCTCTTTTCCGATTATATGGATAATCGATCACATCTAGGGTTTCACGCATGTATCTTCGTTATTCTTCTTTTATCCATCCATGGATACTCCTAGTACCTCCAAGTGTCGCACCCCGGGATTTTTATAAGGCAAGCAATTCTGATTTATCTGAATGTGTTTTGGTGTTCCTTTTAGGTCTAGTACCAAGTTTGAACCCTAAATTATATCCTACTCACTAAATCCTAGCATCCCCTCCATTTGAAAAAATAGATAGAGCTTTAATTTTTACTGAATATCAATCGCTCTATTGTTAATCTTAATGTTTTCTTTTTATCCTCTCAAATTCAATTTCAAGATTAGCATGTTCAATCACCGCCACCCGCCTCCACCACCAACCACCACCCACTTCCATTACCTATTACCACCACTCCCACCATCATCTACCACCATTACCACCACCTGTCGCCACCTGTAACCACCACCCACCACTACCACCAATCACCACCAACTACCTCCCCATGACTACCATCACCAACACCCACCTCCATCACCCACTACCACCCCACGCCATCATCAAATACCATCACCACCACCTGTCACTACAACCAACCACCACCCACCACTACCACCAATCACCACAAACCACCACCCGTGACCACCATCGCCACCACCCGTCTTCCCCACCCTTCAACACCACCCACCACCACCACCCTATACATCACCCATAAAAACTAATTGTCACCACCACGCATCACCTCCACCTGCCTTTACCACCCATCACCACCACCCCACCCACCACCCACCACCACCAACCACTACCACCATCCACCAACATAATCACCACCTACCACCATTACCATCCATCACCTACCAACACCACCATCCACCACCAAATATCACCACACACTACCACTACCACTACCACCACCAAATATCACCACACGTTACCACCACCCCCATAACCATCCATAAACACGATAACCGCCGACCTACTCACCACCCACCATAAGCCTTATTACCACCACCACCCACTACCCCAATGGTTGTTCCCGTGTATATAATCACATGTTATTATATGTATCTAATGACATGTCATTTATAGAGACAAGATATGTTTTTCCGAGTAAAATCATATGTCATTAGATACATATGATTAAAATGGACAAAGAACAATTATTGAATCGAGAATGGGAAAATGAATATTGTCCACATAAAAATCATATGAGATTGGATACATATAATCACATGTGATTATATGTATCTAGTCATACATGATTTATCTATATAAGATTCATATGTGATTAGATACATATAATCGCATGCGATTATATATGAATCTTATCACATATGATTATTTCCACATAAAATCATATATGACAAGATACACATAATCACATACAATAACATGTGATTATATATATCTAATTACATTAGAGCAATTATTAAATCCAAAAATGTGAATATGATTATTGTCCACATAAATTATATGTGGATAATATTCATTTTTTGCATTTTTGATTCAATAGTTAGTTTCTTGTATTTAACCACATGTGATGATAATCATATTTGATTTATGTGGAAATTATTTTTTTTCATGTTCTTGATTTAATATATGTTCTGGCGTATATAATTACATGGGATTATCTATATATATATATATATATATATATATATATATATATATATATATATATATATCAAATCACATATGATTTATATAGACAATATTTGTTTTTGCGTTTTTGATTTTATAATTTTTATCATATATTTAATCACATATGATTAATGTGAATAAATATTTGTTTTTGTGTTATTAATTCAATATTTGTTATCATCTATTTAATCACACATGATTATATATATTTAATCACATATGATATATATATATATATATATATATATATATATATATATATATATATATATATATATATATGCGCAAGATTCAACATTTTCTATGTAAATTATATGTGATTAGATACATATAATCACATATGATTACATTTATTTAGTCACATATGATTTATGTTGACACGATTCTCATATGATTACATATAAATTGTATTCTCGATTCAGCAGTTGTACTTGAGTATTTAATCACATGTAATTACATGTATTAAGTCACATATGATTTATATTGATGATTTATATTGATAGTATAGTTGTTCTCGTGTATTTTATGGTGTGTGATCATATATATTTAATCAAATATGATTAATGTGCACAAAGAAAAACTATTGAATCAAGAACGTGAAAATGAATCCTATGAACATAAATAATAAGTGATTAAATACGTGAGAACAACCATTTAATCGATAATACGGAAACCAATTTTGTCCATATAAATCATATGTGAATAGATGCATATAATCAAATGTCACATGTTAGTATATATATATAATCACATATGATTGACATGGAAAAGATTTGTTTTCGCGATTCTTGATTCAATATTTGTTCTCGTGTATATAATCACATGTAATTATATGTATCAATTCACATACGATGTTTATGAACAAGATTTAATTTTACATTTTTGATTCATTAATTTTTCTTATGTATTTAATCATATGTGATTATATGTATTTAATAACATAAGATTAATGTGGGCAAGAACAACTATGAAATAATCACATGTAATTATATGTATCTAATCTCATATGATTTGTACAAACAATATTCGTTTTGACGTTTTTGATTCAATAATTTTTCTTATGTATTTAATCATATGTGATTATATGTATTTAATAACATAAGATTAATGTGGGCAAGAACAACTATGAAATAATCACATGTAATTATATGTATCTAATCTCATATGATTTGTACAAACAATATTCGTTTTGACGTTTTAGATTCAATAATTTTACTTATGTATTTAATCATATGTGATTATATGTATTTAATAACATATGATTAATATGCGCAAGAATAACTATGAATTGAGAAAGAAAAAAAAAAGAATTGTATACACATAAATCATACATGATATATATATATATATATATATATATATATATATATATATATATATATATAACATATTATTAATCATGTACATATAAATCATATGTGATTAAACACATATAATCACATCAAATAATAAAGAACAATTATTGAATCAAGAATGTGATACTGAATATTGTTTCATATGTGATTCAATTGTTGTTCTCATGTATTTAAACACATATAATCATATATATCATATGTGATTATATGTATTTAATCACATACATCATATGTGATTAAATACATATAATCACATCTCATCATATGTATTTAAATTCATATAATCACATGTAATTATATTTATTTAATCACATGATTTATGTGGACAATATTTATTTCGTGTTTTTGACTGAATAATTAGTATCATGTATTTAATCACATGTGATTATATGTATTCAATCGCACATGGTTTATATAGACAATATTCGTATTAACGTTTTTTATTCAATAGTTATTCTCATGTATTTAACTAAATATGATTATTTATATCTAATCTCATATGATTTATGTAGAAAATATTTGTTTTCGCTTTCTTGATTCAATAGTCGTTCTCGTGTATAAAATCACATGAGATTATATATATATATATATATATATATATATATATATATATATGGGAAATATTCATTTTCACGTTGTCAATTCAATAACATTTCTCATGTATTTAATGACATGTGATCATATGCATTTAATTAATCAAGTATGATTCAATAATTCATATATACCTCAATTCAATAATTGCTCTTTATCCACTTTAATCATACGTGATTAAGTACATTTAATCACATGTGGTTATATGTATCTAATGACATATGATTTATATGGAAAAAAATGAATATTTTCGATAAGAATCTATGTGATTAAATTTATATAATCATATGTGATTTTATGTATCCAATCACATATGGTTTAATAACATATGATTTAATCACATAAATTATATGTGATTTAATGACATTTGATTTAATAATCGTTATCATGTATTTAATCACATATGAATATATGTAGTTAATCATATATGATTTATTTGCAAAATGTTTGTTTTCACATTCTTGATTCAATACTCATTCTTGTGTATAAAATCACATGTGATATTATGTATCTAATGACACACGATTCAATAATTTTTATCATGTATTTAACTACATGTGATTATATGTATTTAATCACATATGATTAATGTGGACAAAGAACAACTACTAAATCGTGAATGCTAAAATGAGTCTTGTGTACATAAATCATATGTGATTAAATACGTATAATCACATTAAATTAATTACATGAGAACAAACATTGAATAAAGAATGTGAAAATGAAGATTGTCCATATAAATCATATGTAATTAAATACATATAATCACATGTGATTAAATACATATATACACAAAATTCGTTTTTCTTTTGTTGATTCAATAATTTTTCTCATGTATTTATTCATATGTACCTTATATGTATTTAATTACATATGATTTATATGGACAATCTTCATTTTCACATTCTTTATTCAATATTTGTTCTCATGTATTTAATTTAATATGATTATACATATTTAATCACATATGATTTATGTACACAAGATTCATTTTATTATACGTATTTAATCACATATGATTTAAGAGACCACCACCGCATTTAAGGTACAGTTGCATATTAACCTAATTATTAAGTAAAAATTGTAAAAAAGGTTCCCATTCCAAACATGTAGTGTTGTTTCTCAGACCTGATGGTGGCTTCCCATGAAACTCTTGCTTATTCCATTTGGAAATAAGCTTATTGTTACTTTGTTAGATTGTTATAAATGCTTGCTTATTCCATATGTAAACATTTTCATTTACATATGAAATAAGAATACCAATTGCAAAGCCAACAAGATTCGCTGCAACTACAACAATTGAACCACTAGACGATCCACTAGGAGCATAAGATAGCATTGTGGGGTTTGTCGTGGTTTCATAATGTGATTTTCCTCCTGTTGCCCTAAAACCATAGTCTATAATTCACTTTCAAGCTCAACTATTCTAGTAAAGCTTCTTTTTTATTATTTTTATTTACAAAAGTTAAAGTGCTAAAAATACCCAACTAACTAGTTGTAGGGAACATGTTTACATCTGACATAAAAAGGGGTGATTTAACACATAAACCATATAACCCATTAACACACCATCATATTTTTCCAATCAACTACTAATAAATTCTCTTTAAGCTTCCTAAAAGTAGAAGAAGTTTAACATTGAATTTAGGGAAGTTTAATTTAACAATTCCACCTGTAATTACCCTGCAAAGATTAGTTGGGCTACCTCTAAGATGAAGAGAGCTTTTAAACTGAAAGAAAGCAAAGGCTTATAAACATGTTGCATTCAGAATTAAGGTTTGTTAAGCTGGATGGAATATAATCACAAAGGAATGGCATAAACCACTCCTTTCCTTCCCCCATTCTATCTATTACCTACCGTTAAATCAAATTCAGCTATTGCCAAATGATTTGAAGCCACATGGTGATTTAATCTTATGGAATCTTCTCTTTTTAAAGATCTTCTAAAAAGCACAATTAGCTGTTATTGAACAAAAAACAATGTGCCTGTATTTTTCACATGTGAATATGATGCTCCCATAATTCCATTCATATTTGATATACCGAATTCAGATGCTAGGGGATTAGAATATTCAATGAAAAGGTATACATCTGCCTTCCATTTTCCCATTTGTATGGTCTGTAAGCAATATCACACCAGCAACCAAGAGTATTTATTAAAATAATTAAACATGATGGTTTATGGTCGGAATTGAAGGGTTTTGAGCATTCTAACACTCCTATAGTGTACATGTGTCACAACTACAAATTTTGTGTCATGTAATCTATACGCTCAAGTTAAATGTGAAAATCAAAAACTCAAAGAGCATGTATGATGCTTACTACATGACATCTAATTTTCAAACAAGTGCACCATACAAATACTACTAATAGTCAATAAGCAATTGGAAACCCTAGAAGTTCTTGTTTAGGTCCATTTTGGACTAGGACTTCCTTATTGGACTCAATGGCCCAATAAGCTTCCAATTTGACTATCATGGGCTTAGAACCTTTAAATGGACTCTAATTGGACCCACATTCATTCATTTCAACATTTTGGGCCATATTGGGCCTAGAATGAAATAAATTAAATATTATGAATCATAATTAACTCAAACTAGCCCAACAAAGTGTAAAAATCATATTATATTTTAGTTGGACCAAAAATCATCCAACCTAACTCTAATATTGGGCTTAGGGGCATTAAAGCCCAATACTCTCTTTTCTTTCCAAATCTCGGCCCAAAGGCAAGCCCAAGAGGAAGAACTTGACTATTACCATGACACCTCACTTTTACATTGGGGATATCCATGTTTTACACTCCAAACATCCATACAATCTCATTCTTCCATGAAAACATCACCTCAAGGTCCCTTCTTCTCTCTCTCCCTCTCCCTTCTTGTTTCGGCCGAGAATAACCCACACACACACACCTCACAAACTCTCTCTAAATTACTCAAGAAATCATCCCCTCTCTCCATTCAAAAATCTTGAAAATTTGGCTTGAAGCCTAAGGATCATCATAAAGAAATTCATCATCTAAGGTAAGTTAATATTTAACTTATGATCTAACTCCCTCCACTTCATTAAAATCTCTTCTAAATTCATTCACTCTTATAATCTTGCATCCTAGAAACACCTCAAGGCCGAGATCTTCATCATAGTGTGCTAGGGCCAAAAATCACTTCAAACTTCTTCCAAATCCTCTCCAAAACCGAAACCACACCCAAGGTGAGCTTCATACCCCCTTATTTTCGGTTTTTATAAGTTTTGTGGGGGGAATACAAGCAAATGTGTAGATCTATCATTGTGTGTATGCCTTGTATGATTTCTATGCTTATATGTGTGTTTTTGTGTGATTATGATGTTGGATCTAGTCATAAGCCCCTAAAAATCGAGATATACTTTATGTTAAAGGATACTAGCATCAATTATATTTCTACATACAAAGTATTCCAAGAAAAATAGCTAAGTGGCTTAATAACATCTTCTTTGGGCTAAAAACTCATTTTTGGACATAAAATGTTAAAAATATAAAGTTAAAGGGCCCAAAATGACATATTACGAATTCTGATGGGTGAGATGAGTCAAAACAGTTTCAACAATGTATTTTCTGGAAATATACCCTTTTGGAGGATTAAAAATATAAATTTCAAGCTTAATGGGCTAAAAATGACATTTTCGGCCCAATAGGGCCCAATATGCGAAATTTTCCAATTTGAGGGGCTGAAACTGTGTTTTTCTGTAAAACAGTGGACTACTAGTGTTCTAAGTCCTTTTCAAAGGTTAAAAATGCTTTTCATAATTAAAAAGGACCAAAGTTGCAAAAATTTTCCGATTTGGACCAAAAGTGTAAAAATTGCGAAAAAGAGGGGTTACAACCGAGAAAACTGTATTTTGAGGGACTAAAACTGTTTTCAACTAAAAATGTGCTGAAAATATTAATTTCAATAAGTTTTGGTGTTAGAATGCCAAGAAAAATGGTTTAAGGACTAAACCGGAAATTAATTTATGCAAAAGGGTTGAAAAAGTAAATTTACAAAATAAAGAGGGGCTGTAAACAGAAAAATTTCAATGTTAATTCAATACATCCGTTGTGATCACATATTGACACTGCGACTACCGTCGAGTTACAATACACAACAACACCAAAAATCGTTATCAAACGAATTGATTCGGTCTCGAATCAATAACAAATCCGAAACTACTAACACGACGACAACTCGATTCATACACGGAAAATTTGGGAATTCAATACACACGTGAGAGTGCACACACGTCGATACACCATCTTTGGGCCCAAAAGTGTAAAATCTTGTTTGTTGGGCCTAGCTAGCCCAATGACCTGATCTTTAGGCCCGAAGACATCAACCTTACGAGTTGTTGGGTCTTACATGATCCAACACAGCGTAAAAGGACTTTCAATGGCAACGTGCTGCTGGTCCCCAAGGGTCCTTCGGTACTGCTAGCAAAGTCGAGAATTTACCAATGCGAGTTGGGCTAAGGGCCCTTTGCATTCACTATAGCCTTGAACGACGTAGGGAATTACCGGGGGCTTCGCACCTTCTTTTCCCCCTCGGTCGTGGGGCTACATGAGTCCGGGGGGTTGGGTTATGTGAATAAGTGCGAGCGACGCCTAAGGGATCGTTTGTACGGTTGTCAACTGGTCATTTTCATTAACGTACGTTACAAAAATTCACAACCCACTGTATATCCAACGTCTCCGGAGCTCAACGAATACACCTGTCGTAACGAAATAACAATACATAAACTAATTAAAGCAAAGTGATAGGAAAACGTCGGGTTTTCCTAGGTTTTTCAACTATTACACCTACGAATTACATAACGAGTTTTACAAATCGTACACATACAATTATAGAAACCAACAAGCATACTTATGGATCTTTACACCTTTTATACTATACTATTTTCAGAAAATATCGGATTTTCTGGTGGTTTTCAAAACAATACAACACATTGGATTTCAAACATTACTTATGAACTCACCAACATTTCATATGTTGACGTTTTTCAAAATACTTGTATTGTCAGGTAACATGTAAAGTGAAGAAAGAATTGTACTCTATGATGTTTTGCGGTTTTTTAATTAACAATGAACAATTTATTTTTGGGCGTGTAATATTTTGAGACAATGTAATGGATGTAAACACTATCAGTTGTAATATTCAAATGTTGGTGATGAATGATGTTATGTTTCATGTATATTCATTGTGATGGTATTCAATTGAGTCACAACAGCCCCCGGACGTTTCCGCCATCTGGTTCGGGGGTGTGATAGGTTGGTATCAGAGCTCTGTTTATAGTGAACTAGCATATCTAACCATACATTGATATGCAACTATAAACCAAAAGAGGGACTAACATAACTCTGAACAAAACAAGTAAAATACAATGATAAAACACCTCTGCTTGCATTAGGGATAAGGAACGTAACGCCGAACCAAACAAGATAATGCTAGTATCTCGGTTAAATCAGGACTGTTCTTAGGGGTACCAAAGAGTGGATGTAGCCTGATCAACTACATTCTCTCCAAGGTATGACTAACACACGTTCTAATGAGATCGTGATAGCTAGGGAACCTAAAACTATACCCCTTTATCACCAAAAAGAGAACGCTTGCTTAGTCTGTACAATAGTTGTAGCATCCTAGAAATAATGTTAGCATATTTACATACTCGCGCAAACAGCATCGCTGGTTTTCATCACCCTGGAGACCCTTATTTCCCTAATCAGGGGAATAACGGATGGTTAGAGGAAGAGCCTGAGGAAGAACCTGAGGAAGAGCCTGAGGAAGACCCCGAAGAGGAATCCGACGGGGAACCGGAGGCTGGAGACGAAGGCGATCCTGCCGAACCCGAAGAGGACGAAGAGAACTTCGAAGAGGAACCCGATGACAGTGAAGGGGGTGATTCGGACACAGAGCCCAAAGTCATCAAACCCCCTTACCCGATCAGGGTGCCTGCTTACCGTGTGGGCCCCACTGGTCCTACCCCTCCCTGGGGTATTGATCTTTGGAGATGGAGCAGACAGCAGGGACAGCGACCCCCGTTCCGCATGTCACACGAGTTCTTTGACCTGAGGGACGGAGGACCGGCCGACCGAGCCCTACCGGTCATGGTGAGACGATTGAAGAACACTGGCGAGCTTGCTCAGGACACTGCTGATCAGGTACACCAGCTGCGGTCTAGGGCCGAGCGCGCAGAACGGGAGACACGCGACATCCTTCGGGAGTTTCACATGAGGCAGGTAAGGTGGGAGTCTCGACTTCAGGACGCAGAACAAATGGTGGCTCGTCTTCAGGGAGCATCCACATCCTCAGCACCACCTCCGGACGCAGATCGTCGTGGTTAGGGATAGACTTATCTTAGTAGGTCGTTAGGAACTATGTTATGTACCCCTGACTCTATGTTTAAGTGACTACACTACTCATAGAGCCGTTATGCTGTCGAACTAGTGTCACTCATGTATGCTCTTACGAGCAAATTTTTCATATATCAAATGCGGATAATATTAGTAAACTATTACGTGCTTTATTATAATATTACAAATTGCTATGTGTTGAGAAATCTATGATTGTATGTTGGATGATAGGAATGTTTTAGTACGTACATCGCACCTAGTCAGTAGGGTCACAACCTTCCAGAAACCTCAAACACTCAACATCTTTCCGTTTCATGACAGAAAGATGCCTCGCCGACCTACTCGCGGAAACCCTGGAACAACCCCACCCGAAGTTGACTCCACTGCATTCCAGGCAGCCGTGTCTGCTGCGGTCACCACAGCTATGGCAAAACTCCACCAAGGGAATAACGGAGGAGGCAACGGGCAAGGGGCAGGGAGTTCGAACAATGGGATGAATCAAGGACCTACTAAAACATGTACCTACAAGGACTTCACGAACGCCAAACCATGCACTTTTAACGGCACGGGAGGAGTGATCACCCTGAAGCGATGGATCGAGAAGGTGGAATCGGTATTCGAGATATGCGATTGTACTGAGCAGATGAAAGTGAAGTTCGCGGCCTGCACTTTTGTCGATCAAGCGCTCACCTGGTGGAACGGACATGTGGAAGCCATGACACTTCCTGTAGCCAACTCTATGCCGTGGGTGGAGATGAAAGAAATGCTGATGGCTGAATACTGCCCACGAGGTGGGATTCAGAAAATGGAGCAGGAACTGTGGAACCTCACTGTGCAGAATGCGAATATCGATGCCTACATATCGAGATTTAGCGAACTATCCCTGTTGTGCCCGGGTATGATCACCTCGGAAGGAAAGAAGATTGAGCGATTCATTTGGGGACTAACATCACCAATCCAAGGAAACGTGATAGCTGCAAACCCGGAAACATTTGACAGTGCGAAGAGATTGGCGAAGAAGTTGTATGACCATAACACCAAAAAGGGTGAGAAGCCAGCGGAGGCTGAAGGAAAGAAGGAAGGTGATGGAAGGAAGGGGAAGAACAATAAGAGGAAGGGGCGTCAGGGCCCCGAGACCTCTAAAAAGCAGCAGATAATGGCGGTTAACGCTGTCACCGCACCGGTCCCAGCCACACCACATGCTCCAGCCTCAGCTGCTTCAAATGCTTCAAAACCTTATTCCGGTAATCTTCCCAAGTGCAACAAGTGCGGTTTCCATCACCATGGAGAATGCAAGGAGTTTCAGTGCACCAGTTGCAATCGAAGGGGACACACTGCAAGTTACTGTAGGACTTACCCTCCCCAGAACCAACAACAAGGAAACAGCAACAACAACAACATCAATACCGCCGGCCATAATGCAGGGCCTAGCCACACCTGCTTCGGGTGTGGGAGGACTGGGCACTTCCACCGAGACTGCCCTAACAACAACAATCCAGGAAACGGAGGAACAGGAAGGATGCTGACCATGGGTCAAGGAGAGGCGGTTCAGGACCCCGCAGTTGTGACCGGTACGTTTCTCCTAAATCACACTTATGCATGCATCCTATTTGACACCGGAGCGGAGCGAAGTTTCGTAAGCAATAAGTTTAAACATTTATTAAAACAACCACCCCAGAAGCTAAATGAAACCTTTACGGTGGAAATGGCCAACGGGAAAACCGAATCTACCAGGGAAATCTACATCGGATGTACCCTAACCCTCAATCAACACGTCTTTCGAATAGACTTGATGTCTGTATCAATTAGGAGTTTTGATGTGATTATCGGCATGGACTGGTTAAGCCCCCACCATGCTGAAATTATGTGTCACGAGAAGGCCGTTCGCCTTCGCCTACCCAATCACGAAACCCTAGTAATTTACGGAGACAAACCTAGCAGAACCTTCGCCTCATCTCGTGCATCAAGGCACAAAAACATCTACGAAAGAACAACTTGGCGTTCCTGGCTCATATAGTTGATAAGGCCAAGGAAGAGGTTAATGTTCGAGACATTCTCGTAGCATGTGAGTTCCCAGACATGTTTCCTGAGGATCTTCCAGGAGTACCCCCAGAGAGACAAGTGGAATTTCGAATCGACCTCGTTCCAGGAGCAACTCCTCTTGCTAAATCACCCAATCGGCTAGCTCCTGCTGAAATGCAGGAATTGTCCAGCCAACTCAGTGAACTCTTGGACAAGGGATTCATCCGCCCTAGTTACTCGCCATGGGGAGCTCCAGTTCTTTTTGTCAAAAAGAAGGACGGATCTTTTAGAATGTGCATCGATTACAGAGAGTTAAATAAACTCACTGTTAAAAATTGCTACCCACTTCCGCGAATCAATGATCTATTTGACCAGCTCCAAGGAGCTAGTTATTTTTCTAAAATAGATCTACGGTCCGGATACCATCAACTCAAAGTCCGGGAAGAGGATATTTCAAAAACCGCTTTCCGAACTCGCTACGGACATTACGAATTTGTCGTAATGCCCTTCGGTCTAACAAATGCCCCTGCCGCATTTATGGACCTAATGAATCGAATCTGTCGACCATTCCTCGACAACTTTGTCATTGTTTTCATCGATGACATCCTCGTCTATTCTCGAAGTAAAGAAGAGCATGGCCAACACCTCCGACAAGTCCTAGAAACTCTACGATCGGAAAAGTTATACGCAAAACTCTCCAAGTGTGAGTTCTGGCTCCAGAGTGTGAACCTCCTAGGTCATGTAGTTAGCCAAGATGGAATCTATGTGGATCCTTCTAAGGTCAACGCTGTTGAACGATGGGCAATCCCGACAACACCTACGGAAATCCGTCAGTTCTTGGGTCTAGCAGGCTACTATAGGAGATTCATTCAGAACTTCTCTAAGATCGCCAAACCACTTACCTCGCTTACGCAAAAGGGTGTACCATTCAAATGGACGGACAAACAAGAAGTCGCATTTCGAACCCTGAAACAAGCTCTCTGTAGCGCCCCGGTACTATCGTTACCGGAGGGAACGAAAGATTTCATGGTCTTCTGTGACGCGTCAAATCAGGGCTTAGGTTGCGTTCTCATGCAGCGTGGAAGGGTGATAGCTTATGCATCTCGCCAACTAAAGACGCACGAAGTAAATTATACGACCCATGACCTGGAATTGGGAGCCGTGGTCTTCGCTCTAAAAATATGGAGGCACTACCTGTATGGTACGAAGTGCACCATCTTCACGGACCACAAAAGTCTCCAGCATATCTTGAACCAGAAAGAGTTGAACATGAGGCAACGAAGATGGGTTGAATTGTTGAACGATTACGAGTGTGAGATAAGTACCACCCAGGCAAGGCCAATGTGGTAGCCGATGCATTAAGTCGGAAGGAGTACTCAAATCGTCGTATGAAAACTCTCTCTATAACCATCCAATCTCACTTAGCCACTCAAATTTCGGTAGCCCAGTCAGAGGCAATGAAAGCGGAAAACAAGGCAAGCGAAGCATTGCGCGGGATGGAGAAGAACCTATAGGCAAAGGAGAATGGAGTATACTACTTCATGAACCGTATTTGGGTCCTTAAAATCGGAGGATTTAGGGAGGTAGTTATGAAGGAAGCCCACAGGACGCGATACTCCATTCATCCTGGTTCAGACAAGATGTATTTTGATATTAAACAACACTATTGGTGACCTAACATGAAGGCGGAAATTGCTACCTATGTTAGTAAGTGCCTTACGTGTGCCAAGGTAAAGGTGGAATACCAGAAGCCCTCAGGGTTATTACAGCAACCGATAATTCCTGAGTGGAAATGGGAGGGGATTTCTATGGATTTTGTGACCAAGCTACCCAAGACGTCGGATGGACTAGACACCATATGGGTAATAATCGACCGACTGACGAAATCTGCCCATTTCCTGCCAATCAAAGAATCCTACAAAATGGAGAGGTTGACGCGTTTATACATTCGAGAAATCGTGAGACTCCATGGGGTGACAAAATCTATTATCTCGGATAGGGACAGTAGGTTCACTTCACGTTTTTGGCAATCACTCCATAAGGCAATGGGAACTCATCTCGACATGAGCACCGCTTATCACCCGCAAACGGATGGTCAAAGCGAACGAACCATCCAAACGCTCGAAGACATGCTCCGCGCGTGCGTGATAGACTTTGGGAAGTCTTGGGATACCCACCTACCTTTAATCGAATTCTCGTATAACAATAGTTATCATTCGAGCATCAAGGTGGCTCCTTTTGAAGCACTATACGGGCGTAAGTGTAGATCACCGTTATGTTGGGCTGATGTAGGTGATACTCAACTAGCAAAAACACATGCGTCGGACAAGTCGCTAACGGGACCGGAGATCATTCGTGAAACCACGGAAAAGATCGTCCAAATCAGGGCTCGATTACAAGCATCGCGCGACCGACAAAAGAGCTACGCCGATAAACGATGAAATCCCTTAGAGTTTCAGGTCGGTGATCGAGTACTGTTGAAAGTCTCACCCTGGAAAGGGGTTATACGTTTCGGAAAATGGGGAAAACTGAACCCACGATACATTGGACCTTTCGAGATCGTCGCCCGAATAGGTCCAGTGGCGTATAAGCTGTAGCTACCCACAGAGCTAAACAGTGTTCACCCCGTGTTCCATGTCTCTAATCTAAAGAAGTGCCTATCGGATGAAACACTTGTCATTCCTCTTGACGAAATCGAAATCAACGAGAAGCTCTTGTTCGTTGAAGAACCAATCGAAGTCATGGACAGGCAGGTGAAGCGTACTAAGCAAAGTCGCATCCCGATCGTGAAAGTACGGTGGAAAGCAAAGCGTGGGCCAGAATTCACGTGGGAACGCGAAGACCAAATGAAGCAAAAGTACCCTCACCTATTCTAGCATTCTCAAATCTAGCTTTCAAATAGAATTTCGGGACGAAATTCCCTCTAACGGGGGGGATGATGTCACAACTAGAAATTTTGTGTCATGTAATCTATACACTCAAGTTAAATGTGGAAATCAAAAACTCAAAGAGCATGTATGATGCTTACTCCATGACATCTAATTTTCAAACAAGTGCACCATACAAATACTACTAATAGTCAATAAGCAATTGGAAACCCTAGAAGTTCTTGTTTAGGTCCATTTTGGACTAGGACTTCCTTATTGGACTCAATGGCCCAATAAGCTTCCACTTTGACTATCATGGGCTTAGAACCTTTAAATGGACTCTAATTGGACCCACATTCATTCATTTCAACATTTTGGGCCATATTGGGCCTAGATTGAAATAAATTAAATATTATGAATCATAATTAACTCAAACTAGCCCAACAAAGTGTAAAAATCATATTATATTTTAGTTGGACCAAAAATCATCCAACCTAGCTCTAATATTGGGCTTAGGGGCATTAAAGCACAATACTCTCTTTTCTTTCCAAATCTCGGCCCAAAGGCAAGCCCAAGAGGAAGAAGTTGACTATTACCATGACACCTCACTTTTACATTGGGGATATCCATGTTTTACACTCCAAACATCCATACAATCTCATTCTTCCATGCAAACATCACCTCAAGGTCCCTTCTTCTCTCTCTCCCTCTCCCTTCGTGTTTCGGCTGAGAGTAACCCACACACACACACCTCACAAACTCTCTCTAAATTACTCAAGAAATAATCCCCTCTCTCCATTCAAAAATCTCGAAAATTTGGCTTGAAGCCTAAGGATCATCATAAAGAAATTCATCATCTAAGGTAAGTTAAAGTTTAACTTATGATCTAACTCCCTCCACTTCATTAAAATCTCTTCTAAATTCGTTCACTCTTATAATCTTGCATCCTAGAAACACCTCAAACTTCTTCCAAATCCTCTCCAAAACCGAAACCACACCCAAGGTGAGCTTCATACCCCCTTATTTTCAGTTTTTATAAGTTTTGTGGGGGGGAATACAAGCAAATGTGTAGATCTATCATTGTGTGTATGCCTTGTATGATTTCTATGCTTATATGTGTGTTTTTGTGTGATTATGATGTTGGATCTAGTCATAAGCCCCTAAAAATCGAGATATACTTTATGTTAAATGATACTAGCATCAATTATATTTCTACATACAAAGTATTCCAAGAAAAATAGCTAAGTGGATTAATAACATCTTCTTTGGGCTAAAAACTCATTTTTGGACATAAAATGTTAAAAATATAAAGTTAAAGGGCCCAAAATGACATATTACGAATTCTGATGGGTGAGATGAGTCAAAACAGTTTCAACAATGTATTTTCTGGAAATATACCCTTTTGGAGGATTAAAAATATAAATTTCAAGCTTAATGGGCTAAAAATGACATTTTCGGCCCAATAGGGCCCAATATGCGAAATTTTCCAATTTGAGGGGCTGAAACTGTGTTTTTCTGTAAAAAAGTGGACTACTAGTGTTCTAAGTCCTTTTCAAAGGTTAAAAATGCTTTTCATAATTAAAAAGGACCAAAGTTGCAAAAATTTTCCGAATTGGACCAAAAGTGTAAAAATTGCGAAAAAGAGGGGTTACAGCCGAGAAAACTGTATTTTGAAGGACTAAAACTGTTTTCAACTAAAAATGTGCTGAAAAATATCAATTTCAATACGTTTTGGTGTTAGAATGCCAAGAAAAATGATTTAAGGACTAAACCGGAAATTAATTTATGCAAAAGGGTTGAAAAAGTAAATTTACAAAATAAAGAGGGGCTGTAAACAGAAAAATTTCAATGTTAATTCAATACATCCGTTGTGATCAAATATTGACACTGCGACTACCGACGAGTTACAATACACAACAACACCAAAAATCGTTATCAAACGAATTGATTCGGTCTCGAATCAATAACAAATCCGAAACTACTAACACGACGACAACTCGATTCATACACGGAAAATTTGGGAATTCAATACACACGTGAGAGTGCACAGACGTCGATACACCATCTTTGGGCCCAAAAGTGTAAAATCTTGTTTGTTGGGCCTAGCTAGCCCAATGACCTGATCTTTAGGCCCGAAGACATCAACCTTACGAGTTGTTGGGTCTTACATGATCCAACACAGCGTAAAAGGACTTTCAATGGCAACGTGCTGCTGGTCCCCAAGGGTCCTTCGGTACTGCTAGCAAAGTCGAGAATTTACCAATGCGAGTTGGGCTAAGGGCCCTTTGCATTCACTATAGCCTTGAACGACGTAGGGAATTACCGGGGGCTTCGCACCTTCTTTTCCCCCTCGGTCGTGGGGCTACATGAGTCCGGGGGGTTGGGTTATGTGAATAAGTGCGAGCGACGCCTAAGGGATCGTTTGTACGGTTGTCAACTGGTCATTTTCATTAACGTACGTTACAAAAATTCACAACCCACTGTATATCCAACGTCTCCGGAGCTCAACGAATACACCTGTCGTAACGAAATAACAATACATAAACTAATTAAAGCAAAGTGATAGGAAAACGTCGGGTTTTCCTAGGTTTTTCAACTATTACACCTACGAATTACATAACGAGTTTTACAAATCGTACACATACAATTATAGAAACCAACAAGCATACTTATGGATCTTTACACCTTTTATACTATACTATTTTCAGAAAATATCGGATTTTCTGGTGGTTTTCAAAACAATACAACACATTGGATTTCAAACATTACTTATGAACTCACCAACATTTCATATGTTGACGTTTTTCAAAATACTTGTATTGTCAGGTAACATGTAAAGTGAAGAAAGAATTGTACTCTATGATGTTTTGCGGTTTTTTAATTAACAATGAACAATTTATTTTTGGGCGTGTAATATTTTGAGACAATGTAATGGATGTAAACACTATCAGTTGTAATATTCAAATGTTGGTGATGAATGATGTTATGTTTCATGTATATTCATTGTGATGGTATTCAATTGAGTCACAACAGCCCCCGGACGTTTCCGCCATCTGGTTCGGGGGTGTGATAGGTTGGTATCAGAGCTCTGTTTATAGTGAACTAGCATATCTAACCATACATTGATATGCAACTATAAACCAAAAGAGGGACTAACATAACTCTGAACAAAACAAGTAAAATACAATGATAAAACACCTCTGCTTGCATTAGGGATAAGGAACGTAACGCCGAACCAAACAAGATAATGCTAGTATCTCGGTTAAATCAGGACTGTTCTTAGGGGTACCAAAGAGTGGATGTAGCCTGATCAACTACATTCTCTCCAAGGTATGACTAACACACGTTCTAATGAGATCGTGATAGCTAGGGAACCTAAAACTATACCCCTTTATCACCAAAAAGAGAACGCTTGCTTAGTCTGTACAATAGTTGTAGCATCCTAGAAATAATGTTAGCATATTTACATACTCGCGCAAACAGCATCGCTGGTTTTCATCACCCTGGAGACCCTTATTTCCCTAATCAGGGGAATAACGGATGGTTAGAGGAAGAGCCTGAGGAAGAACCTGAGGAAGAGCCTGAGGAAGACCCCGAAGAGGAATCCGACGGGGAACCGGAGGCTGGAGACGAAGGCGATCCTGCCGAACCCGAAGAGGACGAAGAGAACTTCGAAGAGGAACCCGATGACAGTGAAGGGGGTGATTCGGACGCAGAGCCCAAAGTCATCAAACCCCCTTACCCGATCAGGGTGCCTGCTTACCGTGTGGGCCCCACTGGTCCTACCCCTCCCTGGGGTATTGATCTTTGGAGATGGAGCAGACAGCAGGGACAGCGACCCCCGTTCCGCATGTCACACGAGTTCTTTGACCTGAGGGACGGAGGACCGGCCGACCGAGCCCTACCGGTCATGGTGAGACGATTGAAGAACACTGGCGAGCTTGCTCAGGACACTGCTGATCAGGTACACCAGCTGCGGTCTAGGGCCGAGCGCGCAGAACGGGAGACACGCGACATCCTTCGGGAGTTTCACATGAGGCAGGTAAGGTGGGAGTCTCGACTTCAGGACGCAGAACAAATGGTGGCTCGTCTTCAGGGAGCATCCACATCCTCAGCACCACCTCCGGACGCAGATCGTCGTGGTTAGGGATAGACTTATCTTAGTAGGTCGTTAGGAACTATGTTATGTACCCCTGACTCTATGTTTAAGTGACTACACTACTCATAGAGCCGTTATGCTGTCGAACTAGTGTCACTCATGTATGCTCTTACGAGCAAATTTTTCATATATCAAATGCGGATAATATTAGTAAACTATTACGTGCTTTATTATAATATTACAAATTGCTATGTGTTGAGAAATCTATGATTGTATGTTGGATGATAGGAATGTTTTAGTACGTACATCGCACCTAGTCAGTAGGGTCACAACCTTCCAGAAACCTCAAACACTCAACATCTTTCCGTTTCATGACAGAAAGATGCCTCGCCGACCTACTCGCGGAAACCCTGGAACAACCCCACCCGAAGTTGACTCCACTGCATTCCAGGCAGCCGTGTCTGCTGCGGTCACCACAGCTATGGCAAAACTCCACCAAGGGAATAACGGAGGAGGCAACGGGCAAGGGGCAGGGAGTTCGAACAATGGGATGAATCAAGGACCTACTAAAACATGTACCTACAAGGACTTCACGAACGCCAAACCATGCACTTTTAACGGCACGGGAGGAGTGATCACCCTGAAGCGATGGATCGAGAAGGTGGAATCGGTATTCGAGATATGCGATTGTACTGAGCAGATGAAAGTGAAGTTCGCGGCCTGCACTTTTGTCGATCAAGCGCTCACCTGGTGGAACGGACATGTGGAAGCCATGACACTTCCTGTAGCCAACTCTATGCCGTGGGTGGAGATGAAAGAAATGCTGATGGCTGAATACTGCCCACGAGGTGGGATTCAGAAAATGGAGCAGGAACTGTGGAACCTCACTGTGCAGAATGCGAATATCGATGCCTACATATCGAGATTTAGCGAACTATCCCTGTTGTGCCCGGGTATGATCACCTCGGAAGGAAAGAAGATTGAGCGATTCATTTGGGGACTAACATCACCAATCCAAGGAAACGTGATAGCTGCAAACCCGGAAACATTTGACAGTGCGAAGAGATTGGCGAAGAAGTTGTATGACCATAACACCAAAAAGGGTGAGAAGCCAGCGGAGGCTGAAGGAAAGAAGGAAGGTGATGGAAGGAAGGGGAAGAACAATAAGAGGAAGGGGCGTCAGGGCCCCGAGACCTCTAAAAAGCAGCAGATAATGGCGGTTAACGCTGTCACCGCACCGGTCCCAGCCACACCACATGCTCCAGCCTCAGCTGCTTCAAATGCTTCAAAACCTTATTCCGGTAATCTTCCCAAGTGCAACAAGTGCGGTTTCCATCACCATGGAGAATGCAAGGAGTTTCAGTGCACCAGTTGCAATCGAAGGGGACACACTGCAAGTTACTGTAGGACTTACCCTCCCCAGAACCAACAACAAGGAAACAGCAACAACAACAACATCAATACCGCCGGCCATAATGCAGGGCCTAGCCACACCTGCTTCGGGTGTGGGAGGACTGGGCACTTCCACCGAGACTGCCCTAACAACAACAATCCAGGAAACAGAGGAACAGGAAGGATGCTGACCATGGGTCAAGGAGAGGCGGTTCAGGACCCCGCAGTTGTGACCGGTACGTTTCTCCTAAATCACACTTATGCATGCATCCTATTTGACACCGGAGCGGAGCGAAGTTTCGTAAGCAATAAGTTTAAACATTTATTAAAACAACCACCCCAGAAGCTAAATGAAACCTTTACGGTGGAAATGGCCAACGGGAAAACCGAATCTACCAGGGAAATCTACATCGGATGTACCCTAACCCTCAATCAACACGTCTTTCGAATAGACTTGATGTCTGTATCAATTAGGAGTTTTGATGTGATTATCGGCATGGACTGGTTAAGCCCCCACCATGCTGAAATTATGTGTCACGAGAAGGCCGTTCGCCTTCGCCTACCCAATCACGAAACCCTAGTAATTTACGGAGACAAACCTAGCAGAACCTTCGCCTCATCTCGTGCATCAAGGCACAAAAACATCTACGAAAGAACAACTTGGCGTTCCTGGCTCATATAGTTGATAAGGCCAAGGAAGAGGTTAATGTTCGAGACATTCCCGTAGCATGTGAGTTCCCAGACATGTTTCCTGAGGATCTTCCAGGAGTACCCCCAGAGAGACAAGTGGAATTTCGAATCGACCTCGTTCCAGGAGCAACTCCTCTTGCTAAATCACCCAATCGGCTAGCTCCTGCTGAAATGCAGGAATTGTCCAGCCAACTCAGTGAACTCTTGGACAAGGGATTCATCCGCCCTAGTTACTCGCCATGGGGAGCTCCAGTTCTTTTTGTCAAAAAGAAGGACGGATCTTTTAGAATGTGCATCGATTACAGAGAGTTAAATAAACTCACTGTTAAAAATTGCTACCCACTTCCGCGAATCAATGATCTATTTGACCAGCTCCAAGGAGCTAGTTATTTTTCTAAAATAGATCTACGGTCCGGATACCATCAACTCAAAGTCCGGGAAGAGGATATTTCAAAAACCGCTTTCCGAACTCGCTACGGACATTACGAATTTGTCGTAATGCCCTTCGGTCTAACAAATGCCCCTGCCGCATTTATGGACCTAATGAATCGAATCTGTCGACCATTCCTCGACAACTTTGTCATTGTTTTCATCGATGACATCCTCGTCTATTCTCGAAGTAAAGAAGAGCATGGCCAACACCTCCGACAAGTCCTAGAAACTCTACGATCGGAAAAGTTATACGCAAAACTCTCCAAGTGTGAGTTCTGGCTCCAGAGTGTGAACCTCCTAGGTCATGTAGTTAGCCAAGATGGAATCTATGTGGATCCTTCTAAGGTCAACGCTGTTGAACGATGGGCAATCCCGACAACACCTACGGAAATCCGTCAGTTCTTGGGTCTAGCAGGCTACTATAGGAGATTCATTCAGAACTTCTCTAAGATCGCCAAACCACTTACCTCGCTTACGCAAAAGGGTGTACCATTCAAATGGACGGACAAACAAGAAGTCGCATTTCGAACCCTGAAACAAGCTCTCTGTAGCGCCCCGGTACTATCGTTACCGGAGGGAACGAAAGATTTCATGGTCTTCTGTGACGCGTCAAATCAGGGCTTAGGTTGCGTTCTCATGCAGCGTGGAAGGGTGATAGCTTATGCATCTCGCCAACTAAAGACGCACGAAGTAAATTATACGACCCATGACCTGGAATTGGGAGCCGTGGTCTTCGCTCTAAAAATATGGAGGCACTACCTGTATGGTACGAAGTGCACCATCTTCACGGACCACAAAAGTCTCCAGCATATCTTGAACCAGAAAGAGTTGAACATGAGGCAACGAAGATGGGTTGAATTGTTGAACGATTACGAGTGTGAGATCAAGTACCACCCAGGCAAGGCCAATGTGGTAGCCGATGCATTAAGTCGGAAGGAGTACTCAAATCGTCGTATGAAAACTCTCTCTATAACCATCCAATCTCACTTAGCCACTCAAATTTCGGTAGCCCAGTCAGAGGCAATGAAAGCGGAAAACAAGGCAAGCGAAGCATTGCGCGGGATGGAGAAGAACCTATAGGCAAAGGAGAATGGAGTATACTACTTCATGAACCGTATTTGGGTCCTTAAAATCGGAGGATTTAGGGAGGTAGTTATGAAGGAAGCCCACAGGACGCGATACTCCATTCATCCTGGTTCAGACAAGATGTATTTTGATATTAAACAACACTATTGGTGACCTAACATGAAGGCGGAAATTGCTACCTATGTTAGTAAGTGCCTTACGTGTGCCAAGGTAAAGGTGGAATACCAGAAGCCCTCAGGGTTATTACAGCAACCGATAATTCCTGAGTGGAAATGGGAGGGGATTTCTATGGATTTTGTGACCAAGCTACCCAAGACGTCGGATGGACTAGACACCATATGGGTAATAATCGACCGACTGACGAAATCTGCCCATTTCCTGCCAATCAAAGAATCCTACAAAATGGAGAGGTTGACGCGTTTATACATTCGAGAAATCGTGAGACTCCATGGGGTGACAAAATCTATTATCTCGGATAGGGACAGTAGGTTCACTTCACGTTTTTGGCAATCACTCCATAAGGCAATGGGAACTCATCTCGACATGAGCACCGCTTATCACCCGCAAACGGATGGTCAAAGCGAACGAACCATCCAAACGCTCGAAGACATGCTCCGCGCGTGCGTGATAGACTTTGGGAAGTCTTGGGATACCCACCTACCTTTAATCGAATTCTCGTATAACAATAGTTATCATTCGAGCATCAAGGTGGCTCCTTTTGAAGCACTATACGGGCGTAAGTGTAGATCACCGTTATGTTGGGCTGATGTAGGTGATACTCAACTAGCAAAAACACATGCGTCGGACAAGTCGCTAACGGGACCGGAGATCATTCGTGAAACCACGGAAAAGATCGTCCAAATCAGGGCTCGATTACAAGCATCGCGCGACCGACAAAAGAGCTACGCCGATAAACGATGAAATCCCTTAGAGTTTCAGGTCGGTGATCGAGTACTGTTGAAAGTCTCACCCTGGAAAGGGGTTATACGTTTCGGAAAATGGGGAAAACTGAACCCACGATACATTGGACCTTTCGAGATCGTCGCCCGAATAGGTCCAGTGGCGTATAAGCTGTAGCTACCCACAGAGCTAAACAGTGTTCACCCCGTGTTCCATGTCTCTAATCTAAAGAAGTGCCTATCGGATGAAACACTTGTCATTCCTCTTGACGAAATCGAAATCAACGAGAAGCTCTTGTTCGTTGAAGAACCAATCGAAGTCATGGACAGGCAGGTGAAGCGTACTAAGCAAAGTCGCATCCCGATCGTGAAAGTACGGTGGAAAGCAAAGCGTGGGCCAGAATTCACGTGGGAACGCGAAGACCAAATGAAGCAAAAGTACCCTCACCTATTCTAGCATTCTCAAATCTAGCTTTCAAATAGAATTTCGGGACGAAATTCCCTCTAACGGGGGGGATGATGTCACAACTAGAAATTTTGTGTCATGTAATCTATACACTCAAGTTAAATGTGGAAATCAAAAACTCAAAGAGCATGTATGATGCTTACTCCATGACATCTAATTTTCAAACAAGTGCACCATACAAATACTACTAATAGTCAATAAGCAATTGGAAACCCTAGAAGTTCTTGTTTAGGTCCATTTTGGACTAGGACTTCCTTATTGGACTCAATGGCCCAATAAGCTTCCACTTTGACTATCATGGGCTTAGAACCTTTAAATGGACTCTAATTGGACCCACATTCATTCATTTCAACATTTTGGGCCATATTGGGCCTAGATTGAAATAAATTAAATATTATGAATCATAATTAACTCAAACTAGCCCAACAAAGTGTAAAAATCATATTATATTTTAGTTGGACCAAAAATCATCCAACCTAGCTCTAATATTGGGCTTAGGGGCATTAAAGCCCAATACTCTCTTTTCTTTCCAAATCTCGGCCCAAAGGCAAGCCCAAGAGGAAGAAGTTGACTATTACCATGACACCTCACTTTTACATTGGGGATATCCATGTTTTACACTCCAAACATCCATACAATCTCATTCTTCCATGCAAACATCACCTCAAGGTCCCTTCTTCTCTCTCTCCCTCTCCCTTCGTGTTTCGGCTGAGAGTAACCCACACACACACACCTCACAAACTCTCTCTAAATTACTCAAGAAATAATCCCCTCTCTCCATTCAAAAATCTCGAAAATTTGGCTTGAAGCCTAAGGATCATCATAAAGAAATTCATCATCTAAGGTAAGTTAAAGTTTAACTTATGATCTAACTCCCTTCACTTCATTAAAATCTCTTCTTAATTCATTCACTCTTATAATCTTGCATCCTAGAAACATCTCAAGGCCGAGATCTTCATCATAGTGTGCTAGGGCCGAAAATCACTTCAAACTTCTTCCAAATCCTCTCCAAAACCGAAACCACACCCAAGGTGAGCTTCATACCCCCTTATTTTCAGTTTTTATAAGTTTTGTGGGGGGGAATACAAGCAAATGTGTAGATCTATCATTGTGTGTATGCCTTGTATGATTTCTATGCTTATATGTGTGTTTTTGTGTGATTATGATGTTGGATCTAGTCATAAGCCCCTAAAAATCGAGATATACTTTATGTTAAATGATACTAGCATCAATTATATTTCTACATACAAAGTATTCCAAGAAAAATAGCTAAGTGGATTAATAACATCTTCTTTGGGCTAAAAACTCATTTTTGGACATAAAATGTTAAAAATATAAAGTTAAAGGGCCCAAAATGACATATTACGAATTCTGATGGGTGAGATGAGTCAAAACAGTTTCAACAATGTATTTTCTGGAAATATACCCTTTTGGAGGATTAAAAATATAAATTTCAAGCTTAATGGGCTAAAAATGACATTTTCGGCCAAATAGGGCCCAATATGCGAAATTTTCCAATTTGAGGGGCTGAAACTGTGTTTTTCTGTAAAAAAGTGGACTACTAGTGTTCTAAGTCCTTTTCAAAGGTTAAAAATGCTTTTCATAATTAAAAAGGACCAAAGTTGCAAAAATTTTCCGAATTGGACCAAAAGTGTAAAAATTGCGAAAAAGAGGGGTTACAGCCGAGAAAACTGTATTTTGAAGGACTAAAACTGTTTTCAACTAAAAATGTGCTGAAAAATATCAATTTCAATACGTTTTGGTGTTAGAATGCCAAGAAAAATGATTTAAGGACTAAACCGGAAATTAATTTATGCAAAAGGGTTGAAAAAGTAAATTTACAAAATAAAGAGGGGCTGTAAACAGAAAAATTTCAATGTTAATTCAATACATCCGTTGTGATCAAATATTGACACTGCGACTACCGACGAGTTACAATACACAACAACACCAAAAATCGTTATCAAACGAATTGATTCGGTCTCGAATCAATAACAAATTCGAAACTACTAACACGACGACAACTCGATTCATACACGGAAAATTTGGGAATTCAATACACACGTGAGAGTGCACAGACGTCGATACACCATCTTTGGGCCCAAAAGTGTAAAATCTTGTTTGTTGGGCCTAGCTAGCCCAATGACCTGATCTTTAGGCCCGAAGACATCAACCTTACGAGTTGTTGGGTCTTACATGATCCAACACAGCGTAAAAGGACTTTCAATGGCAACGTGTTGCTGGTCCCCAAGGGTCCTTCGGTACTGCTAGCAAAGTCGAGAATTTACCAATGCGAGTTGGGCTAAGGGCCCTTTGCATTCACTATAGCCTTGAACGACGTAGAGAATTACCGGGGGCTTCGCACCTTCTTTTTCCCCTCGGTCGTAGGGCTACATGAGTCCGGGGGGTTGGGTTATGTGAATAAGTGGGAGCGATGCCTAAGGGATCGTTTGTATGGTTGTCAACTGGTCGTTTTCATTAACGTACGTTACAACAATTCACAACCCACTGTATATCCAACGTCTCCGGAGCTCAACGAATACACCTGTCGTAACGAAATAACAATACATAAACTAATTAAAGCAAAGTGATAGGAAAATGTCGGGTTTTCCTAGGGTTTTCAACTATTACACCTACGAATTACATAACGAGTTTTACAAATCATACACATACAATTATAGAAACCAACAAGCATACTTATGGATCTTCACACCTTTTATACTATACTATTTTCAGAAAATATCGGATTTTCTGGTGGTTTTCAAAACAATACAACACATTGGATTTCAAACATTACTTATGAATTCACCAACATTTCATACGTTGACGTTTTTCAAAATACTTGTATTCTCAGGTAACAGGTAAAGTGAAGAAAGAATTGTACTCTATGATGTTTTGCGGTTGTTTAATTAACAATGAACAATTTATTTTTAGGGGTGTAATATTTTGAGACAATGTAATGGATGTAAACACTATCAGTTGTAATATTCAAATGTTGGTGATGAATGATGTTATGTTTCATGTATATTCATTGTGATGGTATTCAATTTAGTCACAACAGCCCCCGGACGTTTCCGCCATCTGGTTCGGGGGTGTGACAACATGCAACCCTAAATACCTTGGATCTATGTTTTCTCTATTATACATGCAAACATGAACTTTCCAAGGTATTACCCTAACTAGCTTAAAATCATTGATACTTGGGTAATATAAACAAGTTAGAAGACATACCTTTTGATGTAGCTTGATTCCATAGAGCTTAAGAGCCTAGTGCCTCAAGTGTAACACCTTAAATGGTTCACACAACATCACCAACATCTTGGAATAACTTGAGAGAAAAGGTTCATATGCTCAAATCGGCTAGCCCTCATGTGTACACACACTAGTGCCAATTTCTTGAGTCGTGGAGTCCTTATATATTGTGGCTATTAGGGGTACACCATGTAACTCATGTCTTTCCATATCTTTCATGTTCCATGGGTTAAAACCTCCATGGATTATCCATGGGTTACTCCATGGGTTTAGCCCAACATGAAGAATTATGGATCATAAGCCCACATATATAAGAATGAATGATTTACACAATCAATCCCCATATATTTAATTAGTCTCCTTTTGATCACAAAATTAATTCCAAATTAATTCTTGATAAATACTAATTAAATAATATGATTTCGTATTAATATATTAGAACTTATAATATATTAACAAATCATAAACATCCTTTTCTCACAAAATTCTATCCAAATTGTTCCTATGCCATGCAACCCAAATGGACCATGCCAATCGGGTCAAGTACATACCAATTATAGTTATGGACTTAGACACTAATCCAACAGTCTCCTACTTAGATAAGTCTAAACACTATTATTGTGTTACACTTAAAAACCCGACTAGCAATCGTAGCTCTTAAAAGTTGTTGAACTCTGAACAAATCAATGACGCGTCCATTAGATAAGGGATCATATATTCCTCCATTCTAGATATCATATAGATTGAGACATGGATTATAATCATTCTCTATGTCCATTTGTTGTTTCCCAATTTCCGATTTTTGACGACCAACTAATTGAAGAAATCAAATTAGTCCAGGCTTGGCAAAGCACTTCGGGGTGTCAACACTAAATCATCGAGGGGCCCACAGATATTGCTTTTATCCCTTTAAGGGTAAAAGGAATGGATAAAATTCGACTCATATGCTTGTTCTACTACTTGTTAAATCATACACAAAGGAACGTTTTATAACATCGATTTACCAATGCGTTTTCGTACAATCAATGTATAACCAACTCATATGAAACAACTCATATCTCTAGGTTTGAAGAATATAAGATATTATCGACTCATGATCACTCGTGATAAAATCCATGAAGTGAGTCAAATGAGCGTGGGTTTAATCCAATACTCATAACTTATAAGAACTCATGAATGTTGTAGCAATTCTTGCTATATCCACTACCTTGCTATATCCACCGTTTATTTATCACCATATTGACTACACATTGTTCATTGCATACTATTTCAAACTATCAACTTTATACTTGAATTAAAAACAATAGTTGTCCCATGCTCCAACCATGTACACTATGTTTTCTAAACACTAGTTATGTCATACACCAAGTATACACACTATGTTTTTCCAAACATTAGTTATGCCATACACCAAGTATGCATACCAAGTTTGTCTATGATCTTTACTTTGTTAAATAGATCGATTGAACATAATTCCAATGATTCTCATTTCACAATCCCAAATCCTTAACGCAAATGCAAGAATTCCAAATTCATGCCATTTACCTAAATCTGTTAGATTCTAAACTTATATGAATTGATCCTCTTGTAATGATTATGCATAAAGTCACAAAGACTTGTCAATAGACATTACAGAGTATTCCAATGGAGATCATTCCATGGAAACGAAGTCTCAAATTCAAAGTACATTGCTTTGAACATCCTTCTTGCATTAAGTTTCCTAATCTTACACAGATTTAATGAATAACTTCCACCTATGGGAGTATTTCCATATTCTCATTTTGACTATCACTTCTGAACAAGATTTGCCTCTTTTCAGAATATGTCAATATGGTCCTCTCCAAAATATTACACCATACTTCCAACTGTCCCTGAGCAACCAATCTTTAGTAAACCTTAGATTGTCCTCGACAATTGCTTAATCATTTAAGTCATATCCAATTCTAGACTTTTTCCCCTCTTAATGCCCTGATCATTTGGAAAAATTTAGAAATGATGAATATTATAGCACATGCAATCGATCCTACATCTGAAGCATATGGGACACGATTCATGATGTCTCACATAAAGACATGATGCTAGACAAGTCTTTTGCTATAATATTTATATTTCTATTTGCCATGTTCTCAAAATTTAGATTATCAAAAGGGATGTCGTAATCACAATCGAATTTTAGAACGCAAATAATGGACCCGTATATAGAATTTCCTTATGTTGAGCCATTACACCATAACATTCATATATATATATATATATATATATATATATATATATATATATATATATATCCTTGAAAAAAGATGATTAAAAGCTCAATCTAAGCTTTTAGAATTGAAATGAAGTATAATTTCCTCTCCCTTAATTATAGCAAAACAAATTTTCCCAATTGAAACTTTTGTTTTATATAATTAACATTGTTAACTTGCAACACTTATCATAATTATCATGCTCCCACTAACATGATGATTCTTAGCATATCACTTATGCTCCCACTAGCTTTGAGATGTACTTAGAAAGCAACTGGACTTCTAGAAATCAATATTTTTTGACTTTCTTACGAAAATTTCAGACTTCTGATACGAAATGCTTTGATAAAACTTTATCAAAATCATACACCTTTTCTTAGATAGCACACATGTGTGTCTAAACAATTTCAGAACTATGAAAAGGAATGTTGTAATCATAGTCTCAATTGTTTAGACCTTTGCCATTACTCACAAGTCCATGTTAGTGTGCCAGTTAACCACACACGCTCCACTAACGACTTTGAGAACGCAAATATCACAATTGCTATCTCCTTAAAATCTACTTAGTGAAAGTGTTTCCTCAACATCATTTTCATGAATCGGAGAGAAACCTTATGACACTTTAGATTTTATGGTGTATGTGTTCCTATCCATGTGAATTTGTCAAAACCATAATCACAAGACAAGGTTAGCGACAAATCGAAACTCATATGGATTGAACTTGTCCAGTCTTAACTTCTTGCCACCTGGCAGCACAAGAGCCTGCCATTACCTCCAAGTTGTTATGCAACCAATTGAGAACTCTCAGAACTCATATTAAAAGCCAACTTTTATTGAAATGGGCATAGGAATATGTCAACACGATAGGTTATAAACCTCAAGTCGTGAGCTAGTGAGAAACTACAGGTTTTATTCTTGATTAGATCCTGAAATTCTTTCAGGATCTTTAAGACTCCCACTATCCTCTTGACATATAAGACTTTCTTTCCAAATATTCAAGATATAGTGTCGATTCTTTATCAAGACAAACACTTCACACATTTGGCCTTAGTTGGTCTTTGTTTTATCCAAAACATCACAACATACCAATTTCAAATGTACAAGAGTAGGACATATTTTACTCTTACATTTGATTAGTGTTAAAAAAAAACCATCTTCAAGATGTGTCACTCAAATTACAATCTTGGAGTAAGACTCTAAGACTTTTTTTTAAACGAAGTATGACTCATCTTCTTGATTTAACCATTTCAGCAATTCTTGATTCCTCTTCTTAGCCATAAGAATGCACTAAGATGTCCTTAGAGGACCAATAGTCATATGGTTTCTTAATCATTAAGATGATCACAAAACATGATACTAAAATACTCTCCTAACTTTTCAGATTTGAGAAACTTTTATCTTTCTGCCTAGTTTGATTCTTCTCATCTATCCTACCATACACTGAAACTTGTAAGTGTAACCATATATACTAACTTTTAGAAAATCATGATGAATAGCCTTATCGATCTTTGTAGTGGACCTATCCAGCGCACAACCAAGTGTACCTGATCCCTTTGTCCTTCACTTGACTCACATATACATATGAACAAGGAATTAGTTTTAATTTTCCAAAGATGAAAATTCTCATTCATCATACTATCCAACTTGCATGATTCCATGTTTCGGTCCAATTGAAACTTGGGTGATGAGAATATTTCCTTATTTGGTAAATTTAGACACTACCACAAATGAAAGAATCAAATTCATACTTCCATTATTGCTAAAAACATACAAACATCAATTTTTTATAAGTGTCATTGCAAGGAGATATAATAAAAATAAAACAAAATTTTATTTATTTATAACTGCAGAAGACACTTTTTCCTTACAATGCAACTTTAAATAAGAACTATGCTATTACATATTTTCTATCTATCTATCATAACTCCTAAGTAGTAGCTCAAGAATCCGATCTTTGAACCATGCGATTGAAATCCATCTTCATGATCAGATTCAGCATACTCTTCCTTTAAGTTTCCTTCCCTTTGCTTGATTCTGCCAGACATCAAAATGTAACCGAGTCACATTTTATATTAAGAATTATCAATAAGGAACTTAACTGAGTTAGATAGTGGACTTACTTGAAGCAGAGTCAAACTTTTTGACTTGATCTTCTCTCATATCTTTAAGGTAGTTAGGGCAGCTTCGCAACCAATGCCCTTTACTTTAGAAATAGAACCATATAGACCCTTTGGGAATGGTACACAAGACTATCTCACACTTAGCCTTTCTCTTTACCATTTGGTCAACTGAGTTGACTATGGTCGATACTTTTCCATTGGGAAGAGAAAGCTTTTCTGGATCTCTAATGTTACCATTGTCAATGTCCATGGTGTTTTGGGAAGTTGATCTTCTAATCAAATTTGCTTTACCAGTGCTCCAAATCATTGTTGATCATAGTTTGTTACATAGTAGTCCTAAAAGAACTCATTATGTGACTTACGAAGTGATTAGTCAACATCCAACTTCCTCAAGACTTCGACACCAACTCTCCCGGCTTTTCAGTATGTGACTTCATCGCCAAGATGTGAGCACACATAGACCTTGATTCCCAATAGGGCTTGAGTGACCATGAACTTGTGGGTTAGGGAGAATCATTGGAGGAGGTGGAGGAAGTGAAGAATGATTTTTGGGACATCATCTTCATTAGGAAAGCTTGTTCCAAGAGTTTTGGGAAGATCATAATTGTCTGAACTAGACATCTTTTGGGAGATATTCAAGATAGTTAATTTAAAGTCCTTAATATAACACCCAATATGAAATATTAAGGCTAGGATCTGACACAATATTTTATAACTCGGAAGAGGGATGTCGTAATCCAAGCTATAGAATATTTGAACATAGGCGAATGACGATTCATCAATTTCCACCATGAAAAACGAAATAATTTATTAGGTTTTAATTGGATTTGAAGCTCCTAGATCTTTTGAGATTCATTGAACTTTTCAATGGCATGTTTCAATCTCGATTGTGCCCTCTCAAGTTTTGTGACTGTGATGTCGAGGATCACAAAACAAGGTGTGAATAACATGCAAATATACTTGGTACCCTTAATATTTATGTAACACCCAAAATTTCAAATGTTCAATTAAGGGCCAAAACTATAAATTAGGAAAGGGACTCGACGAGTAGGTCTGCTTACTCGCCGAGTCAGAGCGGGATTCTGTCGCGGTTTAAGTGGCCAACTCGTCAAGTCGGCGGCTTGGACTTGACGAGTTGGTACTGAAGAGAGAAAACCCTAATCTCGGGGGTTGTGCCCTATACAAAGTACATTATAACCCACCCTCAGCCTCTTTTCTACCCTTTTGAGATCCAAAAACCCTAAATCGTGAGTGAGAGCCCTTGGAAGCAATTTGGAGCCTAGAAAAGTGATTTTGGTGGAAAGGAGCTTGAAGATCAAGAAGCTTGCTGCAAAGGAGTGGTGTAGACCCGGGATCTACTTCAATTGGAGCTTATATTGGAGGTAATAATTTGTTGCTTGGGCTCTTTTGCATCTAGATCTATTATCCTTTGAGATTTGGGGCATTTTTGTTATGATTGAGAGCTATTTCAAGTAAGAGGCTTAGATTTGAGATTGCTACTTCATATCTAGGCTTGTGATCGTCCAAAATGTCATAAAGCTTCTGTCTAAGGGTTATTGGTGAAGCCCCTTTGTCATAAACCCTAGCCCTATAGTGTTTTGGGCTTATATCTCCTTGGTTTCACGTAAAGGTTGCAACTTTATGTGAGGGTTAGGCCGTAGAAGAGTGGATTTATGGATTGGAGTCCCTTTATGGCTCGAAAAGCCTCTGTATGGATTGAGAACTTAAGAGACTCGGGGAGTCACATGGGTGTACACGACGAGTGTATGAACATGTGCATGGACTCGGGGAGTTGGAAGAACAACTCGGCGAGTCTGTTGAAGATTGCTTTGGACACAGCGAGTCTGGTCGCAGAACCCAACCTATTTTGGTTAAAGCCTTGGATTAAGTGAGTCGGTCGACGACTCAGTGAGTCGGTCTGGATGGGACTCAAAGATCGTTGGACTCGGCGAGTCTTGGGGCGACTCAGCAAGTTAAGTTGTGTTATGAGAGTTTTTTGGGAATGGGAACTCGGCGAGTCGACAGGTTAACTTGGCGAGTAGAATCAACCAGGAAGGTTGACTTTGACTAAGGACTTTGACTTTGACCAAGAGTTGACCAGTTTGACTTCCAAGGGTATTTTGCTAATTCTGGTATTTATGAAATTGGTTCTTTGGTAGTGTTCTGTGGTGAAATTCGTGTCGATGGTCGGAGCAGCTTGGTCTTATCTATTCAGTTTGCAATTGCAGGTGAGTTATCCTCACTATATCGACAGGGTCTACGGCACCAAGGTCAGCCCTTTATCAGATGGAAATCCAGGTATTGTTTGTTATGTTATTGCTTTGCTAGATCAGCATCCTGGTATTTAGCATGGTGTTGTGTTAGTGACCTGGTTAACGTCGGTACTCGGTATTTAGGGTAATGTTATGTTATTGACCTGGTTAAGGTCGGTACCCGGTATTTAGGGTAATGTAATTTTATTGACCTGGTTAAGGTCAGTAACCGGTATTTAGGGTAATGTTATGTTATTGAACTAGTTAAGATCGATACCCGATATTTAGGGTAATGTGATGTTATTGACTTGGTTAAGGTCGGTACCCGGTATTTAGGGTAATGCTATCTTATTGACCTGATTAAGGTCTGTACCCGGTATATAGGGTGATGTTATGCTAGTGACCGGTTAGGTCGAAATTCCAGTTAGGATGTTGATATGATATGAGATATGTTAGACTGATTGTCTGGTTAGGGATTTGTAATGTGATTAATTGTTTTATGTGTACATTGTAGTTTGACGCTGGTTGGGTTGAGGCGGGTCCTGATTTGTGCTGTAGGCCAACATACCCAGCGTGGACCGGATATTCCGAAGGCCCAACGAGCGGTCAGATAAGCTAAAGGCCCCAAGAGGGCGGACCAGACGTGCTGAGGCTCGGAGAGTGGACCAGGCCGACTGAAGGCCCGGTGTGGGCAACCTGGTCATACTGTAGACTCGGAGGATGGACCAGGTGAACTGAAGGCCCGGTGCGGGCGGACCAGTCACACAGTAGACCCGATGTGCATGGTTGTTCTATTTGTGATATGTTATGAGTATGTTTATGTGTGGTTGGTATTTTGGAGGTAACTCACTAAGCTTTCGGGCTTACAGTTCAGTGTATTGTTTCAGGTACTTCAGGAGATCATGGCCAGGCGAAGGTGTGATCGTACCACTCCTCATGTTTTATGATTTATGTGATATGGTTCTGGGAGATACTCTGATGTTTAAACTATTTGAAAACAAAATGTATGAACTTAATGGTTTTTGAATGAGATAAAATGTTTTAATTTGGCTCAAATTTTATGTTCGTTACAAGTTGGTATCAGAGCCTTGGTTTGAGTGAATTGGAGGAACATTCGTGTGAATCCAGTCTCATATCAACGATGGATTTTCAAAATGGTTTTCAAAAGGTTTTCTGAAATAAGTAAAGGAGGATGCAGAGGGTACGATCAGCCAGAGCCAGTAAGTAGACCCCAAAATACCATACAAGTTATTTGATTATGTGATATGTTAGAACAGCATGCTAGTACTACGCTAGGGATCTTCAGGAATTGCATGATAGAATTGTCTGATTATATGATGCCTGCTAGCCTAGGGTTTCCTTTGTATGAAATTGACATCATTACTGTAGTTATTTAGTGTATGCAACATGGTTATACATAATTAAGATCTTATAGCCTGAGAATGTTTGATTTGGCCTTATGTTCTGTTCTTGTATGATTGAGAGCTTAGGGTAGGATTGGATATTCGAAAGTCTATAGGGTCCACCGTAATGTATGACTAGCATACACCAGTGTTGCAGGGTTGGTGGAAGTTTCATGGATGGCAGGGTTGCGTGAGACCAGTAGGTCGGTTATTGGATAGTGGTGCTCCTCTAGGGGTGGGGATCGAGTGTTCGTTATGTATATGCTTTTGCTAGGGTGTTGTGGTAACACTTGATACAAATATTGGTAGGTCTGGAACGTAGTATGGGCCCGTACTACTGAAAGCACAGGACCCATACGCGTGTCAGGGAAGTCACAACCCCTAGGGTTTGTTAGGAGCTAGTTCTCGGGATTATTATGAGGAATGCCTAATATCTTGTGGCGTATTTTTAGTATGGCGATTACGAGACGTCTCGGGGCAGAATCCGGTTCGGGATCGGGATCAGGAAACGGTGATCAGGATGGATCAGTACCACCTGAGGTCATTGTTTAGATGAGTACGAATGAGTTGGATGCCGGGATTCGTGAGATCCTGCATGATGAGGTTGTTGTTATGTTTTTGGCTGATTTTCCAGAGATGTTTGGGTCGATCAAGACCGCCATAATTGAGTACTTTGATGAGCGCTATGCAGATCTTGCGGAGGCGGCTGTCGTGGCTGTAACAGCGGTAGGGGGAGGAACCGGTCGAGGTTTTCAGTATCGGGACTTCGATAATACAAAGCCCCTTACTTTCGATGGAGTTCAGGATCCGATCGTTGCTATAAGATGGTTTTCAGACGTGGAAGGTTGTTTCTTCACATGTTCATGCCATGCTGATCAGAGGGTGAGGTGTGCTCTGAACCTTTTGAGGCTCGGGGCGAAGGATTGGTGGAGGTTGACTACGGGATCTTATTCGGATGCGCAGCGGGCTGCGGTTACTTGGGATCAGTTCCAGGAGATGTTCAGCACTCGTTATGTTCCACGGGTTGAGAGAGAGAGAGAGGTTGGCTCAGGAGTTCCTCGAGCTGAAGCAGCATTCAGATTCGGTGACGGAGATCACCAGGATGTTTATTGAGAGGGAGATGTTGTGCCCAGAGTTTGCTTCGGAGCAGGCTCAGATGTCCCGATATCTAAGTATGCTCAAGAGGGACATCGGGCAGTTTGTGTCCACGCAGAGGTGTGATACCTTGTTAGAGATGCAAGAGGCCTCCAGGCGGCGGGAGTTAGAGATGGAGTTGCAGTTACGAGAACAGAGGCAGGCCCCGGTGCAGTCGCAGTCGGCGCCGAAACAGTCCAAAATCGTTGACTCTAGGGTTGGAGATCAGAGCAGCCGCACTTATGAGAATTGTGGCAAGGGTCATGCCAGAGTTTGTAGGTCCGGTGGTGCGTGTTGCAAGTGTGGGAAAGAGGGGCATTATGCGAAGGATTGCCATCACTCGGTCCCGGCTCAAGATATGAGGATCAGATATCATTGTCATCAGGTTGGATACTTGAGGGTCAATTGTCCACAACTAGTTGCAAGACCAGTGCAGGCTCCAGCACAAGCCACTTTGAGGATTACGGGTGGAGGTCAGGGTAGAGCGGAGCCTCCAAGGGCTCAGGGACGCGCTTTCCAGCTTACAGCAGAGGAGGTCAGGGCAGAGCTGGATGCAGTTGCGGGTATGTTTCCATTTTGATATCTTGTTATCTTGTTGATTATGTAATATTGTAAATCTCTTCGCTTCTTTTCGCATGATTCATTGTATGATTGAGGATCTTAGTAGTTATGGGTTGTAGTCGGTTAGCATCCAGGAGGATGGGTGATCGAAAGATAGGATATACGATCTCGTTGCTAGGAATAGCAACTACGATGCAAGAAGTGTTCAGTTGGAATTTGAACTTCCTTGGAGTTCGGGATGTGCGATGTCGAGAGAGTGTTCTGTGGAGATTGCTCACTTCGGAGGAATTTAGTTCTGGGAGAAGATGGGGAATCTTATTCAAGTAAGGTCGATCGAGTTATGCCGGTTTGTCAGCGGAAGTTAGTAGTTGGTACACCAGGTGGGCAGAATTGGAAAATTCTCTGGTAAAACAACAAGTATCCAAGTTTGGTTAGTTGTTTAGATTTATCGGTGTTATTAGCCTAGAGTGTGACATGATTGGATCAAGTGATAGACAAGTGGGGCAGGGAACAGACCACGGTTTCAAGGAAGGTAGTTGGTCGATGTGAGGCCTGAGTTTAGGCCATGGAAAGGATTCCGGGAATGGAATGGGAGTTCGGAACCCCTAGAGGGCTAGAACAGACTGTATGGGAGAGATTCGCGAGAAGAATGGTTCAGGGAGACATACATCAATTTTGAGCGGTCCGGATAGACTGAAGGCCGGAAGGCGTACCAGTCAGACCGAAGTCTCGGGGGGGAAGGAGGGAGGGGGGGATGTTCCAGACAGGCTGAAGGCCCAGGAGGGTGGTCCATACATGCTGAAGGTTTTGAGGGTAGTCCAGATGGGCTGAAGGCCTGGAAAGGCGGTCCACTCATGTTGAAGACTCTGTATGTGTTAGGAGAATGGGTGATTATGTCGCCATGCAATAGCAATCGATATGGTCTAGCCCCAAGTATTGATCATGATGATGGAGTTGGCTGGAGGCCGGGCGTGGGCCTAGTTAGTTATGTGATCTGATTCGGAGTATATGGGAGTTCGAGAATAACGGTTGCTCTACATGGTTAATGTAGAGTGGAGTTTAGCTCAGTGGCACTTATAGCTGCGGTAAGGGTTATTGAGTAGACTTCCTAGAAAGGAAAGTTATGTAGCTCCGGAAGGAGTGTGGGTCCTCTGAAAGGAAGGCAGCAGAGTAAATGGATGATCGAAAGTGCTTTAGTTATTGGTAGTAAGCACTGGGATGGTACCAGATATATGCAAGCACATACGGGCTGGATGCCCGTTGAGGTTATGCCAATGTTGGATGATGCGCAGGCATGTTTTTAGTCCCCTTGGAAAAGGAGGAGGATAGTGGTTCCAGATTGGAGATTAGGACAGAGGAAGGTGAGTCATCAGGATAACAGAATCAAGAGTAGTCTGGACCGGTGTTGAGGACTATATAAGGATATTACAGTCGGAGGTCAAGGACCTAGTAATCATGATAGGGAGGTATGAGTGGGTTACACTCCGTTGTGTCAAACCGAAGGGTTCGAGGGTGACGCAAGAACAAGGTCCTTGGTTCCGAGTATGGTTGTAGGCTTGAGTTATGTATATGGAGGTATTTCAATCTGAGGTATTCCATCATGAGGATGACTGGACCCTATGATTGATTGGACTTGGTCTGATTGGTATTCCAGCCCGAGGCTGATTGGGCCAGGTACGAGTAGTTACGCAATATATTTGGCTGATGGGTTATAGGAGCTGAGGGATGCAGTATCCTGTCAGAGCGTAAGGGATAGAACCGGAGGGTGGAAAGAGATTCGTTCCAAGTTGAAAGTTATCAGGGTAGTCGCCAATTTTGGGTGAAGGAAGACGGATTAGTGTCTTGGCAGAGCTCAAAGGGTGTTTGTGAAATCTAGCGTTGCAGGGCGTGGAAGCGTGTCCCTGATATGAAGGGTTAGTAATATCGGGTGATTCGTGGTTAATTTGTGGTGCTATTGAGTTGAAAGGCCGATGATCAACTTGGAGTAGTGACAAGGATGCCACGTGAGAATACACCATTTTAAGAGAGGTGCAGAAGTAGGGTTTGTAAGAGCATGAGTTGACTGAGAAGTCGGAGTCTGCAGTGCAAGGGATTTGTTATGTGGTGTATACTGTAGTAGGCTTCGAGGACGAAGCCTAATTTAAGTGGGGGAGAGTTGTAACACCCCAAATTTCAAATGTTCAATGAAGGGCCAAAAGTGTAAATTAGGGAAGGGACTCGACGAGTAGGTCCGCTTACTCGCCGAGTCGGAGCGGGATTTTGTCGCGGTTTAAGTGGCCAACTCGTCGAGTCGGCGGCTTGGACTCGACAAGTTAGTGCTGAAGAGACAAAACCCTAATCCCAGGGGTTGTACCCTATATAAAGCATATTATAACCCACCCTCAGCCTCTTTTCTACCCTTTTGAGATCCAGAAACCCTAAATCGTGAGTGAGAGCCCTTGGAAGCAATTTGGAGTGTAGAAAATTGATTTTGGTGGAAAGGGGCTTGAAGATCAAAAAGCTTGCTGCAAAGGAGTGGTGTAGATTCGGGATCTACCTTAGTTGGAATTATTATTAGAGGTAATAATCTGTTGCTTGGGCTCTTTTTCATCTAGATCTATTATCCTTTGAGAATTGGGGCATTTTTGTTATGATTGAGAGCTATTTCAAGTAAGAGGCTTAGATCTGAGGTTTCTACTTCAGATCTAGGCTTGTGATGGTCCAAAATGTCATAAAGCTTCTGTCTAAGAGTTATTGGTGAAGCCCCTTTGTCATAAACCCTATCCCTAGAGTGTTTTGTGCTTATATCTCCTTGGTTTCACGTAAAGGTTGCAACTTTATGTGACGGTTAGGCTGTAGAAGAGTGGATCTATGGATTGGAGTCCATGCATGGCTCGAAAAGCCTCTGTATGGATTGAGAACTTAAGAGACTCGGCGAGTCACATAGGCGTACTCGACGAGTTGTATGAACATGTGCATGGACTCTGCGAGTTGGAAGAACAACTCAGCGAGTCTGTTGAAGATTGCCATGGACTCGGCGAGTTTGGTCGCAGAACCCAACCTCTTTTGGTTAAAGCCTTGGATTAAGTGAGTCGGTCAGGATGGGACTTAAAGATCTTTGGACTCGGCGAGTCTTGGGGTGACTCGGCGAGTTAAGTTGTGTTATGAGAGTTTTCTGGGAATGGGAACTCGACGAGTCGATGGGTTGATTCGGCGAGTAGAATCAACCAGGAAGGTTGAGTTTGACTGAGGACTTTGACTTTGACCAAGAGTTGACCAATTTGACATCCAAGGGTATTTTGGTAATTCTGGTATTTATGGAATTGGTTCTTTGGTAGTGTTCTGTGGTGAAATTTGTGTCGGTGGTCGGAGCAGCTTGGTCTTATCTCTTTAGTCGGAAATTGCAGGTGAGTTATCCTCACTATATCGACAGGGTCTACGGCACCAAGGCCCGCCCTTTATCGGATGGAAATCCAGGTATTGTTTGTTATGTTATTGCTTTGCTAGATCTGCATCCTGGTATTTAGGATGGTGTTATGTTAGTGACCTGGATAAGGTCGGTACCCGGTATTTAGGGTAATCTTATGTTATTGACCTGGTTAAGGTCAGTACCCGGTATTTAGGGTAATGTTATGTTACTGACCTGGTTAAGGTCGGTACCCGGTATTTAGGGTAATGTTATGTTATTGACGTGGTTAAGGTCGGTACCCGGTATTTAGGGTAATGTTATGTTATTGACTTAGTTAAGGTCAGTACCCGGTATATAGGGTGGTGTTATGCTAGTGACCGGTTAGGTCGGAATTCTGGTTAGGATGTTGATATAATATGTGATATCTTAGACTGTTTGTCTGGTTAAGGATTTGTTATGTGATTAATTGTTTTATGTGCACATAGTAGTTTGACGGGGGTTGGGTTGAGGTGGGTCCTGCTTTGTGTTGTAGGCCAACATATCCAGGGCGGACCGAATATTCCGAAGGCCCAGCGAGCGGTCCAGATAGGCTAAAGGCCCCAAGAGGGCAGACCAGACGTGCCGAGGCTCGGAGAGTGGATCAGGCCGACTGAAGGCTCGGTGTGGGTGGACCAGTCATACTATAGACTCGGAGGGTAGACCAGGTGAACTGAAGGCCCGGTGCAGGCGGACCAGTCACACAATAGACCCGATGTGCATGGTTGTTCTATTTGTGATATGTTATGAGTATGTTTATGTATGGTTGGTATTTTGGGGGTAACTCACTAAGCTTTCGGGTTTACAGTTCAGTGTATTGTTTCAGGTACTTCAGGAGATCGTGGCAAGGCGAAGGCGTGATCGTACCGCTCCTCATGTTTTATGATTTATGTGATATGGTTCTGGGAGATACTCTGATGTTTAAACTATTTGAAAACAAGATGTATGAACTTAATGGTTTTTGAATGAGATAAAATGTTTTAATTTGGCTCAAATTTTATGGTCGTTACAATTTACCCCTCAATCGATGTTCCGGTTAACCACACGCGCTCCACCGATACTATGATGTCACACCCCAAAACCAAGAACGGCGGAAACGTTCTGGGGCGGAGGACATCATGTACAGTATCACAACAATGTAAAGTAGTAAGCAAGCAACAACATCATCCATTGCATTAATAATATAATTATTATACAAGTGTGTTCTGTCAAATTATAAAAGACACTAAAGCATAAATCAAAATGAAAGATGAGTCTTGAATGAGCTCCATCTTCTCTAAACCTTGCATCTGTACCTGTCTATTGATGACCTGAGGATACAAGTAATTTTGAAAGCGAGTATCAGCTTTAAAGCTGGTGAGATCATAAGTATTTTAGTGTCTTAATTTGTATGTAAGAATTTGTATGTATATGAATTGTAAGTATTGAAAATGTATATGAACTGTAAGTATTGAAAATGTATGTGAACTGTAAGTATGAAAATGTTTGTAAAACAACTATAAATGTTTGAAAAACCCTAGGAATCCCTATGATTCCTACTATTATATAAGGGTGTCTTCTACCAAGACCTAACTGTTCTGAATGTTGTCTTCTACCAAGACCTAACTGCTCTGAATGTAGTCTTCTACCAAGACCTAACTGCTCTGAATGTTCGTTTCTTGTAAAAGTGTGTAATTTTCCAAGTGTAACTATCATTAACAAAATATAGTTTTTACATTTAATGTTTAAGTGAAAAGATCACTAAATATATGTAAAGGGAAAATCAATGTAGTACTGTAGTGTTGTATTATAGGAACTACTGCTGTACTAACTACCTTAAACCGAATTTATATTAAGGTATCATGTGATTAATTGCATCATACTATTGACTACTAACAACGACATAAGTATGGTCGTAAAAAGAAATGACGTTTGGCACCCGCAGACCTGCAGGTCCGGCTGTAGCTAGCAGCAAGGTGTAGGATAGTCAATCCAGTATAGATCTATACGCAAACTCACGCTCTCCCTCCAAGAGACTCTGGCTACAACTCGGTTCATGACATTGAAGGCACGCTCCGATACAGTGGATCACAATTTTGCTAACGTATTCATGTATATGTACTTATGTAAGCGTAATCATGTAAAAGTAAATGAACGTATGCCTTTGCTACCCAAAGGTACTGAACTAACTGAAAGGAACTATTATGTCCATATATGTATACATGATATATAAGTAATATTAAAATAACCTTCGGATGGATACCCGATATCCCATCAGACCACATCCAAATCGAGGAAAAGGAAACAAGGTGGATAGCCTTCCTAAGTCCTTTAAACATTACTTATATAACTATACATATATAGGCATGCTTATAACAGAATCTCTATGTAAACGTAATCATGTATTGTATAGTAATGTACTGTGTGTACTAGCTGTAATGTATGTTCTCTCTATCTAGCAAGTATTGACTCATGAATGAACTGACTCATTGTATGATATCGCGTTCTAGTAATAGTTCTAGTATCTTCCTAAACTACCCATATGGTAGCTTACTAGTAATATAACTGGTACGTATGAACATGGATGTATACCCTTGCTACCCAAGGGCATTGGATGAACTGGAAAGACCTTTTATGACTATATATGTACACATGATATATAACTAATATTTAAACGACCTTCGGACGGGTACCCGATATCCCACCAGACCACATCTCAAGCGCGAAAAGGAAATAGGGTGGATAGCCTTCCTAAGTCTTTTAAACATTTCTTATATAACCATACATATAGAGGCATGCAATTTATAATATAAAAGCATAAAATAAGTTTTTCAAAACCTTTGAACATAATTATCATCTAAGAAAAGATCGACTTGATGTCAATCTATAAAACGGTTTGAAGGCATGGGTTTCATAAAACAGTTTAGTATAAAGAAACATTTGTTTGAAACACAATTTGTAGATAAGTTTGAAATGAAACATAAAGAGTAAAATGTACAGTTTAAGAAGGAGTTTTAAACACATAAAGTGTTTATGAAAAACATTTGAAGGAAACTGTTTGGTAAAACGGCTAATGAGTAGCCAATCATTTGAATGTTGCTTATTAATCACATGTGATTGATATAATAAGTAGCATGATTAAGGGGTACGAACTCACCTGTAGTAAGTGATTGGAATTGAACGGACTGTATCGTAAGGAAGGATCGGACAAGTGCTTGGTGTCAAGTGAAGACTTTAGACACACACAATGATCCTAAATACATATGAAGACATATGTATATAAACAATTAGTGATTTAAAACACTAATTAAACATGTATAAACATTCTAATGCGAGGTAAACACTTTGGTCAAGTGCTAGGAGGCTAATAGGTTGCAACAAAGGAGTGCATGACCTCTCATGGGAGTTTATGGTCCAAAAACCATATATGTTGGAGTTTACGACCCAAGGGAGTAAACTCCTGGCCGTAAACTCTCAATAAGGTTCCTACATGAAGCCTAACATTATTACAACTCAAGTGGTGAATTGCTTCAAGGCTTAAACAAGTGTTTGGGCCTCCTTTTAACTCCTTTGAGGAGTTCACGGCCCTGGGACCATATCCCTTGGAGATTACGGCCGTAATCTCCCTTGGGAGGATGTTTATGGTGTTTTCAAGTCCCTAAATTAACTAGGAACTAAACTAGGCTTTTGTACTAGGCTTTAGAAGAGTTTATGGCACCATTTGGCACCATTTTATGGAGTTCACGGCCCTAGAACCTCTTGGGCCGTGAACACCTTACTCTTGGTGTTCTAAGTGTGTTAGCTAGTCCTAAACTCATTTAGGTACATGTCCAATTTAGTCTCTTGGCTTAAGGAGGGTTTTTAGGGCACTTTGGCACATAAAAATGGAGTTCATGGCCCATGAACTGCCTTGGCCGTGAACTCACTTTCACCCTTGATTCTTAATTGTTTTGGTGGTCTAAACATGCAATGGTAGTCCCTATGTCGAGTTCCAAGGCTTTGAGGTGCATTGGGCACACTTTTGGCCTTGAAAAAGGAGTTTACTCTCCAAGTGTTCTTGGGCGGTAAACTCCCAAATCTTGGGGTTTTGGTCCGATTTTGATGTTATAAAACACAATCTAAGCTATATAATATAACTAGATCGAAGTACTCATGATTTGGGATAAAAACCCGAAGATCCGTGAGAGAGAATTTGACTTTTCTCTAATTGGAAATGTAACTAATGAATGAATATGGCTCAGATTTCTATATATAGTCCTGAGATTTTTGGCAGAAAATATTTTTATTCCCGGGATGAACTCTAATATCCTAGAGTATTGGAATAACAGTGTTGCACAAAACCCTAGTGCATCCACTCTCCTGATATCTCCTTAAGTGTAAATCCTAAAAAACTGTCAAACTTATACCCGAAGTCTGGAATTTCACTGTAATTGTTCTAACTTCTATTGGCTTGATATGGTTTGTTCAGAATGGAAATTTCGGGTTGTCACATATGATAAACATTAAGTTACCCTTTTCCTACCTTGTTAAATCAAGCTAATGTGCCGGTTAACCACATGCGCTTCACTAACCGACTTAAGAAAAGTGCAATGTGTAATTTCATGGGTTAGCACCAAATTTACATTTTCCTAAGTAACTAAGATTGGGAATTCATAATAGTTTAGTTACTTAGTATTTATCATTAATACTTTTAATGAAGGGAGAATTCTAGTCCTTGTCCTACCCGTTCGGCTAACGACCCTCCACCAGTCAAGGAAGCGGTGGGTGAGAGTAGACACCCATTAAACTGCCATTTTATAGGCAGTAACCTTATACCCCCTTATAGACCGGCTTTGTGAATGAGGCCTACTAACGGTAAGACTGACTTGCTCTTATACATACACACACACACACACACACACACACACACACATATATATATATATATATATATATATATATATATATATATATATATATATAATTAACTTATAATACTATAAAGTATAAGGGTTGAATTTTAACTTTTAAAATTCTAAGGTATTAACTTGGAATTAAAGTATTCATGAGGGGAAACTTTACAAATTCCAAAACTTGAGGGCAAGTTTTGAACTATTCAAAAACTTTTCAATTCCATAACTTATGTGTTTAAAGTAGTTTTAATGAAAAACCCTTCAAGTTCCATAACTTGAGGACAAGTTATGGAAGACTTTAAAACATTTAAAAATGAGACTCTCCGGTTTTTATAACTTATGGAAATCTTATGAGTTTTAATAATCATAAATGTGAATTTTCATATAACTTGAGGACAAGTTACAAAAACACAAATTATGAACAACTTTTAGATTAATTTGGATTGAAAACATATTATCACATAACTTTTCTATTAATCTAAATCAACTCATAAGAATAAGATAATTCAAATCAAACACTTTTCATGTAATTAGCCTAACCATTAAACTAATACAAAACATGAATCTACTGCCAATTATCTATGAAATTGGATTAGCATGAATATTACCATATCAAAAACAGGTTTATGTAACATCCCAAGGTTCAGGTGCAGCTATTCAACCCCCCCCCCCTTCTTTTCTCTTGTTGTCAAGCTTAGCCCTTTAGAGGAAAATGTGCTAAATGAGTATGCTGGGCGTACTCATGCGCTTAATTTGAACGCGATGTCGCCAAGGTACGCTGGGCGTACCCAAAGTTACGTCGGGCGTACCCACCCCAGGTGCAAAACCCTAATCTGGCTTGTGCACTATTTAAAGGGTGCTAAGGCTCATTTCTCAGCCTCCATATCAGTGAGTGAAACCCTAAGAGAGAGCCTCACATCGTTCTTAGTGTGTGTGAGTGTTGTTGGAGCTAATTGTTCATTGGTGGCTTAGTGAAGAAGAAGGAAAGGAGCTTTTGGAGGCTAAAGCTTGAAGTGCAAGTTTGGATCTGAGATCTACTAAGAAAGGGGCTACACTTAGAGGTATAAAGTTCAAAACTCTCCTCTCCTTTTTGGTTTGTTGTTGCATGTGTCATCTCTAGGGCTAAAAACCCCAAAGGTGGAGACTTTATGAGTGTAAGGTGCTCCATGGTCCGAGATCTGTCCCTTTTCAGTGGTATTAGTGGTTTAGATCCATAAAGTTTCCATCTTCGTTGTTGATATGAGGTCATGCTTGAGTAATAAGCCTTCTAGAGTTAGAGAATGGAATATTATGGGAGTTGGTGACTTGTTCAGCCATGCAAAGGCTTAAAGTCATCAACTTTATGGATTAAGAGGCTTAGAAGTGGTCAGATCTAGAAGATGGACGTGGGTCTTAACTGTTTAAGACCTCAAGAGCTAAAGCACTAAAGCAGGAGAGTACATCGGGCGTAATCTGTAACATCCCCCTCTGGCACGTATCACAATATTGTCACTTTGGGCCACTCGGCACGAGGACTTCCCAGAGGTCGGGCGTAATCTGTAACATCCCCCTCTGGAACATATCACAATATTGTCACTTTGGGCCACTCGGCACGAGGACTTCCCAGGGGGTCACCCATCCTGGTACTACTCCCGCCCGAGCATGCTTAACTGCAGAGTTCTTATGGGATCTGCTACCCTCACGGCTTTAAAACGCGTTGTGATAGGTAAGGTATCCACACCCCTTATAAGGAATGCTTAGTTCTCCTTCCTAGCCGATGTAGGATCAGATCTAACCCACTTCACCCCCCCCCCCATTATAGGGTTCGACATCCCCGTCGAACACATCGACCCGTGCCCTGGATCTGATACCATTTGTAACATCCCCCTCTGGCACGTATCACAATATTGTCCGCTTTGGGCCACTCGGCACGAGGACTTCCTAGGGGGTCACCCATCCTGGTACTACTCCCGCCCGAGCATGCTTAACTGCAGAGTTCTTATGGGATCTGCTGCCCTCATGGCTTTAAAACGCGTTGTGATAGGGAAGGTATCCACACCCCTTATAAGGAATGCTTAGTTCTCCTTCCCAGCCGATGTAGGATCAGATGTAACCCACTTTACTGTGACATCCCCAATTTCACGTCCAGAAAAGACCAATTTGTTTATGCTTTATTTTTATAAAATCAGAGTAATCTTTTGATTAAAAGAGTTGCGGAATTTGTTCCCAAAATAAAATATGATAGAATTTATCAAAACGTTTCTCAAAGAGAATGTATTTTCATTAAAAAATAAAATCTCGGGTTGTCATGTTCGATACAGACCAAAAGCATAAACAATATAAAATAAACCTTACAACAGTTATTCATAACTACTGATTTATAATCCAAAATCTCTCGTCAAGTCCACCAACTTATACTCTTGTGCCATCACCTGTAATGGAAAGAAAACTGAGTGGGTCAGGCTTGGGAGCCTGGTGAGCATATAGGGTTTTCAACCCACAATAATATAATTATTATATGTAATCAGCAAACAATCAACCCAATTACCCATCCCCATTATCTTCTTAAGGTTTCACCCTAAGAGCCAACTATCCTTCATTCATTTATTCCTAAGGAATTGGCACGAAATCCATTGCTGCCAAAGTTTATTTACCAGGTACTAAATCCATAGTTATCAGGCGCTAACTCCATAGTCACCAAGGTTCACTTAACAAGCGCTAACTCCATAGTCGCCAAGGTTTACTCAGCGTGCGCTAACTCCATAGTCGCCAAGGTTCATCAAATAGGCACGAAGTCACATCGTCGCCAAGGTTTATACAATAGGTGCTAACTCCATAGTCACCAACTATCCCATCTACCCAAGTTCTACTCAACATTTTCGTAGATATAAATACTTACACAGTTTAAATCATTTAACACTTGTATAAAACATCAATTCCACGTCCATCTCAAATAGACAAATAATATAGCACGTATTTCATAGCAAATACTTCATATTTATGCGTTAGAAGAAAGTAACTACACACTCACTTAATTAGACGATGCCCGGACAGCACTACGACTTGTAGAAGTAGTATTCTTCGGCATATCTGGAAGATCTTCACAAAAACCGGACTCCTCACAGGCAGAGCTTCGGCTCGGGAATTGCACTTCTCGGGATCTTCGGGGCCTCGGGAATGATACCGGGGCTTCAGGATAATTCTTGCACGAAAAACGATGCAAAAACGCGAGAAAAATGGAAGAAATGAGCAAACTACTCGGCTGCCCTCGACACCCTTTTATAGGGGCTGGAAGGTCGATTTACGCAGGGCGTAAATCCTAGTTACGCGGGGCGTAACCTGGATAGGATCGCTGACTCCCCCCCTTCGGATAATATCGACCAATATATATATATATATATATATATATATATATATATATATATATATATATATATATATATATATATATATATATATATATATATATATAAATAAAATATCGAAAATATTTAATAAACTTCAAAAATTCATATCTTCCTCATACGAACTCCGTTTTCGATGTTCTTTATATCCACGTGTGGGTGAGACTACGATCTACAACTTTCGTTTAGACTCCGTCGGCTAATTTTGATGTTATTTTTATTATTTATTTTTAGTAGGCCGGGACAAGAAAACTCCGTTATAAAATCATAACTTCTTCATCCGACGTCCGTTTTCACCTATCTTTTTATCGTTTTACTACAATTAATGAGATCTTCAATTCTTATTTAGATTGTTTCGGCTAAAAACCGCTCGGTCTCAAATCGAGTATTCAGGCTGCACACCACTAAGTCGAAACTTCGAAAAATCATAACTTCCTCATACGAAGTCAGATTTGAGCGTTCTTTTTATGCACGCTCATGGTTTAACGTATTCTACAACTTTCATTTAGATTGCTAAGGCTAAATATCGCCCTAACGTAAATTTACTTTTTACGTCGCGTTGCGTCGTGCCGGTTCTGTTACGAAACTTCGACAGGTCATAACTTCTTCGTTATAACTCGGATTTCGGTGTTCTTTATATGTACGGAATCCTTGTAACATATACTACAACTTAGTTAAAATTATTCATTCTAAATAATACTTTATCAAAAAGTCATTTTTGACGCTTATCGTCTCTAAATTGACTAGCCCTGATCTACGGGCGTTACAATTATCTCCCCCTTAGGATGATTACGTCCCGGAATCATCAACGAAACAGTCCTTACGATAAATTTCCATCCTTATTAATAACCGTGATGCTCAATCTTTCATTTGCTTTTCATACTATGTTGGACTTTCAATCGTAACCTTCAATTTACAAAATAAATCCTTATTGTGGAATCCTTCTTCTTCTTAGGATAAATACATTCATTTATCTATTGTAACTAACCAATGGGTCGTGTCCCGATGACCTCTCATCATAGTCGGACTCAATTGATATGACCACTAGGGTCGAAATAACAACTATCTTACTAGTCATTACCGAAACAATGGTAATGACATACTTAAATAAAACGGAATCAATTACGAGCTTTTTGGTAACTTTGCGACTTCCCATGATCCAAGCGTGAGTCCTGTGCTTCCGATAGTATAGATCTCTACTACCATTCACACCTACTCATACTCGTCCCAAGTATTGTCTCGCAGTTAACCAAGTCACCATATATAAATCATATAATCATTCAACACATCAGATAACAAAACCAGGGTTTATATTAATTCTTGAAACTATTACACAAAAGTTCAAGTTCACCCTATACTATGCCTCTAGCAGGCTATGCTTCCTGATACAGACTTTATATATTAATATGAAGTCTTCATCTTTTAATCCTCCCATCGTTTTCTGCTTCGTCGAGGAACATGTGGAATGCCCTTGGCTGTGGCAGTGCGTTTTTCTTTGGGCAGTCTTTAGAAATATGCCCTTCTTCGTTACACCTATAGCACACCTTCTTGATAGGTGCGCACTTGTTGGCGTAGTGCCCTGTCTTCCCACATTTGTAGCAAGTCATTTCCTCGCTACATTTCCCGAAGTGTTTCTTCTTACACTTCTCACACCACTTGGCTTGACCAACGGTCCCACTGTAGTTTCCTCCTTCAGAATGCCCTCCATTTACTTTGGGCTCTTCAACTTGAATTGACAATTCTTCGCGATTCTGCCTAATCAGACGTCTGGTTTCTTCCATCTGATGATCCAACATTGATTGGATCATCACTTGAACTCCGGCCATTGTCATTGGTTCAGGCGCTGCCGCTACAACAGGTATTTGTTCAATCACTGGTACTTGATTCCTGTTTTCATCAGCATTTCCAACTTCACTCCTCGTTCTCACCATTTTTATCTGTACACCGAATATGGTGAAATTAGATCCTTATTCACGATAGATATTCAAATCATTCTTATCACTCCGAAACGTTTACATGCTAGTTCTAATATCGTAGACGCACGCTTAGAATCCTAAACACATAAGGTTTCCAGATCCGGTCAGCAACAGACCATAGATCCGAACAAATAATGTCATATATGGCAAACATATAACAGTTAGCACATAATAGCATTTTAGGCAATTTTCCTAAATTATACTAATGCTCGTGTCTTAAAATATGGTAGACACTCATCTCACAATCATTGTTTAGCATTCTAAGTTTAAGTCTAGAAATCCTACAAATTCCTAGTTCGCTTAAACTAATGCTCTGATACCAACTATGACATCCCCAATTTCACGGCCAGAAAAGACCGATTTGTTTATGCTTTATTTTTATAAAATCAGAGTAATCTTTTGATTAAAAGAGTTGCGGAATTTGTTCCCAAAATAAAATATGATAGAATTTATCAAAACGTTTCTCAAAGAGAATGTATTTTCATTAAATAATAAAATCTCGGGATGTCATGTTCGATACAGACCAAAAGCATAAACAATATAAAATAAACCTTACAACAGTTATTCATAACTACTGATTTATAATCCAAAATCTCTCGTCAAGTCCACCAACTTATACTCTTGTGCCATCACCTGTAATGTAAAGAAAACTGAGTGGATCAGGCTTGGGAGCCTGGTGAGCATATAGGGTTTTCAACCCACAATAATATAATTATTATATGTAATCAGCAAACAATCAACCCAATTACCCATCCCCATTATCTTCTTACGGTTTCACCCTAAGAGCCAACTATCCTTCATTCATTTATTCCTAAGGAATTGGCACGAAATCCATTGCTGCCAAAGTTTATTTACCAGGTACTAAATCCATAGTTATCAGGCGCTAACTCCATAGTCACCAAGGTTCACTTAACAAGCGCTAACTCCATAGTCGCCAATGTTTACTCAACGTGCGCTAACTCCATAGTCGCCAATGTTCATCAAATAGGCACGAAGTCACATCGTTGCCAAGGTTTATACAATAGGTGCTAACTCCATAGTCACCAACTATCCCATCTACCCAAGTTCTACTCAACATTTTCATAGATATAAATACTTACACAGTTTAAATCATTTAACACTTGTATAAAGCATCAATTCCACGTCCATCTCAAATATACAAATAATATATAAACACATAGCACGTATTTCATAGCAAATACTTCATATTTATGCGTTAGAAAAAAGTAACTACACACTCACTTGATTAGACGATGCCCGGACAGCACTACGACTTGTAGAAGTAGTATTCTTCGGCAGATCTGGAAGACCTTCACAAAAACCGGACTCCTCACGGGCAGAGCTTCGGCTCGGGAATTTCACTTCTCGGGATCTTCGGGGCCTCGGGACTTGCTTCGGGGCTCGGGAATGATACCGGGGCTTCGGGATAATTCTTGCACGAAAAACGATGCAAAAGCGCGAGAAAAAGGGAAGAAATGAGCAAACTACTCGGCTGCCCTCGACACCCTTTTATAGGGGCTGGAAGGTCGATTTACGCAGGGCGTAAATCCTAGTTACACGGGGCGTAACCTGGATAGGATCGCTAACTCCCCCCCCCCCCCCCTTCGGATAATATCGGCCAATATATATATATATATATATATATATATATATATATATATATATATATATATATATATATATATATATATATATATATATATATATATATATATATATATATATATATATATATATTGAAAATATTTAATAAACTTCAAAAATTCATATCTTCCTCTACGAACTCCGTTTTCGACGTTCTTTATATCCACGTGTAGGTGAGACTACGATCTACAACTTTCATTTAGACTCCGTCGGCTAATTTTGATGTTATTTTTATTATTTATTTTTAGTAAGCCGGGACAAGAAAACTCCATTATAAAATCATAACTTCTTCATCCGACGTCCGTTTTCGCCTATCTTTTTATCTTTTTACTACAATTAATGAGATCTTCAATTCTCATTTAGATTGTTTTGGCTAAAAACCGCTCGGTCTCAAATCGAGTATTCGTGATGCATACCACTAAGTCGAAACTTCGAAAAATCATAACTTCCTCATACGAAGTCAGATTTGAGCGTTCTTTTTATGCACGCTCATGGTTTAACGTATTCTACAACTTTCATTTAGATTGCTAACGCTAAATATCGCCCTAACATAAATTTACTTTTTACGTCGCGTTGTGTCGTGCCGGTTCTATCACGAAACTTCGACAGGTCATAACTTCTTCGTTATAACTCGGATTTCAGTGTTCTTTATATGTACGGAATCCTTGTAATATATACTACAACTTAGTTAAGATTATTCATTCTAAATAATCTTTTATCAAAAAGTCATTTTTGACGCTTATCGTCTCTAAATTGACTAGCCCTGATCTACGGGCGTTACATAATCCCAGTACGCGCCGCGTACTGGGTGGTATTCCCCGATTCTGAGAGGCAGTCGGGTACGCTCAGCGTACATATCTGGTACGTGCAACGTATCCCGGAAAGTTGACTTTTGGTTGACTTTTAGGGTATGGTCTATAGTGGGGCCTTTTGAGTTATGAGAGGGGTAAAATGGTCTTTTACCCTTCTGAGAGTGTCATAAAAGGACATAGTCTAGCATTTAAAAGTTATATTAAATATGGTACTTATTTCATGTGATTAGGCGGAGGCTAGACCAAAGTTTACCGAGTCAGAGATTTACCGAGTTACCAGAGGTGAGTCTTCTCACTATACTTTACCTAAAGTGGTAACAGAGTTATGAGTTAGAGATATTATATGCTATCTATGTGAAGTGTGGCACTGCATTATTTTTATGTGATTTATGTTGTGTGTATATCAGAGTTAGGACTGGAAGGTCCACAGAGCTAGGACCAGAGGGTCCGCAGAGTTAGGGCCCAAGGGCCCACAGAGTTATAGCCTCGAGTGGCTAATATGTGCTATATGTGGTATTTTTAGAATTACGTGCCAGTAAATTTGTATGCTATTTATGTGTTGAGATTTATTGTGATATGTGATATGCATGATTCAGAGTTATCAGAGTTAGGGCCTTGGGGTCCATAGAGTCAGGGCCAGAGGGCCCACAGAGAGTTGGGACTGGAGGGTCCCATTGAGACACACTGACCAGAGGGTCAACAGAGATTATAGCCCCGAGTGGCTAATATGTATTAGAGTGGTATTTTGGGGAACTCACTAAGCTCCGTGCTTATAGTGTGTGTGTTATGTGTTTCAGTTTTTCCCAGGATCACAGGACGGCACCGGCTCGATTGTACACACTAGAGGAAGCGTTTGTTTTGAGGATCCTGGTTTATTAATTGAATGAACAAAATAGTCATGTATTGTAATTTAAACAAAAATAGGATTTTTATGAAAAGTGTTAAAGAGATAAGCGATTTTAAATGAAAAAAATTTGTTTTGAAAATTTCGGTGTTACAGTTTACAAGTTCAAAAACAACTTAGGGTAATGTTACTAGTCCAATTCCAGCCAAAAACCTCGAAAATATGTTGTCTGGGGGTCCAACTCGTCGAGTGCATGAACCAAATCGACGAGTTGGATGATTTTATGCATGGACTTGGCGAGTCCATCAGTGGACTCCGCGAGCCCACTGTTCAGAATAGCAAAAAATCAATTTTTTCAGCATTTTTCAGCAATTTGCATCAAGTATAATTGAAAACAAGCCAAGGCTCTGATACCACTGAAGAGTTTTGAGCATTCTAACACTCCTATGGTGTACATGCAACCCTAAATAGACCATGCCAATCAGGTCAGGTATATACCAATTATAGTTATGGACATAGACATTAATCCAACAGGAATATAGCTGGCAACCAAACCTGAAATCATAGTTGTTTGGACTACAACCCATGATGAACCACTTGTCTCCTCAAACAGTACCATTAAGCTCATTACAAATGGTTGGTTGCTTATCCACACTAATGACGAGGATAAAAACATCATGAATCAGTTGGTTTCAGCATCCTCTACGTCTATTCTTGATTTGTGTAATTTCATACTCTATGATGACTCTGGCACTACTACATGGGAAATATTTGAACACCCATGTGATACAATATTAGGAGGGAAACAACTAGCCACTTATGATCACCCAGTCTCTAGTGTATCCCCTTCCCATCACATGAGTGGAAACTTTGTTCTTGATATGCAAAATGATGGAAACCTTGTGGCTTAACCTTTATATGCTAGTTCGAGGGTTGATCATTGATGATGACTCATACTGGTCAACTACAACCTTCGATTCAATAAAAATCAACCACATGCATACAAGATAGAATAGGAACTCATTTATGTGCCACAACATACAAATACAAAAGCAAATGTAATTCTTATGAGGTAAACTTACTACAAAGTCTATGAATTCTTGACAATAGAGATTGAGAGGGTAACATGGTCCTTTGGAATGACCGGTGATGGTTGTGTAATTCATGAAGTCAAAGTTTATAGGACAAGTTGCAAGCAAGTAAAAGTAAAACCCAATCGATTTAATAAAATCCAAAATTCAATATTAACGGGATGGATATGAATCAAATTTGAGCTAAATCGAGTTCAAATTTTCTGCAAAACATTAACTTATAGATCAATCCAAATCCTTCACCCTCATTCTTCTAATTTTGAGAATAGAATTAGATGAATTGGTGATTAAAACAATACAAACGAGAAAATCAACAACAAGTAGGAACAAGCACTTTCTATAGAGGTTTAGGGTAAAATGCATCAGTAATCAGGCTTGAAAGAGTCGTAGATTGCGCATAAGTTGTATAGAACTGACAAAAAAAATGTACCAAGAAGCTCCCGTTGATCATGTTTTTTTAGAATAAAATTGGTGGTGATTGACGGTAGAGGAGCGACACAAACGAACTCCATTGTTGATTGGGACTTGCGGCAAAGATAGTAAACAATGAGTTGTTCGTCGGTGGGGTGAAACTGGTAGGCCTAAATTCGACAAGGCCATCAAATGTGACGTCAATTAAAGCATACTCGGGGACAACTGACTCCAAAAGTGGCTCGGTGCTGAATCGATTGTAATCACCATTTGAAGAGGCGATAGTGTGGTGGTTCCGACAACGGCAATGAAAGAAGCGATGATACGGTGGTTCTGGCGACCACAATGGTTGGTGACATGTATATGTGGTGTAATATCGGTAGAATGGTGATAAGGGTGGGGAGATTGGTGGTTAGTGTTTTTAATTATATTTTGATTTATATTAATATTTTTTAAGATTTCAATTAAAATAATTTAATGGTCATATATAATAATAATAATAATAATAATAATAATAAAAAGAATAATTTCTACTGATCATATTAGACAAAAAGAATAATTTATACCGCCACATGTCATTATATTAGACAACTTTTGTTTTTTTGCAATTAAGGCATTAAATATTAACATCAATATTTAATATAAAATCCGTTTTTATTATGAAACCATTAATATAAAATCGGAAATAGTTAAATATATATGTATATTTTACCTTTGTTTATCGGCTTATAACCAATAACAGTAATTAAAGACATTAAATTAGTCATAAGGTGAAACATTATTTGTATATCTTTGGAAAAAAATAACATATTGATATAAAATCCTTTAAGAAAGTCTAAGGATATTTCAATGTTAAAATTGGATGCTCAATTTGAACACTAAAACATGTTCTATCAAAAAGTATATTATAATTATTAGACGAGTCAAAAACTATTACAAAAATTTATAAGTACTCAACGATAAACAAAAAGTCCCAGCAAATAAGAAAATATAAATATATAATTTCAGTTGTGACATATAGATAAAAAATATTAAAATCAATTTACCATATTAATCATAGAACTACCAATTCAAAGTTTTAAATAGATTTATCAGGTTGAGACAACCTAGACCCCTGCCATGAAAAAAAAAAGTTACCTAATATCACCGATTTTTCATTTATTTGTACATAAAAAAATGTCGCATCTATCTTAAAAAAAATATTTCACATATTTATTTTATTCAACCATTATAAACTTACATGAAAATCATATAACTGTGTAAATTGATATTTTTTTGGAATAATTGATTAATTATTATGATTGTTAACTATCGTTTAATTTTATAATCATGGTTTACACGAATTTTATATATATATATATATATATATATATATATATATATATATATATATATATATATATATATATATATATATATATATATATATATATATATATATATATATATATATATAACTTTAGCATAAATAAATAAAAAAGCATAAGTCGATTAGAATGAAAAGCATTGCCCCACAAGTAACAGTCCCTGAAAAGCAGAAGATATAAAAAAAAGGTACACATGTTGGCATAGGGTCCATTAGGATACAGCACATGGATATGAAATCAGGAAATTAACTTAAAATGGAAAAACAATATCTTGAGTTCGAATTTCGAGAACAGACATACGGGCATTCTTCCACTGTTCATAATTCCCCATCTATTTGTTGTTTCTTGTAATCTCTCCTTCGTCATCTTCCTTTAAAGATTCTGTTTCGAACCCTCCATATATTTCTATTCATGCAAGATGGGCCATAACCAACAGTTCAAGGTTCGATCTGAATTCTGAATGAACGTGGTTTTGCTACCATTTGAACCTGCATTTAGCATTTAATGTAATTAAAAGATCAAAGATAACGCTTGCAAAAATCTAATTGCTTTATTTTTTTCTTTCTAAACAGTAAATGGCATTTGACAAAGGTAAAGAACTTGGTCAAAAAGATTTAAAAGCATGGGGTTTAGTGGTTCTTCCACTTCAAAATTTAATTCATTATAAAAAAAATGCATGTTTCATTGACTTGCATGATAATTTCAAGGGTATTGCATCTTATTTGAAGAATCAGTTACGTAAATGGAAGAATCGCTTCCCTTTCAAGATGTTTTATTTTCTATAAGGATGAGCATCAACCCGTATAAACTGTTTATACTGCACCAAACCATACCGCATAAAACCATTTAGAATTATTGTGATGCGGTTTGAAATTTTGTTGAACCGCACTATGCAATGTTGTTTGTGCTTTGCAATCGTGAAACCATGGTTCAAACCCAATATATATATATATATATATATATATATATATATATATATATATATATATATATATATATATATATATATATATATATATATATATATATATATATATATATATATATATATATATATATATATATATATATATATATATATATATAGAAAGCCCAAAAGCATAAAAACACACAAAACAATATGAATTTGGTTTCATGGTTAATGAAGTTGGATGTAATATCTGGTGTTGACACATCCATTTTTTATATATAACTAGAATTTTACTCGTTAAAGCGTTGTGGCTGTAGTAACAAATTTAAGTAGAACTCTTTCATGAGTATATAAGTTTAGGAGGACTTAACTTGTCAAAACCACAAAAGTCCGGGACCAAAACCATGCCAAGAAAAATGTTTGAAAATAAGCACGAAAATATATATATATATATATATATATATATATATATATATATATATATATATATATATATATATATATATATATATATAGAAAAGTTATATGGAAAATGAATTATTAGGGCAACAAATATTTGAACCAATGAAAACATGACAACACATCATTTCCACAATAACTTCCACAATACATTACTTGTGAAGAAAGAAATAGACACCTATCATTTGATTATTGGTTCCGGTAGATGTTGCCCTAATTATTTGTTTTCCATATATATATATATATATATATATATATATATATATATATATATATATATATATATATATATATATATATATATATATATATATATATATATCCGGTGGATAGAAAAATCAAGTTATATATAATGTGTGGGGGTAAAGATGAGAGTTTAGAATATGTATTTAAGAAGAGGAACTCTTTCAAAGCCCAAAGGATGAAAGTAATATTTTATAAGTTGAGGGTTGGTAACTATAATAAAAATCAGACTATCTATACTATCTATACTGTGGGATAAACACTAAAATTAAGAAAATAGAAGGGTTGGAAGTGACAATTTAGAAAGTTTTTAAAGTTGATAGGGGTAAAAACAAATGCAACTTATGTTAATTCAATTAACTGTAAAATCAAAGTATAGATTTTATGTAACATATTTACTCTTTATGTAGTACTAAAAATACATAATATTAAAGTAGAGATCTTTGGTCACACCGCATAAACCCCATGTATTTAACCGAACTACATAATGCAGTTTAGAACTTTCGTGGTGTGGTTTGCAGTTTCCAAAATTGTCAAATCTCACTAAACTGCATTGCAAACACCCTTAATTTTCCACACCGCCTTGAACATGAAATGATATCTTATGAATTTTGGGTAGTCCTTTATTGATATACTTTTAGTCTGCACGTACCGATACAATACAGGAACACAATGAACCGAACTAGCTCTCTCTCTCAAAAGATTTTTTTTTTTTTTTTTTTGAACAATGAACAGGTCATGTTCTGGACTTCTTGTGAGACAGAAAAACATAAGCTCATTATAACTTGGAACAATGCCATGTCCTCTTATGAGATAGAATTGAACATAAACTCATTAACAATAAAGGTTTTCATTTTAAAATATTATCACCTTGAATTTTGGTTATGGTTGTCTTCTTGATTTCAAGAGGGAATGCGTTAACCAGAGTTGGGTGTAACTAATAAGCTGCGTCACGAGGAAAATGGTTGTGGTATACACGTTAGCATCCACAATAATATAACTTATTTTTGTTACATTTTTTTCTGACACCTAAACACCAACCTATCAGTCTAAAAAACTTTAAAAAATCTGTACAATAGGAGTTTTCCATCAACTTTTTTACAGGACCCCACTAAATGTATTCATATCATTTTTTTGGTATAAGTTGGCTATTTAACAATTGGCTGAAAAATCTATTGGAATTTGGACTCATCAAAATAATTGAAAAGATTTTTTTTTTTTTTTTTGGAAAAACTCCTATTGTAAAAGTTGTAAGCAGGATTTTAATTTTTAAGGCGTAGTTGATTATCAAACCCACACATTCAAATCTTCCTTACATTATTCTAATTTTGGCATGTTCGGCATGACCTCAACGTAATACAACAATTTCATATGCATAACATAACAATTCCCCACAACAGAAGCGATACAGTTAATCCACTATTTTATAAACAATCTAAGTAGCAATGTGAATATACATTGTTGTTAATGAACTAAAAGATTCTTCAAAATATTTACCATATTCAGCTTCATATTGTCTTCCCACAAGTAAATTTCTTCAAAAGCTTAATTTCATCATATTTAACTTCTAATGCTTATTGCGGCTAGTTTCTGAAGTATACACAAAAACTAACTTAGACTTGAGTCTAGTGAGTTGGAGTTGAGGGTAAACAATAATAACCAAAACAACCAAAATATGCATAAACACCATGTAATTAGATGACAATTAGCTCATTAATTAGTTGCATCCCATGAAATTTTAGAGAATAAAATGTAGATACTGAGTTCATATTTATGTACACGCCCCACATAGAGTACAGTGTGTGGCCCCTAAGCTACATGATTGATAGTCACCTAACCGAGCCCTCAGCCTTCAAACTTTGATATCTTTCAAGGAATGTCCCACGTTCTATGTCTCATATAATTATACATTCTCTCAATGAATGCTCCACAGTTCAGTATAATTCTATCAATAGGCATGCATTCATAATTTCATATTTCATATCACAAACATATCATATATGTTTATAAATCCACAATTTCATATTTCATATATGTTTATAAATCCGTCCACCTATCATTTCTAATAAATGAAAAAAAAAATTGTCATTTATTATATTTTCATTCAATTTGACAAATTTTATTTTATGGTTGTTTTGAATTAATTTTTTCCACATGTCATTTTTTGAGTTTTTTATTTTATTAAATTACATATAATATTTTAATGTAATAATTGCAATAAATGTAGTAATAAATTGATATCAATTTCATTAAGGGATAATGACTTAAAAGAGTAATATATTTTTCGATTGATACACATTTGGTCACTGAGTTTTTTTCGTCCGTATTTACCCCTTCAACTTGTTAAACTGTACATATCCAGTCCTTATGACCGGTTACTCCATGCTAGCCGGGAAAAATGACTTATTAAGGTAATATATTTCTCATTTTGTACACATTTAGTCATTAATATTTTTGTACACATTTAGTCCTTAATATTTTTTTATTTCAAAATAAGTCATTTTTTGTTTTTTTACCAATTCAGTACTTATGAATGATTTCTTTAGGGTTTTTCTCACAACATCTAACATGGGACTATCATTGATGATAGGGACGGTTCTCTTTGGGTGCCCGCAGTGGCACCGATAACCCCTGCTTTTTCTGTACGCAGTGTAAATTTTTCGATTTTTTTTCTTTTTTCTACTTACCGGCAGCACCTACTACGGACCGGCACCACCTACTACCAAATCCTACGTCCGTCCCTGATTGATGAGGTGTTTGGGGTTTGCTTATGTCCATCGCGGCCTCGACTGCTTGGTTGCATATGTCTTGTGGTTTGACTTAGGTTTTGTATTCCAAACGTCGTAACTTCTTCATACGATATCTGATTCTAACGATCTTTATCTCTACGTGTTCGTTTTTTAAGTCTGTTATAACTTTCATTAAAATTATTCCCGTTAAAATATAATATGTTTTTACTTACGATTTTATAAAAAAACATCATACATGCATTCATAAAAATATATGGATATAAAGATTGTAATTAAAAAAATATATTACTTTTTAACGGGAGTAATCGAAACGAAAGTTATAGTAGACTAAAATACAAACGCATAGATATAAAGATCGTTAAAATCCGAGATAGTATGAAAAAGTTATGACGTTCAAAGCAAATAACTTAAGCAACCAAGTAGTCGAGATCGCGATGGACATAAGCATCAAAAGCCTAAAACACCTCGTTAATGATTGTTCCATGTAAGATGTTGTGAGAAAAACTTAAAGAAAACATTCATAAGTATTGAATGAGTACAAAAACAAAATAAATTATTTTGCAGCAAAAAAATATTAAGGACTAAATGTGTACAAAAATATTAAAGACTAAATGTGTACAAAATGAGAAATATATTACCCTATTAAGACAATTTTACCAGTTAACCTGAAATAACCAGTCATAAGGACTGAATGTATACAGTTTAACAAGTTGAAAGGGTAAATGTGAACAAAAAATAAACTCAGTGACCAAATGTATACAAATCGAAAAATATATTACCGTTTAAAATCATTATCCCTTTCATTAATCAAATTACCTTTTAATTTCAAAATTCCCAAAATTAAAGGTCATTAGTTTTACTTATTTATTTAAATTATTTGTTTAAATTTAAAAGATAAAAAACATTTCGATTATAATAATTCATTATTTTTTTTCTTTTCTTATAAACTCAAAGTTCTCAAATATTTTGACCTTTATATGTATTTTTTTTTATAAATTAATTTTTTTTTTTGAACCGGCAATACAAATATATAATTTACACCTAAACTAATACTTAATTCCACCTATATCCACGACGGGACTTGAACCATCGACCTCAAGGAGGGAAGACACCACCTTATAAATTAACTCATGTAATACATGGGTCTTACAACTATCCTCCCTAATAAATGAAAATAATTTTTTTGTTTTATCCAACTCGTATAACATACGGGTCTTACAACTAGTTATTATAATAAAAGAATAGCTAGTTTTTCTTAACATGTGTCAACTTTATAGAGCTTCTCCGCTTCTTTTTTCCGCCTAAACAAATTCCATCCAAAATTACAATTATACTCTATATTTATGATTTCAATTGGAAAATCACTTTGCGATATCTGCTATTAAGGCATTCAATTAATCAAATTAGTGCATTATAAGGTCAAACATTTAAAAATACGTATTTATCACATAAATATCCTTAATTTCCAATTTTATTCATCATTGCCATAGCCTGTCGTTAAATTCAAGGAGTATGCTAATTATATGTGGTGCTATACTGATATCTTTCATTTTCTTTTGTAACCATTTTGCATTCAATTCAAATAGCTTGAGTTTATTATCAGGACTAGTTTATAACCCGTGGAAACCATGGTTACAAAATTGATTAAATATTCATAGTAAAAAATTCAAAATTATTAATCAATTATTTTATATAAAATTTTAAATACATTATTAATTAAGAGATTTTTTTATTAATTATGTAAAATTATAATTATTGATTCAAATAAATATGTGTAATTAATTTATCATATATATTAGACTTTTTTTATTTGTGAACTAATGAAAACAATAATATAAAATTTAAAATTTAAAATAAAGAATAAATAGATTGACAAATAACATCACATTAATTAGGAGGTTTAATGAATTTTAAATAGAGAATTAATAGAATGATAAGTGGCATCATATTAATTAGGAGTTCTAATATTATGACATTTGGCAAAAAGACTACTCTTTTATTAGTATAGAGATACGTATATATAAAATGATAATTATTTAATCTAAATGAATTTTTTTTTGTACGTTCATATGTTGTGCTACATTTATTATTTTTTTCAGATGTCTTATATTGTCATTTAGGTCGCATGATTAGAAACATTTTGATTTTTTTTCAAGTTATCTTCCACATTTTGCTTTAAAGTCAAGAGAATAACTCATTGCATGAACTTTCAAAAAGGACGTTGTATATCAAACTTATATGGATGATTGTTGTATATTTATAGTTTATGACATTTAACTATTACGTTTGGCAATATTAAATTGTTATATTAAATTCAAATTTTGATTGGATATCTAAACAAAATCAATGTGTTTTTCACCATATAATATAAACATGGCATTTTTTGAAGCGGTGACTTATGTGTAGAAGAAATAATCATCTAAATACGACATAAAACCACATATCACTATTTTATGGCTTTTTTCTTTTATTATTATCGACATGTTTAACAACGAACTTTTGAGAGCCTGAAACATTTAGTTTCTTCAAAACCATCAAGTTATGTGTGTGTATATATATATATATATATATATATATATATATATATATATATATATATATATATATATATATATATATATATACTTTGTAAGACCGTGAGACCAAATCTAAAAATAATTTTAAAATGCAAAATAAATGAAAAAATCCAAAAATTCTTTTTTTAAATATTATTTTCGGAACTTGAATTAACTAAAAAAACAAAAAAAATAAAAAAAAATTCCGTTTTTTTTGAAAAATACGTGAAATATTCTAATAGAATATTACACTGACATATTCTAAAAAATAATTTTAAAATGCAGAATAAATGGAAAAATCTAAAAATTATTTTTTTAAATATTATTTTCGGAACTTGAATTAAGTAAAAAAAATTAAAAAATAAAAATAAATTCCATTTTTTTTGAAAAATACGTGGAATATTCTAATAAAATATTACACTGACATATTCTAAAAAGTAATTTTAAAATACAGAATAAATGGAAAAATCTAAAAAAAAATTTAATATTATTTCGGAACTTGAATTAACTTAAAAAAATAAAAATAATAAAAATAAATTCCATTTTTTTTTAAAATACGTGAAATATTCTAATAGAATATTACATTGTACATATTCTAAAAATAATTTTAAAATGCAAAATCAATGGAAAAATCCGAAAAAAAAAATTAATCTTATTTTCGGAACTTGAATTAAATAAAAAAAATAAAAAAAATAAAAAAAATGTGTCTCACGGTCTCACAAAATATAAGTGGTCTCAAATGAACCTAACCTTTTATATATATATATATATATATATATATATATATATATATATATATATATATATATATATATATATATATATATATATATATATATATATATGTATATATATATATAGTTTTTAATCTTCTTTTAACATGTGTCATTATATTAGGCCTCCTAATTAATACATATTTTATTTTTATTTTTTTTTTATGTGTCACCCTATTAAACATCTTAATTAATCCATACCACTTATCAACCAATTATATATATATATATATATATATATATATATATATATATATATATATATATATATATATATATATATATATATATATATATATATATATATATATATATATATATATATATATATAAAGTGATTATGATAGAAAAAGCTTTTAAATTTGATGGCCATAGCGAAATTGAACATTTTGTCAAAATATTTTACTATGAATAAAAAAATTCTACGAAAGCCGCTAATCTTTGATAATTTTTTTATTGTGACCATTTTAACATACTATATTAGGTCATATTGGTTGGTCAACAGAGAATTAATTTTGTCAAAATTATGTTTAAATTAAAGGTGACAATGGGTCGATCTGGGTTGGGTTCGGATTCAATCCATTTTATAATTTGGTTGAAAATTTCAACCCAACCCAACCTATTTATTTAAATGGGTTGATATTTCCAATCCAACCCAACCTTTTAGATAAACGGGTTGTCACCGGTTTAACATGTTTATATAGTTCCTGACCCAACCTATTTAATAAATGGGTTAAACTTGGGTTAACCCATTTAAAATCAATTAAATAAATTATATAATTAAATATTATACTACTTAAATTATAAAACGTAAATAAACCGTCATAATTATGAAAAAAACACAATCATAATTCATATATACAAATAAATTGTTCAAATAACATTAAAAATGTTTAGTTTCACAATGATTTTGGAGAGTGACCATTATTATCGGCAGTGTTGTAAAAATCCCTATTAGGTTCCGATTAATCTCCGATTAATCCTTAGGCGCTACTCGACCGATTAGAGGGCGGCTAACGATTAATCCCTGCATACAGAATGAGCGAAACAGTAGAACTCAATTAAATTTTAACATTTTGAAGAAGTTATATCTCAATAGAAACTATTTAAGTTATGATTAATCTTTATTAATCATAATAACCTATTTTGTTATGATATTAGTGGTATTTATGAACTTTTATATTTAGTCATATATAATTTTTTTAAATTCAACAAATTAGCAATTAATGGTTTCCGATTAATCCATTAACCTCAGTCCACCGACTAGCTAACGTCAACTGATTTTTACAACCTTGATTATCGGCGCTAAAAAAATTCAACAAATTAGCAATTAATGGTCTCCGATTAATCTTCGCCTAACTGATTAATCCCTTAACCTCAGTCCACCGACTAGCTAACGCTAAACGATTTTTACAACCTTGATTATCGATGCTAAAAAAAGGATGAAAATTAGGATTGAATTTTATTAAACATAGATAATAATAATGCAACATTATAATTTATAAATTAATACATGATAATATTTAAATAATATTAAATTATATATATATATATATATATGTGTGTGTGTGTGTGTGTATGTATGTATGTATATATATATTTTAAAGTTAAATTGGTTATATAGGTTGACCCATTTAAATTAAATGGATTGAAAATCTCAACCAACCCGTTAATTTTGGGTTGGGTCGATTTTTGGCAGCTCTGGTTTAAATCACAAATATTTTTTTTAAATTTGTCCAACTTATCACCTTATCTGATAAACTATATATGAGTGCTTTTTTTAATGCATAAAAAACAACTTAATCTAATATACTAAATACTAAATATGTTAAAGGATAAGAAGAATTATGTAAATAATTATAATTACTTATTAACTAAAGCCAACTTACCTAAAGACAGCAACTTCTCTGTAAAATAATCCGTCTCCCAATAAAGATTGCTCATGATTTGATCATCTTCTCACTAGAAACACTACATAATCCCTGCATAATTATGATAATGCAATATAAAATTTAAAATTTTGTAGAAAATAGCATTGTACTTACAAACCAAGAAAAAAAAGTCAAGAAAAACAAAAGTAGGATGCTAATATATTATTATGGCTATTTACTCTTTTTTTTTTTTAATTTAAAGTTATAAGTACTACATTATCAATTTCACCTTATACCATTTGTCAAACTTTCATTTCTATCCTATTAATGGCATCATACTTTGATTTTTAATCCATATTAGTATTTTTAACCTAATTTTAGTTAATTATAGCATATTGACAAACAATATCTTTGTCAATTTTGAATTTCGATACTATTAGGATTGACTACGAAAGTTAACCAAATAAATATAAAGATTAATTGAAGCTATGTAACAAATAAGTGAATTAAGTACAATGTCCATTTGGTAGTAAAATGAAATTACATTGTTAATATACGTAAAGAAATGTAAATATAGTGGTATTATGGTTTAGAAAAATAATAATATACATTGTCCATATTGGTAGCTAGAGGAAAGTACGTTGATATTCTTTGCAATTTCCCTATATAAGTCGTTTAAGAATAAAAAAGATTTCATTGTGTTCCGTTTGAAGTATATTGTGCTTACATACTTTTCTGACCTTTGGAAGGTCTCCTTGGAATCTCTTTTTGAAATGGTATTTGCAACTTTATTATTTTTCTGCCTTATTATCCAAGAAATAGTCTACCTTCAAGGTTCAAAATTTGCTAAAAAAGACTAGAAATTCGAATAACATAACTCATTTTATATATTCTTAAAATGAAAATAAGATTATTACAAATAAAACTTTGAAGTAGATAATGATTAAAATTTTTAACTTTAAATAAGAATCGTAGACTTACAGATGAAACTTCGAATGTTATATATAAAAGAAGTGTTTATAAATTTTTGTATATAAACAAGTTTTATTTATTATTGATAATAAATATTTATTCATCATTTTTTATTTGTATTTTAAATTATGTTTATTTCATCTGTGTTTTTTTGTCATTACATTCTTTTTTAATTTTAAATAAAACAATGTTATTTACATGATTGATTGTTTTTATTTTTTTCAATTTACTTAATTTTCTATTTCAATTTCTAATTTAAAATAACAACCATATAGCTATGGTTAACGCATGAAACCTTTTTATACAATTAAATCTATGCAAATCTATGATAATAGAATCAAGTATTGCATGATGCATGTTCCATTTCTGTTAAGCAAGTAAAAGAAAAGGTAAACCAAGTACATCCTTGGAAATTGATCTCTCACTTCAACTCCTTGCTGATTTCGTTTTCTTCTTTCGTTATTATAAGATGTTTCTTCTCCTTCTATCTCACAAACACTCCATGTCCTCAACAAAATTATATGAGTTTCATAAACTGCTTACACCCTTCCCATTTATCTAAACTAACCCCTATTTCACTTTTAACCTTTAGCACGTATGAGATACCCATTTCATTTAAGGATACCAAAGTATTTGTACCGGCTAATGTCATAAAAACCCTCAAGTTTTCAGTGTTTTGTTGTTTTTGCCCAAAGTTGAATTTTATGTCCGTTTTTACCCTAACATTTTCCAAAAAATGTTCGGTTTTACCCTTTTACCGGTGATAACAGGTTACCATTATATTAGCTTCGCAAAAAAACCCTTAAGTTTATAGTTTTTTACGTTTTTACCCTTAAGTTTATATTTTTCTTACACCTTTATCCTTTGTATTTTTTTTTTCATATTATATGTATTCATGCAGAAAAATTATATTTATATACAAAAAAAAATTTAATTAAGTATTGTATTTACATTTTTTTTTAATGTTATTTCTTCATATCCCCTATTATAATAAAACAATACTTCTAATGCCACGTGGCAACTCCTCAAAACCTCTTATTCAAAGTGAAATCTCGAAACTGCCCTTGCTATTATAAATTACATAGAATTTAAATCCGGCTTATTCATTGCTATTAATTAATTGACTTTCATTCTTTTTGAATAGCGCATCCCATAAAATTAGGAAGAATCATCAAGAAATCAGGAAGGATATCTCCTTCAAATTTGAATTGGATAGCCTATCTATTTCATATATACTTCGAATCAATCCTAGGTGTTCTTCTTTCCCTGCCTTACCTTCTCTCATACGTACATACGCACCGCAGTTTTTTTTTCTTTTGTTTTTTTGGTTGAACAGATGCTAAGAGCATATATGGACATTGCCATGATCTGCTTCGTTTTCTAATTCATGTACCTCCATCTCTTTTGCTCTAAACCCCAACACCCACAAAATTTGTAATTTACGCTGGCGTCAAACTCTATCTTTCCGACCCTATTTTATGTTGCAATTCCATAGAATGAAGAGTTGATATTACCACCACCACCATCGCTTTGTCTCACTACCATAACATTAGTAACCACCAATAACCTAAACGTTTCTAGGAATCCTGAGGCTTTTCATTCTGCTTGGTTATCGAATCACGTAACTCAATTACTACTCTTGGTTGTACATTTATATTTATTTAATTTGCTAGGTTTTTGGATTTACCTAATTTTTGGTGTTAATTATTGTTGTCATTAATCAGGAAGTAAGTCATGAGGCAGTTAACTCTGCCTTCAACTAGCCACAACATATTATGGGTCGTGGTGTTGAAAGTACGTTATCCTCTCCAGATCGTTGTGTATAGCTCGAGTTTATGTTGAGGTAATCGTAAACATAATATTCCTCCCTCAATGGTTCATATTTGACGCGATATAATTAGTTGATTGTATTTAATTCTAATGGTGTGTGTTGTTGCAGTACATATGTTTGATGAAATGCATACATGAAACCATAAGTATGAAAAACTAAAAACACTTTACTTTACATAGTTTTGGGTCTTGCAGTTTGAATATTTGATGGGTCTTCTTTATGTTCATCTTTCAGACAAACTTCCTTGCTAATTCTAAAATCTTGAACCACTAATGGTTTTCATTATGTTATTTTTTAGTTCATGTGACTTTATATTTTCAGCTTTTAGCTCATGTTCATCTTTCTAATACATACATCGTTGCCACTGATAATCTTTATTATGTGATTGGGGATTTTCTTGGTGCCATTTTATACAAAGTTTGACGATTTAGAGAGTGCCATAAAGGTGTTATCTTAAATGTCTAAGAGAAATATGGGTACATGATAATTGATACATAACTCATATGTATGTCAATTGGTCTCATACCTACCCTGAGGCCAATGTTAATTGCATCGGTATTCCTAATTATATTTTCATTTTGTAAACCACTTGATGCAATGTTACAAATTTGAATCAACATTTACAGTTTATTTTCAATAGTTGAATAGTTTTTATAATCTTTGCAGGTCAACAAGTCGAAAGCTGCTATTAGTCAGCTCTCTGGGTGTAATTTACCATATTACAATGATACATGCTTGAAAAGATTCTTGAATCCGTAATTTGAATTAGAGAAAGAAATATAAATCATCTTCATGATGGTATTGTTCTTATCTAAATTTAAGTTTCAACCCTTTTTGTTTGTGGTACTGATAATGTTTTTCTTTCAATTGTTAGGAATAAGTTGTTAAATAGTTTTTCATGCTTTAGTAAAAATATATAATTAGTATGATTACAGTAATATAAACATGTTAATGATCCTACTTTAGTATTTTTTTTTTCATGCATACAATCAAAAAACTAAAATTTCAATTAATTGAATCAATGTTACATCTGCTAAAGAGAATATTTAAGTAACCAATGTTGTATAATCCATTACTAGATAGTTAAGAAAAATAAGACTCTGTTTTTATATAAAAAGTTTATACTTATTTATTTATATGTAAAAGTAGTAGTTTGATCCGAACAATAAAAGTAATGTTTCTTATTAAATTAGTACAAATATAAACCCTGAGTAGTTTTTCGTCAGACATATCGGAAACTTATTACAACAAATAACAAATTTATACATAATTATAATCATAAAACATCTTGGAGATAAAAAGAAAAAGAAAATTTTCATGTTAAATTTGAATTTGTTTAAATACCTGCACTCTAAATTTGCATTCATTATTGGAGACAAAAAGAAAATTGATTAATTTATTTCATGTTTGTGTTATATTATCATTTTTTTAAAAGTATTATACGTGTAATTAGTTGAAATCGTTGTTGATGGAGTAGTGTTGAGATCCTTTTTAATAATAAAAAAAATAATAAGAGAAGAGTTGTTAAAGTTAACGACATATGGTTCAAAATTGAGGACCAAAATTGCAAAAAGGTTCCATTTTATACTAAACCCAGTAAAAGTAAAAACTGCATACTTCATACCATTTTTGTAATTACTCTTATTTGTTATCAACAATTAATACTTCGAAGTTTGACATGGTTTATTGGGTTTTTTTTTATATTTGACAATGGAGTACTCAAAGGCCTATCTGGATCATTTGAATGCCTTAATTTATAGTTTATGGTGGCGGCTATGTGATTTATCTTGCTAAATTTAATGAGGAGTCTCTCAAACTCCATGTGGGCAATGAAGTAATTTGCCAAGTCGGTTAATATATTTTTATACCTACGGTTCAAATGTTATATTTTGGTTTTTGAAGTTATTATAATGTCAAACCTATTTAAAATCAATGAAAATTACATTTTGTTGAAGTGGTATGGAGAATGAAAATGTTAAGTAGATTGTAATAAGTTGATTGCTATATACAAAGTTGGTTGGTATTTACCAAAAAAATCATGTCAAAAGGACCAAATTTGAAAAATAACAAAAAAATGAACAAGTTCTTATCACAACCTATTCTATGAAGTTGGTTGCTATTATAGATTAATTTTAAAAAGTAGGTTGCTACTTATCGTAAGGTTTCATTTGATTTATTCATGTTAAGTACATTACAATATTATAATTCGTCATTATTTCTAAAATTTGGTATCTTTTTATTTACACTATCAAAAGTATAATTATATTTCAATTTTTAAATCGTGGAGTTCCACGGGTTTAAACCTAGTATATATATATATATATATATATATATATATATATATATATATATATATATATATATATATATATATATATATATATATATATATATATATATATGTGTGTGTGTGTGTGTGGGGGGGGGGTGTTCTTGGATAAACTATTTAAGATGTAAAAAAACGCAAATTAATATGTTTTTAGAACTACAAGTACATATTTTTATGCATTTAAAAATATACATATCAATAAAAAAAACTTGTTGAATCATAAACATGTTTATATAAGTATATACATATATTCTTAGAAGTGTAAATATGTATTTTGATATATGTTTTTTAAGTATAAATATATTTTTAGAAGTATAGATACATATTTATATATAATAATGTAAAAATATGTATTTATACTTCTAAAAAGACAAAACTGTAAATTTGGTCTTTGTGGTTTTCAAAAACCTTTGGATGGGGTCCAAAAAGTTTTTGACTTGCATGGAAGGTCCAAAATCAAGTTTTTTCTGTGTTTTTGGTCCAAAAAAAACTTAAAATGACGATTATACCCTTTTATTTTCTTTTTTTGTATTTTTTTATAATTATTATAATGCTGTTCTAATAAAAAATAAAGAAAAAAGTATTCCCACCCCAGTCCCCACCCAGTGTTCTCTCTCTCTCTCTCTCTCTCTCTCTCTCTCTCTCTCCCCTTGTCAAATTCAACTGGGTAAATGAAAAAAGCTTTTGAATCCATTCACCAGAAACTCCACCTTATATCCCCCACTACTTAGATTAATCAAACATCACCCAAGCACCCATAAACACCACCACCACAGCCTCCCTGTCGTTCTTGGGGTTGTGTCACCGGGAACCACCCAACTCCACCTCCTTCTTCCTTGGATTACCGACCAACAGTCCCCACCACCTTATTTCGGCGGTTTCCACAACCATCCTCTTCCTTCCCTCCCTATCGTTGAGCTCATCGGAAACGAAGCAACAAAAGTAGTTGGAGCAGCCCCTGCCACCACGTCGTCATTGTTGTGAACCATCGTCATCTTTAGCTGCTGCTTCCGTCAATCACATCTCCAACCAGCCTCGTCACCCCTTACGACCCCTGTAAGTCCGATTCTCCACCTCGTTATTATTGTTCTGTTGTTCAATCAATCAAAAGGATCGATTGTTTAGTTAGTTCCTTACCTACAACGTCTAAAATACGAGGGAGGAAGATGATACAGGAGCCCTAATAGTCGATGTATTTTTTTTTTTTTTTGGGGGGGGGGGGGAATAGAGGTAGTGATAGTCAAAACCCCATTTGGATTTGAAAGATAGAAGGAGAAAGGTCAGAGGGAAGGAAGCAAAATTGGGTCACCCACAAGTATCTGAATGGAGGACCATCGATGAGTCTATATGGACATGGGGGAAATCGAAACGGGATCAAATTGCAGCAATGTTTTTCTTCAATCTTATTTGCAGATGCATAAGGATGAAGAAGAAGAAGAATGGCAGAGTCAAAAGAGCAGGTGTGATGGAGAGTACAGGGGTGGGTGGGTGTTTTGAGAGAGAAAGAGAGAGAGAGAGAGAGAGAGAGAGAGAGAGAGAGAGAGATTTTAGTTATTTTTATTTTTAATTATTTAAATGCCAAAATAAATAAAGAAAATAAAAAAAGAAATGAAAAGGGTAAAATCGTCTTTTCAAATGAATCAGGGACTAAAAATCCAGAAAAACTTTGATTTTGGACCTTCCATGTAAGTTGAAATTTTTTTGGACCCCATCCAAAGATTTTTGAAACCACAAGGACCAAATTTGCAATTTTGTCTTCTAAAAACTATATTTATAAAACACATATTCATAATTCTAAAAATATTATTTATCTTTTTAAATGCTATAATCTTGCAAACACACACACATACACACTAACAAACATATATATATATATATATATATATATATATATATATATATATATATATATATAAACATTAAAAAAATATAAATACAATATTTAATTAAACATTTTTTCGTATATAAATACGATTTTGCTACATGAATACGTATATTATGAAAAAAATACTTAGGATAAAAGTGTAAAAAAAAATATAAACTTAAGGGTAAAAACGCAAAAAATGATAAACTTAAGGTTTTTTTTATGAATTTAATATAATGGTAACCTGGAAAACCTGTTATTACCGGTAAAAGGGTAAAACCGAATATTTTTTTCGAAAATGTTAGGGTAAAAACGGACATAAAATTCAACTTTAGACAAAACCGACAAAACCCTGAAAACTTGAGGGTTTTTATGACATTAACCCTATTTGTATTTTACAAAATTTTCAATATTTCTTCCAAAATACACTTGTTTCTTAAAAATTTTTTTGATAATGGTGTGTTTGACAAAATTAGCCATAGAAATGTCTTTTAAAAGTGTAAAATACTAAAATTACATAAAAACTAAAAGCTAAAAGTTCTAAAAAGTTATTTTATGTAGCTTTTTGATTAGGAGTGCTTTTTTTTTTTTTAATTATCTAAACTAAAAGTTTTAGACTTGTACTCTCCGATGAAACTTTTTTCTTTTTTATTCGAGTTTTTTCTTAAAAACTAAAAACTCATAAAAATTCTCAAAAGCTTCCGGCCGAACACAAACACAGATGACTAAATGGGAAATGATGATTGTGTGGACTTTATGCATGAGGTATGTTAATTTTTAGACCAAATAAACCGTCTTAATGAGATTAAATGACTATTTTACCTTTATATATATAAAAAAACTGATGAGTTAAAAACTAACTTGAAGATCGATTAGATCTTTAAAACAGGTAAAATAATAAACGAGTAAACGGCAAGAACACAATAATGGATCAAAGAGTGTCGAATGATTAATCAATAATCCTCAGCAGAGCTCGATAAAGAACTTCTACTGTAGAGGATTTAGGGTTTACAAGAACGATGAAGTAATAATTTGTGATCTATTGTAAATACTATTGTCTTCTAGATCGTTAACCTAATATGCATGCAAGCACATTAATTTATACTAAACCCTATCAGCTCACGGTTAGACAGGCCCAAACCGGAGTAACAAAACTTGGACTATTAACCGAGCCCAATGGACGCAATACATCAAAAAGCTACGCTACGGTACCCAATAATCTCCCCCTTTGCGTCAAATTGGAGCGAGATTACTTCTTCTTGCTTGGGCCAGCAGCGGGAACCTTCTTCTTTACAGTTTCAAACAGACGTGATATAAGGGCGAGGATTGTCTGTCTGAACCGGATGTACCACTGTATCATATCGTCAAAATATTTGATATCATCCGCTGTATTTTCCTTGCATCTGTGGATGATCCCCAGCACATGCTTTAGACAAGCAGTGGTATAAAGATGTTTATCAGCTAAGGCAAAGAGACATTTCTGTCCTTCACTCCTAGTGAACATGACTGAGTTTCGCCTCGGGTCAATTTTTCCCATCTTCATCTGGTTTAGATCACTGGCCAAGCCAACAGGAGAGATCTTCGGTTTCTTCTTGAAGACAGTTGCAATCTCCTGATCCATCAATGCGACCTCCATGATATAGCACACCAACATCCTCTTGAGATGGTCAATGATCGGACCATATTCAGCTTCATTGGTCAGAAGGATGTTGTGCAGAACAATCCAATCATGAGGATTGAGGTTCGGTAGATCTGCTAAAGAAATGGCATGTTCGGTTTTTGCAGATCCTCTGAGCACCTTGAACCGAACATTGATAAACTTCCCTTCGGTGTACGGTTTCAAGACCCGAATGTTGATGATCTTCTGAGCGCTCCAGGTTTGGTATTGGGGTTGAGCAGCCTTCAGATAGAATTCAATCAAATCCCGATCAACCTCCGGATGAGGATGAGGGAACTCAGCAACGTTGGCGAAGGCGTGAAAGATGAACGCCTTTCGGGTAAGTGGCATGTCGAACTGAGAATCGACAGAATTGAAGCAGTCAAATGAGATAACTGGTTCAAGCCACAGGATGCTCGGGGTGTCGATTGCCTCCTTTATCATTCTCTCTCGAGTCCAAGCAGGAAAAAGAGTTTTCCTACTCTCGAGGAGGTCGTGGGCTTCTTTCTTTTTGCGTTCAGCGTCTTCAGCTTCTCTTGCCACACGAACATTATCATCTTCATCATTGCGTCGACTTTTGCGTTTCAGCAAGTCAGCAATGGTTTCGTTGTCTTCTTCCTCTTCTTCCTCAGCAATTTTCTTGCCTTTATCCTTCACACCCGAACCAGAGGCTTGGCCTACAGGAGGAGGTTCGGTTGTGTGAGTTGCCTTTGAGGAATGAGGTGGTTGAGATCCAGACTCCTTTTCTCCCCCTTGTTTCGGATTGGACACGAAATCGGGTAGCCCTTCAATTTTGCTTAACAGATCCAGGGCAGGAGCGAGCTTCTCTGCAAGGGTACGCCTCACAGAATGATTAAGGATCAGATCATGTGCTTCGAGGATGTTAGATATTGCTGAGTGGACATCCGAAACACAAGTCTTGATGACCTCCCTTTCGGACCGAAGAGTGTCAATCTGTTGTTGAGAATTGGAGAGTTGAGCACTCTTGACCTTCATGGCAATGGTCTTCTTTGCCAAAACATCCATCAACGAGTTCTCAGCAGCCAGATCCTCTTGGAGTTTAGAGAGGCGCTCGTCAATAGAGGCACGGAGGACAGAGTGGTCGTCTGTCAGAGATTGACGAAGTGTGGCAAAGGACTTCAACTCTGTAGAGACAAACGTGGCCAACTGTTGAACAATTGGTTCCAGCGTAGTCTTGGTGGCATCTGCACTCTCCTGTAAGGACTTTAACAGGGTAGAGGCATCAGAGAATAGTTTATCGACTTTTTCGGTCGCTGCCTCACAGGCTTTCGTTGAGGCATCGATGGCGGCGGTTGCAGAAGCGACCGAATCTTGCTGAGCCCTTGAGAAAGCATCAACAATCTTCTGAAGAGCAGCTTCAGAGAGGGATGATTGAGAGGTGGAAGAAGAAGCAATGAGCAAGTCGACCTTGTCATGTAGCTCCTTAAGATGCTTCTTTGTGATCGGAGCGTCATCGTCATCGTCGCTCTGCACTTGAAACGGACTGTAATAGACTGAATCAAATGTCATGTTTTCCCCGCCAAGGAAAGGGTTATCTCCGTCAGAGGCATGACCGGGAGATGGTGGTGGTGGTGAAGCTGGGGGTGTAGTGGTATGAGTAGGTTGAGGTTGGGTGGTTTCAGGTGTAGGTGTAGGTGTAGGTTCGGTTTGTTTTTGAGTAGGGGTAGGTTCGGGTGCTTTTTGGGTTTCGGTTGCTGGTGGAGGTTCGGTTGCATCGGTATGAACCCCCGTATCAGATACGTTGGTTGTAACCTTTGCAGTGGATGTTGTTGTAGCATCGGTGAAAATAGGTGGTGGCATAGGGATTGAGGTGTTTGGAATGTTGGTAAAGGGGTTTATGGTAGGAATGGAAGTAGGAATTGTTTGAGTAGGAGAGGGAATTGGAGAAGTATGGATTTGCATTTCGGGGGTAGGTGATCTGGGTGGTGTATTGCCCCTTGGAGGTGTGTTGTCTCTTGGAGAGTCATCAGAATCCGAACTCCCACCCTCCGACTCACTTGAAGAGGAAGCGATAATCAGCTTTCGCTTTGGTTGTGTCTTTCGCCTCTTCTGCTGTGGGGACTAAGCAGCTTTAGTGGGTTTCCTCTTCCTAGGAGAAGGGCCTTTAGCCCCTTTGGCCACCTGTTTCCCTTTGTCTACCTTCTTGCCTCTAGGAACAGGTTTATCGGCATCGTGAATTGATTTCAGCATCTCTGGCGTGAGATCCCTCGGACCAGACCGCTGGAACTCTTTGTAGGTCCGGATGATCCTGCTGTTAGCTGGAACATCAGCGTACATGGTTTCCGGAATGGAACCATTGAATGGGAATTTTGAAGCATCTGAGACGATGATCTTCGTGGTATGAAAGGTACCAATCGAAGACATCGGTGCGCCGGCGACAGTGGGGATGCTGTACTTGTCCATGACCCACTTCGTAATCAGGGTCCAAAACCTAGCATACGACACCTCTGAATGCCGTGAAGAAGAAGATAAACTATGGATGAGTTGTTGCCAGAGAACAAACCCATAGTCGACATTAATGCCGTTGTAGACCCCATATAAGATGGACAGGAACAGTCGACTGGAACCATCTGAACCAGAGCTCCTTTCAAAGAGACCTTTGAAGAGCACAGTGAACATCCCGTTCCACTGTGGCGGCAAGCATGACTTTTTGAACTTGGCGACGGAAGTAAGCACCTCCGTGTATCCCATATTGTAGAACATATTGAACAGGTGCCCCATGGGAATTGTCTCTGGATTAACCCTCGTTGGATCAGCTTCAAACCCTAACAGAGAGCAAAATCGTTGCTTGGAGATAGACGCTTTATGATGAGAAACGTCAAAGAAGATCCTATCGACCACTTTGTCGTAATGAGCAGTCACATAGATCTGCGACAGGAATTCCACGGGCACTAATTCCACCCGTGATAGTGCAGGAGCAATTGGCGAATACTTCAAGCACTCGATGATAGCAAACATGTAGGAATCATAGACATGAGGGGTTAGATCGATAATGAGGCATTGTTGAGGGCAAATGGGAAGAATGTGGGAAGTGGCGTGCACAGAGGATGAATCTGCCATTGTTGAAGAGAGTGAAGAAGATGATGAACAGTTAGGGTTCAGGGAATTCTTGCGCTCTGGGATTCTTGATTGCAGTAAAGAGGTAAATGGTAGATGATGCCGCCTTTTATACTAGGGTTTAAGGAGAGAGAAAAATCTTCCCAAATCTTCTATCGAAATACGAAGGGTTTTTCCGGAATTTGACTGATGCGTGACAGTTACGGTAAGCGATGATCACGCATGAGAGAGAGTGTCAGATTCCTTAGAACATGCCTCCCATCAAGCGCCGTTTGGATAGAAACCGTTTCAGATTCACACGCGCCGTTTCTGTGCTTTTTAGAGAAGAACCGTTTCAAATTCGCACACGCGTCTGCGACGTCATTTGGAGATTGGACGTTTCAAATTCGCATGCTTTCCCTTTTTACCGCCGTTTGAAATTTAATCAATTAGACTCCCGCCTGAGTCAGCAACCCTTCATCTTATCCCTATAACGACATCTTTTGAATAAAACGCCCACGTGGATTAAAATTGACCACAGCAATTAATCAACCACTAATCCAATGAAAAAGCTTGTAATTATTAGAACCAAAATTTTGGAAAATCAAAGATTTTCGTGCTTAGGGTGTAAAAGAAAAAGAAATAAAACAAATCTTTTTAAGAAAAATTGTGATGTCAATAAAGACACGAAACAAATGATTCCGAGCACGAATCTCTTCCTTCAAAGTCAAGAGAGACTTTAAAGTGTAAATGTGGTTTCACGTAGAATAACGATCAAACACCTTTTAAGAAGTGTTGAAAGGCTTCTTTTAATTAAGCTTTTTAGAGTGGCTTAGCTTTGATTCAACAGTCCTAATCTTGAAATAAGTTAGAAAGTGAACAAAGTACTTGTGAGACCGGTGTAGTCTATTGAACAAGTAGGTTTGAAATAATTTTTAAAGTGGCTTGTAAATATAAAATCTCAACAAAAATTAAAAACTGGATCCCAAGGGAAGAAATGTTATGGTTTTTAACAATTTCATAGGAATCACACAAAAGAAAATTTTGAGACTTCATGAAGATACGTCCGTCAATTCATTAGTGAAAACTTAGAGCAAATTAATTGTTCACTGTCAATTCATATTGGGTATTGAATTTTGGGTTTCACTCAGCTCGTAGTGGCACGAAACTAAGATCATAAACGCAGTTTTTGAGTAACCATAAACCTCAGTGGTAATTTCTGAGAGTCTCAAGGGTTACGTTTGTGAAACGAATTTAATGGAGAAATGCAATGGAGATGATGTAAGAAATTAAAGTACCTCTGCTATAAAAATAGGACCAAGCAGAAAACTCTTATCTCATGTGAGAAGAGAGTTAGGTAGCTCACGATTACAATAAATGTGATAGCCTAATTGGGAAGACAAAGTTTGTATATACCAAGTCATTAAAGCTATTATTCAGAATCTGATGAGGCTTTGGGCACATACAGCAGCATACTTCTAGGGACACTTAACTAATGCAACCATTTCCCCACACAAATAAAGTAAAAAAAAATAAAGAACAAAATATTTTTGGAGTTTTGATAATAAAAAATATAAAAAGAATAATAATAAAAATAATAATAATAATAATAATAATAATAATAATAAAAATAAGACTAAAAAGGAAGAAAAAAAATAAAAAAAAAACTTTGGAACCGAACCCGAGCGTTCGGTTGACTTCGGTTTTGAAAAATTTTGAAAAACCGAACCCGAGCGTTCGGTTGATTTCGGTTTTGAAAAATTTTGAAAAACCGAACCCGAGCGTTCGGTTGGTTTCGGTTTTGAAAAATTTTGGAAAACCAATGAACTTAGACTTTCAAAAAGGAAATACTTTAGACAATGAAATAAATAAATTTTACACCAATGAAATAAATAAATTTTACACCAATTGTACATGAAATTTACAACCAAGAAAACTACCTTTAGTGGATGAGCGAGAGGCAGATGATCCAACCGAACCCGAACGTTCGGTCTATTTCGCTTCTTATGTTTGTGATTGAGAGGTAGTTTGTGGTACTGACTCTGATTCCATCATTCCTAGCCCTTGTAGAATTTTGTTGAACGACGCTTCAGGAAGGGCTTTGGTGAAGACATCAGCCAGTTGATCAGTGGTTCTAACTAAGTGAATTTCAACGTTTCCATCTTCCACATGATCTTTAATGAAGTGATACCTCAGTGCTATGTGCTTAGTCTTGGAGTGTTGCACTGGGTTATGACAAATCCTAATTGCACTTTCAGAGTTGCAATATAGTGAGATCTTTTTCATATTGAGTCCATAGTCTCTGAGTTGACTCTGGATCCAAATCACTTGAGAAGTACAGAATGCAGCTGCAATGTATTCTGCTTCAGCTGTAGACAAAGAGACACACGTTTGTTTCTTTGATTGCCAGCTAACCAACTTCCCGTCAAGGAATTGGCAGCCGCCTGTGGTGCTTTTCCTGTCTAATCCACAACCTCCAAGATCTGCATCTGAGTAGGCCTGAACGAAGAAGCCCGAGTTGGATGGATACCATAGACCTAAAGAGGTAGTTCGCTTGAGATATCGTAGAATGTTCTTTACTGCAAGCATGTGGGGTTCGCGTGGGTTCGCCTGAAATCTAGCACAGTAACAAATAGAGAACATTATGTCAGGCCTGCTAGCAGTAAGATACATCAGAGAACCGATCATCTGGCGATAAAGCGTAATATCAACTGCTAGTTTATCCAAGGATGGAGTGAGCTTGATGCCGAACGCCATTGAAACTTTGACCTTTGAATCTCCCATCATGCCAAATTTTTCTAGAAGAGTCTTCGTGTAAGCTTCCTGATTGATAAAGATGTCTTCGGGTCCCTGTCTAATATTTAAACCAAGGAAAAAGTTAATTGGACCCATTGAGCTCATTTCAAATTTAGTCTCCATCAGCTTTCTGAATTCAACCGTTAAGCTGGGATTCGTAGAGCCAAAGATGATATCATCGACGTAAATTTGAACAATCATAAGGTGGTTACCTTCCTTCTTACGAAAGAAGGTTGGGTCAACCGAACCTTGTTTGAATTTCGACATCTTTAAAAACTTTGTCAGCGTTTCATACCAGGCTCTCGGAGCTTGTTTCGGTCCATATACGGCTTTGTCCAAAATATAACAATGATTAGGATACCTTTCATTTACGAATCCAGGAGGTTGCTCCACGTACACTGTTTCTTCGAGTTCACCATTGAGAAATGCACACTTAACGTCCATTTGGTAGACTTCAAAGTTTTTGTGTGCAGCATAGGCAAGAAAGATTCTAACTGATTCCAGCCTAGCAACAAGAGCGAAAGTCTCTTCATAGTCAATTCCTTCCTCCTGACAGTATCCTTTCACAACAAGATGAGCTTTGTTTCGTATCACGTTCCCTTCTTTGTCCATTTTGTTCCGGAAGACCCATTTGAGACCAACAACTGAGGCATCTGGAGGAGTTGGAATTAGTCGCCAAACTTTGTTCCTTTCGAATTCATTCAGTTCGTCTTGCATAGCTTGAACCCAATCGGAGTGATCAAGAGCAGAGTTAACTGTCTTTGGTTCAACTTTTGAGACGAAGGAGTTGAACATACAGAATTCTACTTGTGAAAACAAAGAAGTTTGTTTTGCCTTGAGTTGTGATCGGGTTAGAACCTTTTCAGATACATCCCCAACGACTTGAGTGACAGGATGATCTCTAGTCCATTTGACGAGAGGAGGGTAGTTTGGATCAAAGGATGGATCCAATTCAGCGTTTATCATCTCTTCTGGTTCGGATGGACTTTCATCGTCATAAAGCATATCGGCATGCTCCCCCTCGATAGATAAGCTTTCAGGAATGTCTTGAGTATCTTGAGCTACAGAGGTTTCTTGTGGTGCTGAGCTTTCAGGTGTTGATGCACCTTCGGGTAGTGAGGTACTTTCGGTTGGTGTAGTACTTTCGGTTGATAAAGTGCGCTCGGGAGCAGCTTGAGAACTGTTCTCCCCCTCAACATGTGAGCTCGGCTGTGATGATGATGGTGGATCCTCCCCCTCGACTGAAGCATTGTGTTGTGGAGGGTCGTCAGAACTTGATCCTCCTTCATTCATTCTCTTTGCAGCATCATTGATAAGTTGCCTCAGATGATCTACCTTGTTGTCAGCTGCGTTGGCTTCTGAGAGAGTTGCCTTTTCTGGTTCATCAAATAACTCAACGTACTTCTCAAAGAGGTTTGCAATAGAGGCGGTGACTTGGCCAGTTTGAGGAAAAATTTCTCCAGTTGTGTCTTCGTTGGCCTTTAGCTTTTTGACATAGCTATCATCAAAAGTCACGTAATAAGTTTCTTCTATTTTCCTCGAGCGCTTGTTTAATACCCTGTACGCTTTAGAAGTTAGAGAATATCCCTTCGTCGGCTTTGACATCAAACTTGTTGCGGTGTTCTTTGGAATTGAAAATGAAACACCGTGAACCGAACACATGGAAAAACTTGACATTTGGCTTCCTGTTGTTGATGATCTCATAAGGAGTGAGAGTGAAGCGCTTATTGAGATATGACCTGTTCTGTGTAAAACAAGCAGCAGAAATAGCATCAGCCCAAAAATATAAAGGTAAGGAAGCGAAACTTAGCATAGTTCGGGCCGCTTCACACAAAGATCGGTTTCGTCTTTCGACAATTCCGTTTTGTTGAGGAGTGTAGGGAGCCGAGAAGTTATGACTGGTTCCCTTTTCGGCCAAGAATTCTTCAAATTCTTTATTTTTGAACTCCAGCCCATTATCGCTCCTGATGTTGCGAACGACTTTCTTCAACTGTACTTCAACCTGTTTAATGAACGTCTTTAGTTTGAGAGTCGCTTCAGATTTTTGCTTGAGAAAGAACACTCATGTAAAACGCGAAAAGTCATCAACAATAACAAGAATGTACTTGCTACCACCGATACTTTCGATAGATGATGGACCACACAAATCAATATGAAGTAACTCGAGTGGTTCAACAACTTTAGTGTTTATTATAGATGGATGACTTTGACGACTCTGCTTCCCCATTTCACATGCAGCACACAAATGTTCTCTATCGTACTTGAGCAATGGAAGACCTCGAACATGACCTCCAGTGACAAGTTTATTGATGTCTTTAAAGTTGAGATGAGAGAGCCTTCGGTGCCATAACCAGCTTTCGTTAGATTGTGCTTTGGATAACAGACAGATAGCTGGGTTCCCTTTGATAGGTTTGAGGTTCAGGGGAAACATCTCACCTTTACGCTCCGATTTGAGAATAACTCTTTTCGTCTTCTTCTCAATGATTTCAGAGCCCTCATCGTCGAATGAAACTTTGAGATCGGTACCTCCAACGAGTTGAGATACACTGATGAAGTTGTGTTGTAATCCTTCCACATATGCAACCTTTCGTATCGTGAAATCACCGTTTGTAATCATTTCATAGCCTTTTATGGTGCCGAAGGAGTTGTTCCCGAACTTGACATTTCCACCGTTTGAAAGAGACCTGTATTCTCTTAGCTCTTCCTTCCTTCTTGTCATGTGACGCGAGCAGCCACTATCAATGTACTATTCTTCGTCAAACTGCTCGTCACTGATAACCTTCTTGATCAGTTCATCAAGCTCGTTGAACTGTACGCTGAGCGGTTTTGCAGTAAAGCACAAGTCCTCTCACTCCTTTGCGTCTTCAATCCCACCATCCGTGTTGTATCCCCTCATCTGAGAAACGTCGGACACCATCAAGCATTTTCCACCACTGCTCTCTTCTTTCGCCACATAAGCCTTTCCATGAGAAGGCTTCCTTACTTCATCATCTTCAGAGTCGGTTGACCAGACCTCCACGCCACCGAACTCATCATCTGCTACCGAACCCTGCACAATTAAAGCATTCATAGAAGGGTTAGCAGTAGATTTCTTCTTTCTGATTTCATCCAGCTTTTTCAGCAACAAAGCTTCTTCATCCTTTTCATCATCCTTTTCTGCCATTTTCTTGAGGACGCAATCTTTTACATAGTGGTTCTTTCCCCCACAGTAATAGCAGCTCACTCCCGAATCTCCTTCAGCTTTCGGTTCCTTCCTTGATTCTTCTGCCTTCGGTTCATCTTTGACCTTTTCAGAACTATAACTCCCCTGCCAATTTCGGTTCTTGTTTGTGGGGAATCTCTTCTTGATGAACCTCTTGGGGTTGGACACCATCATAACATAGTCTTTAGAAGTGAGGTCATACTCCTCCAAGTTGAGGTCTTCTTCTTCCATCACTGCTTTGCTTTTGGACAGGAGGGCCAACGAACCTAGGCTTGAAACTACATTTTTCTCCTGTAACACGATCCTTTCTTGGGATTTCAGGATGCCCACCAGTTTCGCCAAAGAATAGGATTTGAATTGCTCATGCGCTTTAACTGTGGACACTACTGCTCTCCACTCAGATCTGAGACAGTTCAAAAACATAACCTTCTGCTCAATTAGCTTCCTTTCAATGTCATGTTTAATCATCTTGCTAAGAAGATGATTGAAGCGATCGAACGTTTGCGTCACAATCTCTTCGGCTCCCTGTTTGAATTCACCAAATTCGGACAAGAGTAAGATTTGAATAGAATGTTCAAGATCTTCGTCTGTAGAGTATAATTCTCGTAGCCTGTCCCATATTTCTTTTGCAGTCGTACATGAACTCACCAGTCTGAAAGTATTGGATTGAAGAGCGAATCTGATTAATCTCAATGCTTTGATATTGCACTGAAATTTATCTTTTTCGTCTTGAGAAATATCTTTAACGTCTTTCAAAAGATCATTATACTCCTTTTGAGTTTTAATAATCTTTGAAGTTGTTGAATGAGAAAAGGGTCCAGATATGATTGCTTCCCAGATGAGGTATCCATTGTCCTCAGATCCTATAACATAGTCTTCAAAGTGATGTGCCCAGACTTCATAATCATGGGTGTATAGGATGAGAATCTTCGTTGTTGATCCAATGTTGTTCGAAATATTAATGGGATTAGATTGCGACTCGTCCATGTTTGATCGAATAACCTGTTAAAAGATCAGACTTATAATATAATAGATTAGGGCAAAACAATAAATATCGAGTTACGTCAATTATGGGATGACGGCTCAATAAATATCAGTAAATGCGGAATAACCCTAATCGAAACCTTTTTCACAGAAAAGAAGTGTATGATTTACACAGCCTCCTGCTCTGATACCAATTGATGAGTTAAAAACTAACTTGAAGATCGATTAGATCTTTAAAACAGGTAAAATAATAAACGAGTAAACGGCAAGAACACAATAATGGATCAAAGAGTGTCGAATGATTAATCAATAATCCTCAGCAGAGCTTGATAAAGAACTTCTACTGTAGAGGATTTAGGGTTTACAAGAACGATGAAGTAATAATCTGTGATCTATCGTAAATACTATTGTCTTCTAGATCGTTAACCTAATATGCATGCAAGCACATTAATTTATACTAAACCCTATCAGCTCACGGTTGGACAGGCCCAAACCGGAGTAACAAAACTTGGACTATTAACCGAACCCAATGGACGCAATACATCAAAAAGCTACGCTATGCTACCCAACAAAAACAAATTTCATAAACATTCATCAGTTTTTTTACAACATTCATCAGTTTTGACAATATTCTTCAGTTTTGACAATATTATATCTTCTTTCCATCTCCCCAAGTGTAATGTAATTTTCTCAAATATTATTTAAACATCATTTATCTTAATGGAGAAAAAAAAAACAAAACAGGGCCATTTGCTTATTTGCGCATTTCTCAAATATTGTCCTTAATAATCTATTGATGCAGAAAAATCATTTGGAAAAACCTGAGAGCAACTCTGAACAACAAATTCACAAAAATGCCCATCAATTTCTATTTTGATTTACTATCTACACTTAATTTTTCTCATAAGCTAAGACAACATATTAATACTCTTTATGACAATGGGTGGATTTATATTATCAAATTAGAGACTTTCAGCATTCCCTATGCCTTCATATATGCACATCAACTTCTTGAACTTTTTTATAGACATTTGACCTCAATTACACAATCTTCAACCATATCTCCATTAATCCATTTAAGTCGAAATGTTTAAATAAAAACAGCATGTATATTCAGGAAAATGTAATGGGCATAATAAATCTAGATGCTATCATAAATTACAGGGGGGGATATGGAGTTTTTAAGAGATTCATACTGGTATGAAAAGCAGCTCTCTTTATGTTCAATGTGAACAAATCCTTGCATTCTATCAACATCATTAACTTCCTTTCTTCACAAAAAATACGACACCATGATCCATAGCTCTCAATAACCATAAATCTGTGAGATGTTATTAAGTAATTTCATATTCAGGTGTACCAATCTTCAGCTTCATCATCACTATCTGATAAGTAATCATCTTCTTCATCTTCATCTTCATCTTCTCCTTCAGAAAAAGCTGAAATCTTTGACTGATTGAATCCACTCCTTTTTGCTACTAATTCATCTAAAATACCATCTAAAGGTCCGATATTTTCATCCATATCCCCATCAAAACTGGAAACAAACACACCATTGTCGACATCATCCAAAAATTCATCGCTTCTGGTTCTTAGAACCAAATCCTCTTCTGTAATCTCCCCATTCTCGACCCTATTCCATGGAACCCACAAATCCGCTTGTCTCCCCAATGCTCTGTCCCAATCACCAACAACCACCGTCCCCAAATTTGAAGCTTTAGCTCTTCTTAACATCTCAGAGAAATCAGAATCATCGGAAACCAACACTAACCAGTCAATTCCTCGACTCATGGAATGTTGCATTTGTCTCTTCAATGCCCAATCCGCCGCCTGAGGCTTATCCTCCACCGTCTTCACGAAAACCCCCGCCCTTCTAAGCTCCGCTGCCAATCCGTACCCAGTTTTGGGCGTAACTAGGGTTCTAGCAGCCTCCGTGTACTTGTGATTTCCGGTGATAAACCTCTCCTTGAACCGCTGTCGTTTCTTCCCCTTCAAGGATTTCATTCTGTTCATCTTCTTTTCTCTTTCTCGCATGTGTAATTGTTTGAAGTGTTTCTTTAGGTCTAGATTTGTTTTACATTTGCGGCCGCAGACACCGCAGAGATAGGGTTCGGATGGGGTAGCGACGCCCTTACGCTCAAGGATGTCGAGACGGCGTTGATCACGGCGTTGCTCGACGACCCAGTGTGGGAGGTGGATGAAGGCGTGGCGGTTAGCGTAGGCGGAGACGTCAACGAGTTCACCGAAATGATTGGCAATGTTTTTGAGAGCCATGGCGGCATCGTAAGGAGGGCCTCGCGGGGGCTTGTTGTCGAGGTCCCACAAGATTACGACTTTTTTAGGTTTGGCGGCGAAGACTCCTTCCTTTGTCTGGACCATGTCGATTTCGGACATGGAAGCGGGGGAAGCTGGGTGGTCGGAGGCGGAAGAAGGTGTAATTGAGCGGCGACATTGGCGGAAAGTGGTGGTGGTGGTGAATTTGAAGGAGTATAAAGGGAGCTGGTGAGAACGAGGGGAAAGAGGAGGGGGTGGGGAATTGAGACTGAGAGTGAGGGTTTCGATGGATTTGCAGAGTAAATTCATTTGATCAGTTGGAAAGGATAAGGTAATTGGGAATTTTGAGATGAACACGATGGAACAATTTCATGGACGGAATATTTCGGGTATCATTCCGCCCGTTAATTCAAAAGGGTAAGAGTGATTTCGGATATGGTAACTTAAACGAAGTGAATGTTCGATGAACTGATCATAAACCGTTTGGTGGAAAGTTGGTTTACGTTCGCTTATTTAATAAATGAACGAACATGAATACAAATTCTCGTTTGTTTAGTTAAACGAACGAACATGAACAATGATCACGTTCGTTCAATTATGTTCGTTTACCTCCGTTTATGTTCGTTCATTTTATGTTCATATATGTTTAATTTTCATTGTATTTGATTACATTACTATATTATATTATATGTTACTTATATTTATTTATCTATGTTTGTTTATGTTAATGTATGTTACTTATATTTATTTGTCTACGTTTGTTTATGTTTGTTTGTTTATGTTCGTTTATGCTGTTCACGAACATAAATGAACGAACATGAACAATGTAAATTTTTAAACGAATGAACATAAACAAGAAAATTTGTTCGTTTATTCATTCGTGTCTGTTTAGTTTTTCGGCTAACTTAAACGAACGAACGTGAACACGCCATTGTTTGTGTTTGTTCGGCTTGTTTACAACCCTATTTCGGGGTGTTAGGGATTTGTTTAAATAAAATAAAAATTATTGATTTATTGGTTTTTAGAAACAACTAGGATTTTATCCGTGTTCGTCACAACGACATTAATTCATTTAAGAAGATGAACTCTTTAAGCAGAAGTAGAAATAGTCACGAATCAAAATGTAACGCCCCGATTCTCAGGTATTGAATTAATATAAGAATTTTATTGTTTTCAAGGTTAACTCGACGAGTCGGTTGCCCTACTCGTCGAGTAGCAGCGGGTTGGTTCGCGAGTTTTAGTGACCTACTCGTCAAGTCCAATAAGGGACTCGACGAGTAGGATCTGGCAGATGAAACCCTAAATTTCAGGGTTTTGCGCCCTATTTAAGGATCACTTATCCCCCTTAGCCTCTCTTACTGCTCCCCTCGAATTCAGAAACCCTAATTCGTGTTGTTCTCTATATTGGTGTGCTTCTTAGCTTGGAAGAGGGATTTTGGTGAGGAAAGGTTTGAAGACCAAGGAGCTTAGAACAAGGAATGGCTGGGGATCTGAAGTCTACCTCAGTTCATCACCATTTGGAGGTATCAAGTCGTCACCTTGAGGTTCTTCTAGTTAAACCCCTTTCTATATTGAGTTTTGGGACCATTTTGGGCATTTGGTGTTGCATTTTGAGTAATGAACCAAGATCTGAAGTTGCAACTTCGGATCTAGGCTCATCTTGGCCTTTATCATCATAAAGTCTCAGTCTTTAGCATGTTGGTGAAGCTCTTTTGCCTAGAACCTCTTCTTTAGCTTGTTTTGGGTCATTACCACCTTACATGCATGTAAAGTTTGCAACTTTACATGATAAACATGCCTTGGGTGTCACACCCCCGAACCAGACGGCGGAAACGTCCGGGGGCTGTCGTGACTCAATTGAATACCATAACATTAAATATATATGAAACATAACAACATTCGTCACCATTCATTAATATAGTACAACCAGTAGCGTTTACATGAAATACATTGGTTAAACATTACATTCCCAAAAATAAATTGTTCGATTCGTACATAAATAAACTGCAAGCCATCACTGAATATGATTTCCTTTGATTCACTGGTTCCCTGAGAATACAAGTATTTTGAAAAACGTCAACATATGAAATGTTGGTGAGTTCATAAGTAGTTTTTGAAATCCAATGTTTTGTATTGTTTGAAAACCACCAGAAAATCCGATATTTTCTGAAAATAGTATAGTAAAAAAAAAAGGTGTGAAGATCCATAGGTATGCTTGTTTGATTTTATACTTGTAAAAATTGTTCATTAAAATTGTATGCATTTCGAATCCGTATGTATTGAAAACCCTAGGAAAACCCGATGTTTTCCTAATTTCTTAAATTACATGAAGTTACATTGAAACCATTGCATAGCGTATAGTGTCAGTCCCAGGCGACGTTGGATTATTTTTGAGCATGATTAATTACTACAAACCCGCATTACACAAACGCCCAGTTTATAGCTATACTAACGATCCCGAAGGCGTCGTCCGTTTTAATCACGTTATCCAATCGCCCTGACTATGTGTAGTCCCACATCCGAAGAGAGAGAGGACACGAAGACCTCGATGACTCCATTAACCGGTTGGGGATAAAAATGTACGAGGGGTCCCAGACCCGCCTCGCATGAAATGTAGACTTTACTAGCAATACCAAAGGACCCTTGGGGAACAGTAGTATACAAGCCATTGAAAGTCCCTCTACGTTGTGCCAAGTCGGTGAAACCCAACACTTCGTAGAAAAAAAATGTCTTCGGGCCTTAAGATCAGGTCATTGGGCTAGCTAGGCTCAACAAACAAGATTTTACACTTTTGGGGCCCAAAGATGGTGCGTAGACGTCTGTGCACACTCGCATGTAAATTGAGTTCCCAAACGTTATTTGTATGAATCGTATTGTCGTCGTGTTAGTAGTTTCGGATTTTCATTGGTTCGAGACCGAACCAATTCGTTTCACAACGATTTTGGTATTGTAGTGTATTGTATTTCGTCGATAGTCGCGGTGCCATTATTTGATCAAATTGCGTATATTGAATTTGCCTTGAAATTTTCCTGTTTTCAGCCCCTCATTGTTTGTAAAATTTACATTTTCAACCCTTTTATTGAATACTTCCCGGTTTGGTCCTTAAATTAATTTTCTTGACATTTTAACACCAAAAATTATTAAAATAAATATTTTTCAGCATATTTTTCATAGAAAACAGTTTAAGTCCCTGAAAATGCAGTTTTCTCGGTTTTAACCCTTCTTTTTCGCAACTTGACAATTTTGGCCCAAATTGTAAAATTTTTTGCAACTTTGGTCCTTTTTAAATTTAAAAAGCATTTTAAACCTTTGAAAAGGACTTGGAACACTTATAGTCCACTGTTTTACAGAAAAATGCAGTTTTGGCCCTCCAAATCAGAAAATCTCGCATAATGGGCCTCATTGGGCCGAAAATGTCATTTTTAGCCCATTAAGCTTGAAATTTATGTTTTTAATCCTCTAAATAAGTATATTTCCAGAAATTGTTTTATTGAAACTGTTTTGACACACCTCATCCATCAGAATTCGTGATATGTCAATTTGGGCCCTTAATTTTGTATTTTTTCACATTTTAGGTCCAAAATTTGTGTTTTTAACCCAAAGAAAATTGTTACTAAACCACTTAACCATTTTTCTTGAAACACTTTGTATTTAGAAATATATTTGAAGATAAAATCATTTAACACAAGATATATCTCGGTTTTGAGGGGTTTTATGGCTAGATCCAACATTATAACACACAAATGCATACATATAAGCATGGAAATCATACAAGGCATACAAAACACATATAGATCTACACTTTCACTTGTATTCCCCCCCCCCCCCCCACAAAACTCATAAAAACAGAAAATAGGGGGTATGAAGCTCACCTTGGGTGTGGTTTCGGTTTTTGGAAGAAAAGATGGAGGAAAACTTGATGATTTTTGGCCTTAGCACCTTTCCTTGGTAGATCTCGAGTTTGAGATGGTTCTAGGATGCAAGATCACGATTTTTGCATAGATTAGGAAAGGATTTTGATAACAACAAGAATCTAAATCATAGATCTATGCATAATCTTACCTTAGATGAAGAATTTGTGGAAATTTCCTCTTGAATGCTTCCTAAAACTCGAGATTTTTGAAGAGGGGAGGAAGGAGAGTTCTTGAGTAATCTAGAGAGAATTTGAGAGATTTTTGTGGGTGTGTGTGGGTGTATGGCCGAGAGTGAGAGAGAGGAAGAAGTGAGGTGATCTTTGAAGTGATACTTGCATGGAAGAATGAGATACAATGCATGGATGTCCTTTGGGTAATAGTGAGGTGGCATCCAAAGTCAACACTTCCATTTCTCTTTGGGTTTGGGCCTTGGGCCGAGAATTGGAAAGGGAAAAGAAAAATTTGGGCTTTTTCCCCTTAAGCCCAAAATTAGAGTTAGTTAGGGTGTGTTTTATACCTAAAAGAATGTGGTAGGATTTTCATATTTTTATTGGACTAGTTTAGGTTATTCATGTATCAAGGCTTTTAGTTCATTTCATTCTAGGTCCAACATGACCTAAAATGTTGAATAAAATAAATGTGGGTCCAATTTGAATCCAATTAGGGTTCTAAACCCAAGATAGTCAAATTGGAAGCTTATTGGTCCATTTGGTCCAATAAGGAAGTTCTAGTCCAAAATGGACCTAATTAAGAACTTCTAGTGTTCCCAATTGTTTGATGACTATTTGTAGTACTTGTATGATGTATTTGATTGAAGTTTTTGATTCACATTAGCTTGAATGTATAGATTACATGACACAAAATTTCCAGTTGTGACATTGGGAAGCTGGATCTACAATGTGGAGCCTTAGAATGGTTTAAAAAGCATCTGTATGCATGAAGGATTGAAGGGACTCGGCGAGTCATATGAAGATGGTCATGAACTCGACGAGTTGATGAACAACTCGGCGAGTCCGATGAAGATTGCCTTGGGCTCAACGAGTCAATCGGATGACTCGGCGAGTCGGCTAGGGTTTTCCCAACCTCTGGACACGTAAGAACTCGGCGAGTGACAGGGAAAATCGACGAGTTGAGTTCAACATGGTCTGTTGACTTTGACTTTGACCAAGGGTTGACCAGCTGACCTCGGGGGGGGGGGGGGGGGGGGGGTATTTTGGTAATTTGGAAATTTATGGAAAAAGTCTTATCGTAACTGTATGTGGTGGAGTCCGTGTTGGTGATTCGTGAGTTTGAGCCTATCGCTTCAGTGCGACATCTGTGAGGTGAGTTATCCTCACTATACTCAAGGGTCTAAGGCACCAAGGCCGACCCTTTGGATTGTTATCTGGTTATGTTATGCTAGTATGATATGTTAGATCAGTATCCTAGAGGGTAGGATGATATTATGTGATACGAAGTATGACCTGCTAGTTCGGTATCCTAGAGGGTAGGTTAATATTATGTGGTATGTGGTATTATCCGTTAGATCCATGGTTGTCTATAGACTGTTATGTGATTATCTGTTATATGTGCACATGGTTGTTTAGCGGTTGAGGCTTATCTACTTTGTGTGAAAGCCAATAGACCTGGGCATTCCAACCTGTTGGTTGTGGGCCGTGAGTATTCCATCCCGAGGATGACTGGACTCATAGTATGAGGGCATTCCAACCTGTTGGTTGTGGGCCTGGGGTATTCCATCTCGAGGATGATTGGACCAATAGTATGTTGGCATTCCAACCGGATGGTTGAGGGCCTGGGGTATTCCAACTTGATGGTTGACTGGACCCATAGTATGTTTTTTATGATTATATGTGTATTGTTGTAGGTATGGGTATTTTGGGGGAACTCATTAAGCTTCCGGGCTTACAATTTCAGTTTACTGTGTCAGGTACATCAGGGGATCGCGGCAAGGCGAAGGCATGATCGTACAACTCCTCATGATTTGGTTATGTTTCTGGGAAAACTCTGATATTAGATATTTTGAAAACAAACTTTGTAATGATGAATGATTTTAAATGTTTTGAAAAAGTTTTAATTTGGCATGAAATTTTTAGGCGTTACAAGTTGGTATCAGAGCCTTGGTTTGAGTGAATTGGAAGAACACTCGTGTGACTCCGGTCTCAAATCAAGGAAAAGATTTTCAAAATGATTTTCAAATGGTTTTCAAGATAAGTAAGGGAAGATGCAGGGTGTACGATCAGCCGAAGCCAGTAAGTTGACCCCAAAATACCATATAGTTATTTGATTATGTGATATGTTAGAACAACAAGCTAGTGCTAGGCTAGGGATCTTCAGGAATTACATGATAGAATTGCCTGATTACATGATGCCTGGTAGCCTAGGGTTTTCCTCAATATGAGATTTACATCATTACTATTGTTGCTTAGTGTATGCATCACGGTCACACATAACTAAGATCTTATAGCCTGAGAATGTTTGGTTTAGCCTTATTTCCTGTTCTTGTTTGATGAAGGGCTTAGGGTAGGATCAAGTATTTGAAAGTCTATAGGGTCCAGTGTTATGTATGACTAGCATATACTAGTGCTGCAGGGTTGGTGGAAGTTTCATGGATGGGTGGGTTGTGTGAGGCCGGTAGGTGAGTTGTGAGATAGTTATCCTTCCTCTAGGAGTAAGGTTGAGCGACCACCAGGTGTGTGTGTATAGTGTTAGGGTGTTGTGGTGATACTTGAAACATATATGGGTAGGTGTGGAAGGTAGTAGGGGCCCATACTACTGAAAGCACATGACCCATACGCGTAGCAAGGAAGTCACAACCCCTAGGGTTTAGACGGGAGTTGGTTCCCAGATATTTATGCGGATTGCTGATATCTTCTTGTTATATTTTCAGTATGGTGGTTACGAGGTGCTTCGTGACAGGATCCGGATCGGGATCAGGTCAGGGTGATTAGGAGGCCCCTGTAGCACCTGAGGTTATCGGCCAGGAGGAGCCATTGTTGACAGAAGATCGAGTCAGGGAGATCATCTGTGAGGAGGTGGTCGAGATTGTTCGGGGTTAGATTCCGGAGTTATTTGGGACTATCAAGTCCGCTATGATGGAGTACTTTGATGACCGATATGCAGCCCTTACTGAGACAGCTGCCCCTGCAGCCACCGCGGCTGTAACAACGGCAGGAGGGGGAGCGGGCTGAGTTTTTCAGTACCAGGACTTCGATAACACGAAGCCCCCAACTTTTGATGGTAATCATGATCCCATTGTAGCCATGAGGTGGTTGTCGGATGTGGAGGGGTGTTTCTTTACATGTTCATGTCCTACTGACCAGAAGGTCAGATGTGCCCTGAACCTGCTAAGGTCCGGGGCAAAGGACTGGTGGAGATTGATGACGGGGTCGTATACGGATGTATAGAGAGTTGTTGTTACTTGGGAGCAGTTCAGGGACATGTTATGTGCTCGCTACATTCCGAGGGTCGAACGTGAGTGATTATCTCAGGAGTTTTTGGAGCTGAGACAGGGTACTGAGACGGTGACAGAGATCACCCGTATGTTTATTGAGAGGGTGATGCTTTGCCTGAAGTTTGCCTCGGAGCAGGCTCAGATGACACGCTATCTGAGCATGCTCAAGACTGACATCCGTCAGTTTGTTTCCACTCAGAGATGCGATACTCTACTGGAGTTACAGGAGGCCGCCAGGCGGCGTGAGTTAGAGATTGAGCTGCAGTTGAGGGAGTAGCGGCATGACCCGGCGCAGTCGCAGCCGGCGCCGAAGCGGTCCAAGACCGTTGATACCAGGACTGGGGGACAGTCAGGCCGCGCTTGTGGGAAATGCGGAAAGGCTCATTCAGGGACGTGCCAAGCAGGGAGTAGGTGCCACCGATGTGGAAAACAGGGCCATATGGCCAGGGATTGCAGGCAGCCGATTCCAACTTCCGGAGTCAGGATTTGCTATCATTGTGAGCAGGTGGGCCATATGAAGGCCCAGTGTCCTCTACTAGCCGCCAAGCTGGCGTAGGCTCCAGCGCCGGCTACCTTGAGGATCACGGATAGGAGACCAGTCAGGGCAGAGCCTCCGAAGGCTCAGGGTCGTGCCGTCGAGCTTACAGTCGAGGAGGCCAGGACAACACCAGATGTGGTTGCTGGTATGTTTCTATCCTTACACTCATTTGTTATATATGTTATATGCTTATCTGTTGTACCTGTGATTAGGTACGTTTTTAGTAAACTCCTTACCCGCATTGGTATTATTTTACTTGGGGGCGAGTCGGTCGTTTGTATCTCATACTTTCAGTAGGGAGTTCAGTATGCTAGTAGGTGAGCTAGAGTGTCCGTTGCGAGTCTCCATCGCCAACGAACACGGGATTTCTGCTTCTTTGGTCTACCGAGGATGTGAGATGGAGATTTTCGGAGTGTCTTTTCCGATATACTTGATATCGATTCCCATGGGGGGCATGCATGATTGTAGGGATGGATTGGCTTAGTCGGTTCGGTGTTATGATAGATTATGAGGGCCAACGAGTGGCAGTTCGCACCCCAAGTGGGCGAGAACTGATTATATATGGCGAAGGCACCAGAGTGGGATCAGGGTTCTGTTCAGCTTCCAGGGCTCTGCTGTATATTCAGGATGGGTGTGCGGGTTATTTAGCATATGTGGTGGATACGCAGGTCAGGGATCAAACTCCAGTTTCAGAGGTTCCAGTGGTTAGAGAGTTTGTTGAGGTGTTCCCGGAGGAATTACCAGGAGTACCTTCAGAGAGGCAGGTCGAGTTCCGGATCGACCTGGTGCCGGGTGCGGCTCCTATCGCCAAGGTGCCATACCGGTTGGCGCCACCCGAGATGCAGGAGCTGTCATCACAGCTACAAGAAATGCTAGGCAAGTAGTTCATTCGACCTAGCAGTTCTCCATGGGGAGCACCGATCCTCTTCGTCAGGAAGAAGGATGGCTCACACCGGATGTGCATTGATTATAGGGAGCTGAACAAGTTTACGGTGAAGAACCGTCATCCACTCCCGAGGATAGATGATCTCTTTGATTAGTTGTAGGGGGCATCTTGGTTCTCCAAGATAGATTTGAGGTCGGGATATCATTAGGTCCGGTTTAGAGAGGAGGACGTAGAGAAGACCGCGTTTCGGACTCGTTATGGTCATTACGAGTTCGTGGTGATGCCGTTTGGGATCACCAACGCACCGACATTATTTATGGACCTGATGAATCGGGTCTGCAGACAGATGCTGGATCGCTCGATCATCGTGTTTATAGATGATATTTTGGTGTATTCCAAGACTCAAGAGCAGCACGAGGAGCATCTCAGGGAGTTGTTGGGAGTTCTAACACGAGAGTGGCTCTATGCCAAGTTCTCGAAGTGCGAGTTTTGGTTACGAGAGGTCCAGTTCCTCGGGCACCTCGTTAACCAGGATGAGATTTTGGTCGACCCGACCAAAATCGAGGCAGTCATGCAGTGGGAAGTTCCGAAATCTCCCTCAGATATCAGGAGTTTTCTGGGATTGACAGGATACTACTGCAGATTCATACAAGATTTCTCCAAGATTGTAGTACCCCTCACTCGTCTGATGAGGAAGGGGGCGGATTTCCGGTGGGGCCCTGAGCAGCAGAGGGCGTTTGAGGCCTTCCGTCAACGGTTGTGTGAGGCTCCAGTTTTGACACTCCCGGAGGGAGTTGAGGATTTCGTGGTGTTCTGTGATGCATCCATCACCGATTTAGGGGTGGTCCTCATGCAGAGGGGACGGGTGGTAGCTTATGCATTGCGGTAATTGAAGCCGCATGAGACGAGATACCCTACGCATGATTTGGAGTTGGGGGCGGTGGTGTTCACTCTCAAGATATGGAGACATTACCTTTATGGGGTCCGTTGTACCATTTACACGAATTACAAGAGCTTGAGGCATATCATGGATCAGCCGAACCTGAACATGAGGCAGCGCAGGTGGCTGAATGTAGTCAAAGACTACAATTGCGAGATCCTTTACCACCCCGGTAAAACGAATGTGGTGGCGGACGCTCTGAGCTGCAAGTCAGCTGGGACTCCCACCCCAGCGGTATGTATGAGGATAGCAATGGATTCCTCGCTTGTGAGTTTGATCAGAGATGCTCAGGTGGAGGGTATGGGACTAGAGAATTGGAAACTGGAAAGGATCAGGGGCGAGAATGCCAGGTTTGTGCAGGATAGTTGGGGGTTGTTGACCCGATGCGTCCGAGTATGGGTTCCGATGACTGTGGGGTCAGACAAACGGTCATGGAAGAGGCTCATAAGTCTCACTTCTCTATTCACCCGGGGGCCACCAAGATTTACCGGGATTTGAGTTTGAGCTACTGGTGGCCGTGCATGAAGCGATAAATTGCTTGGTACGTCGAGAGGTGCTTGACCTGTACGATGGTCAAGGCCGAGCATCAGAGGCCGCATGGAAAACTGCAGCTCCTGGAGATTCCCATGTGGAAATGGGAACAGATCACGATGGATTTTATTACCAAATTGCCGAGAACGACGAAGGGGTTTGATACTATATGGGTCATTGTGGATCGGTTGACAAAGAGTGCCCATTTCTTGCCAATACGGGAGAGTTCGTCGGCCGAGAAGTTGGCCGACATATATGTCCACGAGATTGTTGCTCGCCATGGGGTTCCGGTCTCCATTGTCTCTGACCGGGATGTTAGATTTACCTCCCGCTTCTAGCAGAAGTTCCACGAGGAACTGGGCATGCGGTTGCACTTCAGCACAACATTTCATCCCCAGACAGACGGTCAGAGTGAGCGGACCATTCGGACCCTCGAGGACATGTTGAGGGCGTGTGTCATTGATTTCGGTGGGAGCTGGGATTCCCACCTACCGCTTGCAGAGTTCGCCTACAACAACATCTATCATTCCAACATTGGCGCCCCGCCTTTCGAGCTGTTGTATAGACGGAGATGACGCACCCCAGTTTGTTGGGGGTAAGGTCGGACACATGTTGATGGGACGGACAGAGGTAGTCTTGCAGACTACCGAGAAGATTCAGCAGATCAGGCAGCGACTGCAGACCGCCCAGAGTCGACAAAAGAGTTATGCTGACAGACGCCGATCTGAGTTGGAGTTTCAGGTTGGCGATATGGTACTCCTGAAAGTCTCACCCTGGAAGGGTGTGATCTGCTTTAGGAAGAGGGGGAAATTGGGCTCCGTTAAATCAGGCCGTTCAGGATCATTGCCAGAGTTGGCAAGGTGGCTTACAGGCTAGAGCTACCGGAGGAGCTTAGTCGGATCCACAACACCTTTCACGTTTCGCAATTGCGAAAATGCGTTATGGATCAGGAGGCGGTAGTATCGATGGATGATATTCAGGTCGATGAGCGCCTGAATTATGTGGAGAGGCTCGTGGCCATTCTGGAGAGGAAGAGAAAGGTTCTACGGAACAAGGAGATACCTTTGTAAAGGTACAATGGGAGCATCTGAGAGGATCCGAGTGGACTTGGGAGCCAGAGGCAGAGATGCGGGAGCACTATCCAGAGCTGTTCGCCGCGACAGACTTCAAGGAAGAAGTCTAGCTCAAGTGGGGGAGAACTGTGACGCCCCGATTCTCAGGTATTGAATTAATATAAGAATTTTTTTGTTTTCAAGGTCTACTCGACGAGTTTGTTGCCCTACTCGTCGAGTAGCAGCGGGTTGGTCTGCGAGTTTTAGTGACCTACTCGCCGAGTCCAATAAGGGACTCGACCAGTAGGAGATGGCAGATGAAACCCTAAATTTTGGGGTTTTGCACCCTATTTAAGTATCACTTATCCCCCTTAGCCTCTCTTACTGCTCCCCTCGAATTCAGAAACCCTAATTCGTGTTGTTCTCTATATTGGTGTGCTTCTTAGCTTGGAAGATGGATTTTGGTGAGGAAAGGTTTGAAGACCAAGGAGCTTAGAACAAGGAACAGCTGGGGATCTGAAGTCTACCTCAGTTCATCACCATTTGGAGGTATCAAGTCGACGCCTTAAGGTTCTTCTAGTTAAACCCCTTTCTATATTGAGTTTTGGGACCATTTTGGGCATTTGGTGTTGCATTTCGAGTAATGAACCAAGATCTGAAGTTGCAACTTCAGATCTAGGCTCATCTTGGCCTTTATCATCATAAACTCTCAGTCTTTAGCATGTTGGTGAAGCTCTTTTGCCTAGAACCTCTTCTTTAGCTTGTTTTGGGTCATTACCACCTTACATGCACGTAAAGTTTGCAACTTTACGTGATAAGCATGCCTTGGGAAGCTGGATCTACAATGTGGAGCCTTAGAATGGTTTAAAAAGCATCTGTATGCATGAAGGATTGAAGGGACTCGGCGAGTCGCAAGGTCGACTCGGCGAGTCATATGAAGATGGTCATGAATTCGACGAGTTGATGAACAACTCGGTGAGTCCGATGAAGATTGCCTTGGGCTCAGCGAGTCAGTCGGATGACTCGGCGAGTCGGCTAGGGTTTTCCCAACCTCTGGACACGTAAGAACTCGGCGAGTGACAGGGAAAATCGACGAGTTGAGTTCAACATGGTCTGTTGACTTTGACTATGGACTTTGACTTTGACCAAGGGTTGACCATCTGACCTCTGGGGGGGGTATTTTGGTAATTTGGAAATTTATGGAAAAAGTCTTATGGTAACTGTAGGTGGTGGAGTCCGTGTTGGTGATTCGTGAGTTTGAGCCTATCGCTTCAGTGCGACATCTGTGAGGTGAGTTATCCTCACTATACTCAAGGGTCTAAGGCACCAAGGTTGGCCCTTTGGATTGTTATCTGGTTATGTTATGCTAGTATGATCTGTTAGATTAGTATCCTAGAGGATAGGATGATATTATGTGATACGAAGTATGACCTGCTAGTTCGGTATCCTAGAGGGTAGGATAATATTATGTGGTATGTGGTATTATCCGTTAGATCCATGGTTGTCTATAGACTGTAATGTGATTATCTGTTATATGTGCACATGGTTGTTTGGCGGTTGAGGCTTATCTGCTTTGTGCTAAATCCAATAGACCTGGGCATTCCAACCTGTTGGTTGTGGTCCGTGAGTATTCCATCCCGAGGATGACTGGACTCATAGTATGAGGGCATTCCAACCTGTTGGTTGTGGGCATGGGGTATTCCATCCCGAGGATGATTGGACCCATAGTATGTTGGCATTCCAACCGGATGGTTGAGGGCTTGGGGTATTCCAACCCGATGGTTGACTGGACCCATAGTATGTTGTTGACGATTATATGTGTATTGTTGTGGGTATGGGTATTTTGGGGGAAATCACTAAGCTTCCGGGTTTACAGTTTCAGTTTATTGTTTCAGGTACACCAGGGGATCGCGACAAGGTGAATACATGATCGTACAGCTCCTCATGATTTGTTTATGTTTCTGGGAAAACTTTGATATTAGATATTTTGAAAACAAACTTTGTAATGATGAATGATTTTAAATGTTTTGAAAATGTTTTAATTTGGCATGAAATTTTTGGGCGTTACACAAAACCATGCATAGAAACATATCAGGGCTTAAGTTGTCAAAGTATAAAAGTCAGGGATCAAAGTCATGTCAAGCAAAATGCTTAAAAATAAATATGAAAACATAAAAAAGATTTACACTCAAAATAAACAAACTTTAAGCATAAAAACGTATAAAAATATATTAAAACATAGACAAACTTAACTTTATAGTTACACATATATAGAAAAACAAATAAGTTATATATATATATATATATATATATATATATATATATATATATATATATATATATATATATATATATATATATATATATATATATATATATATATAAGGAGAGGTTATAATGATAACGTATAAATGTTGAGAACACGAAAACAATCATGGACCAATCATTTTCAAAGGAGTGGTATAGGAATTTTACAATTACATTAATGAGACAGTCAACTTAATTAAATTATAGTTTCCTATAATATTGCCATCATTTATTTCAACTATTTTCCAAAAAAAAGTTGTATTTTTATTAGCATAATAATAATATTAAATTGAATGAATTTCCTCTAAAATATAAAAGTCCACGATTTAGTTGTAATGAATATCTAATTTGGTAATATCAACAAAACTCAATTTTATTTCAGAATTTAGTTGTATTTATTAATGAATATCTAATTTGATAATGAATTTTTTATTTGTTGATAAATGAATTCAGTGACTATCATATTAATAAATGAATAAACGAAAGTTGGATTCATATATTTACACAACTATATTCATATATAATTATGAATGAATAAACAAAATATAGAGATAAAAAAACGATACATATATAGTCGTAAATGAATAAATGAAAATGTATACATAAATAAATCAACATGACTGGAAGCCAAAAATAATTCAATTTTAACTATAATCGAATAACACATTGTATAACATGTAGATCAAAATGATGTTTCGAGAGTTTTCCACGTCCGATATCAACATCAATTGCTGCATTTAGTTCTTTCGTAACTTCGACTTAGTCTACAAAAGGTCAATAATATGTAAACACACAACACGTTTATTAATTAATGATTATAGATACAATTTAGATGAAACCTATTAAACATGCATAATTTATTCAATTATGAAGTAATCATCAATGAACTAGTAAAACAGAAAAAAAAAAAAACAAATAATATTATTTATTCATTAATGGATAACAAGTAAAACAGAAACTATATGTAATCTGATTTATTTAATAATAAATATTGAATAAAACTGAAATTTAGCAAATCTTCTTTTCGTTAATGATTAAAGCTCCAAAAAAGAAATTATGTTCTATTCGTTATGAATCAACAAAAACAGAGATTTAAAACAGAAAAAGAATTCATAATCCCCTTTTCTTTAAAACTATTTAAATGTATCAACAAAAATAGACATGTAAAAGCAAAAGTTGTATAAACAATTCAGCAATTGCAATAAGTAAAAAAAGTGAAGAAGACTCACTTGAGTTTGCCAAGTAATAGAGACTAGTGAAAAAAACAAGGGAAAATAATTTTTACCCCTTTTTCTCTTTTCAAATTTTGCATCATTTCACATCTTTTTTCTAGTAGAAACAAGGAAAGGAAAGCATCAAGTCTCTTCTTCCTTCATCTCTCAATCGACTATGCCTCTTTTTTCCTTCTAACTAGAAAAGGACGTGCGGCTCCGCCGCTTTTTAAAGTTGTCAAAGTTGGATAAATATAGTGGCAAAATTCTAAAAAAGGTTTTTTGTGTTTTTTAAGCAAAATGTAAAAGTTTTGATTACAAAGATGAAAAGTGTCAAATTCATTAAAGCTTTGTGGCAAAAACACTAAAATGTAAAACTTTTGACTTTAACGATTAAAAGTGCCAAAGTCACTAAAGATTTGTGGCAAAAACCTAAAGTCATAAAAACTTACTCAAAACATAAAAATATAAAAGTTTTGATTTTAGGGACAAAAAATGTCAAATGCACCAAACATTTATGGCAAAATCCTAAAATCAAAAAATTTAGTGTTCCTAAGGTCCTTTAGATTTTATATATATATATATATATATATATATATATATATATATATATATATATATATATATATATATATATAATTTGTCTAAATGAATAGTATATCATACATAAATACAACTATAATCGTAAATTAATAAATCACAAGATAAATATGCAAAATACGAATACAATTTTAATTATAAATGAATAAAAAGTATTTCCATTCCTTTCGACGGCACAGTTACAACCGCCTTTTTTTTGGGCAAATTACCAACTTCAACCCATTATAATACGTTAAGATTGTAGCTACAAAACTTTTTGCAAACTAAGCTATAAACACAAATATGGATAAAAGAATTAACCAATAAAAAACAAACAATTACAGAAACATATATAAATGAAAAACAAAACCATAAAATAAATTTTGAGATTCAATATTTTAACAAATGTAGAACAAATTATAAGCAATACACCCTTTTACTTTAATTGATTCGTGTATTTAGGGCCACGTGGATTTGAGTAGGGTTTGGATTGCTCTTATTAAAACCAATCAAAGCATTAGATTGAAAATTGCTTCCTATTGTAAAGACGCTAAAACATATAAATCGAATACAAACTTGAATGTTTAAAAACTTCAAAAGTTAGGGGTGAGCATAATAACTGAAAAACCGAACCAAAACCAAATTAACCGATATAACTGAACCATAATAACCGAACCATTTTAAAAACCGTTGGTTCGGTTTCTAATTTTTGTTAACCGATAACTAATGGTTCGGTTATGGTTTTATAGGTTAACCGAACCATTATTAACCGAACCGCTAACTTTATATTTTAATATATAAAAATTATTGATCATATATAAAATAATATAGTCAAACTTATTTAAGATCCATTAAAATTTTCAAAAATATAATTCATTTAATCCTCACTTATCAGGAGACGAACGAGCAATCAAACCATCAAATGCTTATCACGTAGACACACACAATCTTTCAATCATGCATTGAGTTAGATTATTGATTCAGGTCGTAATTCCTAATCGACTAATTCTATAATATGTAAACATTATTCACAATTAGTTTAATCTTCTCACTCATAATTCTAATCCAAGGCTTCTCACACCGTTAATCATAATCAAAGATTGTTTGGACTTTATTGTCCTATTCGAAGGTTTTTTTGACTTTATAATCAAGACTTCTAGGTAAGTTAAGTTTTTGGTTCTTCTTGACTCTGTGATATATTGATAATGTATTTTTTTGACTTTTTATATTTACTGTTTTTGACTTAATCATATTGAATGTACATGAGTGATTGAATTTTTTTTTTATCCAATAACACATAATATGAATGCTTGACTCTTTTATTTTATAGTTTGATTTAATCGTATTGAATGTGTATGAATGTTTGACTTTTATTTTAATATTAATATCAGTTATCAATATATGAAATTATTAATGTCAGTTTTTTTTTAATGTTTTATATTTTTATTGAATGTTTTTGATTTTGAACGTGAATATGTGTTATCTCACTCTAAGTATTAAAGGTACACATTTTATTCTATTACTATAAGTTAGGTTACAAACATTGGTGTCGAGGACTTTTTGGTATTCTATTTTCATTTTTTATGCCAATATACTTTCGTCATTTATATTATTTTGAACATTATGGTTAACCAATATTAACCATTAACCAAAACCGTTAACCGATAAAAACCATTAACCATAACCAATATTAACCATACCCAATGACTACAAAAATGCATTACCAATCATAATGGTTATGGTTCGGTTTTAACCAATAACCGAACCAAACCGCCCTATACACACTCCTATCAAAAGTGAAGGGATAAAAAGTGAATGGGATAAAAACGACATTTAAAAAAAGAGAATGATGAAAAACAACATTTTCTAAAATAGAGGGTCCAAAGAAGAGGGGTTAATCGATGCCAATGGATAACTCCACGGACTTTACTATCTCCTCTAATAAATGAAGATCCATTTTGCCACATGTCAATCTGTTATAAGTTTTGACACTTGTCATTTTGTGGTATTTTTGAAATAAATAATATCCACTGTTAATTTCTAGGTTTTTTTAATTTTTAAAATTAAAAAGCCACATAATACATATAGTTATAAAAGTAAAGTATTAAATGTAATAAATATGTTTTTTCCTTCCCTATTTTGAAATTTATTTTAAAAAACACTTAAATTTTACATTTTGATATTTAATTTTTTTAATTAACTCATGTAATACATGAGTCTCACACCTACTTTAGAATATATAGACAAATATTCACCCGCTGCACATAATATAACTATAAAATTTTAAATATATTTTGTTTAAATATAAAAATGACTTTGTTTAAATATAAATATAATAATTCTTATATTGATTTAGTATAAAATATTAATTATTTTGAATTATATGATAATGTATAAATCTATTAAAACTATATAATCTCAATCGTCTTAATGGCCTTTACCCACATGCTACTCATAAATAAAATTAAACAAAATATATGCTTTAATGTTATTTATAAATGTTGTTATGATTAATTAGTTTTTAAACTTTTATTTGATTAAATTTTTAATTTTTATTATTGTAGTTATTTAGAACATCAAACAATGTTTTTGTTTTTAAAGGTAACAATATAATCTTTTATATAATATAACTTTTAATTATTATTGTTGTAAATTATTTGTAAGCTACTTATTTAGAAGCTATTAATGTTTATAAAAAGAGTTTTATGAAATATTTTAGTTAATTTGGGATTACAATTTATGTTTTACATTTAACAACATAATTTATAACTTATAACTATTTACAAAATAGTCTTTGGATTTTCTTTAAGTTTAATTGATTTTTTTTAAGTTAACACGTTAACACTATATTTAAATTAACAATGTGAGTATTTTATACAAACATTCAAAAATTATGACTTTAACCTGACAATTTTTCACATACGACAACATATCAAAACTAATAAGTTAATTATAATATGTTAAAACTTAAAAACAAAACTTTATAAGTAGAAGTAAAATATTGTAATTTAATATTGAAGTTTAGTTAATTTTAGGATTACAATTTACATATTTAATCAAATATTATTCATATCATGGTATATAACATATTATTGATAACATGTATCTGATCTAATATATATATATATATATATATATATATATATATATATATATATATATATATATATATATATATATATATATATATATATATGATTAAATCACAACATATAACGACTGTGTTAAAAGAACCCCAAAACCAAGAAAAATATAAAAAATAATTAGCATATAAAAAACTTACAAGTTAAAAGCTATAACATGATAACATATCTTGAAAAGTGGTTATAAGACCTCAAAACAACACAAAAACCTTTCAGGTTGTTTTCTTTGTGAAGTTTGTATGTGATTTGTTTACATGTCTACCAAAAAGATTGACCTTTTATAGTAAATGTTTTATTAAGTGGTTATTAAACATAATATAAGTTATAAAACTTTTGAATGTTAAATCATTATTAAAAGGAATTTTGAATTGCATTATTTAAAAGATGAAAGTTTCAAATGAATGTGGTTTGAGAAAAAATACATATATTATTAGATATATAGATAAGTAAAAAATATATTTATTAAATTTAAAAAGATTTTTTAAAAATACTTTTACATTAGTTTAAAAAAAGATTTTGAAAAACATATACAACTTTGTATTTTATTTAAATGAGATTTTTGATTTTAAATTACCACAATGCCTTTTATTTAATTTACCAACTCAATCCATCTAATTTTTTGGCCATTTATAATTTAAACCAAATTATAAAAGAACAATTTATTGCATTATTGATTTTTATCACCACAAAAGTTAGCTAGTCCAAACATTTATTTTTCTCTTGCCACCACAAAAGCTAATGCAGACACTTTATTTAAAAACTTATTTTGACACCGCATAAGTTAATTAACACTTTTGTTCAAAAGTATTTTTTGGAGTTCAAAAAGCAATTCCAAAATTATTTTTGATTTAAGAGATTCATTAAACTAATCAAATTGAATTATGTTATGTCTATGATATACTTTTTTTTGGATATATTAACTAATCATTATGTGAAGGCAATTTAAAGATATTATTTGTAATAACTTCTTTACAAATGATCAACCATTTCAGAACAGGGCATTTGAGACTCAAGTCTGGCCCGACCTATTCCGAGGTGGGTTCTGGACAATATGATTTCCTACTTAATCGAATTCCATAATGTACATTGAAATATTATACGTCTTTGACATATCTCGCGAAGTAAAAAAATGGTACAAGATCATGATGATATCGAGCTTTTACGTGTTAGTTCTTGTTTCCTTTACTTATTTATATGTTTTATGGATCATGAACCGAATTAACAAAGTACTGAATTCTAAAAACATGTTTGGAATGCGAACAAACATGTCTGGAATGTACGAAACGTATATGGAATAAAGTGTTAATTCACATCCAAAGCCTTAGCAAACTACTTATTTGTCATTAGCAACATAGAATACTAGTTTTAGACTTGTATAAGCTATAGTAAGTCATAGAAAAACCATATGTATATGTGCTTAGAATCCCTGAAAATCTAAGAGATAGTACTTTAAGCCTCCATTAGAAGTGTTTTGTGAAAATGCATGTAACGGGGTTGATCATAGCTTGAATAGAAAGTAGTACATAAAGTTTAATTAAAATGAATTTCTAAACAAGTATAGTTAAGTAGCGAATTTAGTTTTGTGGAACAAGAAGTAATTATTGGTGAATTATGTAGGTTGATCAGAGCTCGGTTTACCTCTTAGTGCATATTTCAATACTTGCTTGCAACTAGTTTTCAGGCACAATACAAGTGTGTTTCACTTGTCTATACATGATACTATATGATTGGTGAGTATGTAATTACATGAGTGATATGATATGTGTGCCAAGTGTAACACCCAATTTTCACTTTTAAAGATAATAGAGTATAAACGTTTGTTTATAACACTCAAATTCAAAATAAATTACTTTTTAGAAATATTAATTTAAATGAAAGTTGTAGTTCATTTATAGACAATTTTGTGGATATAAAGTTCGTCAAAAAAAGAGTTTGTATGAAAAGGTTCTGGCTATTCAAAAAGTACATTGCTATTATGAAAATATCAACAAAAAAGTATGAAGGACATAGAGCATCCTCTTAAAAGACGCGGTGCGCCTCGCTATCTGGGTGGTGAGACATACATTAGAAGAAGATGACACGTGGTATAACGAGGGACACATAGCAGGCTCAGAATTGACACGTGGAGATGGACACGAGGCACTACTTTCCTAGACATGACGCATCGGCTGGAAATGCCCTATAAATAGAGCCCAAAATCTCATTTAATGCTTACATATTTTCTCTTTTATTTTATCTCTTGATATCTCTTAGATTTCTTTCTCTCTAGATCATTTTCTCGTTTTTGAGTATCGTTAGCGAAGTGTTGAAGCATTAGATTAATTTGACAAGAGAAGGATTAAGGGTCGAGGTTACACTTGTCATTTTCCGAGTCATTCGTTAATCAAGTAAGTTATACTTTCTCTAGTATAACTTGATGTAGAGTATACACATTGTCATTGTTATGAAAGTATATGTTGGGTTGAAAGTATGTAGTGTCGATTTAAAAGTATTCGGAGTTTGTAAGGTGTCGAAAGTTGTATGGTTTCGACACTCTGTCTATATACAAGGCATATTAGTTTCGACACTTAATGTCTAGTCCTTGTATCTTTTTGTGAGTATGTTGTACCCTATAAATATGGTAAGTACATAGAGTAGAGAAACGATCAAACTTAGAATCTTTTGCATTTGTACTCTCAAACACTCTTGTACTCTTCAAAAAAAATAGAGCCAAACAGATGATATTTAGATCTTTTTCATTTTTTTTTTTAAATTGATTGTTCCGATTCAAACTTTTCCACAAATTGAATTAGGAAACTGGTGTTAATTGATTGTATCGAATTGATTCTGCACTCTGTGTGTTAGATCGATTGATTTTTTAATCAATATCGGATTGATTTCCTTCTTAGATTTCTATATGAATTAAAATTTCTATTTCTTCGAAATCCGTACAACAGTGGTGAATTTCAATATGAACACGATGTCTAATTTTCTCACTTGCTCGGATCATCAACAAAGACTCCAATGTTGATTTCAGAATATTATGAGCAATGGGCTGACAGGATAGAGGATTATCTGAATGGGATTGATGAAGATCTGATGAGATCCGTCAAAAGAGAAGAATTTTGTCAAACGATGTTAGTTGATATTGGTACATTTACAAGTTATGATGACATGATCACAAGATGATCCAAGATGAAGGAAAATGATAAAAAAATGTATGTGTGAATTACGTGGTGCTCTTCCACCTAGTAGTCTACAATTACGTTTGATGTTGTAAAACTGCAAAAGAAATTTAGGATACACTGAAGGAGAAATAGCAAGTAAATGAGAACACAAAGAAGAGTTCGGTCAAACAATGCTTGCTAGAAGGAAACAAAATCAATCGAATCATACTATGATCGATTGAATAAATTGATCTTCAAGTGTTCTTGCTTTGGAGTGACACGTTCATCACTAGAGTTCAATCTCACATTTCTCATGGGCTTAAGAAAGGAATGGAGAAATATCAGTTTGATGATCAAGACACAAGAAATCTTTGATGGTTTTTCTCTTGCAAATTTGTACAATGTCTTGAAAACACATGAAAGTGAGATCAATGACATTTCTGAAGAAAGTAAAATGAATCTGGGAGGGCCTTTGGCTTTGGTGTTGGAAGTCACTACAAAGGAATCTGAAGTCAAATCTGATGAAGAAGCCAGAAATGGAGAAGAAGGTTTATTGTTTAACTCTGATGATGAAGGTGTCGCATACTACTCAAACAACAAAGTGAAGAAATTCTTTCAGAAACCTTTTAATCTAAAGTTCAAGAATAGCAATGAGGTTAAAGGAAACAGTTCACCTGTAAAAGTGTGAAGGATTATTAATAAGCAGAGAAGAAGGATGTCAAGGGTTAATATGAGAAAAAAAGGAGTTGAAACTAAAAGGAGCCTCTGGTTTTGACTATAACTAATGCAATGGGTTAGACCATTTGGAAAAGGATTGCATGATTAGGAAGAAAGAAGAGAAGAAGGAGAAAGTCAAGGATGAGGCTTACTATGCTGAGAAGCTTGATGAGATTCGATCTCGAACAAAGGGTGTTTCTTTGATTTCTACAGGAAATGACGAAGAAGAGGGCACATATCAAATTTGGTCTTCTGGATCGGATGATGATGAGATATGCTATTCGACTCATAAGGAAATGTATGTTAAATTGGAAGAGGATGAAGAGGAGAAAGATGTTTCGAATGAGAAGAATGAAGAAGATGAGATTACTAGAAGGTGTATCGTGTCCACAGAATCGACTAAATCACCAATGACTGCAAAGGTACGTGATCTTCTTAAATCATTTAATATTCTTTCATCTTCTTATAATGATGTTTTGTCTGAGTTTGATAATACGTGTGCTTATCTTAATTACATGTTAATCTCCATGAGTAGTGAAGTAGAAAAGTCCAAGTCCCAATTATATGAAGCTAGAAATAGACTCGAAGAAAAGAAGGGAATAGTGGAATCTCTTGATCTTAGAATAACAAATCTCTTAAAAGATAGCGACGCACTTAAAATGGACAATTTAATGCTTGTTAAACAAATGAACATATAATGTAATTCTGCTAAAAATATGTATGGTAAACTAACATAATTTTATCATTCAACCGACATATGTCATGAACATCATTGGAAATTTCTTCCTTTTCTTTCGTATAAAAGAGAAAAAATAGATGAAACATCATATCACTATGAAAGTAATATAGCTGAATATGATAAAATTCCAAATGATTCATATGCATATGGTATTGTAAATATAAATGAGTGTCTGAATACTGAGATCTTTATGAATATTGTGAATGAGACCTTAACCAAGAATGAACAAGTCAAGATTTTGAACATGACTAAGAAGTCGAAACTTGGTTCTCAACAAAATTTTGCTGATATCGAAGATAATTCTGATAATATCAGTGAAATTGAGGCAGAGGAATGTGTCTATTGCTCACGATTGTCTGTCATTAATGTCAATTCAATGGCTAAAGGAAAATAATGTAATGATTCAAATTCGAAAGTAAACAATTATCATCTTCAATATCCAAAGTTTATGATTCTCATGATCATGTTGTGGTTGAGGACTATGTGAGTGATGAGGATGAATTTTAGAATGAGAAAATAATTCCAAGAGTTATTGTAGATCAAGTATTCAAAGATTTAGAGGAGTACACGAAAGTTTTGAAAGAAAAAGGAAAACATTATCTTGAATCAAATATAATGATATATCCTAGGTTCAAGGATACATAAAATGTTGTGTTTCCAAATAAAGTCTTTGTTACCAAAGGAAATGATGATGAAGTAACTCTTGAATTGAAAAAGCTGGTAAATGAAGACAATGAGAGTGTGACGAAAGAAGGATTTTATTCGAATCAAAACACAATCGAAAATGGTTTGAATAAAAATTTGAAAACTTTTCAACAAGCAAATTAAACAAAACATGTTTGGGCTGTGAAAACAGAAAAATCAGTTCTTGATAACAAACACAAGGAAAAAGGTGTTGATTCTTTACCTAATGGTCCAAAACATCAAAAGGTGAAAACACAAACTTTCAAAGGAAGCGTTGAAAATTTGGCTTGTGATGAAGGAATTTCGAAATCAAAAGCACAAAATGAAGCCTATTGGAAAGATGAAAAAGATTTTCACAAACAAAATGTTTTTAAACAAAAATCTTCTGAAACTGCTAAGACTTTTCACAAAATGCAAAGAATTTTCAAAATAAACTATTTCAAAAACAAAATGATATTCAAAAGAGTCGAAACAATGTCCAAAATCACGTTCGACAAAATGGTTTACAAAGAAATGTTCAAAATCATGAACAAAGGAATTTTGGTCAAAATCATGGACAAAGGAGTTTTGTTTAAAATAATGGACAAAAGGAGTTTTGGTCAAAATCATGGACAAATGAGTTTTACTCAAAATCATGAACAAAGGAGTTTTGGTCAAAGTCATGGACAAGGGAAGTTTACTTAAATTCATGGACAAAGAAGTTTTGATCAAAATCGAAAAGTTTTTCAACAAAATAGTGTTGGTTATCAAAACCGATATCAAAATCATTGCCAAAATCATCAACAAAGATCATTTTGCAAATGACAGTTTGAAAAATTGGAATTTAAAGGAAGGAAGAGTGAGCCTTTTTAACCTAAAACCCTAAATTTTCCAAATTCCAATTTGACATAGAAGATGAAAGATTCATTCACAAAAGGTAGAAGTGATGTTAAGAACATCAATCACTGGCTTGAAAGGAAAAGGAAAATAATACCAATCACGAAAGTATTCTCAAGAGAAAATACAAAATGCTTACGAGAAGTACTTGAATGATTCGATGAATGAAAGTACTTCATCTCAAGAGTCTACACCAACGGTGCGAAAGTGGAATAAAATTCCAAAGAAGAAAATTGATGCTACCCAGAAAAAGGATGAGAAAGTGAACATCAATGCTAAACCTTCCCCACTGCATGATTATATTTCGATGCCTAAAGCCAGTGAAATTGACTTAGTTGACAGTTTCAAATCAAAAGTTCATAATTGGGTCTTAGGTTCTTCTTTGAACAATGTGTTTCAAACTAATATCCAAGGACCCAAAAGGTCTTGGGGACCTAAATATTTCTAACGGATCACATGTACTATGTGACGAGCAATATGATTAAAATTGGTATATCGATAGTGGATGCTCGCGTCACATGACTAGGAGGAAAGAAATTTTGAGAGATTTTTGAAAGTTGGAAAATGTTGGAGTTGTCAAGTTTGGAAACAACCAAAAATGTAAAGTCAAAGGTGATGGGAAAGCGACGAATGGTAAATTCACCATGAATCGAGTCGCTTTTGTAGAAGGTTTAAAGCACAATTTGATTAGTGTTTCACAACTAGTTGTTGGAACAGGTAATCAAGTTCTTTTAGCGAGTAAGGAAGTATTATCTCAAACAAGGAAACGAAGGAGATCCTGCTGAAGTCTAAACGAAAGGGAGACATGTTCACTCTTGACATGAAACCAATTGTAGGCATTCCCTTAGTGTGTTTGCTATCAAAAGCATCTTCGGATCTCAGCTAGTTATGGCATCGACGTCTTTCTCATCTTAACTTCAAAAATCTAAACAAGCTTTTTCTTAATGATCTTGTTCGTGGTTTACCCGTTTTAAAATTTGACAATGATTCGTTGTGTGTTGCATGTGAACAAGGAAAACAACATCGTCACGGTCATCCGATCATAATTGATTCAAAGATCATTGAACCTTTGGAACTTCTTCACATTGACTTGTGTGGACATTCGAATGTTGAGTCTCTCAATAAGAAGAAATACATACTGGTTATTGTTGATAATTTTTCAAGGTTTACTTGGGTTTTATTTCTTTAACAAAAGTCTGAAGCTGTTCAAGTGATTGATTTTATCAAGAACATAGAATTGAGCTTAAAGATGAAAGTTTGGAAGATAAAGAGTGATAATGGAACGAACTTCATAAATCAAATTCTTGATTCATTTTTTACTGAACTGGGCATATCTCATAATTTTTTTCCCTATACACGCTGCAACAAAATGATGTTGTCGAAAGAAGGAGTCGTTCCTTGTGTGAAGCGACGAGAACGATGCTCAATTATGCGAATTTGCCATAATACTTTTGGGCAGAGGCGGTTTCAGCTGCTTGCTTTACGCCAAATCTTTCTTTCATTCATCCTCGGTTTAGCATAACACCTTATGAGATTATAAACAAAAGGAAAACTAATGTTAAAATTTTCCATGTTTTTTGATATAGATGTTTTATCATGAATCTCAAGGATAATATTTCCAAATTTCAGTCGAAAGATGATGAGGGAATTTTCTTGGGATATTCTCAAAATTATGTAGCTTATAGGGTGTTGAACATGTGAACAAGGAAACTAGAAGAAACTTTCAATCTCACATTTGATGATCATTATGCCAAAAGAGTTGAACAATCATTCATTCAAAAACCCATTATTGCTAAACCAAATGTTGAATATGAACAAATGGATACTTTTCTTATTGATCTTGATTTAATTTTTGGTATTACTGATAGGGCAATTGATGCAGAGCTCATTGTTGCTGATAATCAAATTTCGAAGGCATCGAAACACTATGATAATTCGACAATCACAAATGAAGAAAAGGAAGCACATTCATCATCGAATTTAAGAGTAAATGTCGAAAGAGTACATGTTTCGACTGATGATCAAGTGGAGGGGGAGCACTTGATTTCTACGTCTCACAACAAAAGACATGATTCATATATTGAGGGGGAGCATATGAAAAATCAAGCTCATATCAAGGGGGAGCATATGCCTAACCATGCTGATGTCGAGGGGGAGCATCACATCTCAAATCCATTGGTCGAGGGGGAGCCAAGTGGATCGAATCATGATAATCGTAATGATCAAAATAATGATTTTTGTGATGTAATTGATAATATCTCATTTGTAGGAGAAGTTTCGGATGCTAAAGACATCTTTGAAGATGCACCTTTAGACTTTATTACTGCATATCCACCGATGGAAAAATGGACAAGAAATCATCCGAAAGAACAGATTCTTGGTGATCCAAATTCTGGTGTCTTGACACGAGCCCAAATTCGAGCCAGAAACGAGGTGTTGAATTCTCATCAAGAATTATGTATGTTTAATGTTTTCATTTCTATATTAGAACCCAAAATAGTAAAGATTGCATTAGAACATTCTGATTGGGTTGTTACAATGCAATCTGCACTTGCTGAATTTGAATGAAACAAGGTTTGGAGGTTGGTTCCTAAACCTGAAGATGTTTCGTTAATTGGTCTGAAATGGATTTTTTAGAAAAAAAAATGAATAAGGCAATATTGTTATAAATAAAGCGAGACTAGTCATAAAAGGTTATTCTCAACAAGAAGGAATTGATTATGAGGAAACCTTTTCCTCTGTCTCAAGACTCGAGGCGGTACGAACTTTCATTTCTTATGCATCTTACAAGGATTTCAACGACTATCAGATGATGTCAAATGTGCATTCCTCAATGGTTTTATGGAAGAAACGGTGTATGTCGAACAACCACCAGGTTTCAGTAACGATAAGTATCCTGATCACTATTATATTTTAGACAAGGCACTCTATGGGTTGAAACAAGCACCTCTTGCCTGGTATGCAACTCTAACATTTTTTTTGAAAATCACCAAATTTAAACAAGGATTAGTTGATCCTATTTTATTTTGAAAGAAAGTATGGGATCATCTGATGCTCATTCAAATTTAATTCGATGCCATTATCTTTGGTTCGACTTATCCTTCATTGTCTAAGGAATTTGAGGAATTAATGAAAAGTCAATTTGAAATGAGTATGATGGGTAAAATCAATAACTTTTTGGGTTTGAATATTCGTCAAATCAGGGAAGGAATCTTCATCAATCAAGCGAAATATACTAGAAACTTGCTTGGAAGGTTTGGCATGGCGAATAGCACAAAAGTCAAAGTACCTATGGCAGTTGGAACACGCTTAAGTCCTTCATTGGATAAGCCTTTTGTGGATCTAATGACGCATAGAAGCATGATCGGTTCACTTTTGTATTTAACTGCAAGCTGATATGATATTATGTTTGTTGTATGTAATTGTTCCAGGTACCAATCGAACCCAATTTTTTTTCTTCTTATTTTTGTTTCTACTTTTTCATAAATAAAAAAATAGATTTTCTTAAATGTAGATATGTCACACATCTGTGTTTGTGATCCTGAGTCATTTTTCCATGATGATGGTGAAACCCAACAAACTTAAACATCAATGAATCGACGGTGAACATTTTTGTTCAAGATTTTCACGAAACATTTGTTTCTTTGTTCCATTTCGATATTCAACATCTCATTCCATTCGCATTGCGTGATCTTAATAAAATCTTCTAACACCAAGACATTTTTGCCCACAAAGATCCAACTTTTCATTTTTTTGGGATAAGATTTCCGTTTGAATATCTTATCTGAACTTTTGTCACTTATAATCATCACCAACCATACTTGTTCTTGACTACACTGGTCATCCAAGTAATTTTGCACAATTGAATCACACTTATATTAAGTTGTGATCTTATATAAAATCGAAGCCGCCTTCGAAACCAAAAGAAAAAGAATCCCTTCGATACTTATTAACGAGTATTCAGTTGTAATTCATGGGACACCACACAAGCAATTCTTCATCTCACTTGATTCGAATGAAGAGATCTTTACCCGTGATCATTCAGTTTTTATATCAAAAGGATTTTTGATATCACGATATCCACAATTTGTTTTACTTGCTTCTGTCTCATTCTTTGGGACACGAAAGCACTAAAGTCCTTGAGGTTTTGGGTATTACCAACTCGAAACCTAGATTTTACAAAGTCTGGCATATGATTTTGCTTCTCAATCCCAAAAGAGAATGACCCTATCCTCCATGCCGACGAAAGTGTCTTAGCTTGGTGATGAAACACATGGCTAACTCGTTTGGGGAACAAAACTAATGACGGTTCTTATCCAATTGGGAACAACGAAATATCCGATGAATGTGATAGTTCAGGATTTTCATAGGAATCAAGGAGCAACGTGATGATCACTTTAATGACATGGCGATTTTTACGGTGCCTGTTAAGTAACCAACACACTACGTGGCATTTTCTTATTGGGTACCGGTTCAAATTCAAAAATAATACATGTTATAAAAGGAACATGGTGACTTCCTTTTCAACTTTCTGCTCTCTAATTAAAACTCAAGAACCCTAATTGTTCATCGCTTCTAAATTTCTCTCAAATTCCCTTCAATGGCTGCTACTCCTTGTAATGCTAATCAAACAACAACTAATTAACAAGAAATTTCGCAGCCTATGATGAAGATTCAGCAAACTAATATTCATCTAGTTTCCACTCTTTATTAATATCCGAAGGAGTTACGGATGCTTGTTCAAACTTTGAACAACTATGTATTATATTTTTCACTTTCTCAACTTTTACAATCCCCATGGAATGGCTCTCTCTTGCTGTTTCAATTGCAATGTTCAACAAAACAACAAAGGTGGTTACGTTCCAGCTCTCAAATTCGAATTCAAAGAATCTCAATCGGAAACAGTTTTCCCAAATTCTGAGCCTACCCACTTCAGGTACTGTATATGAAGTTACGAATGATCAATTCATTCATATGTTCAATGAAATGGGACATCAACCTACCTTCACTGCAATTAGCCACTTTAAGAAGTCCAGTCTTCCATGTGTTTGGAGTTTCTTGTTTGGGATTGTTCTAAGATGTTTGACAGGAAGAAGCTTTAGGCTTGACAAATCCAAACTTAAAGTATACTCTGTCATGGCGGGATTATACTATGGTTTGAATGTTGACTATGCTTCGCTTTTATGGGATGAATTTAGAATTTTGTTCTCTCACACAAAGCTAGCAACTGGTGTGTCTAGTGCTCGATTTTAGGGATTAATTATATAGGAGATCTACAACCATGAGAATATTATTATTTCATCCGATGTGTATACAACCGAATTTCCGATAATGGCTACTCCAAGGGTATTTTTGGATGATGCTAATGTCTTTCCCAATGTTGCTCGCATTCCGGATTCGATGCTCAAACAGGTGGATCCTAAAAATTAGCCGTTGGTGTAATATTTTCCTCTATTGATTTTTCTAATCCAACTGGGGTTATTCCACATAGGGTTTCTCACAAAGGGGCAGAAGGAACATCGAAAGGCAGTAAGGCTCCAAAGAAGGAGAAACAAGTCGAACACCCACAAGTTGTGGAGGAGGAGATTGTGAAAGAAACCATACCAACAAAATCTGGGTTTCTTAAATGAACTAAGAAACCTTCTCCTTCTCCAATCAAATCTTCTACTCACGAGCCAGTAGTCAATAGTGTTGAGCCAGTAGTCAAAAGTGTTGAACCTACTGCTGTCGAACCTGATGGGTTTTATGGTTTATACTTTGCTTTTCTAGGAAATTGTATTTTCTGGAATATTTTATGAGTTTACGGTCAGGTTTATGGCCAAGGGGTGTTTACGGCCATAAACAGGTTTACGACCGTAAACCCTGTTTACGGCCCAATGGGTGTTTACGGCCGTAAACCGGGTTTACGACCGTAAACCTATTTACGAACCATGTTCTCTTTGTATATATATAGGTGTTAGGGGTGAGGAGTAGAGATTGATGAACACATAGAATAGGGGGAGCTTAAGTGTGTGAAACCCAAGGTGTTCTAGAGAGAGAAAGAGAGAGAAAAGAGAGTGTATGTTAGTGTGTATGAATCTTGTATCTGGATCTTCATTCATATCAATACATACAAGATTCACCATCTTCTTCTTCTCCTTCTCTTTAATTTGATCTGACATCATCCGTTTGATTGGGATTCCGCACCATCAAACGGATTCGATTGATACACAAGCAGATTGGGGACTTATAATTGGTATCAGAGCTTGGATTGTATCAGTCAATTTTGTCAGATTTGGAGCCGATTTGATCTTATTTTGGAAAGATTCTTGCGTTTTTGGATAGATCTCTGAAAATTTGGGGGGGGGGGGGGGGGGTTTGTTCTTCGCGTTTTTCGTAAAAACGAGTTTTTGATTGAGTTTTGGAGCAAAAAAGGTGAAAAATCGCGTTTTTCCGTCGTAAACAGTAAACCCCGTTTCCGACGGTAAACCCCGTTTGCGACCGTAAACCTCGTTTGCGACCAGTAAACCCCGTTTTCGACCATACAACCCCATTTTCGGCCAAAAACCCCGTTTTCGATCGAATAACTTCGTTTTCAGTTCTAAGGCTATATTTTTGGTTAAAAAAATTATTAATTAGCTGTTAATTTTTTTTTTAAATTTCTAAATTGATTTTAAATTTTCAAGTTTAACCTTTTTCTTTAAACTTTGATTTTTAAATTTTCAAATTTAGGTTTTCGGTTTGATTTTTTTTAAGTTTGATTTTAGCTTCTAGTTGTGTTTTAATGGCTTTTCAGGTCTACGAAGAGATGAAAGAGAGTCAGGATATGTTAAGACAAAAATTCAACATGTTCAACTATATCCCTGGAAGCTCAGTTGTAGCGATTTACTACACTTACTACTGAGATGAATATAGCTGGGATCTTCTTGACTAAATCTGAGATAAACAAAAAGCTGCTTAATGCACTTCCGAAATCGTGGGATATGAACGTGGCTGACATCAAGAAGACAAAAGATCTCAATCGTCTTAGTCTTGCTGATATGATGAAGAACTTGATGCTTTAAATTTTCGAAAAACAATGAGTTCCGCAAACCTTCCGATCAATGAAGTTTCATGTTCTCAATCATGTGAAGTTTCATGTTCTCAATCATGTGAAGCCACAATTAAACTTCTTCGTGAACATAATGATCTATTAAAAAGAGAAGTTGAGGACCTGAGATATGAAGGATATCAACTCAGGAAAGGACAGAAACCCCTAAAGGCCCAGTTAGAAACAAAAATAAAGGACTTTAGGAAGCTTTAGGAAGAATTCAGCAACAAGTGTGAAAATTATGACTATATTAAGAGACAACTTGATGTTGTAACCGAAGAACTTGACGCTTTGAAAATTAAGTGTGGAAAAACAGATGTTAGTTTCAAAAATTATACTGCGTCAAGTAAGACAGTCGAGTCCTTATTTGAAACCCAATTAAAATTCAAAGATAATCAAAACAAGGGTATAGGGTATGATAGTGTTCCTCCACCTTTCAATTATAACTACACATCCATCCCTACGACACAGGAAGAAATTGACAGGGAGGCACATCTTTAATATGGAAAACCAGCTGGTTTTGTTTCAGGAGGTATTTAGGTTGAAAATTCTAATACTTATACTTCATGTGCAGGTAAAGTAGCAGAAGATGAGAATAAGGAGAAAAACATTGAACAAACCAACATCTCCTTGAACTCTGAATCTGTTGCTTCGAACTCAGCTGCTTCTGATCAACCTGCTGTTGAGAAATACAGGCCACCAATTCCAGCGAAACAGAGTGCCTCCTGCAATTGTGCTTGTGGGAAAAATAAGAGACAAGGAAATGATATGCCACCAGGGGCAGGAAGAAACAACTTCACAGTGAAGAAAAAGACATGTTTTCACTGTGGAACACCTGGTCATATTGCCCGAAACTGTTCAAATCGCACATACATTCCCTATTACGCACAAGGCTGGCAGAACATGCCAAGAGGGAGATACTCCAAAAGATACCCCTCGAGATCACGATCAGACATTGAAGACTGGAATGCCAAGAAGGCCAAGAATTCAACTCCCAAGGCCAAGAATCCAACTCTAGAGGTCAAGAAGGGAATGCCGGCCAAGAAGCCAAATCCAAGAGATGCTCCCGTGAAGCCAAAATCAAAGTCATCTCAACGGCCAACATCAAGATCAAAAGCAAGTACTGAGCCACCCATCAGATCGAAAAAGAAATGGGTTAAATCCAACTACAAATGGGTTTCAAAGGCTCACTCTCCCAAATCTTCTAACGATTCTAATATCTCTTCATCTTCTGTTTGTGATAAACATGATATGACATGGGAGAGAGTACCGTGCAAGGATGAAAAAGGTCGACCCAGTTTCATAATGGACTAGGTTCCATAGACTAACTGATCCCGCTCTATGACGGAGCAGCTATGGAGGCATATCATCAGACTTCGGTTTGTTGGTAGTGGCTATTCCAGGCACATGATAGGAGGCATCTCTCAACTATACAACACTCAGAACATTATTTGAGAGTATGTGTCCTTTGCGGAAAAGGAGGAAATGAAGAGATCACAAATGGGGTTAGTGCTTAATGACATGAAGAATTTTCGGATCTGTTTTGAGATTATGCGTGGTGTTCTCAGACCTTCTGGATGCAAATTCAATCGGTGAATTACGGTTTGCATTTTCTTCTCTATACTCCTGAGTTTATCTTACTCTGATTCGCTTCAAAGACAAATTTTTGTTTTAGGATAGTTTAAATTTGTGCATTTACTTTCGTTTCTCTCCTATGCACAAATTTAGGGGGAGAAATAAAAACAAAACAAAAGTTAGAAAAGTTTAAAAAATACAAAAACATTAGAAAATCAGAAAATCAAAAATATGTTGCTGATAGTTTTTGTTTGTAGATGATGTTTTGGGAAGTGATATAATCATGTGATAATAGGCAATCTAAATCTATGTAAGGGACTGAATCTGAATTGTCTAGGCTCTGTGTTCGATGCGCTGGTAGGCACGAGAGATTAAAATGGACTTGACTAGGCATTAATGAACTTAAGGAATTCATAGACTTGACAAATCTTGACCTAGTTAGATCCGTTTAGCCCGACAATACGACGCTTGGATAGGTTGAGCAGGGAGATATATATGGGAATCTACTCGTCACATTAAAAGAACCTGTACTTGGAACCGTTGATTAACTTTTCCTCGATGTGCGGATTCTGTCCTTAATCTCGGTATTAATGGGGTGACTGGTAAATTCCGATAAATCACGTCTGTAGAAAATTGTTTTCTCTCTATCTATCTGTTAGTCATATGTTGCTTCCTTTGTGTGATCGAGAGATCCGACCAAGCCTGTAACATATGCAGCTCTATTTCTCTGCATTCTCTATCTATGCAATTCTTTCTATCTGTTAGCCATATACTGTTTCCTTTGCGCGACTCACAATCCGACCTGGTACACAGTATATGCACCATTCTACTTCTCAATCCCTCTAAAACTTCAGTTAGTCATATGTTTCACCCTCTGCGTGATTGGAAGATCCGACCTGGGTGTATAGCATATGCACTCTAAATGTATTTTCTCTCTTAATAATTGTCTGCTCACCCGATGTAAGGAGTATTCTGGAAGTCCTTGATTACCGGAGCATATCAGGAAGCGGGAAGCATGTTCTAGTACAATTAAAATTGAACACTTACAGGTTGTCTGTAGATCTCGCTGCTCAATTTAGGTGGACAACAATATCTTTGGTCGTCGTCAGCTGAATGGTCCTTAAGGAATATTATCTAGGAACTTAGGATCACATTGTCTTGTCACTTATAGTATGTCCTAATTTTGTCAAAATCTCTCATGTTTAAGTGGACCACAATACCGGTGATTGACCAGATCTATTCATGAAGGGAGAGGTACTGATAAACGGATAAAGGTTGTCTAAAAACTTTGATCCCGAATCATTCTTAAAGTTAGATATCATTTTATTTTTGTTAAATTTGTTCATAGTTTTCTTCTAATTTAAATATTAGGGGAGAACTAAAAATTTTAAAAACCAAACAAAAATCAGAAAATAAAAAAAATCCAAAAATAGTGTTATTTCTGTTTTATTTTTTTTTAGAAAATATGAAAAATCAAAAAAAAAAAAAATATTGTGCGCTAAAATTTTCTTTTAGTTTTGTTTTGTCTTGAATAGTGAATTCAGGTGAAGATGAAACTCATGGAAGTTTGTGTCGAAGATTTTTGAGTCAAGGCTTCATCCGTGATCATCGAAGAATTCTCATTCGAAGGAGCAAGAAATGAAGATAATTCTTTCAACATTCAATCTTTCAACCCCAGAAGCAAGGTGAAGCTGCAATTGAAGATTATGTGACGGATTGCATTGAAGCCTCCTCAATCAGTCTGCTGCTATCTTTGTACCTGCTGAAGTGATCTAGAAGTTTAGTTCTCTCTGATATTCTCTCTGAAGATTCTCAAGCCTAAAGCGCTATCTTTCAAGAATTAGTACAAGAAGCCTCCTCACCCAATGTGCGTTCAATGTCAAATTCTGAAGAAAAGCCCAACTGCTTAAGATGAAGTCATTCATTGAAGATTCATCAAGTTCATCTTGAAGTTGTGAAGAATTTGAAGATTAATGCTGAAGCCAAGCTCTCGATGAAGATTAACAAGAAAAGCCAGCTACTTTTTAGGGGGAGCTTGTTCGGTCAATTAAGAAAAGAAAGTTATAAACCAAGGGGGAGATTGTTGGGTCAATATTATGGTTTATACTTTGCTTTTCTAGGAAATTGTATTTTATGGAATATTTTATGAGTTTACGGTCAGGTTTATGGCCAAGGGGTGTTTACAGCCGTAAACGGGTTTACGACCGTAAACCCTGTTTACGGCCCAATGGGTGTTTACGGTCGTAAACCGGGTTTACGATCGTAAAACCATTTACGGCCCATGTTCTCCGGCCCATGTTCTCCTTGTATATATATAGGTGTTAGGGGTGAGGAGTAGAGATTTATGAACACATAGAATAGGGGTGCTTAAGTGTGTGAAACCCAAGGTGTTCTAGGGAGAAAAAGAGAGAGAAAAGAGTGTGTGTGAATCTTGTATCCGGATCTTCATTCATATCAATACATACAAGATTCATCATCTGCTTCTTCTTCTGCTTCTCTTCTATTTCATCTGATATCATCCGTTTGATTGGGATTCCGCACCATCAAACGGATCTGATTGATACACAAGCAGATTGGGGACTTACAGTATACTACAACATCCTATGGTGCACATAAAACCCTAAATGCTTTGGATCTATGTTTTCTCTAATTATACATGCAATATTGTTCTAAAGCATTAAGCCTACAACTAGCATGAAATTGACATAAACAACATAAAATACTAGTTAGGAGTTTTCTCTTTATGTAGCTTGTAGAACTTGTTGTATTTGGCCTTTAAGAACTTAGTGCCCCAAGTGTGACACCTCAAATGTTTCACAACACACCTTAGACAAAGGATGACTTTTGAGAGAGTTTATGCATGCTAAAATCGGTTATGGTCTTCCAAAGATCACTAGGGAGCCAATTTTAGTAGCCTAGGGTCTTCTTATATAGTGTGGCTAGGATTAGGGTTACATCCATGTAAACCCTAATGTGAATGACTTTTCATATTACTTAGGATCCATGGGTTAAAACCTCCAAGGGCTACCATATTGGTTGAGCCCATCCTAAATCACCATAAGCCTAGACCATAAGAATGATTGATTTACCAAATCATTCCCATTACATTTAATTAGTCTCTTTTGATCACTAATTCCAAATTAATTCTTGATTTGTACTAATTAAATAATATGATTTCATATTAATATATTAGAATTTATAATATATTAATAAATCATAAATAACCTCTTCTCAAAAGTCCATCCTATAAAATTGTCGTGGTGATATGCAACCCAAATGGACCATGCTACTCTCGGGTCAAGTACATACCAATTATAGTTATGGGCTTAGACACATAATCCAACACTCTCCCACTTGGATAAGTCTAATAACTATTATTGCAAGTACGACTCCAAAATCCTGACTAACAATCGTAGCTCTTAAAAGTCGCTGTCGAACTCTAACCTAGTCAATGACGTGTCCATTAGATAAGGGATCATATATTCCTCCATTCTAGATATCGTATGGACATGAGACATAGATTATAATCATTCTCTCTGTCCATATGTTGTTTCCCGATTTCCGATTTATGACGACCGACTAATTGAACAAATCAAATCAGTCCAGGCTTGGCCAAGCACTTAGGTTTGTCATCACTAAATGATCGAGGGGCCCATATATATCTCTTTTATCCACATGGGGTAAAAGGAATGGATAAACTTCAACTCAAATGCTTGCTTGTATTTACTCATCAAATTACACACAACAATATGTTTTATAACACCAAGTTACTGGTGCGTTTACATATGTCAGTGTGCAACCGACTTGTAAATAACAACTCACATGTCTTAGTTTCAAGAATATAAGATATTATCGTCTCACAATCACTCACATGTCTTTGTTAGAGTTTAAACTTATATGCAATGATCCTCTTGTAATGACTATGCACAAAAGTCACAGAGACTTGGCAACAGACATTACAAAGTATTCCAATGGAGAGCAATTCCATGGAAACGAAGTCTCAAATTCAAAAGTACATTCCTTTGAACATCCTTCTTGCATTAAGTTTCCTAATCTTACAAAGATTTAAAGAATAACTTCCACTTATGGAAACATTTCTATGTTCCCATTTTGACTATAACTTCTGAACAAGAGTTACCTGTTCTCAGAGTGTATCAATATGGTCCATCCATTTTATACTTCCAACTACAAGTGACCAATCTTTGGCGAACCTTAGATTGTACTTAACAGTTGTTAACCACTTTAGTCATATCCGGTTCTAGTCCTTTTTCCCTCTTAATGTCATAGGCATTTGGAAAATTTAGAACGGATGAATATTATAGCACATGTAATCGATCCTATACCCGAAGCATATTGGACACGATTCATAAAGATATGATACTTGACCAGTCTTTTGCTAAAATATTTCTATTTGCCATGTTCTCATAATTCGAATTATGAAGAGATTCGAATTATGAAGAGGGATGCTTTAATCATATTCAAATTTTGAGAACGCAATTAACATTTCCATATATAGAATTTCCTTATGTTGAACCATTCCAACATAACATTCATATATATTTGACTAAATTTGATTAAAAACTCAATCTAAGCTTTTAGATTTTGAAATGAAGTATAATTTCCTCTCCCTTAATTATAGTAAAACAACTTTTCAAACCCTGCAACTTTGCGATTTGAAACCTTTTTTTTATAATTAACATTGGTAACTTGCAACAGTTTCCATAATAATTATGCTCCCACTAGCATAATAATTATTATCTTACTAGCATAACACTTATGCTCCCACTAGCTTTGGCATGTATTCAGAAATCAGATGGACTTCTAGAAATCTATACTTATTGACTTCCTTTCCAAAGTTCAGATTTTTTTATATGAGATGCTTCGATAAGACTTTATCTAGGCTTCTCAAACTCATACACCTTTCCTTAGATAGCTCACAGGTGTGTCTAAACAATTTTAGAACTTACAAAAATAAGTCTCAAATCTTTAGACCTTTTCCATTTCTCACAATTCGAACTATGAAGAGGGATGTCGTAATCATAATCGAATTTGAGAATGCAGATATCATAATTGCTAACTATTAAAATCTACTTAGTGAAAATGTTTCCTCACAATCATTTTCATGAATTGGAGTGAAACCTTATGACACTTAGATTTTATGCTATATGTGCCCCAATCCATGTGAATTTGTCATAACCATAATCACAAGACATGGTTAGTGACAAATCCCAACCCATATGGACTGAACTTGTTTAATCTTAATTTCTTGCCACTTGGCAGCACAAGGGCCTACCATCGCTTCCAAGTTGTTATGCAAACAATTGAGAACTCATAGAAATCACATGCATAGTCAACTTTAACTGGAATGGTCACCGAAACAAGAATATGTTAGCACGATAGGTTACAAACCTCAATTCGTGTGCTAGTGATTAACAATAGGTTTACTCTTGATTAGTTCTTGAAACTTTTCAATATCTTTAAGACTCCCACTGACCTCTTGACATATAAGATTCACTTTGTCAAGGAACATTACTTGACACACAAATATTCAAGAGTCAATGCGGTTTCTTATCAAGAAAGACACTTCACACAGTTGGTCTTAGTTGGTCTTTGTCCTTGCCAAGACATCACAACTTACCAATGTCAAATGTACAAGAGTATGAAACATGTTACTCTAAATTTGATGAGTGTTATAAACCTTCTTAATTTAGTGTCACTCAAGGCACAAGCTTGGAGTATGACTCTAAGACTTGTTTTTGGAACGAAGTATGACTCATCTTCTAGATTTAACCATTTCAACAATTCACGATTCCTCTTCTTAGCCATACAAATCACTAAGACATCCTTAGAGGACCAATTGTGACATGGTTTTCATAGTCATTAAGACGATCATAAAACACGATACTCAAGTACTCTCCCATCTTTTCAGATTGGAGAAACTTCTATCTTTCTGCCTTATTTGATTCTTCTCATTCGTTCTGCCATATATTGAACTTTTCCAATGATTCAGAAGTATACTTAAACTTGTAAGCATAACCACATTTACTAAACTTTAGTAAATCATGACAAATAGTCTTATCGTTCTTTGTGGTGGACCTGAGTAGCGCACACGTAGTGTACCCGATCCCTAGTCCTTCACTTGACTCACATATACATTTGAACAAGGAATTAGTCTTAATTTCCCAAAGATGAAGGTTCTCATTCATCACACAATACAAGTTGCATGATTCCAAGTTTCTATACAACTGAAACTTGGGTGATGAGAATCTTTCCTTATTTGGTAAATTCTTGACACTACCACAAATGAAGGAATCAAATTCATATTGGTAACATAGAAACATACAAACATCAATTTTCACAAATGCCATTGCAAGGAGATATAATAACATCAAGCTACCCTTTGCCATGCACTGTTAGTCCCAAATTAGTGTGCCGGTTAACCACACATGCTCCACTAACGACTTAACAAGGTGCAAAGTGCAATTTCATGGGATAGCACCATATTCATATTTTTCCTAAAGTAACTAAGATTTGGAATTTAATAAAATTTTAGTTACTTTATAATAATCATTATACTTATAATGAGAATTAGTGTCCTATCTTAACCGTTCGGCTAACGACCCTACACCAGTCAAGGAAGCGGTGGGTGAGAGTCGACTCCCATTAAACTACCATTTTATAGGCAGTAACCTTATACCCCCTTATAGACCGGCTTAGTGAACGAGACCTACTAACGGTAAGACTGGCTCATCTTATACATATATATAATTACTAAACTTATAATAATATAATAGTATAAGGGTTGAATTTTAACTTTTAAAACTCTAGGGTTTGGAATTAAAGTATTCAAAAGTAAGACGTTACAAATTCCAAAACTTGAGGGTAAGTTTTGAAACTTTTCAAAAATCTTGGTTTCCATAACTTATGAGTTAATGTGGTTTTTATGAAAAGACTCTAGAAATTCCATAACTTGAGGACAAGTTATGGAGTTCATAAAACACTTTATTTAAAAGACTCTTCATGTTCCATAACTTGAGGACAAGTTATGGAAGACTTTCAAAAACGTTTAAGATAATTTTTTCCAAACAAAATTAACACATAATTTTTATGATCTAAATTAACTCATAAGCCAAGATTATTCATATCAATAATTTACAAGAAAATTAGTTTATCATTTAAACTCACAATTCTCTTAAAATTTTGATAACTATCTTTTCATTGGATGAGAATCATCATTACCATATCAACAAAATCAAATTTTATGAACTAAAACATTTTGTGGTAATGATTCTAATCCAAAACAGGACAAAAAACTTGCAAATTTGCTATCTGGACAAGCAAACCGTCGAGCCCATTTATGGACTCACCGAGTTCATGCCTAAACTCATCCTACTCGTTGAGTTCAAGTATGGACTCGTCGAGTAGGCCTGTCAGACAGTTTTTCAGCTTTGAAAAATAACACATTTGCATCAAATATAAAAGAAAACAACCCATGGATCTAATACCACTGATGGGTTTTAGTATACTACAACATCCTATGGTGCACATACAACCCTAAATTCTTTGGATCTAGATTTTCTCTAATTATAGATTCAATATTGTTTCCAAAGCATTAATCCTACAACTAGCATGCAATTGACATAAACAACATAAAATACTAGTTAGGAGTTTAGCTCTTTATGTAGCTTGTAGAACTTGTTGTATTTGGCCTTTAAGAACTTAGTGCCCTAAGTGTGACACCTTAAATGGTTCACAACACACCTTAGACAAAGGATGAATTTTGAGAGAGTTTATGCATGCTAAAATTGGTTATGGTCTTCCAAAGATCACTAGGGTGCCGATTTTTGTATCCTAGGGTCTTCTTATATAGTGTGGCTATGTTTAGGGTTACATCCTTGTAAACCCTAATGTGAATGACTTTTCATCTTACTTAGGATCCATGGGTTAAAACCTCCGTGGACTATCCATGGACTACCAGATTGGTTTAGCCCATCCTAAACAACTATAACACCGTAAAATTTAAAACAATTTTTCACTTTTTAAAACCATATAAATTCATTCATAATTACTTTCTAGAAAACAATGTATCAACATTATCTCATTACAAATCCCAAGATCAAAACATAATAAACTCTGCGGGTGTGTGTACAGATCATGTCGGCGCCTTCGCGCGATCTTCACTGGTACCTGAAACACATAACACATAACACTGTAAGCATAAAAGCTAAGTGAGTTTCCCCAAAATACCACTATAACACATATCATCCACTCAAGGCTATAACTCTACTGACCCTCTGGTCAGTGTGTCTTAGTGGGACCCTCCAGTCCCAACTCTCTGTGGGCCCTCTAGCCCTAACTCTATGGACCCACTGGTCGTATCTCTGAAAACTCGGAATCATGCATATCACATATCACAATAACACATAAATAGCATACAAATACACTGGCACATAACTTAACAGTACGCTAGAACATAACTCTGTTACCACTCTAGGCAAGTATAGTGAGAAGACTCACCTCGCTGGATGTCGGATAATCAGTCGTGCTCGATTCCCCGACCTATCGTCCTCCTATATCATAAATACATCTCTAATTAATACTTTCCTGGCTTAGTTGACTAACACTATCAAGTCAACACTAGTCAACCCTGGTCAACGGTCAACCTTTAACCCGACTCATTAAGTCTTGCATAGACTCGTCGAGTCCATACGTGAACTCGAGTCCTTTGAATCCTTTCTGACTCATCGAGTCACTCACCCAACTCGGCGAGTCATCCACTGATCTGAGTCACGGAACAACCCACTCCCACTCGTCGAGTCTGCTCATGGACTCGGCGAGTTCATTTCATGCACAACCTCAAACAACCTTCTGAGGCCAGATCTATTCCTCTAATCCTTAGATATAGCCTTCCCAAGGTCTATAATCACGTAAAGTCTCTATCTTGATGCACATGCAACATCTATATGACTATATATGTTGATTTAGCCCCGAATACCATAACCCAAGGTCATAACCTCCGTTGCTCTTCATAAAGCTTGATGAGTAAGGGTCTCTGGACCTCTATGGATCCAGATCGAAAGCCTCCTCACCAGAAAAGGGACTATTGGACATCAAAACAACCTAGCAAAGGGCACACGAAACCCTAAATCCATATATTCTTCATAAAACAGAAGAAGAGCCGAATTAATACCTCAAATACGATGATCTTAGCTTCAAATCCACAGAATAGCAACCTCCTTTGCTTCCTCTTGGCTAGGACCTCCTTCTTCTTGCTAAACAACACCACAAAGGTCAAGAATGGCTTCCCTTCTCTCTCAAAATGCTCAAGCACTCTTGGGTTTCTCTCTATGGACTGGTAGCCGCAATTGAAGGCCATAAGGGCCTTTAAATAGGTCCTAAACCCGAGAAATTAGGGTTTCTATCGTCAGCTCTGACTTGACGAGTCACTCCCCTGACTCGTCCACTCCCCTCATTAACCACATCATCCAGTCGTGACCAGACTCGACGAGTCTAAGCACCAACTCGTTGAGTAACCTTACATAATTAAAGAAATACAACATAAATCAATATACCTGGGAAACTGGGTGTTACAATTCTCCCCCACTAGAATCAGACTTTGCCCTCGAAGTCTCTCTCAGCAAATAACTCTGGGTATTGCTCACGCATCTCTAACTCCGGCTCCCAAGTCAGCTCGGACCCCTTCCGATGATGCCACTGGACCTGAACCAATGACCCCTCTTGTTTCTCAAAACCTTGATCCTCCTATCCCAAATCGCGATCAGCCTCTCAACATAGTTCAGGCTCGCATCTACCTGAATGCCCTCTAATGGAACCACTGCCGACTCATCGGCGATACACTTCCTCAACTGAGACACGTGGAAGGTATCATGAATCCGATTCAACTCCGTAGGTAGCTCCAAACGATACGCTACCCTGCCCACCCTGGCGGTCACCCTGGAAGGACCAATATACCGAGGCCCCAACTTGCCTCTCTTCCTAAATCGGATCACTCCTTTCCAAGGAGATACCTTAAGGAGTACGAAGTCACCAACTTGAAACTCGAGCTCCGAGCGACACCTGTTTGCGTAGCTCTTCTGACGACTCTGAGCCGTCAGTAACCTTTGCCTGACCTGCTGAATCTGCTCAGTCGTCTGAAGTACTATCTCTGTACTACCCATCACACACTGCCCGACCTCACCCCAGCAAATGGGAGTTCGACACCTCCTCCCATACAACAACTCAAAGGGTGGCATAACAATGCTCGAATGATGGTTGTTGGTATAGGAAAACTCAGCCAAGGGTAAGTACGTGTCCCAACTCCCTCCGAAGTCCAATACACATGCCCGAAGCATGTCCTTAAGCGTCTGAATCATCCGCTCGCTCTGTCCGTCAGTTTGTGGGTGGTATGCGGTACTAAAATGCAGCCTCGTACCCAATTCCTCATGAAATTTCTTCCAGAACCTGGAAGTGAAACTCACATCTCGATCTGAGACGATTGAGATGGGCACTCCATGCCGTGATACCACCTCCCTCACGTACAACTCTGCCAACCTCTCAGAGGAAGAGCTCTCACTGATAGCAAGGAAGTGAGTGCTCTTCGTCAACCTGACCACAATCAACCAAATTGCCTCGACGCCCCTTGCAGTCCTCGACAATTTGGTGATAAAATCCATGGTAATTTGTTCCTACTTCCACTCGGGAACCTCCAATGGCTGCCACTTAGCATGCGGTCTCTGGTGCTCGGCCTTAACCCTGTGACAGGTCAAACACCTCTTAATGAACCATGCAACATCCCTCTTCATACACGGCCACCAATACTCTCTCTTCAGGTCCAAATACATCTTAGTGGCCCTGGGATGGATCGAAAACCTCGGTCTATGTGCCTCCCCCATCAAGATGGTACGTGTTCCGCCCACAAACGGTACCCAAATCCGACCCTAAAAGGTCATAAGCCCTCAGCTATCGGTGACGAACTCTGATACCTACCCGATAACCGTCTCTCTCTTACGGTTCTCTGGTCTCACGGCCTCATCCTGGGCCCCTTGAATGGCGTCAAACACTGGAGTCATCATTATCAGTCTCATACAAACATCTCGTGTCGGGGCGCCCTCTGCCCTACGACTCAGGGAATTGGCTACAACGTTAGCCTTGCCCGGGTGGTACAGGATCTCACAATCATAATCCTTCACCACATCTCTGGCGAAGTGTCACGAAGGAGGCCTGCTGCTCTGGGCCCCAAGAAAAAGCAACACCCTTCTGGGTCAACCTGGTAAGTGGCACAACGATCTTGGAGAAATCCCTGATAAATCTCCGATAATAACCAGCCAACCCTAAGAAACTTAGGATCCTAGTGGGTGATCTCGGCACCTCCCAACTCATCACTGCCTCAATCTTGGCCAGATCGACTAATATCCCATTCTGGTTAACGAGGTGCCCTAGGAACTGGACCTCTCGTAACCAGAAATCACACTTGGAGAATTTGGCGTAAAGCCTCTCTGAAACTCCAAGGATCTCCCTCAAATGCTCCTCATTCTGCTCTCTGGATTTCGAATACACCAATATACTGTCGAAAAACACGATCACCGAGCGGTCCAACATCGGCCTGCACACTCTGTTCATGAGATCCATGAACGCTGCCGGTGCATTGGTGAGCCCGAAAGGCATCACCACGAACTCTTAATGCCCGTAACGAGTCCTGAATGTTGTCTTCTGGATATCCTCATCTCGCACCCTAATCTGATGATATCCAGACCTCAAGTCGATCTTGGAGAACCAAGATGCTCTGTTAGGGTGCAAAGTCATGCTTGGATGAGGCTTTACCCACTTGTGTGTTTAATGAGTTGCCTTTCCTTTATAAGGAAGTGAGTGGCACTCATTTTATGTAAGGAACCATTTGGAGTGTTAGACTAGAGAGAGAAATTGTATACAAACCCATTTGTATAATCTTTCTAGATCTAATATGAGCTTACACAGATTTATTTACTCGTTGTGTTCTTGATTTTACATGATGATTCACTAGATCTTTCTAATTACGCACATGCCATCATAATCAACACCACTACATGCTCCCTGTAATTGATCGAACAAATCGTCGATCCTCGGCAACGGGTAACGATTCTTGACCGTCAACTTGTTCAACTCCCGGTAATCAATGCACATCCGGTGTGAACCATCCTTTTTCTTGACAAAGAGGATAGGCGCTCCCCACGGAGAACTGGTCGGCCAAATAAACCCCTTTACCAGCAGCTCCTGAAGCTGCGAGGATAACTCCTGCATCTCTGGAGGTGTAAGGCGATAGGGCGCCTTGGCGATAGGTGCTGCCCCCGGAACCAAATCGATACGAAACTGTACCTGCCTCTCAGGAGGCACGCCCGAAAACTCATCCGGGAAAACATCCGGGAACTCTCGCATTATCGGAACCTCATCAACTGACCTCGGCCTCCCTGAAACAACCCTCGTATCCATCACATACGCCACAAACCCACTACAACCCTGCTGTAGATTCTGTCTCGCTCTAGCGGCCGAACAAAATGCTGACCCAGAACGTGTACTCTCGCCGTACACCGTAAGAACTCCCCCACTAAGGTCTCGTATGGTTACCAACTATCTCTCGCAGTCGATAACCGCTCCAAATTTGCTCAACCAGTCCATGCCCACGATGAAACAAACATCTCCCAATGCAATAGGAACTAAATCAATCGGAAACTCAACGCCGAAAATATCGAGTACACACCCTCGGATCACCTCGGTGGCATACACCGCTCTCTCATCAGCTATGGAAACTCTCAGTGGCCGACTCAACGCCTCTCGGCTAGTACTGATGTGCTGACTAAAAGCCAAAGATACAAAAGACCGACTCGCACCCGAGTCAAATAACACCAAGGCAGGTACAAAACTCACAAGGAAAGTACCTACACATAACATAATATCAACACAATATCTCAAACATCAAAATAAATACATGAAAGAATACATACCAGCCACGACATCGGGCGCTGCGCGGACCTCCTCCGCGGTCAACTGGAAGGCTCTCCCTCGTGCCTTCGGTGCCTCGGGCTTCACTGGTTGGCTCTCGATAGCTCTGATAGCAGTAGGGGTAGATCCCTGAGGTGCTCCCTGTGCTGATCCCCGCAGCTGTGGACACTCTACCTTCCGGTGTCCGGTCTGGTTGCAGTGGAAACAGATTGCGAACCCCTTAGGGCAATCCTTGGCCAATAGCCCCTCCTTGCCACACTTGTAGCTTGTAGCAAGACCCCGCTCCGCAAACTCCATCATGACACTTGCCACATGATGGTGTGCCTAGGGCAGCACAGCAGAGCCGTGTCCAAGCCCTAGAGCCGAGCACACCAGCCAGGCCCAGCCCAGCAGGCTTAGCGCCCTTTGGCGCCCCCGGGAGCGAAATGCCCTGGCGGAAGGCTTGCTCCCGCCAAGTGACGCTCCTTGCTCTAAGACAAAAGGTACGGTCATGAGACAAACAATAGGATCAGAGCATTACCGTCGAAGCCAATGAGAGCGCTCTAGTGGTTGAGGGCGCACGACCCTCCAATCAGCGCCTCTGATCCTGTCTCCCCAAAAAGCGATCCTGTCTGGTACGAACCAGGCAGGAGCGCTAGGTATAAAAGGATGCATTCTCAGACTAGCGAGGTAAGTTCTCTGGCCCTTCTGGAGAACGCATACAAAACCCTAAATCATCTCCTAACTTGACCGTCGGAGCGTTCTTCCGGGAGCCCCTCCCGGAAAGCGGCTGGCGGCCCTTGTTCTCTGTGATCTTGCAGTGATAACCAAGTAACCAAGAAGAGTTCAGTCGTGAAGTAGAAGCAAGGTGTTATCGGGAACGACGTTCCATCATTTGGCGCCATCCGTTTGTGAGACGAAGAACACAAGCAAAAAGCATGAAAACGAACAACAATGGCGTTCAATGGTAGCGAGGGACAACCAGCTAGTCCCATACGTCCCATGACGACATTGGACGAAACACCACCGCCTACAACGACCAGCAGGGCCGTTTTCGGCGTAGGAAGTTCTACAACAGCCACCAGAAACGTTTCACAATTGTCATTTCCTCAGCAAGAAACAACTCCGGTGGAGCTACTCCCGTCTATAAAGCTTCAGATGCCACCGCTGCAATAGGCACGAGCAATCCACTTGACAACACCCCCATCGAGCCATATTTTCAACACTTAGCCTTCGTTTGCAACGCCATTGCCATTTCAGATGACGGGTGGACAGAGTTCCACAACCCTATTACCACCATTGGCGCAAACCATGATGAACCACTCACCACCCATTTACCCGACGGCCGGTACATGGACCGGACCGACTATCCCTGCCAATAACAACCTGCAACTGCCGGTACTGATCAGCCCCGCTACATCCATACACCCTTTCTCCACTAGTTATCTCCTCCAGTTACCATTCCATACATACCCCTTTTATGGACCAATTCCGGGCTACCTCACGCAACTGCCGCATGGTATGAACTCCCAATACCAGCAGGCGATGTTGACTATCCCAGGCCAGGATGGTTTTTCTCGAAGCATAATGTCTCCGTTCGTCAAAGCGTTGTTGGATTATGAGATACCAAATACCGCAAAGCTCCCGACACTCAAAACGTACAATGGAACCACCGACCCAGACAGTTACATCGACACATATGAATGGACGATGACGTCGCTAAAGCTTAACAAGAAGTTCTGGTGCACATACTTCCTGACGACACTCGAGGGCAACGTCGGCACGTGGTTCAAAATGTTACAGCCGGGAAGCATTTCAAACTTTGCTCAACTCAAGTACCTTTTCCTTACCAACTTCATGCAGTTATGCAAATACAAGGGGGACTCTCATTCCATTATATGTTGTAAACAAAGAGAAGGGGAAACTGTGCGAGAATACTTTACAAGATTCAAAAATGCCACGCTGGATGTACCAGGGCATGACGAAGGCCTTATAGCCGGAGCCTTCACATGGGGACTCCTTCCAGGTCCTTTGTCACAAAAACTCATGGGAAAGAAGCCCTTAACACGAGCCGAGTTGAAAGAAAGGGTAGAGCGATATCTACGGTAGGAGGATGGTGAAGCAGCTAAGCAAGCCTACTTGATTGCCATGACGATCAGGCATCATCACCCGGGTCATACGGACTTCAGAAGAGGAGGAAGACACTATGGCCAGGCAAGAAGACTACCGATGCGTTTTTGACCATTTGTTAAAGACGACAAACGGGGTCGTCGCCCAGAAGTGTACGCGGTGTCTGAGAAACAACAACCGGCCAAGTCACCCAAGAGTCGGTACTGTGAATACCACAAAAGTAAGACGCATGATACAGTTAACTTCTCGGTACTAAAGAAGGAGATGGAGGAGAAACAACTTAAAGGAGATCTGGTGGAGTTTGCGCGAAGCCTGCGCGCCAAGTTTGATGCTGATAATGCCAAGGGCCCACCTCGCGAAGGGGTTCAGCCCAGGGAGATATTCATGATACGCAACAAAAGAAGTAGGGAGGAACAACGGGGAGCGCAAACGACCGTTTAACCTTCAGCACGCGCGCTCACATTCTCCATTCAGAACCCCCAGCCGGATGGTTGGAAAGGTGACAACCCGCTGATAATACAAGCATCTATCAGAGACGTGACTATCCATAGGGTCTATGTCGACACCGGGAGTTCAGCAGACATCATCTATGAGCATTGTTTCCGGCTCCTCCTAGATCCCTAGAAAGACAACTTGCGACCTACGACTGGTAGGCTGGTGGGATTCACGGCCATAGCCTGTGGCCGCTGGGCACAATCCATCTCCCCCTAACAATCACTAGCCATGACAAGTAGCCAAAGAAAACTGCCCTGATAGACTTTGTGGTTATCCGACATTCAGCAGAACACAATATCATCCTAGGAAGGACAACCCTCTTGAAGCTAGGGGCGGTACCATCAACCATGCATGGGATCATGAAATTCGATACATCGAAAGGCGAGGCCATGATACTGGCCACTCCACCCAAAGAATTGCAATGCTATACAATCATGAAGCCAACAGAAATAACCAAAGGGTCCAAAAGACCCAGGGGTAGTCCCATAAAGGGGAAGGAAGTAATCAATGAAGGATACCCTGATCAGCCAGTCAGCGTTGGATGTGGCCTCCCAGATCACACGAGAAGAGAGCTGGTCGACTTGCTCAAACGCTACAAACATGTGTTCGCATGCCTGATACAAACATGGTGGGAGTAGAAAGGAAGGTCATTGAACATAAAATGATGATCAGGCCAGGAGTAAGAGAAGTTAAGCAGAAGAAAATGGTCCAGGGGGTAGACCGTAATAGGGCGATTAATGCAGAAGTGACTAAGCTGACGGAGGCCTGGATATTGAGGGAGGCAATATTCCCGACGTGGATTGCGAACCCAGTTATGGTTCGCAAACAGGATGGATCGTGGCGTATGTGCATAGACTTTTCCGATCTAAACAAGGTGTGCCCTAAGGATTGCTACCCACTCCCAAAGATCGATCGGAAAGTAGAATCGCTATAGGGATTTAAGTTGAAATGTTTTTTGGACGCATATAAAGGGTATCACCAGATTTTGATGAGCAAGGAAGACGAAGAGAGAACAGCCTTCTATACAGATCATGGCACTTTCTGCTACACTAAGATGCCCTTCGGATTAAAGAACACAGGGGTAAGATATCAACGTCTGGTTGACTCGATATTCGCTAAGCAGATTGGAAGGAACATCGAGGTGTACGTGGACGATATGGTAATTAAAAGCCCGAATGAAGAAAAGATGATGCAAGACATTGAGGAAACTTTCTAGACATTAGAAGCGGTCAAGATGAAGCTAAACCCATCCAAGTGCACGTTTGGACTGGAAGAGGGGCAATTCCTTGGATACTATGTCACCAGACAAGGCGTCCATCCCAGCCCGACCAAGGTCGACGAGTTCATCGAGACGCCAACCCCAAACTCCCTCCGATATGCACAGGGTTTGAACGGGAAGCTTACAGCTCTAAGTAGGTTCATTTTGAAATCTGCTGACAAGGCCATGCCGTTGTTCCACACCTTAAAGGGGTGCATCGAGAAGAACAACTTCCAGTGGACGAATGAGGCAGAAAAGGCGCTCCGGAAAATCAAGGAAGCGCTACACGAGTTGCCAACTTTTGCCACCCCTATCCCTGGAGAAACGTTACAAGTGTATCTTTCAACATCAGGCGAAGCGATATCCTTGATATTGGCTGTGGAAAGGGAGGGGGAACAGAGGCCGGTATACTTTGTTAGTAGAGCGCTACAAGGACCAGAAGTCAACTATCCCACGCTGGAAAAGTTGGTATTAGCACTCATCTACGCCGCGAGACGACTAAGGCGATACTTCCAGGCATATCAAGTCGAGGTACTCACGAGCTACCCCATCAAACAGATATTTCTCAAGCCAGAGACGTCAGGCCGGCTGGCCAAGTGGGCAATTGAGCTGGGAGAACACGACATAAACTACCGCCCAAGAAAAAGCATCAAAGGGTAGGCGCTGGCCGACTTCTTACTGGAGATTCCAGATGGAGGGAATCCGGCGAAAGAGAAGGTGTGGGTAGTTGAAGAGGCCCCTACTGACCATGGTTCATGGACCCTGTAAATGGATGGAGCATCCAGCAGGGAAGGCTCAGGGGTGGGGCTGATCCTGACTAGCCAGAAGGAGAGGAGGTAACCTATGCCCTCCGCTTCGACTTCCATACGTCAAACAACGAAGCGGAGTACGAAGCACTTCTTGCAGGGTTACGGTTAGCCAAGCAGATGGGCGCGAAAGCTGTAACAGCCTTAACCTACTCAAGGTTAGCAGCAAACCAAGTCAATGGAAATTTCGAGGTAAGAGATCAAAGAATCGGAAAATATGTAAAGATGGTGAAACAGCTAGTAGGATCATTCGACTGGTTTACAATCAAGCAGATACCCAGAAGCGAAAACAAGAGGGCAGACGCTTTGAGTAAGCTTGCGTCCACATGATTTGACCACCTATCAAAGAAAGTTTTAGTAGAGGTACTTCGAGAAAGGAGTATAGATGAGCAACAAGTGAACACCCTAACCCCCGCTGGACCCACATGGATGACACCATTCCGGGAATACCTCCAAAGAGGAGTGTTTCCGGACGATCATGATGAGGCCAAGAAAATACGTATAAAGGCGCCTTCATACGCAATGGTGAATGGAGAATTGTACAAGAAGGGGTTCACGTCTTCATGGTTAAAATGTGTGGATCAGGCAAAGGGGGTAGAGATATTGTAGGAGGCACACTCAGGACAGATGGGTGCACACGAAGGGGCGAGAGCCTTGACAGGCAAGGTGTTACGGATGGGGATATACTGGCCAACGATACAACAGGATGCGATAGAAGTAACTAGGAAATGTGGGGAATGTCAGTCTTACGCCCCAGTCCAGGCGAACCCCTCGGCCCCGCTAAGCAACATATCCAGCCCATGGCCTTTCTACCAGTGGGGCATAGATATAGTGGTCCCTTTCCCAGAAGCACCAGGGAAACTAAAGTATGTGGTGGTAGCTGTGGACTACTTCACAAAGTGGATTGAAGTTGAGCCTCTAGCGTGCATATCTGGGAGGCACATGATAAAATTCATATGGAAAAACATCATGACAAGATTTGGAACACCTAAGGTTCTCATCAGCGACAATGGTTTGCAGTTTGATGAGAACCCGTTCAGAGAATGTTGCACCGCCAAAGGGATAAGCCAACGCTTCACATCGGTGGCACACCCTAAAGCGAACGGCCAAACGGAGGTGTCCAACCGAACCATTGTCAATTGGATTAAGAAGAGGTTGGGCAAAGCAAAGGGGAATTGGGCAGAAGAGATACCAATGGTGCTGTGGTCATACAGAACTACACCACAGAAAAGCACAAAGGAAACCCGTTTCAGCTTGACGTATGGAACCGAAGCAATGCTTCCCATGGAGGTGGCAGTGAACACACTGAGGGTTGTCAACAAGGATGAGGAAAGCAACGTAAAAGACATGAAGATAAACCTAGATATCGTATAGGAGAAGCGTGAAGAATCGAGTGTACGCCAAGCCACGTATAAACATGCAACGGAACGATATTACAACCAAAGGGTAAAGGAGATGGCCTTTAGAGTCGGCGAATATGTTTTGAGGAAAAACGAGGCAAGCCGAGCCAAACCTCAAGGAAAGTTGGGCCTAACATGGGAAGGCCCATACAGAGTCACGGAGGCAAATAGGAGCGGTGCATACGTGTTAGAGACTATGGAAGGAAGGCCCATTCCAAGAACATGGAATGCTAGGAACTTAAAGAAATATTTTTTATAAGGCAAGGAAAGGAAGGAAAGGAAGGCAACCCAATTGGTTGATGTCTCATTGAGTGTATCGCACCCCAAATACTTAGAGTATATTTGTTCATGCTAAGAGAGATGAGTTAAATACTTAGTGTATTTAAAATTCCATGCTAAGAGACATGAGTTCAATACTTAGTGTATTTAAAATTCCATGATAAGAGACATGAGTTCAATACTTAGTGTATATATAATTCCATGCTAAGAGACATGAGTCCAATACTTAATGTATTTAAAAATACCATGCTAAGCGTCATGATTTCAACACTTAGTGCATCCAAAAAACGCACGGTTAATGAAATAATAATGCAATTGCTGATTTTTATATACTTAGCGTATTAGTCTAATGAGTGAACCATTACATGCGAAATCCAATCATGGATGCTAAGTGCATCCAATATGGACACTTAGTGTGTCAATAGTAGCAAGGGCAAAGCAAACACCTGGCGCATCAAGGCGCTGCATATCCTGAATAGTGCGTAGTAAACGAGCAAGTTAAACACAAAACAAAACAAGTAGGCAATAAATAATGCCTAAAACAGGCCAAACGTACATCCAAGAAAGCAAAATACTGCTTTAGAAGTTCAAACATTACACGGAAAAACACACATACTAAACCAACAGAAAGAAAGAAACCTTACGACTCCAGACCATATCTACGAACATCCTTCTCACCTGCCACAGCCTCCACTCCAACACTTTTTCCATCATTTTCCCCAGTGTCCTGCCATCGCCTTCTCCATCACCCAAAACTACTTCACTAACGTTGCCATCACCAACACTTGCCCCAAAATCATGCTCACCACCACCTCCAGACCCATGATCCTTACCATCACCCTCTAAACCAAAGGAGCATAACTCCCGCAAACCTTCAATACCCATACGTGGCCTCCAATTGTCGGTACTCGGCAGCAGAAGGGATGATTCCGGGAAGGTTAGCCATGAAAGGAAAAGAAGAATGAGCAAGAAGAGAAAGGGAAGAACAGATGAAGCGAAAGAAACTATGCAAATACCCTCTTAAAGAAAGAGAAGAGGCGGGACATTTAAATGTCTGACATAATGATGTAACTGCCAGCAGTCATGCGCAGTCACGTCGCCATTAAAGGCGGAGTGGCGGATAGAGGAAAAAAAAACGCATTAATCAATTAAGTCCAGAACGCCGTAACTAGCGCTGCAACGCTACGACTACTGGACTGGGGGACTTGATGGTGTGCCTAGGGCAGCACAACAGAGCCGCGTTCAAGCCCTAGAGCCGGGCACACCAGCCAGGCCCAGCCCAGCAGGCTCAGCGCCCGCTGGCGCCCCCGGGAGCGAAACGCCCAAGCGGAAGGCTCGCGCCCGCCAAGTGACGCTCCTTGCTCCAAGACAAAAGGTACGGTCATGAGACAAATAGTAGGACGAGAGCATTACCGTCGGAGCCAATGAGAGCGCTCTAGCAGTTGAGGGCGCACGACCCTCCAATCAGCGCCTCTGATCCTGTCTCCCCAAAAAGCAACCCTGTCTGGTACGGACTATATCATCTCAATAGTAGTCAGATCAGTTGCAGTAAATTTTCAGACTTTTAGTATAAGTTTGAGTATTTTAGGATTTTACTCTTAAAAAGAGATATCAGGAGAGAGGATGCACTATGGTTTCGTGCAAACTTAGTTATTTCAAAAACTCTATGATATTAGAATCCATTGCCTGAAAAAAATATTTTCTGCCAAAAATCCCAGGACTATATATATGAATATTTGAAATATTATTTCATTATTTCCATTTTCAAAAAGAGAAAAGCCATTTTCTCTCTCACGGATCTTCGGGTTTTCATCCCAAATCGTGAGTACCTCTCTCTAGTTGTATAATATGGCTGATAATATGCTTATTAACCTAGATTTCATATCAAAACAGCAAGATTTTAGAGTTTACCGCCCAAGAACATCTTGGGGAGTAAACTCTTTTATAAGGGTAAAATGATGCCTCGCCCTTTCCCCTTCTTATGTAACTACCTTAGACTTGTATGTTAGTGTATATAGGACTAGAAATCACCCATGAACACCAAGAGTTAGGTGTTTACGGCCCAAGAAGTTCTTGGACCGTGAACTCCAAACTCAAGGGCCAAAAGGTGCCTAAATCACTCCTAAAGCCTTGGACAATTGCCTTGATTTATTCGTAGCTAATTTAGGGACTTTAAACCATCAAAACCCATCCCAAAGAGAGATTACGGCCGTAATCTCTAATGGTTTTTGTTCTTGGGCCATGAACATCCAAGAAAGGTACCATAGTGTGCCTAAGGCCTTCATTAGCCTTAGAAAAATGTCTAAAAACCTATCCTAGATGAGCATAGGACTTGAAGACACAAAAATACCATTTCCATGTGGGTTTACGGCAATAAACCCAAAAGGAAATGGCCTTGGGGCCGTGAACTCCTCAAAGGAGTGTACTTATGCACTAAACCCTTCCATGAATTTATCCATCAAGAAGGAATGCTTCTAGGGATCATTTAGAACTCCAACACACCAAATGACATAAAGCCTAGGAGATTACGGCCGTAAACTCAAGAGTTTACCACTGTAAACTCCTTGTGTGGGGTTTATTGGAGAGTAAACTCATATGTGGGGTCCTTTGGAACCCTAAACTCACTAGCCGGGTTCTACAACAACTTAGATGTAATCCTTAGGGCTAATAACACTTATTATAATTGTTTAACATGCTCTAGGAGGTCTAAACAATTTCAATTAGTAGTTTAAATCTAATTGGGTACACATATGTGTGATTATATGTTAACTAGGATCATAGCGTGTGTTCAAGACTTCACTTGACACCTAGCAATCCTACGTCTTCAGTACATTCGTACCACTCACTACAGGTGAGTTCATACCCCTTAATCAATGGTTTAAATGTTTTTAAATGCTTTTATGGGGGGGGGGGGGAATACAAGTCAAATACTTATAGTTATTACATCAATCACATGTGATTAATAACTACAAAACCAGTGATTTCCTTATTGTTCAAATTGTTTATCAAACTGTTTTGCTTCAAACCGTTTTACAACTCTTTTACTTATCAGATACATTTACTTAAACTCTGTTTTACTTATTATCAATTGCATATCTAGGTATGTATAGTTATATAAGCAATGTTTAAAAAGCTTAGGAAGGCCTGCCCGCCCTATTTCCTTTTCGCGCTTGAGATGTGGTCTCGTGGGATATCGGGTACTCGTTCGAAGGTCGTTTAAATATTAGTTATATATCATGTGTACATATATAGTCATAAAGGTCCTTCCAGTTTGATAAGTTATTAAATAAACTTGAAGATCAATTAGATCTTTGTAACAGGTATTACGATGAACACAAAACAATAAATAAGACAAGTATGGATCAAAATATGTCGAATGATTAGATCAAACAATCCTCAGCAGAGCTCGACTAAGAACTTCCGCTGTAGAGGATTTAGGGTTACAAGAACGATAATGAAACTACTCTGATCAATCTATTCTTTTGTTACTATCGTTTCTATCGCTTTATAAGATGGATGCAAGCACCTATATTTATAATAAACCCTATTAAACTCACGGTTGAACAGGCCCAAACCGGAGTTACAAAACTGGACTAACTAGCGAGCCCAATCGACGCAATACATAACAAAACACGACCCAACAATCTCCCCCTTTGCGTCAAATTGAAGCGAGACTTCTTCTTCTTCTTACTTGGGCCAGCAGCAGGAACTTTCTTCGTGGTATCAAACAAACGAGAGATTAGCGCAAGGATCATCTGTCTGAACCGAATGTACCAATGTATCATGTCGTCGAAGTACTTGACATCATCCGCTGATTTTTGCTTGCATCTATGGATGATCCCCAAAACGTGCTCTATGCAGGTAGTAGTGTACAAATGTTTGTCAGCCAGGGCAAAAAGACATTTATGTCCTTCGTTTCTGGTGAACATGATAGAATTCCGTCTTGAATCGATTCTGCCCATCTGCATTTGGTTCGGATCACTGGCCGAGCCAACAGGAGATATTGTTGGTTTCTTCTTGAAGACGCTTGCTATCTCCTGATCCATCAGTGCAACTTCCATGATGTAGCACACCAGCATCCTCTTGAGATGGTCGATGATCGGACCATATTCAGCTTCGTTGGTTAGAAGGATGTTGTGCAAGATTATCCAATCATGGGGATTGAGGTTCGGAAGATCTGCTAAAGAAATGGCATGTTCGGTTTTGGCAGATCCTCGAAGTACCTTGAACCGAACGTTAATGAAGTTCCCTTCATTGTACGGCTTTAAGACCCGAACGTTGATAATCTTCTGAGCGCTCCAAGTCTGATACTGAGGTTGAGCAGCCTTCAGATAGAAATTAATCAAGTCCCGATCAACCTGTGGATGAGGATGAGGGAACTCTGAAACGTTGGAGAAGGCGTGAAAGATGAACGCCTTTCGGGTTAGTGGCATGTCGAGCTGAGAATCGACAGTGTTGGAATAGTCAAGTGAAATAACAGGTTCCAGCCACAAGATGCTCGGAGTGTCGATGGCTGCTTTGATCATCCTCTCGAGAGTCCAGACAGGAAAAAGAGTTTTCCTACTCTCAAGAAGATCGTGGGCTTCCTTCTGTTTTCGTTCATCTTCTTCAGCCTCTTTTGCCACACGAGCACTATCATTAGCCTCATTGCGTCGACTTCTGCGCTTCAACAAGTCGGCAATGGTTTCTTTGTCTTCTTCCTCTTCTTCCTCAGCAACATTTTTGCCTTTGTCTTTCACACCCGAACCGGAGGCTTGGCCTACTGGAGGAGGTTCGGTTGTGTGAGTAGCCGTTGAGGAATGAGGTGGTTGAGATCCAGACTCCTTCTCTCTCCCTTGTTTCGGAATGGACACGAAATCAAGTAGCCCTTCAATTTTGCTTAGCAGGGCAAGGGCAGGAGCGAGCTTTTTTGCAAGGGTACGCCTCACAGAGTAGTTAAGGATGGGATCATGTGCTTCGAGGATGTTTGAGATGGCTGAGTGGACATCCGAAACACACATCTTTATCACCTCCCTTTCGGACAGAAGAGATTCAACCTCCTGTTGAGAATGGGAGAGTTGAACACTCTTGACCTTCAGAGCAGTGGTCTTCTTTGCAAGAACATCCATAAGATAGTTCTTAGCAGCCAAATCTGCTTGGAGCTTCGAGAGACGCTCGTCTATGGTGGTGCGAAAAGCTGAGTTGTCGTCAGAAAGCATTTGACGAAATGAAGCGAAGGACTTCAACTCAGTTGAGACAGACGTTGTCAACTGTTGAACAATTGGTTCCAACGTAGTCTTTGCAGCATTTGCACTCTCCTGTAAAGACTTTAATAGGATAGAGGCATCAGAAAATAGTTTATTGACTTTTTCGGTCGCAGCCTGACAGGCTTTTGTTGAGGCATCAATGGCGGAGGTTGCAGAAGCGAGAGAATCTTGCTGAGCCTTTGAGAAAGCATCAACAATCTTCTGAACTGCAGCTTCAGAAAGTGATGATTGAGACGTGGAAGAAGAGGCAATGAGCAAGTCAACCTTGTCATGGAGCTCCTTGAGATGTTTCTTTGTAACCGGAGCGTCGTCATCATCATCGCTCTTCACTTGAAACGGACTATAGTAGACCGAGTCAAACGTCATATTTTCCCCGCCAAGGAATGTTTCGTCTCCCTCCGAGGCGTGACCGGGAGATGGTGGTGGTGGAGAAGCGGGTGGTACAGTAGTATGGGTAGGTTCAGGTTGGGTTGTTTCGGGTATTGGTGTAGGTTCGGATGCGTTTGTGGTTTCGGGTGTCGGGGTAGTTTCGGTTGTGTTGGTGGTTTCGGGTGCTGGTGTAGGTTTGGTTGCATCAGTATGAACCCCCGTATCAGATACATTGGCTCTAACATCTGTAGTGGATGTTGTGGTTGCATCGGTGAATATTGGTGTTGGCATTGGGATTGAAGTGTTTGGAATGTCTGTAAAGGGGTTTATGGTGGGAATGGAAGTAGGAATAGTTTTAGGAGGAGAGGGAATTGGAGAAGGAGGGATTTGAATTTCAGGGGTAGGAGATCTGGGTGGAGTGTTGCCGTGTGGAGAGTCGTCAGAATCCGAACTCTCACCCTTAGACTCGCTTGAGGAGGAATCGATGATCAGCTTTCGCTTTGGCTGAGTTTTTCGGCGTTTTGGCTGCGGAGACTGAGCAGCTTAGGTTGGTTTCCTCTTCTTTGGAGAAGGACCTTTAGCCCCTTTCACCACCTGTTTCCCTTTTTAAACCTTCTTTCCTCTTGGAGTAGGCTTGTCGGCGTCGTGAATAGACTTCAACATCTCCGGTGTGAGAACCCTCGGACCAGAACGCTTGAGTCCTTTGTACGTCTGGATAATTCGGCTATCAGCAGGAACATCTCCATACATAGTTTCCGGAATTGAACCGTTGAATGGAAACTTGGAAGCGTCTGAGATAATGATCTTCGTGGTATGGAATGTACCAATCGAAGACATTGGAGCACCAGCAAAAACGGGGACGTTGTACTTGTCCATCACCCACTTCGTGACCAAAGTCCAGAACCTGGCGTAAGAAATTTCAGAATGCCTGGATGTAGAGGAGAGACTCTGGATGAGTTGTTGCCACAAAATAGACCCGTAATCCATGTTGATGCCGTTGTAGACACCATACATTATTGACAAAAATAACCGACTGGCACCGTCAGATCCAGAGCTTCTTTCAGATAACCCTTTGAATAGAACAGTGAACATCCCGTTCCACTGTGGCGGTAGGCATGACTTCTTGAACTTGGGGACTAAAGAAAGCACCTCCGTATAACCCATGTTGTAAAACATGTTGAACAAATGCCCCATAGGAATCGTTTCTGGGTTAACCCTCGAGGAATCAGGTTCAAACCCTAACAGTGAGCAAAATCTTTGCTTTGAAATCGAGGCCTTGTGCTGAAAAATATCAAATAAGATGCGATCAACGACCTTGTCGTAGTGAGCAGTCGTAAAGATCTGCCACAGGAACTCCATCGGAACGGATTCTGCTCGTGTAAGTGCAGGAGCAATCGGCGAATACTTCAAGCACTCGATAATGGGGAACATGAAGGCATCGTAAACATGTGGGGATAAATCGACGATTAGGCTTTGTTGTGGGCGAATAGGCAGTATGTGGGATGTTGCGTGAACAGAAGATGAATTTGCCATTGCTTGAAGAAAGTGGAGAAGATGATGAACAGTGAAGGTTCAGGGATTTCTTGCGCTCTGGGAATTTTAATTGCAGTAAAGAGGTAAACGGTAGAGGATGTTGCCTTTTATACTGTGGGGTAAGGAGAGAGAAAGATCTTCCCAAATCTTCTATCGAAAAACGAAGAGTTTTCCGGAGTTGACTGATGCGTGACAGTTGGGGTAGCCGATGATCACGCATGAGAGAGAGTGTCAGATACCAAAGAACACGTCTCCCATCAAGCGCCATTTGGATATGAAGCGTTTCAGATTCACACGCACCCCTTCTGCGCCATTTGGAGATTAGAAGGTTCCAATTCGCACGCTTTCCCTTTTGCGTCGTTTGAAATCTAATCGATTAGACTCCCGCCTGAGTCAGCAAGTCTTCATCTTATCCCTTTAAATAGTAACGACATCTTTTTGAAAAATACCGCCACGTGGATTAAAATCAACCACAGCCTTTAATCGACTGCCAATCCAAGTAAAATGCCTTGTAATTATTAGAACCTGAATTTCGGAAAATCAAAGATTTTCGTGCTTAGGGTGTCAAAGAAAAGAAATAAAGCAAAATTTTTGTGAAAAATGTGATGTCAATAAAGACATGAAACAGATGATCCCGGGCACGAATCTCTTCCTTCAAAGTTAAGAGAGACGTTAAAGTGTTGGTGTGGTTTCCCGTTGAATGACGATCAAACACTTATGAAGAAGTGTTGAAAGGCTTCTTTTAATTAGGCTTATTAGGGTGGCTTTCGCTTCAATTCAACATTCCTAATTTTGATATAAGATAGAAAGTGAACGAAGTACTTGTGAGACCGGTGTAGTCTATTGAACAAGTAGGTTGGGAATAATTTAATTTGGCTAGGATAAAAAAATCTCAACAAAAATTTAAAACTGGATCCCAAGGGAAGAAATGTTATGGCTGTTAACAATTTCATAGGAATCACACAAAAGAAAATTTGAGATTTCAAGGAGGTACGTACGTGAATACATTAGTGAAAACTAGAGCAAATTAATTGTTCACCGTCAATTCGTATTGGGTATTGAATTTTGGGTTTCACTCAGCTCGTAGTGGCACGAAACTAAGATCATGAACGCAGTTATTGGGTAACCATAAACCTCAGTGGTAATTTCTGAGAGTCTCAAGGGTTATGTTTGTGAACTGAGTGGGATGGAGAAATGTAATGTAGATGGTGTAAGAAAGCAAAGTACCTCTGCTGAGAAAGATAGGACAAAGCAGAAAACTCTTATCTCTTGTGAGAAGAGGGTTAGGTAGCTCACGATTAGAATAAAGGTGATAGCCTAATTGGGAAGACAAGGTTTGTGTATACCAAGTCATTAAGGCTATTATTCAGAATCAGATGAGGCTTTGGACACATACAGCAGCATGCTTCTAGGGACACTTAACTAATTTAACAATTTCCCCATAAACAAACACACAAATAAAATTAAAGCCAAAAAGGAAATAAAGAACAAAATATTTTTGGAGTTTTTGAAATTATATATTAAGAAAAATATTTTTGGAATTTTTGATAAATAATAGGGAAAAGAAAGAAATAAATAAAATAAAATAACAAAAATAAGATTGAGAAAGAAAAAAAAATAAAAGGTTAAAAAAAAACCTTTGGAACTGAACCCGAGCGTTCGGTCTATTTCGGTTGTGAAAAACTTTGGATCCGAACCCGAGCGTTCGGTCTATTTCGGGTGAGAAAAATTGAGGAACCGAACCCGAACGTTCGGTCTATTTCAGTTACCAAAGAAAATAGATTTTCAAAAAGGGAATACTTTTGACAACAAGAAAAATGAGTTTGGAACAATTATACATGAAGTTTACAACCAAGAAAATCACCTTTGATCGATGAGCGAAAAGCAGAGTATTCAACCGAACCCGAGCGTTCGGTTCATTTCGGTACATGAGTACAAGACCCGAACCCGAACGTTTGGTCTATTTCGCTTTTTTACTTTTGAGTTTGAGAGGTGATTTGGGGTACTGACTCTGATTCCATCATGCCTAGCCCTTGTAGAATTTTGTTGAACGATGCATCAGGAAGAGCTTTGGTGAAGATGTCAGCCAGTTGATCAGTGGTTCGAACAAAATGAATTTCGACGTTCCCATCTTCCACATGATATTTAATGAAGTGATACCTCAGTGCTATGTGCTTAGTCTTCGAGTGTTGCACTGGGTTATGACAGATCCTAATTGCACTTTCGGAGTCGCAATATAGTGGGATCTTTTTCATATTGAGTCCATAATCCCTGAGTTGACTTTGGATCCAAATCACTTGAGAAGTACAGGAGGCAGCTGCAATGTATTCCGCTTCAGCTGTAGATAAAGACACACAGGTTTGTTTCATTGATTGCCAACTAACTAACTTTTCGTCTAGGAATTGGCAGCCTCCCGTGGTTCTTTTCCTGTCTAGTCCACAACCTCCAAGGTCTGCATCTGAGTAGGCTTGAACGAAGAAGCCTGAGTTGGATGGATACCATAGACCTAAAGAGGTAGTTCGCTTGAGATAACGGAGTATGTTCTTCACTGCAAGCATATGAGGTTCACGCGGATTCGCCTGAAATCTAGCACAGTAACAAACAGAGAACATGATATCAGGCCTGCTAGCAGTAAGATACATCAGAGAACCAATCATCTGGCGATATAGCGTAATATCAACTGCTGGCTTATCCAATGATGGAGTAAGCTTGGTGCCGAACGCCATTGGAACTTTAACCTTTGAATCTCCCATCATGCCAAATTTTGCAAGGAGAGTCTTCGTGTAAGCTTCCTGATTGATAAAGATGCCTTCGGGTCCCTGTCTAATATTTAAACCAAGGAAAAAGTTAATTGGACCCATTGAGCTCATTTCAAATTTAGTCTCCATCAGCTTTCTGAATTCAGCCGTTAGGCTAGGATTCGTTGAGCCAAAGATGATACGATCGACATAAATTTGAACAATCATAAGGTGGTTACCTTCATTCTTACGAAAGAAGGTTGGGTCAACCGAACCTTGTTTGAATTTGGACATCTTTAAAAACTTTGTTAGCGTTTCATACCAGGCTCTCGGAGCTTGTTACAGTCCATATACGGCTTTGTCCAAAATGTAACAGTGATTAGGGTACCTTTCATTTACGAATCCAGGAGGTTGCTCCACGTACACGGTTTCTTCGAGTTCTCCATTTAGAAATGCACACTTGACGTCCATTTGGTAGACCTCAAAGTTTTTATGTGCAGCATAGGCAAGAAATATTCTAACTGATTCCAGCCTAGCAACAGGAGCGAAAGTTTCTTCATAGTCGATTCCTTCCTCCTGACAGTATCCTTTCACTAGCAGACGTGCTTTGTTTCGTATCATGTTGCCTTCCTTGTCCATCTTATTTCTGAAGACCTATTTGAGACCAACAACTGAGGCATCTTGAGGAGTTGGAATGAGACGCCAAACTTTATTCCTTTCAAATTCATTTAGTTCATCTTGCATAGCTTGAACCCAATCGGAGTGATCAAGAGCAGTGTTAATTGTCTTTGGTTCAACTTTTGAGACGAAGGAGTTAAACATACATAATTCTACTTTTGAAGATAAGGAAGTTTGTTTTGCCTTTAGTTGTGACCGGGTCAGGACCGTTTCAGAGACATTACCGATAACCTGAGAAACAGGATGATCTTTGGTCCATTTGACAAGAGGAGGGTAATTTGGATCATAGGATGGATCCAATTCAGCGTTTACCATCTCTTCTAGTTCGGATTGACTTTCATCGTCATAAAGCATATCAGCATTCTCCCCCTCGACAGATAAGCTTTCAGGTATTTCTTGAGTATCTTGAGCTACAGAGGTTTCTGGTGGTGCTAAGCTTTCGGGCGTTGATGCACCTTCGGGTGGTGAGGCACTTTCGGTTGGTGTGGCACTTTCGGTTGGTGAAGTGCGTTCGGGAGCAGCTTGAGAACTGTTCTCCCCCTCAATATGTGAGCTCGGTTGTGATGACGAAGATGAATCCTCCCCCTCAACTGAAGCATTGTGCTGTGGAGGTTCGTTGGAACATGATACTCCATCATTCATTCGCTTTGCAGCATCTTCGACAAGTTGCTTCAGATGATCTACTCTGTTGTCTGCTGCACTGGCTTCTGAGAGAGTGGCCTTCTTTGGTTCATCAAATAACTCGACAAATTTCTCTAAGAGGTTTGCGATTGAGGCTGTGATTTGGCCAGTTTGAGGAAAGCTTTCTCCAGCTGTGTCTTCGTTGGCCTTTAGCTTTTTGACATAGCTATCATTAAAAGTCACGTAATAAGTCTCTTCTATTTTCCTCGAGCACTTGTTTAATACCCTGTACGCTTTAGAAGTGAGAGAATAGCCCAGAAATATCCCTTCATCGGCTTTGACATCGAACTTGTTACGATGTTCTTTAGAATTGAAGATGAAGCACCGAGAACCGAACACATGGAAAAATTTGACATTTGGCTTCCTGTTGTTGATGATCTCATAAGGAGTGAGAGTAAATCGCTTATTGAGATATGACCTGTTCTGCGTAAAACAAGCAGCAGCAATGGCATCAGCCCAAAAATATAAAGGTAAAGAAGCAAAACTTAGCATGCTTCGGGCCGCTTCACACAAAGATCGGTTTCGTCTTTCGAAAATCCCGTTTTGTTGAGGAGTGTAGGGAGCTTAGAAGTTATGACTAGTTCCTTTATCGGCTAAGAATTGTTCTAATTCTTTATTTTTGAACTCCAGCCCATTGTCGCTCCTGATATTGCGAATGACTTTCTTTAGTTGTACTTCAATCTGCTTGATAAACGTCTTCAGCTTGAGAGTTGCTTCAGATTTGTGCTTCAGAAAGAACACCCATGTAAAACGCGAGAAATCATCAACGATGACAAAAATATACTTGCTACCGCCGATGCTTTCGATAGATGATGGACCACACAAGTCAATGTGAATTAACTCTAATTGTTCAACGACTTTAGTGTTTACAATCGATGGGTGACTCTGACGACTCTGCTTCCCCATTTCACACGCAGCACATAAATGTTCTCGATCGAATTTGAGCAATGGAAGACCTCGAACATGACTACCTGTGACAAGTTTGTTGATATCCTTGAAGTTGAGATGAGAGAGCCTTCGGTGCCACAGCCAACTTTCGTGAGATTGTGCTTTGGATAACAAGCAGATAGCTGGATTCCCTTTGATGGGTTTGAGGTTCAGGGTAAACATTTCGCCTTTGCGCTCCGATTTGAGAATGACTCTTTTCGTTTCCTTCTCAATTATTTCCGAACCCTCATCATCGAATGAAACCTTGAGACCTGTACCTCCAACAAGCTGAGATACACTTATGAGGTTGTGCTGTAGTCCTTCAACGTATGCAACCTTCCTAATCATAAAATCACCATTTGTAATCATTCCATAGCCTTTTATGGTTCCGAAGGAGTTGTTCCCGAACTTGACATTTCCACCGTTTGAAAGAGACCGAAATTCCCTCAGCTCTTCCTTCCTTCTTGTCATGTGACGCGAGCAGCCACTGTCAATATACCATTCTTCATCAAACTGCTCGTCACTGATAACCTGCAAAAATTAAGCAGATTTAGGAACCCAAAGTTTCTTGGGTCCGCGTGAGCCTTTCATAGGAACAGGAATAGTAAGAGAGATGTCAAAAAGATATGTTCTTTTTATTAAAGTTGTTTTATCTTTCTTTTTAATGGTGAAAACCTTAATTTTATTGGGATTTGTTATAGTCGGTTTGGATTCAGGTTTAGGCACTGGGACATTGGAGTGCTTTTGATCGGTTTTGACTGAGGAGACCTTCGATTTTCCTTTCAAATCTATTGAAGATTTTGGATTTTGAGTGCGAACAGAGTTAGATTTAGAAAGAGGTTGAGAGGAATTAGAAGAATTAGAAGAAGAAGAACGAGAGAAGTTAGACTGAGATGAGTTCTTGGCTTGAGATTCTAAGTGACCCTTTTGTTTTTGATCATTAGTAGGAACGAACCTAGATCTTTGGTCTCTTTTGCTCTCGGAGCCGAACCTCTGCTTTCGGTAGATAGTGTTTTCTGAACCGAACCTTTGCTTTCGGTTGTCAAATTTTTCCGAACAGACCGTATCCTTTCGGTTGTTTTGACCTTGATAACCGAACCTCTCTCTTCGGTTGTTATGACTTTCTTGTGACCTAACAGTGTTTTTTCTGACTTTAAATTTCTGTCATGATAAGAGAAATGGGTATTTTGAGATCGCCAGAACTGTTTTCTTTCAGAGAGATTCTTATTGTATCTTTGATTCCTTTGCTGTTTCTGATTTCTCACCTGCTTCGGCTGACGATGGACATTCGCTTTTTGTTTTTGCTTTCTGTCAGCAGGTTCACTTTGAACTGACGAAGTTTCGCTTGAAGGAGTGACTTCTTTTGCAGGAACTCCTTTTTCTTCAGGAACATCTTTTGTACCACTAGTACTTGGCACGTCGAAGCTATCAGGCTTGTTTAAAGGCTCTGGCACATATCTGCCTTTGGTTTTCCATGAAGTCCTTTCTGACAGACCAACTGTTTCGTCAGCATTGTCGATAGGAGCAGACCAGAAGAACTCATCACAACCATCAACATTGTCTTCGTTTACAATAGCTGTGAGTTCGGCTGTCTGATGTTCTGTTACGCCTGTGACTTTATACACCTGATTTGGAGTTGTTCTCACTTTTTGGTACACAACAGCCTTTTCTTCAAGGATCGGGGACTTTTGTTGGGACAGACGAGCAAACTCCACAGAATTTTCTGAAATAAGATTTTTGTGGTTTTCGGGTTCGCTTTTGACAAACTCTGAACAGTCAACTGTGTCTTCAACAGAAGTTTCACTCATATCATCGTCCTCATTGAGCTCAGATGCAATTTCAACATCAATTTTATTTTCTGAGCTCAGGTTGGCATTCAATGAGTCAAACTTTTGTATGGTTTCTGTTCTCAGTTTAAGTTTATCATTTTCATCCAAAAGATTTTTCAGCATGTCTTTATGGTCTTTGGACTTTATGAAAGATTCGATTTTGTCTAGACCATACATATATGTCGGATTAACATCCTCAGACGAAACAACACTTTCACAGTTATATGCTTTAGCATCAATTTCATCCTCCTTAAACTCAAGGAAGGGCAAAATCATGCGATGAATTTTCTGCCCTATTTCATAGTTCAAATGAAGTTGAGTGATATTAGTGTAAAGACGTTTAGCAATTAAACAAAAGACATTTCTCTGTTTTAAAAGTTTTAAATTGTCTCTTTGTAACTAAATGTTTTCATCCTTGGATTTTATTAACTCCGACTCCTTTAGCTCGATCCACATCCTTCGTTCCTCACTCTTTGAAGATACCCTGCTTATTTGGTCAGTTAGGTTAGAATTGGTGATTCGTGTTTGAGTTAAACTGCTGTCTAGATGAGAGATTCTTGAATTGACATTTTTTAATTCCTTTTCGTATGAACTTTGTGGAACTTTGAATGAAACAAAAACTGATTGTACCTTCTTGATTAATTCATCAAGCTCGTTAAACTGCACGCTGAGAGGTTTTGCTGTGAAGCACAAGTCCTCTCGCTCTTTTGTGTCTTCATTCCCACCATCCGTGTTGTATCCCCTCATCCGAGACACGTCTGACACCATTAAACACTTTCCACCGCTCCCTTCACCTTTTGCAACATAGGCCTTTCCATGAGATGGCTTCCTGACTTCATCGTCTTCAGAATCGGTTGACCAGACTTCCACGCCACCGAACTCATCATCTGCTACCGAACCCTGCACAATTAAAGCATTCATAGAGGGGTTAGCAGTGGATTTCATTCTTTTGATCTCTTCCAGCTTTTTCAACAGCACAGTTTCTTCGTCTTTTTCTTCATCCTTTTCTGCCATTTTCTTGAGTACACAATCTTTGGCATAGTGGTTCTTTCCTCCGCAATAATAGCAGCTCACACCCGAATCTCCTTCAGCTTTCGGTTCCTTCTTTGGTTCTTCTGCTTTTGGTTCTTCCCTGACCTTTTCAGAACTATAACTTCCCTGCCAATTTCGATTCTTATTTGTAGGGAACCTTTTCTTGATGAACCTCTTTGGGTTTGAGACCATCATTGCATAGTCTTCAGAGGTAAGGTTATAATCCTCTAGGTTGAGGTCTTCATCTTCCATCACAGCTTTGCTTTTGGATAGAAGGGCCAATGATCCCAAGCTTGAAACCACATTTTTCTCCTGTAACACAATCTTTTCTTGAGATTTCAAAATCCTTACCAGTTTCGCCAAAGAGTAAGATTTGAATTGCTCATGCGCTTTAACAGTGGACACAACTGCTCTCCACTCAGATCTGAGACCGTTCAAAAATGTAACCTTTTGTTCAATCAACTTCCTTTCAATGTCATGCTTAATCATCTTACTAAGAAGATGATTGAAGCGATCGAACGTCTGAGTCACAGTTTCTTCAGGACTCTGCTTGAATTCACCAAATTCGGACAACAGCAAGGTTTGAATGGAGTGCTCTAGATCTTCGTCCGTAGAATATAACTCTCGCAGCCTATCCCATATTTCTTTGGCAGTGCTACATAAACTCACTAGCCTGAAAGTGTCAGATTGAAGAGCAAATCTGATAAGTCTCAATGCTTTAATATTGCACTGAAATTTATCTTTTTCGTCTTGAGCAATATCTTTAACGTCTTTCAAAAGATCATTATACTCCTTCTGAGTTTTAATAATTCTTGAAGTTGCTGAATGAGCGAATGGTCTGGATACGATTGCTTCCCAGATGAGATATCCATTGTCCTCAGATCCGATGACATAATCTTCAAAGTGATGTGCCCACACCTCATAATCTTGGGTGTAAAGGATGGGAATCTTTGTCGTTGATCCAATGCTGTTTGAGATGTTGATGGGATTGGATTGTGACTCGTCCATGCTTGATCGAATAACCTGTTTAAAAGATCAGACTTGTAATATATTAAATTAGGGCAACACAAATAAATGTTGAGTTACGTCAATTATGGGATGACGGCTCAATAAATATCAGTAAATGCGGAATAAGCCTAATCGCAACCTTTTTCACAGAAAAGAAGTGTATGAATTACACAGCCTCCTGCTCTGATACCAATTGATAAGTTATTAAATAAACTTGAAGATCGATTAGATCTTTGTAACAGGTATTACGATGAACACAAAACAATAAATAAGACAAGTATGGATCAAAATATGTCGAATGATTAGATCAAACAATCCTCAGCAGAGCTCCACTAAGAACTTTCGCTGTAGAGGATTTAGGGTTACAAGAACGATAATGAAACTACTCTGATCGATCTATTCTTTTGTTACTATCGTTTCTATCGCTTTATAAGATGCATGCAAGCACCTATATTTATAATAAACCCTATTAAACTCACGGTTGAACAGGCCCAAACCGGAGTTACAAAACTGGACTAACTAGCGAGCCCAATCGACGCAATACATAACAAAACACGACCCAACACAGTTCATTCGGTACCTTTGGGTAGCAAGGGTATACTTCCATGTTCATACGTACCAGTTACATCACTAGTAAGTTACCATAGGGGTAGCACAGAAAGATACTATTACTATTACTAGAACAATGAAACATACAATGAGTCAGTTCATTCATGAGTCAGTACGAGTAATACATACAGTACATTACTATACATGCTAGATAGAGAGAGCATACATTACAGCTAGCACACGCAGAACATTTCAGTACATACAGGCTAGACAGAGAAATATTACACTTTCAGTTAGCACATTCATTACATATACATTCATGCAGTTATGTGAACCGTTGAGCGGGTCATGGCACTTCCCGCCATGACCGCTCTTGTATCCCGAATCTCCTTAATTGGGGAGCGTATGAGTTTGCGTATAGATCTATACTGGATTGACTATCCTACACCTTGCTGCTCGCTACAGTGGGACTTGCAAGTCTATGGGTGCCAAATGTCATTTCTTACGGCATCTTACATCGTCGTTTTACTAAATTCGGTAGCAGGATACAGGTCGATCACATGTTACTTGGAACACCTTTTGTTTTAAGGTAGTTAGTACCATGGTAGTCACTTATTACAAATACTACGGTACGATAATATTCTCCCATTTACATTCACTTCGTGAATATTCACACGATGCACAGTAATGTAGAAACTATAAATTTGGTTAATGATAGTCCGAATTGGGAAAACATACACTCTATCAAGAGACATACACACAGACACTAGATGCCTTGGTAGAAGGCTACAGTTAGTAGGAAACATAGGGTTTTCTAGGAGAGTTCAAACATTATACAAAACATTATACAAAACATCTTACAGAAACATTTTACAAACGTTTTCATACAAAGTCGGACATTAATATACTTATGATCTCACCAGCTGTAAGCTGATACTCGCTTTCAAAATAACTTGTATTCTCAGGTCACCACTAGACAGGTACAGGTGCCAGGCTTTTGAGAAGATGGAGTTTGTTCAAGACTCATCTGTTATTTTTTTATGTATATTTTTGGTGTCTATATCTTTGACAGAACACACATGTATGAAATTATACTATTAATGCAATGGATGATGTTGTTGCTTGTTTACTATTATTCATTGTTTGTGATACTGTACATGACGTCCTTCGCCCCAGAATGTTTCCGCCGTTCATGGTTTTGGGGTGTGACAGATTGGTATCAGAGCATTGTTTAATGTGAATTGACTATGTCAACCCATAAAAGATATACTAACTATAAATACATTGGGATTAAAATACTCTGACCAAGAGTTTATACTTTTAAATAATAGAATATTTAATTAAGTATACGTGCCTGCATTCATACTAAAATCAGGGTCACTAGGACAGTACAAAAGAATTACGATTGTTGGGCAACACAAGTGGACTTAGAGATATATAGTCAAAACTAGGAAGATATAGCCTGATCAACTATATTATCCGAGGGTTGACTAGCATGTGCCTAAGTGTAGTTGTGTGGTTGCAACAAGTCTAAAATCTTACCAACAACACCACAATGAGTACAGTAGAACATAACATTAAACTTAAAATACTATAGGAGTATTTTACATTACTATAAGTTACTTATGTGCTAGATTCTTATACCTCCCTTCTCGCGTAGATTTAATGGCTGGATTCCACATTCCCGGAGACCCGTACTATCCCAACCACGACAATGCAGGATGGCTAGAAGATGAACTAGAAAATGATCACCCAATTCCTTTGGATGATCATGAAGCTGAAGGCTTTTCTGAGGATTCTGACTCAGAGCCAGAAGTCAGCAACCTGCCCCCAGCTGATCAAAACCCTGACCCTCTTCCAACATTTAAAGGACCCACACCTCTGTGGGCAACAAACTTGAATAAATGGAGCCATGAGCAGGGTCAACCCATTCCCTACAATGGAGACAAAAGTTTTTACAACCTCACTAATGGAGGTTCTGCTGACAGAGTCCGACCCATCATGGTTGGTAGGATTTCTCGGAACACAATACTGGGTCAATCATCTATCAATCGAGTCTTGGAGATTGATGCCAACACTGGTGTTAACAATATCCACATTCTCCAGCTAGAGTCTGCTCATGAAAGGACTCTGGTCCACAATGCAGCTCTTTAGAGGGAACTCATTGAAACACGAGCTGAAGTTAGAGAACTTCAAGCTCAGCAAGCAAGGGCTAATAGGCGTATGAGGGACCTAGAAGACCTTCTGTCGGGATCAAGGACTCACTATGGCCGTTCTCGTCGCCAATAGATCCTCATCAACTTCTCTTTTTGGATATAACCTAGTTATGTAAAACTTTGGTCTAATTCCCTATCTTGTAAATCGTAGGCCTGTTAGGTTTTGGTTAGGTTGTAATTCGGTCAAAATTTTCTCATTTTGGTTGATGTAAGGCCTCTTACTGTAGGCCGTTTTTCCCGAACTTATTACATCTGTAATCCCATTAATATTGACAGGTACCTAATCTTATGGGAATTATTATCCAAATGTGATCATCTGTTAGTTTTAGATCTCCATTCAATCGTATTGTTGGGCTATGGGGAGTTAGTCCATGAGTCATTCTCATCAATTCTTCCATTGAATTCTTATCAATGCTTTCATCTTCATAAACTTATAGATCAAAGATGTCGCCTCACCGAAATCCAAGGAGAAACCCAAATAACAAAACACCACCTCCTCCACCTCCGTAACCACCTACTCCTCAGTTCGACACGACAACTCTAAATGCTGCCGTAGCTGCGGCTGTGGCTTCAGCCATGGCCCAATACCATTCATCTGGTTCCACTGGAGGAGGAACCCCTGTTCAGTCTATTCAAGTTGAAGCTCCTGTGCGCTCGAGAGAGTGCTCCTATAAGGACTTCACGAACTGCATGCCATTATCCTTCAATGGGACTGGCGGAGTCATTTCCCTCTCGCAATAGTTCTAGAAAACTGAATCGGTTTTCGAAATCTGCTCTTGTCCCGAGGATAGCAAGGTGAAGTACGCTGCTTGCACCTTCGAAACTAAAGCCATAACATGGTGGAATGGCCATGTTAAGTCGCTAAATCTTATAGTGGCTAATGCGATGGGATGGGAAACCTTGAAAGACCTCATGATTAAGGAATACTGCCCAAGGGGCGAGATCCAAAAGCTGGAAGAAGAGCTTTGGAGCCTAACCATGAAGGGCTCCAACGTAGTCGCGTACACCGCCAGGTTCTGTGAACTGGTGGCCCTCTGTCCCAACATGATTCCTTCAGAGGGAAAGAAGATTGAGAGATACATATGGGGACTGGTGCCCCCATACCAGGGAAATGTTTTGGCATCACACCCCACTACATTTGATAGTGCCAAGCGATTGGCGCAGCGGCTCATAGACCATGGGGTTCGTACCCCGGCCGCAACAACTACCCTGGCCATCTCAGAACCTAAAAGAACCGCTGACTCCAAGAGGAAGTTTTGGGATGACAAGAAGAAGGCTAGGCTGCCAAGAAGAGGCATGTCGTGGCAGTTCATGCTGCGATAGCACCTGGCACTGCTGCTCTAGTAAAGCAGTATGCTGGAAGTTTGCCTAAGTGCAACAAGTGCAACTTCCATCACGTCGGCGCCTGCCGGGAGATGCAGTGTCTGAACTGCAACGGGAAGGGGCACAAAGCCCGTTTCTGTAAAGCTCCGGCGAGACCAATCAACCAAGCCCCCGGTGTTGGAGTGGGCCAAACTTGCTACGGATGTGGCGAGGTAGGCCACTTCAAGAGAAATTGTCCAAAGGCAGGGTTTGCTGGTGGAGCGGCAAGAGTTCTGCCATAGGCCATGAGGAAGCAGTTGCCGACCCTACAGTGGTCACTGGTACGTTCCTTCTCGATAACTCTTATGCATGCATGCTATTTGATAGTGGAGCAGAGAGGAGTTTCGTGAACCAAAAATTTGCTCATTTACTTAAGAAAAAATCACGAGCACTTAATGAACCGTTCACTGTAGAAATGGCTAATGGAAAGATAGAGAGCACCAGCAGTATATTCATAGGGTGCACCCTAACTTTAGATAACCATTCATTTTCTATCGATCTTATGCCGCTCTCAATTAAAAGTTTCGACGTCATTATCGACATGGATTGGCTGAGTCTTCGTCGTCCCGATATCATGTGTTATGAAAAAGGCTATTCGCCTTAATCTGCTGTCTGGCGAAACCTTAGTAGTTTATGGCGACAAACCCAACACGAACCTTCGTATCATCTCGAGCATCCAAGCTCAGAAATTCTTACGAAAGGAATGTACAACATTCCTTGCTCATGTGGTCGATGTGAGCCAAGAAGCGAAGGACATCCAGAACATTCCAGTAGTACGCGACTTTCCCGACATCTTTCCAAAAGAACTCCCAGGATTACCTCCGCAACGTCAAGTCGAGTTCAGAATCGACTTAGTTCCAGGGGCTACCCCGGTAGCCAAATCGCCCTATCCTCTAGCGCATACAGAGATGCAAGAACTGCCCGGTCAACTTAACGAACTGCTTAGAAAGGGATTTATAAGACCAAGCTTCTCACCTTGGGGAGCTCCAGTCTTGTTCGTCAAGAAGAATGACGGATCGTTTCGCATGTGCATCGACTACAGGGAACTCAACAAGCTGACGGTCAAAAATCGTTATCCGTTGCCTTGGATCGATGACTTATTTGATCAACTTCAAGGGGAGAACTTCTTTTCAAAAATTGACTTAAGATCCGGATATCACCAATTACGAGTGCTAGGGGAGGATGTTCCTAAGACAGCCTTCCGAACTCGTTATGGGTACTACGGATTCATAGTGATGTCGTTCGGATTAACAAACGCGCCCGCAGTATTCATGGACTTAATGAATAGGGTGTGTCGTCCATACTTAGATCAGTTCGTCATCGTCTTCATCGATGACATACTTATCTACTCTCGTAGTAAGGAGGAACATAGTCAACATTTGCGACAAGTCCTCGAAACATTACGTTTGGAGAAGCTCTACGCAAAATTCTCGAAATGCGAATTTTGGATTCGATGGGTCGAATTCTTAGGGCACGTGGTTAGCGAAGAGGGAATACACGTGGACCCTTCCAAAATCAACGCCACTGAGAACTGGTCAGCACCGAAGATGCTTATAGAAATTCGTCAATTTCTAGGCCTTGCTAGCTACTATCGTAGGTTCATTCAGAACTTCTCCCGCATAACGAAACCTACTACAACACTAACCCAGAAAGGCGTGGCCTTTGATTGGGAAGAGAAGCAGGAGAGAGCATTCCAAACGCTCAAACGAGCCTTGTGCACTGTACCAATACTATCCCTTCCCGAAGGAATAGAAGACTTCGTAGTCTATTGCGATGCATCGAATCAAGGGCTTGGATGTGTTCTGATGCAGCGAGGTAAGGTCATCGCCTATGCCCCGAGACAGCTGAAGACACATGAGGTCAACTACACAACCCACGATCTTGAACTAGGAGCAGTTGCGTTTGCTTTGAAGATCTGGAGACATTACTTATACGGAACTAAGAGCACTATCTTTACGGACCACAAGAGCTTACAACACATCTTCGACCAGAAGGAGCTCAACATGAGACAACGACGGTGGGTCAAGCTACTCAGTGATTACGAATACGAAATTCGTTATCATCCGGGTGAAGCCAACGTAGTAGCTAACGCCCTGAGTCGGAAGGAATATTCTGGTCATAGAGTCAAGTCATTGACTATGACTATCCATTCACATTTGTCCACACAAATTAAGGCAGCTCAGCTTGACGCCTTGAAGCCTGAAAATGTGGCGGGTGAATCCCTAAGAGGGATGGATAAGAACTTGCCGGTAAAGGGTGGCGGAGCTTATTATTTCATGGACCGGATCTGGACCCCGAACCTAGGTGGTTTCAGAGACTTGGTCATGAACGAGGCGCACAACACTCGCTATTCCGTGCACCCGGGATCAGATAAGATGTATGTGGACCTCAAAAAGTTATACTGGTGGCCTAACATGAAAGCAGAGATTGCTACCTTCGTGAGTAAATGCCTTACTTGCGCAAAGGTCAAGGTCGAATACCAGAAACCCTCCGGTCTTTTACAATAGCTGAAGATACCGGAATGGAAGTGGGAGCGGATAACTATGGATTTCATAACCAAGTTGCCCAAGATGACGGGTGGACTTGATTCCATATGGGTCATCGTCGATAGACTGACCAAGTCTGCACACTTCCTGCCGATCAAAGAAACAGACAAGATGGAGAAGCTTACAAGGACTTACATTAGGGAGATTGTAAGACTGCATGGTGTTCCCTTATCCATTATCTCGGTCAGAGATAGTAGATTCACTTCGAGGTTCTGGCAGTCGTTACAAAGTTCCTTAGGAACTAGGTTGGACATGAGTACAGCCTACCATCCACAGAACGACGGGCAAAGTGAGAGAACTATCCAGAACTTGGAAGATATGTTGCGAGCCTGTGTGATCGACTTCGGGAAAGCATGGGATACTCATTTACCCCTTGTCGAGTTTTCCTATAACAACAGTTATCACATGAGCATAAAGGCTGCTCCATTCGAGGCCCTCTATGGCCGAAAGTGCAGATTCCATCTGTGCTGGGCTGAGGTGGGTGATACCCAATTAGCTAAAGGACGAGTTCCTGAAAGCACTCTCACAGGTCCGGAAATCATACGGGAAACGAAGGAGAAGATCATTCAGATCCGTGAACGATTGAAAGCCTCCAGAGACCGACAAAAGAGCTACGCTGATAAACGTAGGAAACCATTGGAATTCCAGGTGGGTGACCGTGTTCTATTGAAGGTCTCACCCTGGAAGGGTTTGATACGCTTTGGAAAGCGTGGAAAGCTAAATCCAAGGTAGATCGGGCCTTTTGAGATTCTCGCAAGAATCGGCCCTGTAGCTTACAAACTTAACTTGCCGCGCGAACTCAGTAACGTGCATTCTACCTTCCACGTATCGAACTTGAAAAAGTGTCTGTCCGACGAGAGTCTTGTTATTCCACTCGACGAGATCGAGATCAACGAGAGCCTCAACTGCGTGGAGGAACCAGTAGAGATCATGGACCGATAGGTCAAGAAAATGAAACAAAGCCGTATCCCGATAGTGAAGGTTCGCTGGAATGCCAAGCGAGGACCGGAATTCACTTGGGAGCGTGAGGATCAGATGAAACTGAAATATCCTCGTCTTTTTACTTAGTTATTTGTAACTACATATTTGCTTAAATTCTAATTTCGGGACAAAATTCCTTCTAAGGAGGGGATGATGTGACAACCCGAAATTTCTTTTCTGTACAAACCATATCATATCAATAGTAGTCAGATCAGTTGCAGTAAATTTTCAGACTTTTAGTATAAGTTTGAGTATTTCAGGATTTTACTCTTAAAAAGAGATATCAGGAGAGAGGATGCACTATGGTTTCGTGCAAACTCAGTTATTTCAAAAACTCTATGATATTAGAATCCATTGCCTGAATAAAATATTTTCTACCAAAAATCCCAGGACTATATATATGAATATTAGAAATATTATTTCATTATTTCCATTTCCAACAAGAGAAAAGCCATTTTCTCTCTCACAGATCTTCGGGTTTTCATCCCAAATCGTGAGTACCTCTCTCTAGTTGTATAATATGGCTTATAATATGCTTATTAACCTAGATTTCATATCAAAACAACAAGATTTCAGACTTTACCGCCCAAGAACATCTTGGGGAGTAAACTATTTTATAAGGGTAAAATGATGCCTAGCCCTTTGCCCTTGTTATGTAACTACCTTAGACTTGTATGTTAGTGTATATAGGACTAGAAATCACCCATGAACACCAAGAGTTACGTGTTCACGGCCCAAGAAGTTCTTGGACCGTGAAGTTCAAACTCAAGGGCCAAAAGGTGCCTAAATCACTCCTAAAGCCTTGGACAATTGACTTGATTTATTCCTAGCTAATTTAGGGAATTTAAACCATCAAAAACCCATCCCAAAGAGAGATTACGGCCGTAATCTCTAATGGTTTTGGTTCTTGGGCCGTGAACATCCAAGAAAGGTACCATAGTGTGCCGAAGGCCTTCATTAGCCTTAGAAAAATGTCTAAAAACCTATCCTAGACGAGCATAGGACTTGAAGACACAAAAATACCATTTCCATGTGGGTTTACGGCAGTAAACCCAAAAGGAAATGGCCTTGGGGCCGTGAACTCCTCAAAGGAGTGTAGTTATGCCCTAAACCCTTCCATGAATTTATCCATCAAGAAGGAATGCTTCTAGGGATCATTTAGAACTGCAAAACACCAAATGACATAAGTCCTAGGCGCTTACGGCTGTAAACTCAAGAGTTTACGACCGTAAACACCTTGTGTGGGGTTTATTGGAGAGTAAACTCATATGTGGGGTCCTTTGGAACCCTAAACTCACTAGCCGGGTCCTACAACAACTTAGATGTAATCCTTAGGGCTAATAACACTTATTATAAGTGTTTAACATGTTCTAGGAGGTCTAAACAATTTCAATTAGTAGTTTAAATCTAATTGGGTACACACATGTGTGATTATATGTTAACTAGGATCATAGCGTGTGTTCAAGACTTCACTTGACACCTAGCAATCCTACATCTTCAGTACATTCGTACCACTCACTACAGGTGAGTTCATACCCCTTAATCAATGGTTTAAATGTTTTTAAATGCTTTTATGGGGGTGGGGGGAATACAAGTCAAATACTTATAGTTATTACATCAATCACATGTGATTAATAACTACAAAACCAGTGATTTCCTTATTGTTCAAATTGTTTATCAAACTGTTTTGCTTCAAACCGTTTTACAACTCTTTTACTTATCAGATACATTTACTTAAAATCTGTTTTACTTATTATCAATTGCATGTCTAGGTATGTATAGTTATATAAGCAATGTTTAAAAAGCTTAGGAAGGCTTGCCCGCCCTATTTCCTTTTCGCGCTTGAGATGTGGTCTAGTGAGATATCGGGTACTCGTCCAAAGGTCGTTTAAATATTAGTTATATATCATGTGTACACACACACACACATATATATATATATATATATATATATATATATATATATATATATATATATATATATTCATAAAGTTCCTTCCAGTTCATTCGGTACCTTTGGGTAGCAAGGGTATATTTCCATGTTCATATGTACCACTTACATCACTAGTAAGTTACCATAGGGGTAGCACAGAAAGATACTATTACTATTACTAGAACAATGAAACATACAATGAGTCAGTTCATTCATGAGTCAGTACGAGTAATACATACAGTACATTACAGCTAGTACACACAGTACATTACTATACATGCTAGATTGAGAGAGCATACATTACAGCTAGCACACGTAGAACATTTCAGTACATACAGGCTAGACAGAGAAATATTACACTTTCAGTTAGCACATTCATTACATATACATTCATGCAGTTATGTGAACCGTTGAGCGGGTCATGGCACTTCCTGCCATGACCGCTCTTGTATCCCGAATCTCCTTAATTGGGGAGCGTATGAGTTTGCGTATAGATCTATACTGGATTGATTATCCTACACCTTGCTGCTCGCTACAGTGGGACTTGCAAGTCTACGGGTGCCAAATGTCATTTCTTATGGCATCTTACATCGTCGTTTTACTAAATTCGGTAGCAGGATACAGGTCGATCACATGTTACTTGGAACACCTTTTGTTTTAAGGTAGTTAGTACCACGGTAGTCACTTATTACAAATACTACGGTACGATAATATTTTCCCATTTACATTCACTTCGTGAATATTCACACAATGCACGGTAATGTAGAAACTATAAATTTGATTAATGATAGTCCGAATTGGGAAAACACACACTCTATCAAGAGACATACACACAGACACTAGATGCCTTGGTAGAAGGCTACAGTTAGTAGGAAACATAGGGTTTTCTAGGAGAGTTCAAACATTATACAAAACATTGTACAAAACATCTTACAGAAACATTTTACAAACGTTTTCATACAAAGTCAGACATTAATATACTTATGATCTCACCAGCTGTAAGCTGATACTCGCTTTCAAAATAACTTTTATTCTCAGGTCACCACTAGACAGGTACAGGTGCCAGGCTTTTGAGAAGATGGAGTTCGTTCAAGACTCATCTGTTATTTTTTATGTATATTTTTGGTGTCTATATCTTTGACAGAACACACATGTATGAAATTATACTATTAATGCAATGGATGATGTTGTTGCTTGTTTACTATTATTCATTGTTTGTGATACTGTACATGACGTCCTCCGCCCCAGAATGTTTCCGCCATTCATGGTTTTGGGGTGTGACAGATTGGTATCAGAGCATTGTTTAATGTGAATTGACTATGTCAACCCATAAAAGATATACTAACTATAAATACATTGGGATTAAAATACTCTGACCAAGAGTTTATACTTTTAAATAATAGAATATTTAATTAAGTATACGTGCCTGAATTCATACTAAAATCAGGGTCACTAGGACAGTACAAAAGAATTACGATTGTTGGGCAACACAAGTGGACTTAGAGATATATAGTCAAAACAGGGAAGATATAGCCTGATCAACTATATTATCCGAGGGTTGACTAGCATGTGCCTAAGTGTAGTTGTGTGGTTGCAACAAGTCTAAAATCTTACCAACAATACCCTAATGAGTACAGTAGAACATAACATTAAACTTTAAATACTGTAGGAGTATTTTACATTACTATAAGTTATTTATGTGCTAGATTCTTATACCTCCCTTCTCGCGTAGATTTAATGGCTGGATTCCACATTCCCGGAGACCCGTACTATCCCAACCACGGCAATGCAGGATGGCTAGAAGATGAACCAGAAAATGATCACCCAATTCCTTTGGATGATCATGAAGTTGAAGGCTTTTCTGAGGATTCTGACTCAGAGCCAGAAGTGAACAATCTGCCCCCAGATGATCAAAACCCTGACCCTTGTCCAACATTTCAAGGACCCACACCTCTGTGGGCAACAAACTTGAATACATGGAGCCATGAGCAGGGTCAACCCATTCCCTACAATGGAGACAGAAGTTTCTACAACCTCACTAATGGAGGTTCTGCTGACAGAGTCCTACTCATCATGGTTCGTAGCGTAAGCCATATTGTATGGATACGCCGGGAACCTGCAAAAAGATAAAACATGGCATCTGTAGCAGCGTAAGCCATATTTTGAGCAAGGGCAGGATTACCCATCGCCTCCATATCCTCAACTGCAGCTGGAGGGAGGGCGTGGCGCGAGAATTCCAAAGCATTGGCTCGAACCAAAAGACGAGAATCATCGCGAAGATCGCAAGATGGCACAAAAACTATAGACCCAGAAGCACCATCACCAGGGCCACCGTCTTTGGAAACGGTAACCGGCCCAGGGGGGCCAAAGCCCTTCGCCGGGGAAAGCTTGGAGGGAGCAAATGGAATAGTTGGAGAAGGAATGGAAGAAAAATATGAAATAACGGGCTGTTCAGTCGCCCTGTTGATTCCCTCAAACTGTTGCGCGTCATCATCGGGAATCACAACCACGCCAGTGGATGTGGAACTCACTGGTTCAGAACTCATCGAACTCAGCAAGCGAGAAAAGCTACGCCTAGTATGCACTCTCTTGGTGGTAGGGGGAGCACCAGTAACCGGCTCGCCCATGGCTTGCATAGCTTTCCGTTTCGCCTGCATCCGCTGAACATCAGCAATGGTACCATCTTTGCTATCTTCACTATCTTCCAGGGAAGAAGAGGGAGCGCCACCCAGGGGCATGACAGAGGAGATGGGGAGAGCACGCAACGGATCCTCCTTGGACGCCGATGAGCTTACTGGAGGAACAGGAGGAGTATTGGTTAGAGCAAGCCGGTCTGCCCGACAAGGAGGGGGAAGGCTATCGACCAAGTCTACCTCACGAAACTCCAGTTTACCCCGATAGCGCTTACGCAGCACCTCATCCATAGCCAAAGAAGACTCAACGCTTGGGGGAAAATAGAATGGAGATATTAAAAACACGAAAGCAACAGGGAGAAACAAGAAAAGAAAAGGGGAAGATACTACACTGACCATCAACGACGGAGAAGAACACCGCCATCTTGCCACCCCGCCTCCAAGAAGGAATCATCCCCACACTAGAAAGAAGCGCCTCAGAGTAATACTCAGCGGATACCTGCACACTCTTCAAATAATCGGCAACACCCTGGTTATGGGGGAAAAGCTTAGGAATGGTATCAGTGAATGCGTTGGCACGGTAGCGGCCACTTCCAACCAGCTACTGATTCACCAATAACCACTTGTCCTGCCAGTTCTTGGGGGTACGCCCATCGGGAACCAAAGCGTGTCCCCCTCGCCGGACTGAGAAGGTACATTTATCTCCGGTGATGCAGAATCGAACGAAGAACTTGAAGACAAAGTAGTCGGGAAGGTACCTGTTTGTCCTGCAGATCATCTCGAAGGCAACCACTTTGTTGACAGCATTGGGGGTCAACATCTGAGGACTACAGCCATCCTTCTGAAGGACTTCCTCCTGAAAGTCCGTCAGGGGAAATCGTATACCGGCGTCCAGGGTTTTCAGGAAAACCCCAATTTTGCCAGGAGTAGGGGAAGAGATGCTAGAGCCAGAGGAAGGAAATTCTACACCTTCTAAGGAAGATAAGCCATACGTGGCCTCCAATTGTCGGTACTCGGCAGCAAAAGGGACAATTCCGGGAAGGTTAGCCGTGAAAGGAAAAGAAGAATGAGTAAGAAGAGAAAGGGAAGAACAGATGAAGCGAAAGAAACTGTGCAAATACCCTCTTAAAGAAGGAGAAGAGGCGGGACATTTAAATGTCTGACATAATGATGTAACTGCCAACAGTCATGCACAGTCACTTCTCCATTAAAAGCGGAGTGGCGGATAGAGGAAAACGAGCATGCGTCAATCAATTAAGTCTAGAACGCCGTAACTAGCGCTGCAACGCTACAACTACTGGACTTGGGGACTTGATGGTGTCCCTAGGGCAGCACAACAGAGCCGCGTCCAAGCCCTAGAGCCGGGCACACCAGCCAGGCCCAACCCAGCAGGCTCAACGCCCGCTGGCGCTCCCGGGAGCGAAACGCCTAGGCGGAAGGCTCGCGCCCGCCAAGTGATGCTCCTTGCTCCAAGACAAAAGGTACGGTCAGGAGACAAACAATAGGATCAAAGAATTACCGTCGGAGCCAATGAGAGCGCTCTAGCGGTTGAGGGTGCACGACCCTCCAATCAGCGCCTCTGATCCTGTCTCCCCAAAAAGCGATCCTGTCTGGTACGGACCAGGCAGGATCGCTAGGTATAAAAGGATGCATTCTTAGAATAGCGAGGTAAGTTCTCTGGTCCTTCTGGAGAATGCGTACACAAACCCTAAATCATCTCCTAACTTGACCGTCGGAGCGTTCTTCCGCGAGCCCCTCCCGGAAAGCGGCTGACGGCCCTTGTTCTCTGTGATCTTGCAGTGATAACCAAGTAACCAAGAAGAGTTCACCCGTGAAGCAGAACCAAGGTCTTATCAGGAACGAGGTTCCATCACCGCACTTGCCACAACAGTGGCCCTTCTGGTTCCCTGATCTGGGATCAGCGGGCTTGGTCCGCTTGGCTGCCGACTGAGACTATGCCGGTCGCCGATCCCTCCCGTGAGACTCTGCCTCCTCCCTAGCCCGAGTCTCTTGCTCTATCTCCCTCTTCCGAGCATTTTCTTGAAGATCGGCAAATGTCCGGTACGATGAGTTTGCTGCGAACTCTCCTATATCCCTCCTCAAAATGCTCAGATATCGGCTCATGCGTGCCTGCTCGGAGTACACGTGCTCTGGGCAAAACATCGCCCGCTCATGGAACATCCTCGTAATCACTATAACAGACTTAGTACCCTACTTGAGGGTCAGAAACCCCTGGGCCAAATCTGTTGGATTAATGTCTAAGTCCATAACTATATTTGGTGTGTACTTGACCCGACCCGGCATGGTCCATTTGGGTTGCACTTCACCGACACAATTTATATGGATAATGTTTTGAGAATAGTATGTTTATGATTAATATTAATATATTATAAGTTCTAATATATTAATATGGAATCATATTATTTAATTAGTATTGATCAAGAATTAATTTATAATTAATTAAGTGATCAAAAGGAACTAATTAAATATGGACTCTTATATATATGGAATGGGCCAAGTTTATTTAGGTTGGGCTAAGCTTTCATGGATAGTCCATGGAGTGTTTAACCCATGGATCCTAGGAAATGAAAGGTCATGGGTATTAGGGTTTAACCCTAATCCTCCATACTATATAAAGATGTCTTTGGTTGGTGAAATTGGCACTAGTGTGATACACTAAGAGGGCTAGCCGATTTCACTAAGAGAGAACCAAGTATTCATATTCTCTAAAGTCTTCCAAGGTGTCTTGGTGATTTGTGATTCCACTTGAGGCTTCCACACTATTGGGGCTAAGCTCTTAAAGCTTGAAGACATCAAGCTACATCAAAAGGTATGTCATCTAACTAGTACTTTGTAGATTAAGAACATCATAATATGCTAGTTAGGATTAAAGCCATGGAAAGTTCTTATTTGCATGTATAATAGAGAAAACATAGATCCAAGGTTTATAGGGTTGCATGTACACCATAGGAGTGTTAGAATGCTCAAAACCCAATAGTGGTATCAGAGACACAGGTTGTTTTCTGTTATATTGATGCAAATATTTTATTTTCAAAGTTGAAAAAAAAAACATGAAGTTTGTCAAGTTTTAAGATAATTACTTGTTCTTGTGAAAAACCAATTATTTGTAAAAATTGAATAATTTGCTTTATGAGTTGAATTAGGTCAAATTTAATAAAAGATAAAATAATATGATTATTTTATTAGTTTTAAAAGTTTGATCTAAAGAGTTTTATTTTTTGAAACCTCCATAAGTTATGGATATGAAAAGGTTTTAAAAAAAAAATTGATTCAAAGTTTTTATGGAGTTACAAAATTTGGTGTTAATGTTTTAAAGGATTCCATAACTTAAGAATAAGTTATGGATCACCAAAAGTTTTTTGTGTTACCTTGTTTTATGAGTGAATTTAGATTAATGAATAAAATTATGTGATAGTTGGTTTTAATCCAAATTAATCTAAGAATTGATTCTAAAATGTGTTTTTGTAACTTGTCCTCAAGTTATATGAAAAGTCACATTTAAGAATCATAAAACTCATAAAAATTGGCAAAGGTTACAAAAATGAAGAGTCTAGTTCTAATTAAATGGTTTTATGACTCCATAACTTGTCCTCAAGTTATGCAGGACCAAGAGTCTCCTCATTTAATAAAATAAAATAAAATAAAAAAAGGTGTAACCTTAATTAATTCCATAAGTTATAAAATAAAGAAAAGTTAATTCTTTTATTAGTTTAAAGTCTTCCATAACTTGTCCTCAAGTTATGGAACTTGAAGAGTTTTTGGATTAAAACTACTTTAAACACATAAGTTATGGAATTAATTAGTTTTGAATAGTTTCAAAACTTGCCCTCAAGTTTTGGAATTTGTAAAGTTTTCTCTTATGAATACTTTAATTCCAAGTTAGCCCTTAGAATTTTAAAAGTTAAAATTCAACCCTTATACTTTATAATATTATAAGTTAATAATATATATATGTATAAGAGTAAAGTCAGTCTTACCGCTAGTACGCCTCATTCACGAAGCCGGTCTATAAGGTGGGTATAAGGTTGTTGCCTATAAAATGGCAACTTAATGGGTGTCCACTCTCACCCACCGCTTGCTTGACCGGTGGAGGGTCGTTAGACGAACGGGTTTGACAAGACTATAATTCTCATTCATTAAAAGTATTAAAGATAATACTAAGTTACTAAACTCTTAATAATACCCAATCTTAGTTACTTAGGAAAAATGTGAATAAGGTGCTAACCCATGAAATTACACTTTACACTTTGTCTAAGTCGTTAGTGGAGCGTGTGTGGTTAACCGGCACACTAACTTGGACTTAACAAGGTAGGTAAAGGGTGACTTAATATTTATCATAGTATCGATGGAGCGTGTGTGGTTAACCGACACATCGATTGAGGGGTAATTTATTAAGGGTACCAAGTGATTTGCATGGTTACTTCACACCTTGTTTTGTGATCCTCGGCATCCCAGTCACAAAACCTGAAGGGCACACTCGAGATTGAAACATGCCTTTGAACAGTTCAATGAATCTCAAAGATCTAGGAGTTTCAAAACCAATTAAAACCTAATAATACATTTCGTTTATCTTGGTGGAAATTGGTGAATCGTCATTCACCTACCTTCAAATATTTTATAGCTTGGATTACGACATACCTCTTCTAAGTTATAAAATAGTTTGTTGGGTCCTAGCCTTAATATTTCATATTGGGTGTCATATTAAGGACTTTAAATCAACTATCTTGAATATCTCCCAAAAGTTGTCTGGTTTAGGCACCTATGATCTTCCCAAATCTTTTGAAACAAGGTTTCCTAAATGAAGATGATGTTCTTTGGAAATCATACTTCTTTCACCTCCTCCAGTTATTCTCCCCAACCCACAAGTTCTTGAAAAGTTTAAGGTCACTCAAGCCCTATTGGCAAGACAAGGTCTAGGTGTGATCACATCTTGGAGATGTAGTCACATATTGACAAGCCGGGCGAGTTGGGTGTCAAAGTCTTGAGAAAGTTGGTGGTTCAACTACTTTCTAAGTCACATAGTGAGTTCTTTTGGAACACCTATGAAACAGACTATGACAAGACCCTTAATGATCTTATCTATTTGCTAAGATCAACTTCCTAAAACTTGATGGACATTGACAATAGTGACACAGGAAATCTAGAAAAGCATTCTCTTCCTAATGGAAAGGGATCGGCCATAGTCAACTCGGTTGACCAAATGGTAAAGAGAAAAGCTAAGTCTGTGATAGTCCCGTGTACCATTATCAAAGGGTCCATATGTTTATGTTGCCAAAGGAAGGGGCATTGGTTGCGAAGCTGCCAAATTTACCTAAGGATGTTAAAGTCAATAAGTTTGACTCTACTTTAGGTAAATTCCACTATCTAACTCTGTTAAGTTTCTATTCTGAGATTCTTGATACATGATGTGACTGGGTCACATGGTGATGTTTTAAGAATCAAAGAAAAGTGAAGAAACTTAAAGAAGGAATATGCTGAATCTGATCGCATAGATGGATTTCTATCGCATAGGTTGAAGATCGGATTCTTGAGCTACTTCTCAGGAGTTATGAGATATTGCTTAGGAATAGATAACAACAAGTTTTCATATAAATTGTAAGGACAAGTTTTTTCCGCAAAGTTTTAAAATAAAGGAAAATTTTTGATTTTATTTATTTTAAAATATCCTTACAATGGCATTTGAGGAAAAATTGTTGCTTATATGATTCCATTAAGAGCAAGAGTGGAAATATGAAATTGATTCTTTAATTTGTGGTAATGTCTAGATTTACCAAATAAGGAAAGATTCTCATCACCCAAGTTTCAATTGGACCGGAACTTGGAATACTGCAAGTTGTATAGCATGATGAATGAGAACCTTCAAGTATTGGAAAATTAAGACTAATTACTCGTTCACATGGATGTGTGAGTCAAGTAAAGGACTAAGGGATCGAGTACACATTCTTGTGCACTGATTAAGTCCAGCACAAAAGATTGATAAGACTATTCGTCATAGTTTACTAAAGCTCAGTAAATATGATTATACTTACAAGCTTAAGTGTAACTCTGAGACATTGGAAAAAAAAAGGTTTCAATGTAAGGCAGAGCGAATAAGAAGAATCAACTTAGGCAGAAGGATAATAGTTTCTCAAATCTGAAAAGATGGGAGAGTACTTTAGTATCATTTTTGTGATCATCTTAATGATTAAGAAACCATATCAAAATTATTTCTCTAAGGAAGTCTTAGTGCATTCTTATGACTAAGAAGAGGGATCTTGAATTGTTGAAATGGTTAAATCAAGAAGATGAGTCATACTGCAAGTCTTAGAGTCATACTCCAAGATTGTAATTTGAGTGACATGTCTTAAAGAAGGTATAAAACACTTGTCAAATGTAAGAGTAAAAGTTTCCTACTCTTGTACATTTGAAATTGGCAAGTTGTGATGTTTTGGATAAAACAAAGACCAACTTAGGCCAATTGTGTGAAGTGTTTGTCTTGATTAGAATCCACACTGTCTCTTGGATGTTTGACAAGGGAGTCTTATATGTCAAGAGGACAGTGGGAGTCTGAAAGGTCTTGAAAGTCTCAAGAACTAATCAAGAATGGAACCTGAAGTTTTTCACTAGCACACAACTTGAGGTTCATAACCTATCGTGTTGACATATTCTGTGCCCATTCCAGTTAAAGTTGGCTTTGCATATGAGTTCTTAGAGTTCTCAATTTGTTGCACAACAACTTGGAAGCAATGGTAGGCCCTTGAGCTGCCAGGTGGCAAGAAATTAAGATTGAGTTCAGTCCATATGAGTTTGGGTTTGTCATTATCCTTGTCTTGTGACTATGATTTTGACAATTCACATGGATAAGAACACATCCACCATTAAATCTAAGTGTCATAAGGTTTCTCTCCGATTCATGAAAATGATGGTGAGGAAACACTTTCACTAAGTAGATTTTAGCTAGATAGCAATTGTGATATTTGCATTCTCAAAGTCGTTAGTGGAGCGTGTGTGGTTTACCGGCACACTAACCTGGACTTGTGAGAAGTGGCAAAAAGGTCTAACCATTATGATTACGGCATACCTCTTCATAATTGTTTAGACACACAAGTGTGCTATCTAAGGGAAGGTGTATGATTTTGATAAAGTTTTATCAAAACAATCTAGCATCAGAAATCTGAACTTTGGTAAGAAAGTCAATGAAGTATTGATTTCTAGAAGTCCAGGTGATTTCTGAGAACATGTCAAAGCTAGTGGGAGCATAAGTGTTATGCTAATAATCATCATGTTAGTGGGAGCATGATAATTATGATAAGTATTGCAAGTTAGCAATGTTAATTATAGAAAAACAAAAGTTTCAATTGGGAAAGAGTTGTTTTGCTATAATTAAGGGAGAGGAAATTATACTTCATCTCAAATCTACAAGTTTAGATCGTGAGGTTTTAATCATTTAGTCAATGAAATATATATGAATTTCACGTTGGAATGGCTCAACACAAGGAAATTCTGTATATGAGTCCATTATTTGCGTTCTAAATTCGATTATGATTACGGCATCCCTTTTCATAATCTGAATTATGAGAACTTGGCAAATTGAAATGGTAATAGTATAGCAAAAGACTGGTTTAGTCTTTATGTGAGACATCATGAATCGTGTCCCATATGCTTCGGATATAGGATCGATTACATGTGCTATATTCATCCGTTCTAAAATTTTTCAAATGCCTGGGGCATTAAGAAGGGAAAAGGTTTAGAACTGGAGATGACTAAAAGGATTAAACAATTGTCGAGGACAATCCAAGGTTTACCAAAGATTGATTACTCAAGGACAATTGGAAGTATAGTGATAATTCTGGAAAGACCATATTGACATAATCTGTAAGGAGGCAACTCTTTTTCAGAAGTGATAGTCAAAATGGAATCTGGAAATGTTTCAAAGTTAGAATTTTCAATTTGTGTAAGATTAAGGAAACTTAATGCAAGAAGGACGTTTCCAAGGAGCTGATCTCCTTTGGAATGCTCTGTAATGATTGTTGTCAAGTCTTTCTGATTTTGTACATAATCATTACAAGAAGATCAATGCATATAAGTTTAGAATCTAACAGATTTCAGTAAATGGCATGAATTTGGAATTCTTGCATTTGCAGTAAGGATTTGGGAGTGTGAAAAGAGAATCATTGAAGTTATGTTCAATTGATCTAGTTCACAAAGTAAAGATCATAGACAAACATAGTATGCATACTTGGTGTGTGGCATGACTAGTGTTTAAGAAAACATAGTGTACATGCTTGGAGCATGGGACAACTATTGTTTTAAATTCAAGAATAAAGTTGATAGCTGAAACAGTATACAATGAATAATGTGTAATCATATGGTGATAAATAAAAGGTGTTTTATTTATGTTCAAAGAGTTGATACCATATTGGATTCAATTATTATTGTGTTTCACTTTGCATGTTTTGACTTCCCGAATAAACTAGGTTATTCTTCCGGAATGACTAAAGTTATTCAAACCATCCACAGTCGGTCATATGTTGGAAGTAGATATGAATTAAGACTGTCATGGGTTGGCTTGTAGAGGTCTAAGGTGTTGGACAAAGGGCTACAACACTAATGAGTGCTCATAAGTTCTGAGTATTGGATTCAACCCGCGCTCATTGGAATCACTTCATGGATTTTATCACGAGTGATCATGAGACGATAATATCTTATATTCTTCAAACCTAGAGATATGAGTTGTTACTATGAGTTGATAGTACATTGATTGCACGAAAACGCATACGGTAACTCGGTGTTATAAAACGTGCCTTTGTGTATGATTCAACAAGTAGTAGAACAAGCCATATGAGTCGAAGTTTATCCGTTCCTTTTACCTTCGGGATAAAAGCGATATCTGTGGGCCCCTCGATGATTTGATGATGACAAATGGAAGTGCTCGGCCGGGCCAGGACTGATTTGATTTGTTCAATTAGTCAGTCGTCATAAATCGCAAATCGGGAAACAACAAATGGACAGAGAGAATGATTATAATCCATGTCTCAGTCCATATGATATCTAGAATGGAGGAATATATGATCCCTTATCTAATGGACAAGTTCGTTGACAAGATCAGAGTTCGACAGCAGCTTTAAGAGCTACGATTGCCAGTTAGGTTTGAAGTCATACGCAATAATAGTTTTAGACTTATCCAAGTGGGAGACTATTGGATTAATGTCTAAGTCCATAACTATATTTGGTATGTACTTGACCCGACCCGGCATGGTCCATTTGGGTTGCACTTCACCGACACAATTTATATGGATAATCTTTTGAGAATAGTATGTTTATGATTAATATTAATATATTATAAGTTCTAATATATTAATATGGAATCATATTATTTAATTAGTATTGATCAAGAATTAATTTATAATTAATTAAGTGATCAAAAGGAACTAATTAAATATGGACTCTTATATATATGGAATGGGCCAAGTTCATTTAGGTTGGGCTAAGCTTTCATGGATAGTCCATGGAGTGTTTAACCCATGGATCCTAGGAAATGAAAGGTCATGGGTATTAGGGTTTAACCCTAATCTTCCATACTATATAAAGATGTCTTTGGTTGGTGAAATTGGCACTAGTGTGATACACTAAGAGGGCTAGCCGATTTCACTAAGAGAGAACCAAGTATTCATATTCTCTAAAGTCTTCCAAGGTGTCTTGGTGATTTGTGATTCCACTTGAGGCTTCCACACTATTGGGGCTAAGCTCTTAAAGCTTGAAGACATCAAGCTACATCAAAAGGTATGTCTTCTAACTAGTACTTTGTAGATTAAGAACATCATAATATGCTAGTTAGGATTAAAGCCTTGGAAAGTTCTTATTTGCATGTATAATAGAGAAAACATAGATCCAAGGTTTATAGGGTTGCATGTACACCATAGGAGTGTTAGAATGCTCAAAACCCAACAAAATGATCCCTCTCCACTTGGACTCATCTCAGAACATACTCTCTTAGGTCACGACAGCAAGCTCTGCAGGCGAATAGTGCGCCGTCACAAACTTCCACCAGTCCTTCGCTCCCAAGCGAAGCTGGTTCAGCGTGAACCGGACTCTCAAATGCTCTGGACAAGAGCACGTAAAGAAACACCCCTCGATGTCTGAAATCCACCTCATCGCCATAATCAAATCCTGCGTCCCATCAAACTCTGGTGGTTTTGTGTTGCTGAACTCCCGGAATAGCAACGCATCACCACCCTGCGGTCTAGCCACAGCTGCAGCTGCAGTGGCTGCAACAACATCAGCATCAGAAAGAGCAGCATATCGCTCATCGAAAGTCTCTATCAGCGTGGTCTTGATAGACCCAAACATCTCTGGTATCTCTGCCCTGATGACCGCAGCCACCTCCTCGTGAATGATCCTACGGATCTCCTCATCACTAGCACCGCTGCTCTCTGGTGTGTGGCGTGTCCCAACCATGATGTCTCTGAAAAATAAAACATAAGAAGTATCAGGGACTCGCTCGAGTATTCACACACTCGATAACTCAACCTTACTTGACCTCTGGTACTCCGAAGATTCTTACTTGGACTGCGCACTGCTCTGGTGTCTCCAGTAGCACGGGCCTAATACTACTGTCCACACCGCATCATCATTCATCCCAAGTCCTCCTCCCAGGGTCCCAAATCCCAAGCACTCTATTCTCAATAATCATAGGCTATATTCTAGTAGATCTCCCATAACTCCTCGCTGCTATCTAATCACTCTCAAGCTTCCCTAGCAGCAAGACTCCTAGACTAAGGCATCACAAATCAGGCCACTCTAGTCCTAATAAGATTACCTAGTCTACTCTAGCATGCATAACGTAGTCTATTCTAGCATGCATAACGTAACTCATCATATATCATAGCATAACATATCTCATAACACTTATTGTAAGGGTATTTTGGAAAATCACCGTTCGAGCGCTGGCTGATTGTACACACGGCTCTGCTCTGTTTGTTTCAAAACTCTTTTACTCTTTGAAAATTACTTTTTTATCAAAAATTTTCCTCAAATCCTCAGTTTGAGTTCAGATACGCCCGAAGGTGCATCCGAGTCTATCAAACCAAGGCTCTTATACCAACTTGTAACACTGTTAAATTTAAAACAATTTTTCACTTTTTAAAACCATATAAATTCATTCATAATTACTTTCAAGAAACAATGTATCAACATTATCTCATTACAAATCCCAAGATCAAATCATAATAAACTCCACGGGTGTGTGTACAGATCATGCCGGCGCCTTCCCGCGATCTTCACTAGTACCTGAAACACATAACACATAACATTGTAAGCATAAAAGATTAGTGAGTTTCCCCAAAATACCACTATAACACATATCAGCCACTCAAGGCTATAACTCTGCTGACCCTCTGGTTAGTGTGTCTCAGTGGGACCCTCCAGTCCCAACTCTCTGTGGGCCCTCTATCCCTAAATCTATGGACCTACTGGTCCTATCTCTAAAAACTCGGAATCATGCATATCACATATCACAATAACACATAAATAACATACAAATACACTGGCACATAACTCAACAGTACGCTAGCACATAACTCTGTTACCACTCTAGGAAAGTATAGTGAGAAGAATCACCTCGCTGGATGTCGGGTAATCACTCGTGCTCGATTCCCCGACCTATCGTCCTCCTATATCATAAGTACATCTCTAATTAATACTTTCCTAGCTTAGTTGACTAACACTATCAAGTCAACACTAGTCATCCCTGGTCAACGCTGATCAACGGTCAACCTTTGACCCGACTCGTCGAGTCTTGCATAGACTCTTCGAGTCCATACGTGAACTCGAGTCCTTTGAATCCTTTCTGACTCACTGAGTCACTCACCCAACTCGGCGAGTCATCCACTGATCTGAGTCATGGAACAACCCTCTCTGACTCGTCGAGTCTACTCATGGACTCGACGAGTTCATTTCGTGCACAACCTCAAACAACCTTCTGAGGCCAGATCTATTCCTCTAATCCTTAGATCTAGCCTTCCCAAGGTCAATAATCACGTAAAGTCTCTATCTTGATGCACATGCAACATCTATATGACCATATATGATGATTTATCCCCGAATACCATAACCCAAGGTCATAACCTCCATTGGTCTTCATAAAGCTTAATGAGTAAGGCTCTCTGGACCTCTATGGATCCAGATCCAAAACCTCCTCACCAGAAAGGGACTGTTGGACATCAAAACAACCTAGCAAAGGGTACAAGAAACCCTAAATCCATATATTCTTCATAAAACAGAAGAAGAGCCGAATTAATACCTCAAATATGATGATCTTAGCTTCAAATCCACAAAATAGCAACCTCCTTTGCTTCCTCTTGGCTAGGACCTCCTTCTTCTTGCTAAACAACACCACAAAGGTCAAGAATGGCTTCCCTTCTCTCTCAAAACGCTCAAGCACTCTAGGGTTTCTCTCTATGGACTATTAGCCGCAATTGAAGGCCATAAGGGCCTTTAAATTGGTCGCAAACCCGAGAAATTAGGGTTTCTATCATCAGCTCTGACTCGACGAGTCACTCCCTTGACTCATCGAGTCCCCTCATTAGCCACATCATCCAGTCACGACCAGACTCGACGAGTCTAAGCACCAACTCGTCGAGTCACCTTACATAATAAAAGAAATACAACATAAATCAATATACCTGGGAAACTGGGTGTTACAATAACCATAAGCCCACACCATAAGAATGATTGATTTACCAAATCAATCCCATTACATTTAATTAGTCTCTTTTGATCAGTAAATTAGTTCAAAATTAATTCTTGATCAATACTAATTAAATAATATGATTTCATATTAATATATTTGAACTTATAATATATTAATAAATCATAAATAACCTCTTCTCAAAAGTCCATCCTATCAAATTATCGTGGTGATATGCAACCCAAATGGACCATGCTATTCTCACGTCAAGTACATACCAATTATAGTTATGAGCTTAGACACCTAATCCAACAGAACCCTCAAATCCTGCTTCTTCTAAGGGTGTTCAAAAGAAAGTTCGAAAGACACAATTTACCAGGAAGGGTGTTTGTAACACCCGATTCCTGGTACGCAGTTAATTCAAGCACTTCTTGTGTTTTTCTCTAGGACTCGACGAGTTGGAGGCCCAAATCGTCGAGTAGAGTCGAGATCTGCGGACAGTTTAAGTGACCTACTCGACGAGTCGGAAGACTGACTCGGCGAGTAGGTGATGTTTGAGTAAAACCTTAAATTTGAGGGTTTGCACCCTATTTAAACGCCTGATCTCATCCTCCATCGTCCCTATCACTCCAAGAAAGCTGTATATCGAAACCCTAGCCGTTCTTATTGTGTTCTTGATCCTTGTGGTGCTACTTTTTGTGTTTGAAGCTTGGCAAGGAGAAGGAGACTTGTGAGACCAAGGGGAAACAAAAAGATCCAAAGTTTGGAGCTCATTTTCCGCTTATTGGAGGTATGAAGCTGAACCTTTGTCTATAGATCTTGATTTTGGGCCTTTTCCTACATCTTTCTAAGCCCTAGAGAGGTTGTATTCGGGATTAAGTGTTGGAAGTCAATGTATGCTTTAGATCCAGGTCTATTGGGGGGTTTTATGGCATAAAGGTGCCCATTTTGCTGCCATGAACACCCCATGCACGTACGAGGCCATCTTTTATAGCTTTATGGGCCAATGACCCCTTGCATGTGCACCAAGTTGGAAACTTTACGTATGAAATGGACATTAGAAGGCCAAATCTATGATTTTGTGGTGTTAAGACCCATTTAATTCGACTGTATAGTGTTGGTCAAGGATGGACTCGACGAGTTGTTCTTGGGACTCGACGAGTCGCGGTGTAATTACCACCAAATCCTTTCTGTGGATGGACTAGTTGTTAGGGAGGAAAGTGCCATAGATGTTTAGACACGAAAAAGGATCTGGGAATCATGGGACTCGACGAGTGTATGAACAGACTCAGCGAGTCCAAGGCAATCTCCCAATCTTTGAAGATGGACTCGACGAGTTGTTCATACCACTCGATGAGTTGTAGACCGGACACATTCTTATGAGGGAGATGAAGTCGCCGAGTTCAAGGAAGAACTCGGCGAGTCGGAAGAAGATGGTCCCAATGGTTTGAATGAAGGAGAACCCGTCGAGTTCTTGCTGGACTCGACGAGTGGAGTCGGGATTGGATCGGGTTAGTGGAGTATGGACTCGATGAGTTGGTAGACCAACTCAGCGAGTCAGGTCAACTGGGTGTTGAATTTAACCAATGTTGACTTTGCCTGGTTTTGGTATTGACCCTGGTTATGGTTGTATGTTCTGTTTGATGACTTGAAGGTTGTCATGTAGGGATTGAGCAGTCTAGGAGAGCCGACCTTCACGTCGAGGACAGTTCAGACACTACACAACATCGAGGTGAGTTACCTTCTAGTAGAAGTGGGTCTAAGGCACCAAGGCCAACCCACTAGTAATTGTTAGTTGGGACGATTATCTTTGTGATAATTGTCTGGTCTGTTATTGTTGGATATGTGAGTATGCTAGATTGCTAGATATGTGAGTATGCTAGTTTGCTAGTTACTATGTTATATGAGATAGTATCAGTAGAAGGGGACTAGTCCCCGATTCGGTTACTAGGACCAATGGGTAGGTCGGACACCCCAGATATGTCTGACAACATGATTATGATATGATTTTATGTGTTAGTAGTAGGGGGTGAAATAGTCCCCGTGTTCAGTTGAGATAGACTGGAGGGTAGGTCGGCAACCCATAATGGCTTGACATGGGTACTATCGGAGATTCATTCAGGACTATTGAAAGATAGCCGTGCCTCTGACCCGGTTGACAAGGAAAGTCGTGGTCTTTCGTTGGGGGCCTAAGTAGCAGGCCACATTTGAGACGTTGAGATAGAGATTGTGCGAGGCACCAATCTTAGCCCTGCCAGAGGGCATGGAGGACTTTGTGGTATATTGTGATGCGTCCATCTCAGGCTTGGGCACGGTATTGATGCAGAGGGGGCATGTTATTGCTTACGCTTCGAGGCAGCTGAAGCCTCACGAGGCGAATTATCCGACACATGATTTGGAGCTGGGGGCTGTTGTTTTCGCCCTAAAGATTTGGCGCCATTACCTCTATGGGGTTCGTTGTACTATTTACATGGACCACAAGGGCCTAAGGTATCTCATGGACGAGCTAAATCTGAATATGAGGCAGCGTCGGTGGCTTGATGTGGTGAAGGATTATGATCGCGAGATCCTTTACCACCCGAGGAAGGCAAATGTCATGGCCGATGCGCTTAGCCGCAAGGAAGTGCCGATCAGGGACATCTGTCTTAGGATGGCAGTTGTGACTCCGCTGTTGGAATAGATTCAGGAGGCCAAATAAGAGGCCATGAAGGAGGATGACAGGTGTGCGCCAGGTATTGATGGCAAAGGCACACAAATCCAGGTTCTATATCCATCCTGGGGCGACGAAGATGTACATGGATCTTCGTCTCGATTATTGGTGGCCCTGTATAAAGAGGGACATAGCTTGGTTTGTGGAAAGGTGCCTGACATGTAGAAAGGTCAAGGATGAGCACCAGAGACCACACGACAAGGTCCAGCCATGGGATATCCCGTTGTGGAAGTGGGAGGATATTACTATGGACTTCATTACGAAGCTTCCCAGGACCGCGCGAGGAGTGGATTCGATTTGGGTCATCGTTGATCAATTGACCAAGAGCGCCCATTTTATTCCGATACAGGAGAGTATATCAGCCGAAAAGTTGGCCGACATCTATATCCGGGAGGTAGTGGCGCGGCACGGGGTGCCAGTTTCAGCGATTTCAGACAGGGATGTGCGATTCACTTCCAGGTTTTGGAAGAAGTTACAGGAATGTATATCGGCCGAAAAGTTGGCCGACATCTATATCCGAGAGGTAGTGGCGCAGCACGGGGTGCCAGTTTCAGCGATTTCAGACAGGGATGTGCGATTCACTTCCAGGTTTTGGAAGAAGTTTCATGACGAGCTAGGTACTCGACTACATTTTAGCACGACCTTTAACCCGCAGATGGATGGTCAGAGCGAGCGGACCATCCAGAAACTAGAGGATATGATTCGGGCGTGTGTTTTAGACTTCAGAGGTAGTTGGGATACTTACCTTCCGTTGGCGGAGTTCTCCTATAACTATAGCTATCATGCGAGTATCGACCGTCCTCCTTTTGAGATGTTGTATGGGAGGAAGTGCAGGACCCCGATATGCTGAGGAGAGGTTGGGCAGAGAGTCCTGGGGAGTACTGAAGTTGTACTCAAGTCTACGAAGAGGATCCAGCAGGTTCAGAGCAGGCTTCAGACTGCTCAGAGTCGACAGAAATGTTATGCCGACAAGCATCGGTCAGACCTGGAGTTCCAGGTCGGGGATATGGTGCTCCTAAAGGTGTCGCCATGGTAGGGCGTCATTCGATTCCGGAAGCGAGCACGCTGGCCCCCAGGTATATTGGACCCTTCAGGGTTATGGCCCGGGTGGGCAAGGTGGCATATAGGCAGGATCTGCCAGCCGAACTCAGTCAGATTCATAGCACATTTCATGTCTCCTAGTTGCGAAAATTCCTGGTAGACGATTCGGCGGTGGTGCCTTTGGAGGATATTCAGGTTGATGACAGCCTGAACTACATCGAGTGGCCATTGGCAATCCATGACAGGAAGTCAAAGGATCTGAGGAACAAGAGAGTGGAGCTGGTAAAGGTGCACTGGTAGCACCGAAAGGGCTCGGAATGGACCTGGGAGCCTGAGGACGATATGAGGGAGCATTACCCCGAGCTTTTTCAGGATTGAGCAGCAGACTTCGAGGACGAAGTCTAAGATAAGTGGGAGAGATTTGTAACACCCGATTCCTGGTACGCAGTTAATTCAATCATTTCTTATGTTTTTCTCTGGGAGTCGACGAGTTGGAGGCCCGACTCATCGAGTAGAGTCGAGATCCGCAGACAGTTTAAGTGACCTACTTGACGAGTCAGAAGACTGACTCGGTGAGTAGGTGCTATTTGAGTAGAACCCTAAATTTGAGGGTTTTCACCGTATTTAAACGCCTTATCTCAGCCTCCATCGTCCCTATCACTCCCAGAAAGCTGTATATCGAAACCCTAGCCGTTCTTAATGTGTTCTTGAGCTTTGTGGTGCTACTTTTTGTGTTTAAAGCATGGAAAGGAGAAGGAGACTTGTGAGACCAAGGGGAAACAAGAAGATCCAGAATTTGGAGATAATTTTCAGGGTATTGGAGGTATGAAGTTGAACCTTTGTCTATAGATCTTGATTTTGGGCCTTTTCCTACATCTTTCTAAGCCCTAGAGAGGTTGTATTCAGGATTAAGTGTTGGAACTCAGTGTATGCTTTAGATCCAGGTCTATTGGGGGGTTTTATGGCATAAAGGTACCCATTTTTTTGCCATGAACACCCCATGCACGTAGGAGGCCATCTTTTATAGCTTTATGGGCCAATGACCCCTTGCATGTGCACCAAGTTGGAAACTTTACGTATGAAATGGACATTAGAAGGCCAAATCTACGATTTTGTGGTGTTAAGACCCATTTAATTCGACTGTATAGTGTTGGTCAAGGATGGACTCGACGAGTTGTTCTTGGGACTCGACGAGTCGCGGTGTAATTACCACCAAATCCTTTCTGTGGATGGACTAGTTGTTAGGGAGGAAAGCGCGATAGATGTTTAGACACGAAAAAGGATCTGGGAATCATGGGACTCGACGAGTGTATGAACAGACTCAGCAAGTCCAAGGCAATCTCCCAATCTTTGAAGATGGACTCGACGAGTTGTAGACCGGACACATTCTTAGGAGGGGGATGAACTCGCCGAGTTCTAGGAAGAACTCGACGAGTCGGATGAAGATGGTCCCGATGGTTCTAATGAAGGAGAACCCGTCGAGTTCTCGCTAGACTCGACGAGTGGAGTCGGGGTTGGATCGGGTTAGTGGAGTATGGACTCGACGAGTTGGTAGACCAACTCGGCGAGTCAGGTCAACTGGGTGTTGACTTTGACCAATGTTGACTTTGCCTGGTTTTGGTATTGATCCTGGTTAGGGTTGTATGTTCTGTTTGATGACTTGAAGGTTGTCGTGTAGGGATTGAGGAGTCTAGGAGAGCCGACCTACACGCCGAGGACAGTTCAGACACTACACGACATCGAGGTGAGTTACCTTCCAGTAGAAGTGGGTCTAAGGCACAAAGGCCGGCCCACTAGTAATTGTTAGTTGCGACGATTATCTTTGTGATAATTGTCTGGTCTGTTATTGTTGGATATGTCAGTATGCTAGATTGCTAGATATGTGAGTATGCTAGTTTGGTAGTTACTATGTTATGTGAGATAGTATCAGTAGAAGGGGACTAGTCCTCGATTCGGTCGCTAGGACCAATGGGTAGGTCGGATACCCCATAAATATCTGACAGCATGATTATGATATGATTTTATGTGTTAGTAGCAGGGGGTGAAATAGTCCCCGTGTTCGGTTGAGATAGATCGGAGGGTAGGTCGACACCCCATAATGGCTTGACATGGGTAGGTCAGCAACCCATAATAGCTTGACATTGGTAGGTCAGCACCCCAGAATGGCTTGACGTGGGTAGGTCAGCATCCCATAATGGCTTGACATGGGTAGTACGGACGCCCCAGAATTGCCCGGCAGTATGTATGCTATGTGATTGTATGGTATGTGGTATGATGGGGTAACTCACTAAGCTTTGTGCTTACAGTTTTAGTTATGGTTTTAGGTACCTCTTCGTTCAAGGGGAAGGAGCCGACGGTGTAGCAGCGCATCACACATACACACATGATTTCCACTTAGAGTTTTCTAGGATTGTACTCTGATATTTCGTTACTTCAAATGATTTGGTTTTGAGATATGATATTATGGTTTTATGTATTGACATGATCTTGGCAATGTTTTGATAAATTGATTTATAAATCGCTCAATTAAAAACGAAAATTTTGGCCTGAAATTTTGGGATGTTACACTGTTCTATTTCGTGAGGTCTCGGTTCCTAGATCTCCAGCCTCAAAGAAACGTCGAGCTATGGATATGGATCGGAAGTTAAAGAAGAGAAAAATTGATCTTAGTGTTCCACTTGAGAATATGACCGTCGAGACAACGAATGATAGAGATAGTGACATTTCATATATTCGAATCGAGGATTTTTATATTGGTTCACCTCGAAGGGATACCCATGTCGAGTCGACTCTCAAGGAGACATGGACTCCTGATGTCATTGTACACATATCTGATATGGATACAAACATCAATTCAGGTGATTAATCTCAGTTCAACATCCGTGAGAAGACTTTGGTCACACCATCCGGGGTTTCCAATACCGAGTCCGTTAGGGAGGAGTTCGAAATTCCAGACATCACTGTACACATATCTAAGAAGGACACAAATTTCAACATGGATGAAGGGAGTATTAATGTTGAATTATTTAATACTAGCTTGTGAGATTCCTGGAGGGAGAGCGTGGAATTTGTGGATAGATCTATTCGGGACTGACAATCCCACAACTTAACAACTAGCTACAGTTAGGCGGGCACGCCTGGGGTGACAAATTTCGGATATCGTTCGACGCCTGAAGAACGTCAAGGAGGTCTCGGGTCAAATCAGTATGGTTATACGACTCACAATACGTATTAAACTAATTAGTTTTATTCACGGATTTATTTATTTATTTATTTATTTCTTCTATAGTCTTATTTATGTAATAAGACTACCTACTTTCGTACTGGAAGGTATTCCAGAGTTCTTAATCTATAGTTTTATGTATTAAAACTACCTACTTTCGTACTGGAAGGTATTCCAGAGTTCTTAATCTATAGTTTTATGTATTAAAACTACCTACTTTTGTACTGGAGGATATTCCATAATTCTTAATCTATAGTTTTATGTATTACAACTACCCACTTTCATACTCTTGGTTTTCTTAATGTACTGGTGACTAGTCAGGGTTTTTCTTATCTTATGGAAATCGACTTACATGTTAGAAAATATGGGATTTTCTGGGAAAACATGCATATGTATTTCATAACTCAATAACAATGGTTTTCGGTATTATAGCATTCTTTATCAAAGGAAATGAAGTATTTATCACGATATTAAATAACCGGTATTTCCTTACAAAACATGCTTATGAACTCACTAGCTTTATGCTGATATTTTTAAAACTGCTTGTATTCTCAGGTTCCTCCTGCGTTCTTTTGGAGAAGACGGAGCGTATAGAATTCATGTCTTTACTTTTGTTATACTGATGTATATATATAAAACATGTTTTACTTTGCTTTAAAACAAATGTAAATATTCCTATGTAATGTAATAGTTGTGTTTTCTATGCTTGCTACGTACATTGGTTGTGATACTTTACATGACGTCCTCTGCCCCGGAACGTTTCCGCCATCCGTTTCGGGGTGCGACAGATTGGTATCAGAGCCCTTGTTTATAGTGAACTAAGTATACCGAACCTTACATGGTATATTGTTGGGTTTTGAGCATTCTAACACTTCCTAAGTGTGCATGCAACCCTATGTTTATCTAAGGTACATGCAAAATATTATTTTCCAAGGTTTATAGCCTATCTAGCATGGCATGGGGTACTTTTAAACATAAAAGAACTAGATCAATTACATACCTTTTGTTGATTGTTGATTCCTTGGAGTTTGAGAGCCATGCACCAATAATGTGAATGCCTCAAGTGGAAATCACAAATCACCACAAACTTGGAAAATATATGAGAGAGTATACTAACTCTTAGAATTCGGCCACCACTATTACAAACACAATAGGGTCGTTTTTCATGCAACATAAGCTTGTTTATATAGTGTGCAGGTTAGAGTGAAAACCTAATAACCCATGTCTTATCCTCTTCCAAGGATCGATGGGTTAAAGCTCCACGGATGATCCATGGACTTCCATATAAGCTTAGCCCATTAACAAATGAGTATTAGCCCACACCATATAAATGTAATAGCCCATAATTTAATTAGTCTTTCTTTTAATCACTAAATTAATTCATAATTAATTCAAGATTAAAATTAATTAAATATCATGACTTTATATTAATATATTATAACTTCTAATATATTAATAAATCGTAAGTATACAATTCTGATAAAATTATCCATAA